>NW_028277032.1:764166-1443333 GCF_059951505.1 Python bivittatus
CTGAGCTCATTTGCCTCCTTTGAAGTATGGGTCTAATCAAGCCAAATGTAAACCTCATTTGTTTCAATGGTAAAGAAATACGTAGGGTGATTTAAGCGAATCAGACTCTGATCCACCTCTATATAGTATGAACATTCATCCATATGCTGCACACTTTTTTCTAGAAACATTAGAGGAAGTTGCATAGAAAAATGCCTGTAAGTATTTCTGCATGCTCCGTTCCCCATGCAAACCTGTACGCACGTTTCCCTAATGCGTGTCTCTTTGTATGCAACTTTTTAAAAAAAATGTGAATTCCCTAAGTAAATATGTTCTGTTATTTCCAGCTAAGAAATGTTTCAGGATGAACAGGAGCAGATTCTAGGAAACACACACCCATCTTTTGCACAACAGAACCTTGCCATTTTTCCCCCTCACCCCAAGGCTTTTGGCTTCCTTTCCTGAGCAACTAAAGGACTAGGACTGGAGCAGAAACCTGTTTTTCAGCAGCCCTCCCAGGAGGAGTTTTCAAGGGCAATGGCCCTATGGCATTTTCTCCTTCCCTTCCTCTGTTGGTTCTGGTCTCTGCACAGCTGCCGAAGGGACAGTCAAGTTGCCTCTGGCCATTTATCATCATTAAATCCTTGGTGAAGGCTATTAGATGCCAAGCAAGGAAATATGAACTTCTCTAAGGAATTCACCTGGAGAGGGGTCAAGCTCCAGACCATCACCAGCCTCCCATTTCCAACAGCTATCTTTCAGGAAAAAAGGAGTGAGGGGAGCATCATTCTTGCCTGGTTTCTGGTGGTTGGTAGTTTATCATTCTCATTTCCCCATGTGCTAATATTTTCTTAGGTCCCTACACCTTTTGGGTCAAGTTTCCAATTCATTTAGAGATTTACAGCCCAAGATTGGGGGGATTAACTTCTTTCTTTTCTTTAATTTCTTCTTTTCTAGGCAAGGAACAGAAGCAGTTAAAAGTACCACCTAGGTTGCATTTGTTTTCATTGATCGAATCAGTCATATTTATAAATTGGGTGCCAGGTCTGGGAACCAAACTTTAAGAGAATCTTTAAAAGAAAAGTAAGCCTGCACAGTGCAAAGGAAATGCTAGACCAGTGTTTCTCAACCTGGGCAGCTTTCAGATGGGTGGACTCCAACTCCCAGAATTCTCCAGCCAGCCATGCTGGCTGGGGAATTCTGGGAGTTGGAGTCCACCCATCTGAAAGTTGCCAAGGTTGAGAAAAACTCTGCTACACTGTTCAATCTTCTTCATCCTGGGATTGCTGTTAGAAATAACCAGAAACATGAAGAGGTTCAGCAGACATTATTCACTGAAAACACAGGCACAAGAGGACTCAACTACCATGGAATAAATAAGTCAAGTTGATTGGAACAAATTCAACACATTCTGAAAAAACTAGCAGATTTGCAGCATAAGCTCTTATGTCTAAAGCCCACATAGACAGTCTGAAAATTATAAGCAGAACTTTTGTTAATGCCACCACTCCCATCCCCCCAAAGCAGCTCCATGAATGATATATGTACTGTTTGGGTTCTCACATCACACTATGCCCGACTGTAGTTTCTTTGCTTTGTCTGCACATCCTGTGCAAACTCAGAGCTGCTGTTTACAAACCAAAATGTGTAGTTTAGAACTGTGGCTTATAGAACAAATCATGATTTAGCATGAGGCTAGTGAAATACTGCCATCCTGAATAGGCAAAGGGTCTCCTAATTTTAGTGGTGGGTCCTTCTAAGAGCTGCATAGAAATACTGAAGGACTGAACCCATAGCCTACACAACATTGCCTCCTCTTGGGTTCTTCCTCTAAACACTAAATAAAGATCAAATATACTCTGGTTTAAATAGAAACATGCTCGCTGTGTTCACATAACATGCTTAACCTGGTTAGTAGATTAACCCATTTACTGTATTCAAGTCATCTAAACAAATAGTCAGGATCTGTACAATATGCTGAGCCACAAAGAAGAACCAAGATTGTTGACCAAGAAGAACCAGCTTGTTGATCAAATGAAACCACTGGTTTTGTAACTGACTTGGTTAAATGTGTTGTAAGAACACAGCCAGTAGACTGACTTATGTTAGCTATCGATGCACAAGTCACTTAACCAGGTCAATTACTCATTCAGCAGTTGCAATCCCACAAGATGTTAAGCCTCATAGCTTTTAACCTTGATTAGTTTTAATGCACACTGCATGATCCCAGTCCATCTGGCTAGTTTTATGCTGCAGTGTACTATGCATATCATGAAATGGATTAATTCATTACAAGATCAAGCATGTTTATGCGTGTGGGCCCTGAACCATGCTACTGATCCATCATTCATGACTTTTTGTAGATTAGCCTTCCCTGACCTGGATACCCTCCAGATGTGTGGACTACATCTCTCAGAACTGGGAAATTCAGGGAATTGGACACGCAAACTACAGAAGGACCTTCTGCTTTTCCAGTGAGCTACAGCCCCTTCATTCTTGAGGATATTCTGTGATATTCTAATGCAAAACCTGTCTGTATAATCAATTATTACAGCAACTGTTCATAGCAGGAATAACAAGGTAGGCTAATTTCATACACAGGGAAGAAAAACTTGGTCTGTTACATAGAGGAGAAAGCTGAGGTCTCAATTGAGCTGTAAATGAATAGAATCAATCTTGCTGATAAATGTTCAGGAGCACTTGTTCCCACCACAACTGGAAAGGGACTTCTGTGTCTTACCTTGCTTTAAGGCAGACTTCCCCAAGGTAGTGTCTCCAAATACATTTATAACATCCTAGAATTCCCAGCCATTTCTCCAAAACATCTGGGGGCCCATCAAGGAAGACAATCTCAGTATGGCACAGAGTTTGAGATATACTTACTGAAGTTCTGTTCTTTTTCATTCCCCCTCCCTTTAAGAACAGAGAGGTAAAACGTAACTCCTAGTTTCCCTAGAAATGGATATTCAGATTCCACTAAAAGTAGAGAGGAGGTGTTCCTCCCTCCCTTCTGACATCTTTCCTGCACTTTTGACTATATGCAACTATTCCCCAGCAACACCTAGATTTCTGCCTAGCTAATAGGCAGGAAGAATTATTTTGTTCAGCTTTTATTTATGCATGTATGTCCTGTTCCATGTAATTTTAAGTACAGCATTTCCACAACATATATAAATATCATCATTACATTTTTACCAAAAATGTATTTGTTTATAGATAGGAGATGGTGCACGGGATGAAGAGATCATTGGCTGTAAATTAAGAGAAAGTGAAAAGTTACTAAAATTGTTTATACTTGTGATGAAGGTTTGAAATTACTTCTTTATATATTTCTTTTCTTTTTCTTTACTATATTATTTCCTCTCCTTCCTTCCTTCCTTCCTTCCTTCCTTCCTTCCTTCCTTCCTTCCTTCCTTCCTTCCCTTTCTTTCTTTCTTTCTTTCTTTCTTTCTTTCTTACTTTCTTTCTTTCTTTCTTTCTTTCTTTCTTTTTCTCTTTCTCTCTTTCTCTTTTACTATTCCAATTATAATCTTTATTAATATTATTTTTTAAAAAAATTAATTATCAGCTAAAAGAAAAACAAGGGCATCTTCTGAAGTCTTTCAGTACTTGGGCAAAAAGGCGTGATTAGGTTCTTATACCAGACTGCACAGAAGTTTATTGTATACATTCATAGCAGAAATCTAACCAAATCCAGGCAGGAATGGTCCCCTTATATACAGTACAATATATCACACAGCAAGGCAAGCTAAGACACTAAGAATGTGATTTTTGAAGAAAAAGAGAAACTGTTTAATCATCACCCAAGCAGAAATGAGTAACAATATTCAAAGTAAGTATACAAATATTCAACTAGCAATTAGTGGCTGGGGGGAAAAAGTCTCCCACCTGCTCCCCAAACAGCAACTGTGAGTCCAGGAAGACCCCCAAATTGTGCGCTGGTTCTGTCTGGGGCAGTGCAACTCCAACCAGAATGAAAGATGGAAAATCTTTAGTGGAATATCTTAAAGACCTCCCAACAGGCTCTCTCAACTCCTAACAAGTTCATATACTGAATGGAGAGGCTATCATTTCAAATCTAAATGTAAAATTTTGGGATCGCGAAGTGGAAAGATGTTTAGACTTTATGCATATTACATTATTTATTTTGGGATGTACATTTTCATACGGCGATGTGGTTTTTGATTTTAAGCCTCAGTTTGCCACCTAGAGTCACTGCTGTGAGATGGACAGCTATACATAGGTGGTCTAAATAAATAAATAAAAATACTTCTGAGTTTATTCCCTTGAACCACAAAGATGTAAAACTATTGTGGAGAGGCCAGAAGACTCGCAATAGGTTGAGCCAATATTTTAAGTGGCAAAGCTGCGTATAAGCCTCAATGCAGATCAATCCAGACTCTAAACTTAATATCAAGGAACTGGCTACATCACAGGATATGCCTAGCAGAGCCTTTTGACTGAACATTTTAAAGGAATGATATTTACAGACCGGTGCACCGTGCATCAGATAGCTCGTGATCTTTGCTCTGTAGGTCTTCATAGCTCGGACATGTTTATTATCACTAAAAGTCACAGAATGCAGATAGCATTTGTAAGATGTTGGGCCTTCGTAGAACACTTCTTACATCTCCTTTCTAGAGGATGAAGCAGAGAAGGAAACTTCAAGGCAAATAAAGGAATAAGCCTGACTGATACTTTCTATTTTCCAGGAGTGATGGAAAATATTTTTCCAATAGAGCTTCTTGAGAGCACAATTTGTTTTTATTGTGTTTGGCCATCTTCCCTATAGCAGAAGTCAGGAGCCCTGAGACAACTTTGCAAGCCAATTCAACCTGCACTGTATTTATTTTTATGAAGTTCTATAATTAAAGCAAGGAATCATTGGTCAACAAAAGAGGCAAATCATTTCTCCCCTAGTTTGTCTCTAGGAATCAAATTGAATGCTGCCTTCAGATTCATGAAGACAACATATAGTTTTCCCCAAGGTCAGGTAGCATATTTCTCAGCTAAATGCTGAAGGACAACATAAAGGTCTAGAGTTGATCTATCTTCTCTACGATGTTATCCTGCAACATCTAGGCCACCAATTTAATATGTCTGGCATGCACTTCTAATGAAACCAGTGGTATTTTGATAAGACTATTTTGTCACATCTTTTGAAAAATGGGGCAATGCTAAATCTGCACCTGTCTGCTGGTATTTGAAAGGGGGCAGTCAAAAATGTAGACAGTTCACCCACTAGCCAATATTGTCCTGCAGCAATTCTGCTGAAATGCAATCACTTTCAGTGATGTTTGAAATTGCCCTCATACTATCACACAAATGTTCTCACATCTGCAATCTGTTGCTAGACAGGTGTATATTTTGCATTGCTGCAGTTTTGGGAAACAGCTGGACCAGAAATCTATCACTGGTTTCATTAAAAAAAAAAAAAGATGCTTTGTTCACTCAGTTTCTTTGATTGGATTTAATGTGCAACTGCGAAAGGGGGGAAAAATCTTCCTCTGCTAATTTATCTTAATAATTGCAAAAATCAAAGTGATTGGATTTGCCCTACACTAGTTTAGTAATTGTTCTAAACTAGACAAAAATTACAAGTTTTGCATCAAATGAGAGAGAGAATATAATCAAAAGTGCATGTACCATTCAGGCCTTAGAGAAAGTTTTGACTCATACAGGAGAACAGTAAAGCGTAAGATAAATTGATTGACAAGCAATAAGGATTCTTCCTTGTCTTGTAAGAAAGAAAAGGGGGGGACATGCAGAGAGGAGCAAAAAGCAATTTAATGATGTTGTGTAAGAGCTGCAGATGATCTAAAAAAACAACAATCCTAGAGTAAGAAAATTTTCCCGGAGCCCAACTTACCTTGCTATCTGAACGGGGTTACTTCTCCATTAAAATTGTCAGCTGATGTCTGTAACTCATCTTAAAATTGCTTTGCGGTGTCCAGGCCAGGCTTCCCCAAAACCTAAGAGCTCTGTAATGAGTGGATCTTAAGTCCCACAATTCTCAGCAACGGACATACTGGCTGGGGAATTCTGGGAATTCAAGTCCATGTGTCATAAACTCTCTCATTAGAGCACATCTCTAGAAATATCATCAGCCAGCTTATACTCCATGAATCTATGATGTTCTTTGAACATTTACTGTTTTGTAGAGAGGGCATGAGATGCATGCAGAGTGCAATGGAATGAATGAATGAATGAATGAATGAATGAATGAATGAATGTGTGTATACATACACACACACACACACACTCACAGTATGTATATATTAATTCTTAGTTCATGTCACTCTCATATTTAAGGTAGGCAGGTGAAGCATTAGGGGGTCTTTGCCCAAGGACCCCTACTGGTAAGGTAGATACCAGCCAGGATTTGAACCCCAGTCTCCTGCATCAAAGGCAGTGCTCTAACCACTATGCTATCTAGCCGCTCATATAACCACTATAACATCCAGATGCTGGAATACCTCTTACTCTGCCTTCTACCATGGCAATGGGATGGAAATGACAAGAATTGGCAGCCAAGATCATGAACATTGCTTTGGAGGGCAAAGAGTTTTTGGCCCAGTGGGACGCTGATATGCACTGTGTGTATTGACTCAGTTGTGCATAACTCATAACACTGATTCAGTTGTGCAATATAACTCACAACACGACCAGCAATTTGTAGCACCTCTTCCATGGAAAAGGGATAGATTAGTATCAGTTGAAGTGAACAAAATGCAGATAATAATGGAGGAGGGGGGGAGAGAATGTTGTAGGCTATCGATGGAAGACAACGAAAGGAATGAGTTCTAAAAGTTGTGTGAATACGACACCTGCTGGAGAAACATGTTCCTTGTGTATTAATATTAACAAATATTCAAGCTGAGCTTGTGTAAACAGGCAAACCCCCAGTCAAGACTAAGCTGTAATTCAGGCAACAGAATGCCCCACATAAGCTACGGATGCTTTCAGACAACTTTTGTTCTGCAGCCTCTGTGCTTATTCAACCTTATGAAGGTCCAGACCCTCACCATCTTCTGCACTGAACTCTTCTGGAGCAACATAGCATCTTTTGCCTGTTCTTGGAAATCACTCTAGACCCCAGATTGTCAGGCAAAGTTCATGCTGCTCAGAGACAGAGGATGAAGCCATAGACAGATGAGATAAAAGGCTGCAGTGGATGAGAGCACCAGGTGGAGTCAGATGTCTTACTCCATTCATGGTGCGACTCACAGTTTGTTTATCCAACAATATGCTGAATCAGCCACAGTTAGATGGGTTTGCAGAATGTGTTAAATCATAAATCAAACTGGCTCTAGAAAGCCATCATCCCAGCATTTGGCAATGAGTTTTCTCAGCGTTCTCTCCTGGCTTAGACTAGTCACTAATGGCATATGGAGGCACCATATTGCAATGACTCAGGCAGCAGATTTCCAGAAAGCATCCTTCTGAACAAGTGAGGGCTTTAAGTTTGGAAGGAGACAGTAGAAGTCACATGAATGCAAAAAACATCAGGAGAATTAACCCACAGAGCAAAAATGTTCATCTCCCAAAGAGGTTGTGTACTAAGGTAATCCAAACATTTTTTTTCTCTCAGCAATCAACAAGAGAAAGAATTTCTGTTCATTGATGCACCTGCCCAATCTTGTCTAGCTTAGGAAGCTAAGCAAGATCAGGAGACAACCAGAAGATCCCAGGGCTATAGGCTAGAATAGAAAGTCAAAACAACATCCTGGTTTATTTCTGAGTTCCTTTCTCTGCCCATTATGCAGTGGTGCCCCCCACCCCCTTTTTATCTGATTGTTCCACAGACAGCATCTCATCTTCCCATCTGGAGCAGTCAGATGATGAGGCACCACCCCCAAGCCCCAGATCCAGCAGCACGCAAAGGCGAGCAGAGTAGTGTCAATCAAGGAGACTCCTTGCAAGGCAAGGGGTGAGGCCTGAATAATTGCAGCCAGCTGCCAGCAGAGAGATTGATGGGGCTTGCTTCGCCTTCACTCTGATGGAAAACAACCATTTGAAAACCCAGCTTGTGTCTTGTGTGGATCCTGTTCTTGAATTCCTGACTTCTGGACTGGCTGACTGCCCAATTTGGCTTTGTGACTTTTGGCATTGTAACTAGACTACTCTTTTGCTTCTCAGACTAGAAATGGTACTTTACTTGTTAAGTCTTTGTTTTGTCTGCTGTTCTCTGCTTCTGCTCCCTGGCAACTGTGTCTGCTACCTTGAAGCAGAACACTCCCTAGGTGAAGAATGGTTTCACAGCAGCAAAGGGCAGGTTAAATCAGAGTAATGGATTTAACACAAACATTTGTCCTATAGAGAAGCAGGTTAGCAAACCACTGTTCATCTGAGATTCCAAGCAAGAGAACAAGCATGTGGAGAGGGGAAAACCACTAATTCATGACCAACTGGATAATTTGCATTCTGAGCCAGGAAATTAAAAAATTCAGAAACATCATTATTCTGGACAACACTGTGCCGCCTGGGTGGATTAAGCACTGTGCAAACAACTACAGCAGAAACATAATGTTTTTAACAGCTCTGCAAGTTGGATGGGCAGCCTAAAGATCACAGGCACTCCTTTCTGGCAGATCAGGGGCCATTCTGTGCTTGTCAAAAATGGTCTAGCTGGTTACCCATTGCTTTCAAGTGGGAAACACCCTAAAGTTGTCATATGAGCCTGTCAGAACCTGCATCAATCAAATGTTAATCACAAGAAGACTGATTTAATGGCTATAGTAGTCAATAGGAGTTTGCTTGATTTGATTCTGCCATTTGTAACAAGGGGGGAAATAGTAGTTAATAGGTGTGCTTGGGGTATTGCTTTGAGATGGAGAGGCGCTTACACTGATATGGGAATTTACAGCAAGACTTGAAGGCAGACAAAACTGGTGGTGGCCTGAAGGCCAGGAAGGACTGTGTTATCAAGGGGAGGAATTTACAAGGCCACAATCCTGTGAGAAAGGATACCAACCAATAGAGCATTTATCTGAACCAAGCCTGGTTTCACGAGAATTCTTCTGAATTGGGGTTTGGACTTTGTGGATTTGACAGAGCCCTAGAAGAGACTTAAAGCATCTTTAAAAAATGCCCCCAGCAAACAGAATTTGCTGTTCAACATTGAGTTCCCCTAAGCCCAGCTCCATTCCCTCCACAAGTGGAAACTCTTGATGGCCGACCCCTAGCCTCCGCCTAGTGATCCACAGAACAGTGGCAATGTGTATGACAATGGAGGAACGTCAAGAACAGCTCCACCTCTATGCAGCTTCATCAATTTACTTGCCCATCATGCTGGGTCTACCGTGGTTGAAGGCCCATGATCCACAGATCACTTGGTCCTTGGTCCAACTGTGTTTTCTCTTCCCTCAATGTCAAGGTCACCTCATAGGTCTGATGTTGGTCCCCGAGTCTCCAAAGACAGCAGAACATCCTGTGGCATTGCTAGCCATGAAAAAGTAGGAAAATGGTTTTTCACCCCCATCCGTAGCTGCAACAAATTAGAATGAGCACGCTAATAGGTGTGCAGGATAGAGAAAAAATTGATTTATTTTTTATTTATTTTTACAGTGTTCTGTCTCAGATCTATACACGGAGATTGCCTTTGCAGACTTGTAGAAGCCTGTCTGAAACACATCCTGAGAGCTTTTTCCATAATACTGGATCTATCATAAAGGGGGACCAAATATGCCATTCTAAAAGATTCTCCCAATCCCTTTCTATGGCAATACTAAGCACCAAGATCTGGACAGCCTCTAAAGCTAAAGCACTATATATAGTCCCCTAAAGTGCAACGGTCCAGGTGTTCAATTCCTGGTGGAGGATTTGAATCCCACAAAACAACATCTGGCTACCTACATCTGGCGAGCCCGAAATGGGATGAAACCAGTCACCTAGTACCTGCCTCCTGGTGTCAATGTAACTGAAAATACCACAATACTGGAGAAAAGATGCTCAGGCTAACTTGCAAGCCACGTCAGCCCATCCACTTTCTGACTCAACCATTGTTTTAAGCGCGATAATACACATTTCTTAAGCGTGAGAGCAATTCTAGGCTGCCACAGGTAATGCATGCTTTTCTCCCAATTTCAGTTTCTAAATTTTCACTTAATGGTGTGTCACCCAAGGCAGCGCCTAATTGCTCTATTAAGTAATTGGCACTTAGTTGTTCCACTGCCAAGCGTGTATTTTGTTCTGTTGTTTCAAGAAACATCTGAGTAGAAAGACCCGCCACCCAAAACGCTTTTGGCTTCCAGTACGTACCACTTAGATTCATTTCCTTAATGAGTTTACCTATTCCTAAGGCCCCCAGAAAGCTAAAAGGCAATTGGGAAAGACATACTACAGGAGGGAGCACGATGGGTGTTTCCTGCACATGGGATTAAAGAAAAGTCAATATGGTTCAGCCTGCCACCGGATGATGCGAAAGGCTGCTAGCATAAATTGCTTTCTAAAACGGGTCAATAAAAGCCACAGCCGTCAGCCAACAAAAGAAAGTGGAGTTCGTAAATTGCATGACTTTGAATCACTTAATTAATCGGTTAAATCTGCTGTCCAGCATCTGCACATCAAGTTCCTTTTCCCTGTTTCCTTTTAAAAACATCTTTTAAATATACTACCAACCACATAAAGTAGTCCTCACTTAATGACCATTCATTTGGCAACTGTTCAAAGTTACAATGGTTCTAAAAAAGTGACTTACGACCTGTGCTCAAAGTTACAACCATTGCAGCATCCTCACGGTCACATGATCGCAATCCGGGCACTTGGCAACCAGTTCACATGGTGGTTGCAGCGTGCCAAGGTCACATGATCGCCATTTGTGACCTTCCCAGCCAACTTCCGGCAAGCAAAGTCAACGGGAAACTCTGTGATTCGCTTAACGGCCACCGGAGAAAAGGTAATAAAATCAGGCCCGGACACATGATGATTCGCTTAATGACCGCATCACTTAGCAACCTAACTTCTGGGCCCTATTGTGGTAGTTAAACAAGGACTACCTGCACAGCATCCTCAAATATTGATCTGCTAGCGATTAACTGGAGTGATGGTCCCAGGAACTCTGGGATTACAGCCTAATTTTTTTTCATCTTTTTTCCTAACCAGTTTGCAATTAAAAAAAAGGCCGCCCCCAGCACTGTATTTGTGTATTTCTTCTCAGATTGCATTTTCGTGCCCTTTTCTCATTATGTGAATTGTTTGCAAGTAATTTTCCCAAACAAAATGCGTTTTGCATGCATCTTTCCCTAATATTCAAATAAGTTTATTCTGTGTGCAGCCATCAGCGTCATAGCTTCACCTGCTAAAAATGAAACATTCACCACAATAAGTTTACAATCAGTCTCTCCTTAAGCTGTGCAATGGTATGCTTACATTTCCCTTATCCATACATTTTTGGATTGCCAATCTGTGTTTCAAAACTGAAAAAAGGAAAAATATTGACAATTAATCTCTGCCTTTCAGTTCACATACAGGTGGAAGAAGTGGGAGATCATTCACAGTCAAAAGGAAGAGAGGAAGATCTCAAAGGGCAGGTAGTAATGGGAATACAGCCACTCGACTGAATGTGTTTTGCATCAATGCCTAACATTTTGACCTTCCTGACCTTCCTGTCCACAAACATCTCTCCCTCCTGTCCAGGCTCTTTGGTTCTTTTCTGCTTCTTAAAATACTTCAGCTTGGATGGTCCCTGTCTGATGTAACAAGACCGACTCAATTGCTTCTAGGCAAGAACTTCTTTTGGGGTTCAGTATATTAGAAGGTTTGCAAAGCTCCCCCTGCCCCATTGTAAGGCAATCATTAAGTTCTGAATCAGCTGCTAAGAACCAAGTCATAAGGCACCAGTGGATGTCCTGTGTCTCAAACTGTATTTTCATATCTCCCTGCAGCATTTGGCTAACCGCAGGATGCTGAACAGGATGATACATCAAACAGCATTAAAGCATTTCTCCCTAGAAGGATGAAAACAACTAGGAATCTGGATCTGTCCACTGTCCTTCAGTGCTGTTTAGGATGCTGGGAATTAATGCTAGGACCAAAAAAAATGGGGGGGGGGAATCTTGGTAATTTCTCAGCTGAAAGGTTTAGGGAAAATAATTTTCCCCACCTGGGAGGCTCTAAGGAGTTTCTTTCCATTCTCTGCATACAAATTAGTGGAGAAAAGATGCTTCCTCCACCTTTAAAAGGGTGGATAAAAGATGTCAGAGGAGAAAAATTGGAGAAACACAGGCCTTTCTGTTGCAAACTGCTCTAGGAAGACTTCCTCATCTTTGATATTGTTCTGTAAGGACTTTATCTCCCCTTATTATTAAACATAATAGAGAAAAAAGGAACTGAACCGAAATGCTACAGGGCAAAAATATGAAACAGGACAATTTCATATGGAGCTATGAGCTTTTTAATACTCAGTGAGAGAAAGTTGAATGACTATATGCAGATTTTAATCCAAGCAGGAGAATTCTAGACGTTTGAAAGTTCTTCTAGAAGGGGCTTTACACAAGTCTGGCTAGCCCTTGCTCATTCAGAAGAGCTTCTTCCATAGATACACCAGAATGACTAAAATATGACTAAACTGCAGATCCAAGAGTGACAAGGGCCATTCTTATGGGGCAAGTCTAGTACTCAACCCCAAACTACTAATGGAAACTCCTAGGACTATCACTTCTCAGGAACCAGAGTAAGGCAAGCAATGGAAATTCTATTCGCCAGACCAACTATCTTCCCTTTTGGTTCAGGGAGACAATTCCGATTTTGCTGATGTGCTCCACAAAGCTGGCTTCCTGCTACCTGCCACTGAACTCAATAAATTATTCTCAGGTGGTTTTGTTGAGTCCTTTGGAAAGGGAAGAAAGAGCAACTTAGCGAACCAAGTTGCAGCCCAGCCATTATTGGCATCTGTATCTTAGATTCTCCAAGGTCTGCTCTGTGATTCTTATCCTCTGCCATTTTATTGAGAAATAAACATCAAAAGAGCAGGTGCTTTAATAAGACCAGTTAGATTAAACTACAACATCCTGCCTTCCGGAAGAATTCAGGTCAACCATGGCTTCCTTCTTATTATTGCAAACTACTGTAATATTAAGGACAATTTTCAGTCTCAGCTTGCAATAGGCTCCAAACATCTGGAAGAGGAATAAAGAATTGATGCTGGCAACTCACACAAGCCATTTAAAAAGTTAGAGCTACTTTACCATTTGGACTGTACTCTGCCAACTCCTTCAGGTCTTCACAAACTGGCCCCACCTTCTGCCTTCAATTAGTGTCTTAGTCATTCCTTTGTCATCACCCATCCTCTGGGAGGAGGAATCTCAGTTGGTATCCTCCCCAACCCCTGGCATGTGAGAGAACAGGACTCTCACCATCCATGCTCCTTCCTCAGCAATTGGGAGAGAAGAAATGCATGGGGAAAAATGGTGGACCTTCTTCAATGCTCCCTGCTGGCTTTGTAGCATAGCGCTGTGTGACTAGGCACTTCAACTGCTCCTCCTTCCCTGTAGTAAATTGGTCACAAGGGATCAACAAAATAACATGCTACTGTATTTTTTAAAAAAGTTTTAATCTGGAACCCCCTTTTTATTTTAAATACTCAAATGCAAGTATTCAATATTCAGAAAAAGGATAACTTACAGAGCTGCCCAGTTTTTCAGAAAAACAACAGTTGTCAAGTGAGTCAAAGAGAAAAATAGTTGAAAGTAAGATAAGATGCTGCCATCAGACCACCAATAGGAACTGGATTAAAAATTCCAAATTCAGATTGATGACCACAGCTGGACAATGCAACACACTCTTTGAAGGTAACACAGAAGCTTCAATTGGCACAGAACGTAGCCATTAATATGGGATAATTCCTCTCTTGCAGTCACTGCTTTGATTGCCAGTGGGCTTCCAGGCCCAATCAAAGTGTTGTTATCACCACTGGGCATGGCTCCAGGATATATAAGAGACCACTTCACCAAATAAGAACCTGCCCATCTGATCTAGGCACTGAGGGAGCACCTACTCCAGATTCCTCCACCACCAGAAATGAAGAGAGTTTATACTAACCTGCTGGCCTTCTTGATGGAAGCTCGTGAATTATGGCACACTGTTGCCAGCTAGTGCAGTTGCTGGTTGGATACCAAAAAAGGTGAACACTGGGAAAGACGCCAGGATGCTCACAATGAACGAGGACATCTTCCCATCCATTGCTCAGGTGACACCGGAGCATCTTCCCTTGGCAAGCTGGGTAACACTCAAGGCCCACTTCCTTGTTGATGGAGGTGGAAAATAACTACTTGGGGGTGGGGGGCTCCATCTCATGGAAAAAGACAGTGGGCAAACAGGAGCTTTAGCATCCCTGAACAAATTGCTGCATAGCCAGAGTAATGGAAACAAATTGGTGTCAGGTTAAGAAAATACTGGAGTGACCTCTAGCCACCGCCTTAATTGCTTCTCGTTTTGCTAGCCGATGGATATATATGAGCTTGTCACAACACAGCCTGCATTTCAGAAAAGTCCCTTTGTTCCAATGAAAATCAATTGTGCTGTGAACGATTCTAGCTTGCTCTGCAGGAAAGGCGGTTGGAAAAAAGGAAAAGGAGGAAAGGCTATGTCGGTTGCAGAAATCTGCTACAGCTCCATTTTATTAGAAGGGATCTGATGTTCGGGCATTAAGCACACTTAGAGTTCGCAGATGCTGATGTGTTTTCAGTGACACTCAAGTGGAAGAGCTGGGGAAGTTAAGCCAAAGGACACCCATCCATATTTGCAACGTCCTCAGCCAGGATTTGGCTAGGTGGCCAGAGAAAAGTACAGGTAGATTCAAACAGAAGGCAAATCAAATCAGACCATCTTGTCAAATTGCTGGATCTGAAGCTCTACGCTGTCAAACTGATCTATTTGGAAACCAGATTCTATTTTCTGGATTGATTTGAATTGCCCAATCAGTGCCAGACTGATCCATATTCTCCTAATGCTTAATCCTAAGCTGCAAGGGCTGGGTTCATGTTTTGCATTCAGCCACACACCAACCAGCACATTCTGGTATAGCACAGCATCCTCAACCTTTGTGGGCACCTTCACAAAATGAATGCCTACAGTAAACCTGGCTAATTGCAAAGCACCCATTCAATAGAAAGAATGGTAAGGCTCCTCCCTCTTCCACCTTGCTCCCACCTGTACTTTTTCTCTGAGCTGGATGTTGCTCCAAAGATAGCCAGTGTGATTTCCCAAGAAGGTCTCTGGCACTGTTAGTGGCACTATTGGAAATACAGATTATTAGCTTTCCATTATTATTATATTTGAATTTTCTGTTAAGAAGGAGCAAGAGAGGCCAGGAACTCAGAGGGTGCCAAGGAAAGTAAGGACAGCACATCTGTGCCCAACAATGCACCATGGTAGACCAAGGGCCTCTTGAAAATTTCTGTGCCACATTTCCCACCATACAAGGTGCTACCAGGACCAATTTCATTCCACTGACATTTAAATGTATATATTTATATAATTAATTGGATTATTGTTACAATAAGGCTTGATGAGAACAGGGGTCACATCTAGGCCCTTCAGAGCCTCCATGCAATCCAAAGGCCATAAGTCATCACTTCTCCTTAGTTGGATGTACAAAGCAATGGGTAATATGGAGGTAAATGATTCTTCCACAATGTGGTACTCTCCCAGAACTCCTATCCACCACAACCAATGGCTGGGCTATTAGCAACAACTTCACAGATTTGCAGGGACATCTGCAGAGGAATCAAAAAAGTCAAGATGGCAACCAGAACTGTGTGATCAGAGCCATCTCTTTTGTATGTGTGTCATTCGATACATAAGAGGAAAAGAGGAGTGAGGCTTCAATAGTGGCCATTACCTTGACTTTTTTGACCCCCCTGCACCCCTGTGGACACCATTCCTCAACGGAGCCAGGTGATGAGGGCTCCAAAATGGTTCAATGGTCTAACTCAGGCTGGCTTTTATGTAGACCATCCTCTTCTCTTGGCAAACAATGCCAACCTCTTCTGCATTTAGAATAAGTTCCATAGACAAAATTCTGAGCTCTGCCATCCTGAATCCCGATACAGAAATAACAGTGAGACAGATTTAGATCTAGTAAACCTACCAGTTTACTTCTTTATTTTACATCTATATTTTATGTATTTATTGAGGCCAGTAGGTTTACCCTATGCATGATTACATGAGCACCTCACTCAATAAGAAGTTTCAATAAAATGTTGCTAGAATGAATGAAAATCTGAGTCTCTACTATGTTGGTTTTAATTTTTTTGTCCTTTGCTGCTTCTTCCCTCTACAGATGTTCCCCCCCCCCATGTGTGTGTGTGTGTGTGTGTGTGTGTGTGTGTGTGTGTGTTGTTTTTTGCAAGGGTGGGCATAACTTCTGCAAATCTTGAAGTTCTCCAAATCTTGTCTCCATCTCCTGGCATGTGAATGAAACTATTTTGACTCCCTCTGCACCTGGAGAAGGAGTCTGTTATTAGTGCCGAGCAAAATAGTACTTACAGTGCTAAAACACAGAGGTGTTAAAGGCACTGCGTGTGGTGCAGAACAGCAAACATCTAAACGTAGGTGGCTTAATCTGTTTACCACATTAAACAATCATGAAATCATTCAAATAAGGAAACGTATGTGTCTTGGCTTTGTTCGTTTAGAAATGCACCTGTCACTTCTCTCTGGGTTTTAAAAGACAATAGATTTAAATGAGAAAATGAAAACTTAATAACCATGCTAAAGGATTTTACAAACCAATCTGGAATTGACAAAACCAGTAGTGGATAGACAGATCACGTCTTCCTGTCCCATGATACGGAGGATAGCACCATCTAGCTTTCCTTGGCTAACCTCAAAATGCTAAGCAGAATTAGTACTTGGATGAGACACCACCAGGAATATTGTGAATAGCAAAATAATGTAATAAAAGCATGAACAGAATGCTGGCAAGGAAAAGCATCACAGGTAGTCCTTGACTTACAACCATTTGTTTAGCAACTGTTCAATGTTACAACAGTGCTGAAAAAAGTGACTTACAACCAGTCCTCACACTTATGACCATCACAACGCTCCCACGGTCACATATCAGAATTCAGGTGCTTGGCAACCAGCGTGTATTTTTGATGGTTGCAGTGTTCTAGGGTATGTGATCACCATTTGTGACCTTCCCAGCCGGCTTCTGACAAGTAAAATCAATGGGGAACTGCATGATTCACTTAACAACTGTGTGATTCGCTTAACGACCACCACAAAAATGTAAAATCAGATGCAGTCATATGATGCCTTGCTTAATGACTGCACTGCTTAACAATGAATTTTTCTGGTCCCTATTGTGGTCATAAGTCAAGGACTTCCTGTACACAGTCAATTTCTACAAAAGATTGAGGGGAAACTGGATAAAGATAAAACCTGGCAATGGATTACAAGTGGAACATTGAAAAAGAAACTGAAGGCTTGATTTTGGCTGCTCAAGAGCAAGCTATTCAAACTAATGCAATCAAGGCCAGAATTGAAAAATTATCAAATGATTCAAAGTGCAGATTGTGCAAAGAAGCAGAAGAAACAGTAGATCATATATTCAGCTCATGCACGAAGATCGCACAAACTGGCTATAAACACCACCATAACATAGACACCAAAGTGATTCACTGGAACATTTGTAAAAATTATCATTTGCCAGTAATGAAAAATTGGTGGAACGTATCATTGAAAAAGTAGTTGAAAATGAGCAGGTTAAAATATTGTGGGATTTCCAAATTCAAACTGATAAAGTCTTGGAGCAAACTAACACACCAGATTTAACTGTGGTTGAAAAGAGGAAAGTGTGGATAATTATTGTGGCACTACCAGGGGATAGTAGAATAAAAGAATTGGGGAAGATCATTAAAGTATCAAGATAAAACAATTTTTTTTGAAAGATTATGGCATAAACCAGCAGTGGTGATCCCAGTGGTTATCGGCACATGGGTGCCATACCAAAAAGCCTTGAACGGCGCTTAGAAAATCTGTGCATTGGCAAAAGTTTCATCTGTCAATTACAAAAGGCCACCCTGTTGAATCTGCACATACACCACGCTGATGCATTATGACATCCGTGGTTCCTGGGAAGAACTTGATGCGAATGAAGGCCAACAGCAGCTAAAGAACTGGTGGCTGTGACTTCACAATGTCATGTATAATAATAATAATAATAATAATAATAATAATAATAATAATAATAATAATGAGGAGGAGGAGGAGGAGGAGGAGGAGGAGGAGGAGGAGGAGGAGGAGGAGGAGGAGGAGGAAGAGGTTGCCCAACCCCAGTAGGCCTTTCTGAATGGCTTACACTTTAAAAGAGAAAGAACAATAAAGAACAGAAAAGACTAGGTATGTCCGGGCAAAACAGGCTACATACATTACAAGAACACAGCAACAGGAGCTCCCCAAACCCATGACTCCAAAGTAAGTCTTCCAGAACACCATCAGAGTGGCTGCAATTCCAGAGGGCAGGATTCTGCAAGGCCAAATCCCACATCTGGGTCCCACATCTGGGTGCAATCTGAATTTCACCTGCCCCAGGAATCTGTAGACTGTAGGCTGCCCATCTCTGATCTAAAGCATTAATTGTCTGTTCATACTCTCCTGTTCAGACTTAAACCCTGCTGTACTGAAATCCTCAGCCACCATGTCTCGACACAGTTCTTCCACGAATCCGCACAGCTATTTCCAGAATGCCAAATTCCGCTTTAGAGCCTATGCTACTAGGAAACAAGCAATGAAACTGGCAATTTTATCTAATTGTTACTGTTTAATTCATGCATTTTATTGTGTAACTCGCCCATGAGAGCCGTTGAGGGTTATCATAAAATAGTTAATGCACTGAAAACATTTATACAAACTGCCACAAATGGATAGTGGGCTGGGCTATGTCTTTTTCTGGTTGTTTTTATCTTTTATCTAGAAAACTATGTATCTGAGTTACCACATAACCAACCCAACACCTTTTTTGCTTTTCTCTCCTCCTGCTCTGTGTCATTTAAATCCCAAAATCAGCTGCAACATGGGTGGAAGCTAAGAGTTTGGGGTCCCATCCTGTCCCCACAACCCCCTGCAATTGCTGTGCTGGGGTTAATTCTTGCACCCATTAGGAATCCTTTTTGGTTAATATTTCTTCTTCAGTAAATTCTTCTCAACATCTGCACTTGGAAGAGGTTGCTGGCTGGTCCTGATGCAGGCAGAGGAAGTGGGGGACCATTTCTCCAATTTCTTGAGAAGGAGAAATTTTCCAAGCATTTTTCAATGGCAAGATTCATCAGTATGCCTCATTTTGGAAAGGGAGTTTGATTCCTTCCTTGGAAGGATGACTAATTAAGTTTGTGGAGTATGCTTTGCTGTCCAAAATTGCCTCATGGTTTAAAAGTAAACCTGATGTAGAAGAATTCAGTTCTATCCAAAAACTATTCTTGGGATACAACTTAACACATGAGTCGCTTTTTGTGAAATGGGCAGTATCTACATTTGAAATATAAATAAATAAATAAAATTTGCCACACACCCCAAATTTGGGTTGATCTATGTTCAGAGCCTGTGTTTTAATGTTATGAGAAGCTTGACTTCTAGTGTTGATCTAATTTATTATAGCCTATAACTCTAGTTAGTCATTGACACTGTTTACCAGGTATTCTAGTTTAAAGTTGAGCAGCAATTTTTTGTTTTTTTCCTTTTTTTAAAAAAAAGTGATATAATGTATTTCATAACTATGATATATTGAAAAACTAATCTCCATGAGGAGAGCCAATTTGGTGTAGTGGTTAAGGCACCAGGCAAGGGATGCCATGAGTTCTACTCCCACATGATAGCTTGCTGGGTGACCTTGGGTGGTTCCTCCCTCTCAGCCCTAGGAAGGACACAAAGGCAAACCATTTCTGAAATCTTGCCAAGAAAACTGCAGGAACTTGTTCATGTAGTCACCAGGAGTCAAGCTTGACTTCAAGGCGATGAGAGCCAGTTTGGTGTGGTGATGATGGTGCTGGACCAGAAGCCAGGAGACTGTGAGTTCTTCTCCTGCCTTAGGCACAAAGCCAGCTGGATGACTTTGGGCCAGTCAATCTCTCTCCATCCTAGGAAACAGGCAATGGCAAACCACTTCTGAAATCTTGCCAAGAACACAGCAGGGACTGGTCCAGGCAGTTGCTAGGCGTCAACATTGACTTGAAGGGGGGAAAAAAATCTCCATGACATTTCAGACCCCATGTTTCCTTACTTTTATCTTACTAATTTTATTTACTCTTTTACTCTTTTTGTTTCTTTTATGATTTGTATTAAAACATTTAAAAAATGTTTAAGGGAGGGGAGATTCTTTCCTCAACCCATAGGGAAAGAGAGAGAGATGGGGCAATGAAGATGGGTCTATAAAAGCATTGCTACTATATAGATACTAAATACTAAATAGCATCTGGGAAGGGGAAAATACAGTAAAATGACCTTGCCCATCCCTCTTTATTTCAACCCCCAAAATTTTAGCAGGGGACCAAACCCTATAGATGAACAACAGAAAAACCTGGTGGGAGAATCAAAAATGGTTAGGATATCTGGGAGCAAACTAGCTCATTTTATCTAATCTTCTGCCCTCCAAACATAGAAATCACAATTTCCAGAATTCACCAAATAGCAAAGCCATTCTTTCAAACGCTTTGGGTGTGAAAAATACATTGCATTAGGAAGATCATATTGAAAGTTGGTTTGGTGCAACGGTTAAGATTCTGGACTGGAAAGAAACATGTTCCAAACCGAACTTTTGCCACAAAAGCCTGTTTGGTGACGCTGGGCTGCAAAAACGGTGAGTAGGGTAGTTTTGAGAATAAGATGAGTTAAATTCCATGTATACTCCTGAGCTCTTTAGATAAAAGGTGGGGCAGAAATCTAGGAGGCAAACCCAGCTCTATTGTCCATGAAAGACTGATTTTCTAAGTGCAAAGCATCACTAGCATGGAGCTTGAGTCTTTTTTGCTAGCGATGTTCTTTCTTACGGGTTTTATAGGCTGTTTATGAATTTAACAAAGTGAGTAAGGTTTTAATACTGCATTAGTTGTTTTAATTTACTGCATCCTCCCCACCAGTCAAAAATGGTTCTGGCTGGGGTGAACCTGGACATTAAGAGTGGTTCTTTCCAAAGGCTGGGCTGAAAAGGTTTTCCAATACCCTTCATGCTTTGCTCAGCCTTCTGATTTCTAATTTTAGCCAGACTGTTTAGAGCTCCAATTTAGCATCTGTTTTACCCCAAATTCCAGCTGGGAGCTTCCCATAATCCTTTCAGCTCTGCCCTCTTATTCTCCATTTGCAGGAATAGTGTTAGAAGTATGGCAAGATTTCTCTTCACATCAGCAAAAACATTTCCCAGATTATTATCAGGAGCCACTTCAATTCCAGTAAAACACAAGAAGATTTCCAGACTCTGTAGCAAGGCTGTAACACTGATGCCAAATTTAAAAGCAGGAACTTGTCCCCATCCTGTCACACACAGACACATATACCCAAAACCACATAAAACGACAGCAGAGCCTAATTGGCAACCTAGCTGAACCAAAGTGAAGGAAAATAAAATGCAAAATATGTGCACAACAGAGGACCCTAGAGGTAGGAGATTATCTAGAAACATAAATTGGGAACCTGACGAATGTGAATTATATACTTCCATTACCTAAAATGTACAACTGGTAGAAAATCTGTGTTAAACAGTCCTTGCAACTTGGAATGGGCAAATATATTTTTGTATATTCATGAACATACACTTTTTTTTTGCTACAGACCTTATCTAGAATTCCCTTTAGACAAAGAGTTGGTGAACTGCTTTGCAGAGTTTGGAGACGTGAGATGTTAAAGAATAACAAGCTTCTGGTCTGGATATGAATCTGAGAATTTGAAATTAGAAAGTTCACATTCAAGTAGAAACCATTTTTTTTTCTGTAGCCCCATTGACATCAAGGATTTACTGGGTTTTGGGGAACCCTAATTCACTGGGGGGGGGGGGACATTATGCCACTTGACACCCAAAGTACATCCATTATTGCTGGGAACACATTTTAACTGAACACAACACTTAAAGGGAGTTGACTAATTCTAGTAATGGCCAGAGTTGCATAAATCAGTTCCCAGCAATCAATATGCAGGTGTTAATTCTCTTTGCCTCTCCAAGTCCCTTCAGCACATCCAAAACATGCTGTTCTTCTCCCCATGCTTAACATACCCCCCCCCCATAGCTTACTTCTGCTATTTCCACCATGGCAACTAGTAAAGATTGGAACTAATGTGGTTGCAACAGGGGTGGATGCATTCATCACGCTGGAATAGTGTGCCTTTCTACACCTTCAATTTTAGTCATTTTCTGCCAATCCAGATCTATAGCCACTCAGAGTCACCCATTGGGGGAGATGGGCGGCATACAAATTTGAAAAATAAATAAATTAATTAAATAAATAGCAGTGTTTTTCAACCTTGGCAACTTAAAGATGTGTGGACTTCAATCGCCAGAATTCTCCAGCCAGCCATGCTGAAATACTGAAAAACGCTGAGCGGTAGGAATCTATCATGGTGATTCCAGATGTTATTTATGTGATTGACATCCTGCCTTCTGTTCAGGAGCTGAAGGCAGCATGCAAAGTTTCTTCCTATGTTTCCCCAAAACAACCTTGCGAGGTAGGTTGGGCCAAGAGAGAGTGACTGGCACAAAATTGCCCAAGGAACTTTCATGACTCCAGATGGTGCTGAACATGAGTCTTCCTGATCCTAGTCTAATACTTTAACCCATCACACTGGTTCTTAATTATGATCAAAAGGGCTGAACCTTTTAGCCCACTTTGAAATTGTGTTCTAAACCCGCCTAAACCATGCCACATTGACAACCAGGCCCCATTTGCTTGCACTTCTTAACCTACCTTACAGGGTCATTGCAAAGACAGCACATTGGAGAAAAAAACATATATCCCATTGGAAATAAGTTGTATGAAACGACTAACCTTATTCTCAGGCAGAAAAATTGCTTGTGGTGATTTGCAGAATATACTTTCTGCCTTTTTGAATGACTAAGCCAGAAATTCCACCTCCGTTTTAAAGGATCACAGCTACCCATACACTTTCCCACATCTCTCAGACAGAGAACAATTTTCTCCCTCAAGGACCTTCCAAAGGCACAGGATAAGGATTCCCATTATCCCCAGCCAGAACAGGAAGTACTGATCGTGCAGAGGGGCACTGGGGTTCGGCAGCTCTAGAGAGCACAAAGATAGAGTGGAATAAATGTGTTAATCCTTAACTGACTCAATTATAAATTGAAAAGATCGGCTAATGATAAAACTACCTAGATGAACAGAAAAATTGAACATTTGAAGAGCAGCAGAATACGCACACGGGTAGCGAAATAATGAGTTATGTCAAGTTTTTCCCTTAGACTCTGTGCAATTATAAAATGGGGGGGGGGGAATAAATATTTCTGTGAGAGAACAAAGCATTTAGCCAAGCCTGCAATCTGTTCCAGCCTCAAGACAACAGCAGGAGACATTCTTGCAAACTAATTAAAAGCTGAATCTTATTCATTTATTTTTAAATACATGCACCCAGCTTTTCAGTAGGGGAACATTCCGATTTGTCTTTTTAACATGAAAGACTAATAAATATTATAATCAAGCAGGATCAGTTCAATACCTTTTCCTTTTAAAGATCTCAAAAGTATTACAGGGCCAAGGAACACAGGACAAGGGAGAGGAAATTTATGAACTCTCTGTGCATGAATGACTCATCTCGTTTGCTCAGAGATAAGGAGGTGCTGAAAGTCGCATTTCAGAAAAAAACAACAGCTCTTGGATTCTGTTTCTAGCAGCAGTATTTTGAGGCCACAGGACAACGGGGTTGGGATGTCACAGCTTGGGGAGAGAAGTGCCATGCTGTGATTCATGCATGCCCCAACCCAGCCACTGGCATGCAATGCCACACGCCAGGCACGAGCTGTCTTTAATTCCCTGTCTGCTCCCTCTCCTTGCACAAACCCTTCCACCAGAAAAGTGGCCCAGCTTCATTCCATCAGTGGCCCTTCCCCTTTGGCCAGCCTAGCACTGGGTGGGGCTGGAACCCATCAGGGCTTTCGAGGCGTGACTTGGGGCCACCAGCTTTTGGAAGAGTTCTGGAACAGAGAGGGTTTCCTCTCTTCCACCCGAGCAGAATGTCAGAAACAAATTCTGCAAAAGGATCTTGATTCTGTTTGTCCGTCAGCACGGACGGAAGGGGGCTGAGGCTGGTGTAGGGGGAGAAGCCTGCAAAACAGCAGCAAAAGCTGGAGATCAAAAATGGGATGGATCATGCCACAGGTTGCAGGAAAAAAAAAATGAAACCCATCAATGTAATCTATGAGATTGCCAGCTGGGCAGCAGCTTGGCACATTGGTATCTGCTCCTTCCTGTCTAGTCCCTTGACTCAGTGAGCCACATACCCCATGCTTCCCTGCACAAACATGTAACGGGGGGAGGGGAGGGGGCAGAAACATGCCTAATACTTCATTTCACAGAATAAATACAAACACCTCCTATGGTCACTGCTGTAAAGAGGTTGGAAAGTATTCCAGAAGTCAGGCACTGGAGATTTTCCCTACCTGGTTAATTTCCAGATGTTCTCCATCTCTTTTCCTTTTGGGAGAAATTAGAGGGGTTTGGACACCACCTCACCCTTACGAGGTTTCAGGTTCATCAAACAGGGCTGATTCAGGAAGGCGAGTTTGATTCACAATTGCCTCAGAAGAGCTCTGGGTTAGACCTGCCTCTTCTGCTTGAGTGCCAATTAGGGTAGCATGTCCAACAAAATTATGGTACAACCACTGACCTGCTTAAGATTATTATGAACCATGCTGGCCTCTGCATCAGAAACTCTAGGAATGGGCCACCTGATTCCTTTCCCATCTTCTGTACTACAAGTCCACCTTAACCTATCCTATCTGGAAGTAACAGGAAGGGAAGTTTAGATCCCTTGGAGGGTATTGGCTTCCTTATCCCTAGATGACCACTTTCTAATCCTCTCCTTGCTGGAGTGTGAAAGAGGGGCAGCACTGCAAGAGAGAAAACTAAACCTGTGATTAGGATAAGGACCTGCTAAATCAAATTGTCCTAAGCCAATTTAAAAGGTGGGTTATAAACCATCCATCCATCTGAAGCCCAAGCCCAATATCACCAACCAATAATTTAGATCTTCCTCATTTTACTTGTTGCCAATATTATTAAATTCAGAGTCTGCCCAACTCAAAACAACTCTGGGTGGCTTACACTTTAAAAAGTAAAGAACAATCAAATAGAAAGAAAGACACATTATGTGAGGACCCAGTTCTCTGGAGAAGGCTCTAATGCTGGGAAAGATGGAAGGGAATGGAAGAGAAGGACGGCCAGCAGCAAGGGGGATGGACTCAGTTATAGTGGCAATGTGGGCACTGTTGGAAGACCTGAAGGACCAGGCTGGGGACAGATCTGCCTAGAGAAACCCTACCTATGTGGTTGCTAACAGTCAACAACAACTTGATGGCACATAATTAAATCAAACCAACTCTCTGGAGAAGGCTGTAATGCTGGGAAAGGTGGAAGGAAAGAGAAGAAGATGACCAGCAGCAAGGTGGATAGACTTGGTTACAGTGGTGATGAGTACACCATCAGAAGTCCTGAAAGACCAGGTTAGGGACATCTTGTCATGGAGAAAATCCATCTATGTGGCTGCTAAGAGTTGACAACAATTTGATGGCATATACTTGATCGGTATATGGAACCGGTATATGGACTCTTTGGAAAAGACCCTGATGCTGGAAAAGATTGAAGGCAAAAGGAGAAGGGGATGGCAGAGGATGAGATGGTTAGATAGCATCACTGAACCAATGAGCATGAAACTGAGCAAACTCAGGGAGGCAGTGAAGGACAGGAAGGCCTGGCGCGATGTGGTTCATGGGGTCACAAAGAGTTGGACACGACTTAACGACTGAACAACAACAACACTTGATCGGTGTCCAGAAAAAAAACATGTATACACAGCAAATCAAAAACAACAGGAGCTCAACCACCTCTCCCAAGGCCTGGGAGAACAGCCAGTTTTTCGAGGACCCCCTATTGTCAGGGTGGGAGCCCCACAGATCAGTGGGGGGATCCTGCTCCAGAGGGCAGCTGCTGTGACAATATAAGCAGAACAGAACCCCACAATGTAACAGGAAGGGATCCACCTACCTTCCTTGGTACCCTTATTGCATAAGCCTCCTTTCTACAAGTAAAACCCTTTCCTCTCTTTTTTTCACTTGGGTTTTTGGATCAAGCGACGGTGTAGTCCTTTCCGTTCTGCTTTGTTACCATAGCTTCACATCTCAGAGTTTTAAGTGGTTTATGGTTTAAAACATGTCATCTTTTAAAGGATTTGACACTTTTTTTTTCCAAGTGAAACATTTTTAAAGCCATCAGGATTTCTGTAATTACTTCATGCCTGTTATAAGTAATGAAAACCTGGATTTAAAAAATCACAAATGCATGAGCGGGAATCATGCTAATCGGTGCCCCAGTTAAACTGGAAGCCTGCTTTTCCTCTCGGCAGCTGTACAGATTTGCGGCAGAAGTCATAGCTCGGTATGGCCTCGCATTTGACCCTCGATTTCAATTTACAACCCCCCCAAAGGAAATGAAAGGAGACAGCATGTCGAGGATGGTTTTATTCCTTCCTTCCATCGCATGTGCAATTTTGCTTACACATTCATAATGTTTATAACTATACCTGGAGTCCAAAGGAGGTAATAGCAGAAGCAACCCAGAAAACAATTCCAAATTCTCCAAGATCACAAGGACAACAGGATAAAATAACATAAAGGCCCCCCAATATTCTGCAAATGTCAGATTAAAAAGGGAGGCTTTACATTATTTGAGATTTTTAAAAGCTAGTCATTGCTGAAAAATGATTGTTAACATCTTCGGGGAAGGAAACAGAAATGAATGAATCATAACCTGGAAAACTTTTAAGGAGGACAGAGATCCTGCTAATGCAGAATCAACTCATTTTCCCCAAGCAAGGCGGCACGGGATCACAGCTTGAAATCAGAACATTCATGTTCTGTCTAGATTCATATGGTGCATTAGATGGGTTAAGCTACAATTGGGGCTGAAGGCAGTCTAGCTTGTTACAGGAAACCCATCCCAATGTTAGCATGTTATTTGAACAAGACCCTGCCATTAAACCAGTGTTTCTCAACCTTGGCAACTTGAAGATGCGTGGACTCCAACTCCCATGGCTGGCTGGGGAATTCTGGGAGTTGAAGTCCACGCATCTTCAAGTTGCCAAGGTTGAGAAACACTGCATTAAGCTACTATGTGGTTTATCCACTTAGGCATCCTGGCATATTATGCAGAACCATAATAGCATTCTGTCACTGGACTGAGCTTAAAACATAAACAGTGCAACCAAAGTTCAGGAAGATCAAGGAGCTTCCCAGTGAATGCATTGCTGAGATGGGAGGCATTGCAGAATAAACAGGTTCCGCCACAAAGCTGTAAAGAGTTCTACAGATGTGTAACTCACACCCACCTCCTCTTTGTGCTGAGCCATCTCCATGCTCTTCCACCAGATGTTCTCCAACACCCTATACCTCTAGCAGCCAGGAAGAGAAAGATTAGATTCCTATACAGGATCAGCTGACCTCCCCACCTGAATGCTGTCACCTGATTCCAAAGAGCAATCAAAACACACCCGTCCCTATAAAGGAATAGCAAACAGCTTCCCCACCATCCATTCCTGGACTGCTTAACAATGATAGTTAGGTGCATCCAAGTGTCTATCTGAAGCCCAAGTCATTCATTCATTCATAGATGGATAGATGGATAGATAGATAGATAGATCCAGCCAGCCAGCCAGCCCACCCTGAATTAACCATTAGGCAGAACAAGGAGGTGCTTGGGGCACCAAGAGAAGGGGGGGCACCCCAGAGTTTTTCCCCTCTAGCTATCATGCCCTTAACTCTTTCACTGCCACACTCAACTTTAGTTTCCAGCACTTAATGAGTCTTAATGTCTTGTCAGTTAAGCGGGAAGGGCTGAGAGGCACCATTGTTGAGTTGGGCTTAGGGCGTCAGTTGGCCTCAATCCATCCCTGGATAGATATGAATTATTGGGTTTTGGATGGATGGATGGACAGATGCCTTGGGCTTCCTTCAGTCAAAACCACTTGTGGAGCATAAGATCAGGAACTCCGTTTTCCTTTATAGGACTCTGAGCTCTCTTGTAACACTGAAAAGGAATTCCTGCACTGGAATATTTTCCAAGACAAATTCTCCTTGATCAGAGAGCATTAGTATGCATTATTTCACTCCAGTGCTCCAATTCTAAATTGGCCCCTTTTGGCACCAAAGTTCTTTCTGCCCTTTAATATTCCTCTCTGCTTTGTTGAGAAAATCAGTGTGGAAGCTTCACCTCTTATCTGCAAATGAGAGTCTACAAATATTGAAGGGTGAGATGATTGTCACGGAGACAAACCCTTCTTGGTTTGGTTTGGTTTGGTTTTTTGAAGCAGAGCCAGGTCTACGGGGTGAATTATGGCTGCCATTAAAACTAATGAGATCCCTTGTGGTATAAGCTTTTCATCCTGCCCCATTCCCCACTTTATTGATTGCAATTGTAGAAAAGGCATAATCGTATATCAGCTGATTGGGAGGAAGGAGACTAGCTTTCATTTGGGTTTTTTGCTTGATTTTTTTCCCTTTTAACTCTTCATTCCTGGCTGTAAATAAGACTTTCTTCCACAATACTTCTGCTTTGCTGCAGTTTTCTCATTTAGCCATTTCAATTGTCCTGTTTGCTTCATCTGCTCCCAGGAAGGCCAACCTTTAGTCCAGTGTTTGTCAACCTCGGCAACTTTAAGATGTGTGGACTTCAACTCCCAGAATTCCCCAGCCAACATGCTGGCTGAGGAATTCTGGGAGATGAAGTCCAGACATCTTAAAGTTGCCGAGGTTGAAAAACACTGCTTTAGCCCAATCCTGTTGGTCTCATCAGCCCACGTGGTTTATTTCCATGCAACCAGACAAATCACCTTCTAAACACCCTCATGAATTTATACCTGACTGAGCAGCCATTTAAAATGCTTGCAAGGGGCTTTCAAGGTGGGTAGAGATGAGTCTTCCAAAATCTCCTCCCTGCAAACTTGAGCATTTCAATCTCTGCGGTGGGGTTTTAAAAACCCATTGCTCTGCACCACCATAATCTATCCGTCACTCACAAAATTCTCCATTTAGAAACCCAAACTGTCTGTCTGTCTATCTGTCGCATGCAGGTGAATTTCAATGTTCCCATGCAGTTTGAACCTACTAGCTCTTAATGTCCCCATTCACACAATATGCTCACCCTTAAGCTAGTTGAACTAAGGTGTACTGAGTTAACTCCTCAGCAAATGGCAGCATCCACCTGGCAGTTTGGCTGATCCCAGATCAGCAAGGCCAGCAAAGAGCTGCTTAGTACTTTGGTGGGAGACACCAGGAAATTCCAGGAGTGTGACTTAGATGGGGAAATTAAACAACAACAACAAATTGCTTCCATACTGTTGCCAGGAATGAACATGGATATCATTCATGTCATCAGGGGTTGAGTTCAATGAAAGGGAACATTTTGTTTACCTTTTACTCAGTTAACCTAGTTGGCTGGGTTCGCTCAACACCCTGAGTTAGACCTTAGTGTGCTTAGCTCTTAGCAAGGTGGGGGGGGCGGGGGGAGGATGCATTTGATAGGGTGGTCTTCAAGAAAGGAAAATGGTATGTAAACATTGAAAAGACATGAAACGCCAAGGAAAATTGGTGTATTTTCCTGTCCTGAGAATGAATAAACCAGGTGGGACCCTTTGAAAATCTTATCATGAGGAACTTGCCAGCGTTTTGCTCCTGCATTGAGCATTTACTGCTAATCTGGTAATCCTCAGCACTAAATGTAAGTATTCTCAACCTGTTTACCATAAAAGATCTCTCACTGTGCCTGAATAGCAAAAGTAATTGAAGGAGTCTGTGAACCATAAATATTCAATCACCCCAAAGGAGGGTGTCTGTTGAATCTCTAAATGACTACCTGCTGATTTAACCTTCCAATTAGCATCTAACTAGACTTGAACTGCATCTAGGAACCAGGCAGAACAGGGCTGTTTCCTCATTCCCCAAATGCAGGAGAATAACCCAGGTTCACAAGACGATGCTCAACGTGCATCTCTGTCAGGTCTTGTTGTACTTCTGAAAGCATCTAATTCTACTCTCTCTCTACATTAGCGGAGACTGGATCATTCAATGACTCCAAGTATAAAAGATATGAAGAATTATCAGCAATTATCAACGGTAAAGACCCTGAGCATTGCATCTCTGCATAAACTGGTTTAATAGCATCCCGTACCCAGCATGCTCACGTCTCTGCTTGGGCAGAACCATCCAGGCAGTTTTACCAGGCTGTCCCTTGTACCACATCTGGGGCTCTGATTTAATATTGCCCCCTCCTCACTAATTGCATTTTGGCCTGAAATGGATGTTACACATTTTCTACTAGTGGATTAATCTATCAAAACTTCAGTGAAAGTTGCTAAATGCTGGTCAACTGGCATTGCTGGGGTTTAGTTGCACTCAAGTATGGATAGCCTTGAATGGGGGGGGGGGGGGGTTGCCTTTGCAGCCACACTAGGAAAACACCATTAGCTCAAAGCAAGAGGGACACGTACGCAGGATACCTTGAGGGCATCCAGGAAAGGATCTACAGCCAAACCGGTTCAAACTGCAGTTCAAACTGCCTTGTCCCTGTAAACTATAAAAACTGAGCTTGTATTTCCGGTGGCGTGGCAAACCCTGGCATATTTGCTGCCTATGGGTTATTGACCACCCAGCTTCCTTTACTCGGCTGAATAAAAAGCTATTTTTTTCTAAGAGCCTCCTCTTGCATTCTTGGCATTGGATTTCTCTGGGATTCAGGGTTGCAAACCTTACAACCTCATGAATGATGTCTTTGGAAGAAGGTCACCAGCATGAAAATCTCTCATTCACTTCGGTCCCTTTGATGTACTAACGCCCCGTTTTGTTTTATGGGTTTATGCTGTATTATGGGGTCGTTGTGTTATTTTGGTCTTTGTCAAATAATTGTCAGTACTTTATTATGGTCAATGGCCAGAATTTCAGTTAAAGAAGGTAAAAATTAAAAGATACAAAAAGAAAGAAAATGAACATTAGCCAAACCTAAATAAATGATAGGATTGGTTGCAGTGGGTTTTGCAAACAATGAAGCAAAATTTGGCCACATTCAAAGAAATTGAATCACTGGTTGGCTAACAACAACAACAACTGTACACAGAATAAATCCAAATAGCCCAGAAATTTAACATAACTATGCAACTTAATAAAATGGGCAGTGCAATGATACACAGATCGTATTTTCAACTGCCCCTTCACCACAAGGACACAGTCTTAAAGAATAAGGGATTTTCCTAAATATCTCTTCAAGGATGGCGGTTCGAAGTCCATTAAAACATTCTAGAGCTACTGTGTCTTAAATGTTCTAGGGCTCGTGCTTAAAGTATTTGGCTTAAATATGTTACTAGTCTAAAAAAGGGGAGACTAACCACTCAAAAACATATCCAGGAAGGGCCAGCAAATCTAATTGCCTTTCTACCTCCATAACATAATTTTAAGATTTGATATCACTTATTTATAGCCCAGCATCAGCGGTACATCCCATGAAAAGCCATAGCTCTGCAACTTCCAATGAATTAGTCAAATTAATTAATTATTATTATTATTACTATTATTTTTTTTTTAAATGACATGGCAATAAGCGGGTCAGTCAATTCCTGTCTCAACCAATGAATCAACACTCTGTTGATCCAAAAAAGCAGACTCTGCACCTGTAGGAAAAGCTTTAGGAAGAAAAAAAAGTTGTTTTTTTAAAAACTACTTTCTCTCCCACACTCTGGGCTGAAGCAGAATTAAACCATATCTGCTCTTTTGTATTTCCTGAATGGACTGTAAAGGAAGGAGGCTTATTTGCACACCCACACACCAACCAGTTCCCATTGCATCTGCCTCATTTAGGAAGCATTGAGGAGGCCGAAAAACGCAGCCAGCAACAGCGAAAGCCATTTTTCCCCCGCATATGGCTTTGCATCATTTTTGCTCACTTTAGTTCTGTGAAAGAGCAAGCCACGTCTCCAAGCTACATCAAGATATATACTGATGCAGAACTATCACCATCAATTACATTAATTGGCAAAGATGTTAGGGAACAACAGATTCTCAGGTTGTTTTAATGGCAAATATTTGGTGGGCCTCCAGACTATTTATTCTCACAATCAATGCTAGGAGGAATCCAACTAGTATGAAAGATTAAAACATCAAAGAAAACAAACTTGTAGGGAAGAACAATCTGCCAGGAATCAGAGCTCCAATATTCTCCAAGACTCTCAGTATTAAATGTTTCCTTCCCAAATTAACATTATCCATATTTCTTCTTAAGCTGGGGTGGTCCAAGCTATTTAGAATTGCTTCCTCTGCCAGATGTTTTGGACAATGGTTATCTTTATCCCTGTTCAAGGGCACTGCTGCCTGAAGCTGTTTGGAGCTACAGTCCAAAGCATCTGGAGGGAGCCAGGTTGGGGCAGGTTCACTTTGAAAATAAAGGTAAAGAAGATATGAAGAACTGTAATTTATGTATACCTTATGTAGCATTACTGCTAGTCAGAAATGGCCCTCTGAAATTCTCCGCCAAATGTGTGAGCAGAGAAGTTGGGTGGACAATTTCTCTCAATTTCTCCAAGAGAAGAAGAAATTCTCCAACAATTTCTCAAGGACAGAACTCCCTCTTAACAATAACAGTTGCATTAGTACTGGACATCTCCTGAAAGGAGATCTTTCAAGAGCTATTCCCTAATCTCTTTGGTTTTTAATGGAACTGTGGGAAGCCAAAAAAGCTGCAGATTGGCTGATGTGGGTCTTCTGGGCTATGTGGCCATGTTCTGGAAGTTTTAGTTCCTAACGTTTCCCACCCCCCACAGGCACCCACGCTGATCTCTATAAATACCCACCAGGGTCACATCATCCTGGCCACAGAGAGAACTGCTCCTGTCTGTGCTCCTGTGCTCTGAAGATGCCAGTCACAGATGCTGGCAAAACGTTAGGAACTAAAACTTCCAGAACACGGCCACACAGCCCGGAAGACCCACATCAGCCATTGTATTCCGGCCATGAAAGCCTTCGACAATACAAGCTGCAGATTGCTGGAGAAATGATAATAACATGGAAGATAGCACACGCACACCCACATTGGCTACTTCTGACCATACGTCTTCCCCTTCTAAAGCAAATTTCCTTTCCCTAACCTCCCCTTCACTTTCTTTAGAATGAAGAGTGTGTTTGGTGCATTAAACAAGGAATTGTAGTTTGAGAGACTGTTGCTGGGTTTGAGGCACCATAGCTCAGCAGCAGGACTAAGAAGTCTTTAGTGCAGTCCAGGCATCTCCAGCTAAGGCTGGAAAAACAAACCTGCGTACAGAGACAGAGACAAATCTGCTGCCATTAAGTGTAATGTGGTCAATCCTGCATAAGGCAGCTTCCTCTGCTCCTCGACAGAAGTCCATTTTAGGTTCTTCAAAAGCTTGTACTTTAGAGTACAACTCTAGAGGACATCTTTCTGCAGCCCAGCCTTACAGTATTTGTTTCTGGAATCTCTAAGTGCATTTGGTCCAACTTCTCCATGTGGACAGTGATGAAAAGGGTTGGAGGAGAGTGGAGACAGCCTACTTACCTCCGTTTCTCCTCTTGGGCAAGCCATGTTTGCTCTTGGAACATCCAAGAAGAGTTAGAGATATCCATGTTTAGTGTTTCTCTGTGTGAATCTACATTCAAGAACTATCCTTCCCTGAGTTCTTGGTGCATCAGCAGGAAGAAAGCAAAGCTAGAGGAAAGAAGGCAAGGTCCCATAATATTCAGGGATATTGATCCAAAGAATAGCAGGAGCTTTTGAAATAATCTTTAATGTTTCTAATGCTCTTCTTCAGCTGGAAACTTCAGTCAATGGAATTGTCCCCAAATGGAGGGGAGTTTACACCTAGCAATGAACCTTTCATGGGACCATGCTAGAATTTTGTAAGCATCTCAAATGTAATTTCAGATTGCTTGGGACACAGCAGAGGTCAAGGCTAAAGAGATCCAAGGATGCTAAGCTTCCCACCTATAGTCTCCATCAATCTCCTGACCATTAGACCGATCAATGTCCTCTCCCCCCCCCCCCGCCCCATTTCCCCCTGGTCAGGCTGCAGTTGACTGGACCCTGGAGAAGCTGAAGCAGAGCTGGGTCCATTTAAGATTGTGAATGGATGACCTTACAACCACTCAACTAGGCCCGCTAAACAGAAACAATAGTTTGTTATCCCTGAGAATTTGCTAAAAGCTGAGAAATAAGGGGCGGGGGGGGGGGGAACCACAGGAGAGAAATCTTTCCCTAGGAATAAATTGTCTCCCCTGTGGCGAATGAAGAGCAAGGAAGATATGAGATTAGCTGTACTAAAGCAAGCCCAATGCTTTTCCTTGGCAATACATCGTGTTCCGCTGGTAAGGCCCTGTCAGGCACCACGCAAAGCAGCATTCACCATATTCCTGTTCAAAAGGAAACAATTGCTACAAAAATACACATTATGCAAAATACATTGGCTTCCAAAATATGGATATGCATGCGTAATGGTTGGTACGGAAGGAGCAGCAAGAACATTAACTGCAAAAGCTAACCGCAAAAAAACAGCTTTCTAGACACATTCATTTGCTTAGTGTAATTCAGGGGTGAAGAAACTGGCTTGCGTAAAAATTGAGGGGCCTTTTCCATCCAGGCCATGGTACTAAATGTGAAATAGCCTAAAGGCCCAGCTTGTAGGCTTTATTATGGGGATCTCTACAACGATCTTGCGAAGCAGCTCTTTTCTTAGAGCAAGGGTGACAGAAAAAAGCTGAATTTCCATAACACTGAGCCATAACGCAGTTTGTCTGCTTCCAAGTTTGCAGAATAGGGAAAAGCCGGTGAGAAAATAAATCACGTATGTGCTGTTCTAATGCAGTAAATCATAATGTCAAACCAAGATTTGGTGCGGGCTTACTGGTTGTGGCAGAGTGAAATCCATGTTGACGCATGACAAGATCAGATAAAAAGGAGGGAAAACTCATTCGAATTTGGCTTAGGTATCCATGGGGGGGGGGGGAGGTCAAGTTGGGGCAAAGTAATGAAATATGTATTGCAATGTCCTAACACAAACTCCACCCCTTACATACTTGCATGCAATATCATGACACAGGTACAGAAAGCTGGAGCTTGTGTTATCATGTTACAACATACATTTCATCATTTTGGCACCATCTTGGTTAGAAACGGACCTACATGGAAACTGTATGCTGTATGGAACTGTATGGAAACATATAACCTTGCTTATCTGTACAATTATGTTTGTTTTGGTTTGTTCAACAGATCATGTTCAAAGCAAACCTAGGATTTGGGTGATATTTGAAAGTCAGACACTTAGCTGTACTCTTCTGGTTAACTCATAGATTTGCTTGATACAATCAAATCAGTTGAAAAACTAACAGCTGAATTTTCATAATATGCTATGTAAGTTTTAGGTTAGCTTCAACCTTGTTTACTTTTTCCTGGCTTAGCAAGTTGGGTGAACCTGGCCTGTTTGGTGTATTATGCAAGCCTAGCCAGGAGATGACATCTGGACAACCTGCAGCTAATTTCAAAAAAGTTAAAGAGATTTTGGATTAGTTAGTACTTGGATGGAGACCACCAGGACGTTCCAGGGCTCTAGGCTTGATGAGAAAGTTGAAAAATGTCTCCAGAGGCCATGGCAGCAGTTCCACATTGCAAGAAAACTCCATGGATATGTCCAAAATGTTCCCAGGAGCTCAGCTGAATTGAAAGGATCTGTACAAATCAAGAAAATGATATAAAACACAACATGTTTAGCAGTTAATTCCCTGCTAAACATGTTGTGTGAACCCAAGAATAGCATGCTTTATTTAGTCTGTATGTCAAAATGTTGGGCAAACCCAAGATAATTTTGCTTTACTAAGTAAATCAGGTTAAAAGAATGGTAGGTTCATCATGATGAGTGAAATTAGCCACTGCAAGATTAAGATAAGCCTAGTTTTTGAATGAGGGATTTAATGCTATATGTAAAAACTTGACATATTTACCTGAACAGAAGAATACTTTTCTCATCACATAATTTACTCTTTAAGATCAGAGATCCATCTTAAATGAACAGAGTTGAGTTTTTCCTAGTCAATCTTCCTTTTTCTGGAGGGGATCATCACAAATTCAGCCTCTTTCTTCGGTCATTGAAATATACCAATGTCAAGGGCAAAAAGATTTCTCAGCATTTAAGTTGGATTACCAGTGAGTTTTCTTTCAAGGGTCTGCACTAGAAGGGGTAAGCTCTGAAAGTGCATGGCCCAGAATTCAAAGACGTCTCCAATCCTGCCCCTGAATCTCGGTCCTGGAAGTTATTTCATATTCTATTCATTGTAGGTCTTTATATTTCTCGCTTTCTCTCTCCATATGCAAGCTACAGTCTTTTTCATATCCATTATATTTGTCAAGACCCATTCTAAGGTGTCAAAGGAAGGTATTTTTACACCTTCCAATCAGTAAGTCAGAAGGAAATTAATTGAATCAAGTCTCTAAATAACTCACTTGCCCGGGATAATAATATTTCTTCATTTGGTTTTACAAGCAAAAGAAGTGAAATCCTTATTTGGAACTGTGAGATAAAAAGTAATGGGGCCTGTTAATGTCCATCTTCTTCCCCCCACTTTCTTCCTCCCCAACAGAAGATTGGCAGAAAGCAAGCAAGCATGACCTCACTAGCTTCTCTTTTATGGGAAAATGGGAGGAGGAGTTTCATGCAAATATAGTTGCTCTCAAGAAAAATACTTAACAAGAATCCAGTCGTATGGGGCTGGAATGAGGAATTCAGAGCTGTTGTTTGCTCACTGTCCCAGTTCTGTTCTAGGCATCATTTGGAAGTGTTGGAAGTTATTTGCAAATGGAAGGAGGAAGTCAGGCAGCAGATTTTGACTGGATTCAAACTTTCATATTTTGACATGCAGCTGCCTTAAGAAAACTGTAATGCTGGGAAAAGTTGAAGGAAAGAGAAGAGGACAACCAGCATCAAGTGGTTGGATTTGATTATGACTGCAATGAATATGCCACTTGGAGTCTGGAAAGGCCAAGTTGAAGACAGATCATCCTGGAGAAAATTTATGTAGTTGCTTGGAATCAACACCAGCTAGATGGCAATTAGTCAGTCATTGTTAATTGCAGGCCTGGTCTGCAGAGCTAGCTCAATGTGTCACCATCAAGCCCTGATAAATCCAACATTGACATCATCCCCATCTTGTTCCCAGAGTAGGAGGGAATCAGTCTTAATTCATTGCCAACTGTATGTAGTGCTCTGTCTATCTATGTGGCTGCTAAGAGTCGACAATGACTTGATTGCAGATAATCAATCAGCATCACTGTAAAAGTTGCCTTTTCCTCTTAGGATGACATTGCCCCACCATAGCTTCAAGATGGGTGGCATACGTAACGCTTGGAGGCTAGATTGCGTGACCCGTTGTGAGTGTGATCAGAGGTGTGCTTTGGGAGTGGTGGGTGGTGGGGCACACCACCCTCCTCTCCAATTACTAGCAAGTAGATCTGTGCAGCACTTAAGATCCAGCTCCAGTTCCGGAATTAAATCCAAAGCATTTGTACAGCCCTGCAGCCTTGTCTCGCACAGCGTTCGCCCATCCCGTCTCTGTGCTACTCATGCTTTGATGTTTTCCCATGTGCTTTCTTCTTTTAGCTTGTGAAATGCTCCAATGGGTTGGGGAAATAGGGGCACAAAGGCCAGCCTGGAGAAGATGAGCAGAGCCCTCAAAAGTGCCCAGTGAAATCAGACGTATTCCTGCCGCAGAGCTCCGTTTGGTGGATATTTCTCCTGCAAGCTGCAGCAAAGTAGCCCCCTTGGCCTGTAAGGAGGAGCGTCATCAGGCCACACTCTGAACTCGAGCATCGCTGGGCAGTGTACAACGTCCCTAGATGCGCAAATGTGTTTGTACCCTCTCCAACTGCAGATGAAGAAATGGTAACGTTGGAAGGCTGAAAAGAGAAAAAGATGGAACCCGGGCGTGATACTTGTGGGATTTTATCCTTTTTCCTAAACCTTTTCTTTAAAATCTTCATCGTCATCGTCATCATCATGCTTTCATCCCACTCTCTCCTCTCCAAGCCACTATCTCCCATCTGCCAGATCAACAAATCAATTGTCCCTGTCTGACATCCTCCTTTTTTGCAAAATCCAGATGAATTATGGCACCTGACAGGCAAGTTCCATGGGGCTGGTAGTTGATAAGATTTCACGGCGTCTTAGCCCTGCCTGCTTCTGCTTGAGAGAGGAAAAGCAATTGGAAAATCCTTGCAGGCTACAGATGAAGAACCTAATTCCTCGTTCTGGGTAAATTTTAAACACAGGGGTTTGTTTGTTTTTTAGACAGGAACCTCTTAAGCTATGTTATACTAATTTCTCCACCAAGAGAACAGTCATAATATTACTTAAAAGTGAATAGCTAACCTTTAAAAAAAATCAGAGGGTATATTGAACATGCTTCCCCACCAGAATCCATTCTCTGTGCCAGACTCTACTTCACTGTTTTCTTATGAACTTCCTGGTGCTCTCCCTAAATCTACAGTTCCCCAAATGCCTTGCTCTTCTCTTGGCCAAGCAGATTGGGCTAAGGGGTGGAATCCAGACGGGGGCCCCCAGGTTGCCTACCCCTATTCTGGTCCAAATTTGTTCACCTCTTTGCTAGGGAACAGAAGCCCACTCTCAGAGTCACAGAAGTTAAATTATCAGAAAGTACTTTTTTTCCAATAAGAATGGCCCAGCCTCTAGCAGAGATTGGCTTCTTACTGCTGCAAACGATTTACAGGATGTTTTAAAAAAAATACAGGAGCAAAAAGGAAACTAATAAAATCAAGCACGACCAAGCCGCCCCAAATTTATGGATGAATTCCTTCGCCCGCCCCCCACCCCACCTCCAGTGCCTCTATAAACAGTAAAAAAAAAACCACACACGTTTTTGCAAGGAAACGATGCTTAATTCACAAAAAATTGGGAAGTGGGTTTATTTAACTTGGTGGTTCAGAATAGAAGGGTTATCTTCTGTGGTTGGAGCCTATATGGAATATATTTTATCATTTAAAAAACAATAAAAACATAAACCCAGCTAAAAACCAAAATGGTTAGTGGCAGTCTGGTCCTAAAGCTATTAGCAAATGTTTTGTGATTAAACAGTATGGGGAACAGGATATCTGCCTTTCCAGAGAACTGTTCCATACATGGAAATCTTCTTCCTTCCTTCCTCTCACCCACCCACCCATCTCCTTCCTTCCTTCCTTCCTTCCTTCCTTCCTTCCTTCCTTCCTTCCTTCCTTCCTTCCTTCCTTCCTTCCTTCCTTCTTTCCCTCGCTCCTTTCCCTTTCCCTTTCCCTTTCCCTTTCCCTTTCCCTTTCCTTTCCTTTCCTTCCTTCCTTCCTTCCTTCCTTCCTTCCTTCCTTCCTTCCTTCCTTCCTTCCTGCCTCCCTCCCTCCCTCCCTCCCTCCCTCCCTCCCTCCCCTTTCCTTTTCCTTTTCCTTTTCCTTTTCCTTTTCCTTTTCCTTTTCCCTCTCCCTCTCCCTCTCCCTCTCCCTCTCCCTCTCCCTCTCCCTCTCCCTCTCCCTCTCCCTCTCCTCTCCCTCTCCCTCTCCCTCTCCCTCTCCCTCTCCCTCTTCCTTCCTTCCTTCCTTCCTTCCTTCCTTCCTTCCTTCCTTCCTTCCTTCCTTCCTTCCTTCCTTCCTTCCTCAAAGGAATGAGGGAGGGAGGGAGGGAGGGAGGGAGGGAAGCAAAGTATTCTTGACATGGAGCTGCTTGATAGGCAGGAATGCCAAGGTCTCTGGGCAACTTTGCATATCTAATTGGTCTCAGTTCAGAATCCAGCTATCCAAACCCTTCAGCTTTTTTGCTTTTTAATGAAGTATTTCCATACTTCAGCCCTTCGTTGTATTCCAAAACCATGGAAATCTGAGGTCGTTTTAATATGCCTCTGAAAAGCCATCATGCCCTACTGAAGATAGCAGTCGAAACTATCCAGGAGATTGGCTGCTTCTCAAGAACCCACTCAGCCACTTGTGAGAGGGGCCACAGAAAAGCCGCGTCCCTGCCACGTCATCCAAAGAGGGCTACGCAAATCAGCTTCATAGACGGCTGTGCAACAAAAACGGTACCCGCCACCATCTCAGCTGGGCCAGCGAGGCAATTCAAGTGATGGATGACTCCTGCCTGATCCCGCATGAAAACTTTAAAATCCTGCAGATTAGTTTATTATAAATAGCTGGCAGGCTGTAATACCTTGACATATCAAAGGGATTAAAAAAAAAAGAAAAAAGTGGGGGAGGGAGATTGGGGAAGTGGGAAGGATTTATCACTCACAATATGGAGTAGAAATATTTGGCAAGTGGGAACATGAGCTGGACGTAGTTTGCCTGCGAGGGTCACTGCAGAGCTCTACAAAGCTAGAATGATATAAAGGCCAGGAAGGTCTAGAGCAGTGTTGTCCAAACTTGGCCACTTTAAGATGAGTGGACTTCAACTCCCAGAATTCCCCAGCCAGCATGGCTGGCTGGGGAATTCTGGGAGTTGAAGTCCACTCATCTTAAAGTGGCCAAGTTTGGACAACACTGCTCTAGAGGAACCTGAACGCTGCTATCCTGTTAGCTGCCTCTGGGGTCCTGCTTTCCCCAACACAGCATCGTTCTGAAGTCCGGGGACCGCAGCTCTGAGAATGTCAGAAGGTACGTTAAAAATTGGGAAACCATTGAATCTTTGAACTGATGCAACTAGAAGGCAGCCAGCTGGGGAAGGTGCCGATCGATTGGCCTTGATTAATTTAAAAATTTTAAAAAGCCAATCAAATTACATTGCAAATGAGGATTCACACTACTACTGTATAAGAGAGTACGTCCATATTTTCAGGGTTAATTCGTTTCAGCAGGACTTGACTTATATCAGCATCCAGTCTTAGGTTCCAATCTAGTCCATCAGTACCGTTCTCTCCATTAACTATGGAAATTACTAACTGGACTTTTCTCAATAATTAAAGAAGCTGCTGGCAAGGCTATGGTGTCCAATAAATTACATTCACAGTTGGTGAAGGGCCACCATCGTGGAGCTCTGGGACGTTAGAATTCAAACAGACAAGCCCCTGCCACACAACACCCCAGACTTAGCCATTGTCGATAAGAATGAGAGAAAAGTCTGGATAGCAGACATTGCAATACCTGGAGACAGCAAAATAAAAGAGAGAGAACTGGAGAAAATCACAAAATATAAAGACCTGCAAATAGAAGTAGAGCAACCATGGCAAAAGAAAGCAGAGATAGTACCAAGAGTAATAGGCACCTTGGGTGCAATCCCAAAACATCTGGAGCACCACCTGAAGACCCTCAGCACTGACAAAATCACCATCAGTCCATTGTAAAAGGCAGCTTGACTTGGAATAGCTTTTATCGTGCGATGATACCTTTAACTCCATCAAACAACAACATCTGCCGATCCCAGGTCCTTGGGAAGGACTCGATAGGTGGATCAAAATGCCAAATCCAGCCTAAACATCTGGCTGACTGTATGACCAACCATCATAGGCAATGAGTATGGTTGCCCAGACATGTGGGCTAATAGTTCTGGGTCTGGTAAAATAGATAGTATTTTATTTAGTGGCACCCTTGATATAAAGATTCAGGGAATGGGAAGAACCTACTGTTGGGTTAAGTGGATGAGTACTTGTTAAAATGAGAAGCAAGTACCTTTTGCTACAATCCCCTACTTAATCTCCATACTTAGTCCCTGTATTCCTAGTTTGGGAAACACTAAGGTCATTTCTACACTAGTGACCTAACATCTCCATAGCATCATCCAGCCATAATTGATGTAATATAAGGCCTTTCCTCATTACTGTTCTTCTGGCATAACAATGGTTAGATGACTGTAGAAGATGCTATAAATCACTAGTATGGAAATTACCTGTATCTGCCTTCTCTGATCTGATGCTCTCAGCTGGGTTGAACTTCAAGCTGGCCAGGAATTCTAAAAATGGAGTTCCAACACATTTGGAGGACATCATGATGAAAAAGAGTTGCAGAAAATCATAGAATTATTGGGTTTGAAAGGGTTATCACTTGATCTGCAAAGTGCTCTCTCTGTCTTGATCTTCCCCTGGAAATATAGCTCCCTTCCTCCTACAGTCCTCCACCTGAAATGATTAACCCATCCCTCACCAAACAAATTCTTGCCTAGGCGCTGGGTGGTTTATGCAGCCCCTTTCAAGATCCAGCCAGATCACAGACTCTGCTGGATTCTGTCTTACAATTTCTCAAACACCTACTTGCCTGTAAAAGAAGTTTCTGTTTATCTACCTAATTCTAAGGGCGTAGATAACACTCAACAGGACCAGCAGGTTGGGCTCAACCCCCTTCCCCATCTCTCACATGAGGGCAAAAGGCCAGCACAGCTTCACCACAACTCCACTTCCAAACCAGTCCCAATTGGCAGAAGCCAATTCCACAAAGCCAGAGTCCAAGATAATATTCTTCCAGGCCTGCCCCAGCATTCCAGTCACCAGGCAGAGCCCAGCCCGTCCAAGTCCCGAGTTCTGGGAGAAGGCAATGGAGATTGCCAAAGTGACTGCTGATCCATGTGGTCAGTCAGACAGCAGCCACAGGATCTAGCCCACTCCCATTGCTGCTATCCACCTGAGTCCTTGAGCCCTCCATCCCACCTCAGTAGTATTTCAGGCTATCTCTCTTGAAATTAAAGTGATATCATTAAAAACTACAATATAGCTGTATTTTTATTAGAATTGATCCAAATGCCCAACATTCATAAGCAAGCTTTTGAGTTTTGGAATATTAACCCAATTGCTTTGATAAAGAAGAGAGAGTCCTTTGGCAAAGCCTACTGGGGTCATGGTCAAAGAGACAAAACATGAAAACCCTCCCTGTATTCAGTGCATACTTATCTTTATTGTATCCAGTTGGAAACCCTGCATGTTTAAAGGTGGCCAGTTCGATGCACAGCGATCTATCCAGTTCTGTGCAGAAGTTGCATTCTTCTCCCTCTCCTTTTTCCAAAAGCTCCAAGTAAAGACTGGGCAAAGGGCCGGTTGTTCAGAGATCAAGAGGAAAAGAAGCCTCAGAGAAACTGCCATCAAAGAAGTCTTTGCCTGGAGAAATGCAAGGAGAAACTCGCCATTGATGGAAAGGGACTGAAGACTCACACCGGGGACCACCTGCAATAGAAAACAATGTAGCCAAACCTTCCACCAAGAGAAGGAGAGATGACAAAAAGCCACACCAAAGAGTACATAAGAAGATATAAGAGGTTTTCTGAAACTTTTTAATGCTCCCCTGTTGGGCACTCCTCCCCTGCTTCCCTGGATAAATGGGTACCTCTGACAGCTGATTGACTGGGGGCTTAGAGAAAGTTGAAGGTTATATTACTCCTGCAGTATTGATGAGTCTTCTCAGAGGATGGTAGGTCTCTGTCTGGCATAAAATGATTGAGTAACCCTAAGTCCAGCTTTCCAGGAGAATAAGTCTCTCCAAGCCTAGGCCCTAAAGGGAATCTGTGACTAAATGTGTGCCGGTGAAAAAAATCCTCACTGCCCACATTTTGACACTTCATAAAACTTTCAGTGCTGCATCAAGTCACCTGATGTGTTTAGGGGATGATAGTCCAGCTATTGCTTGGCGGGTGTCAACATAGCATCAAGGATAGCAAAGAGGGCTGCTCTGTAGTGCATAGGAGGAACTGAGAAAGCCTGACCAAATGCTGTTCTGGGGGATGGGAGGAAAGGCATAGCCCTTGGAAGCTTTCTGCTCAGTATCTCATCCCTCTTTCAGTAAGGGTGCAAAGTTCAGATGGATTCTGTATGCTAGAATCATGTCCAATGGCTGCTTCATCTCAGCAACTTTGAAACCAAGACTTCAGGCTTGTGAGGTCCTGTATGTGGGGATTTTATTCCAACCCTGGAGTTCATTATTGCAAAGTTGGGAAGGGTGAGGGTGGCATTTTCCTTATAATGAAGGCAGAGGGTGATGTTCTGCATTCTTCCTTTCTGCCTTACGTACAGCAGGGACTGCGACGAACCCCATGGTTTGACTTCTCTTTAGATAACTTGCACTTTAAGGAAAGAGAATATGTATGTGAATGTTGGTGCATATTTGTAGTTGAGATTACAGAATATGGGGAACCTCAGTTAACAAAACTCCATTTGCGCTGTTTTCATAACATGCAGTGTGCAAATGAACTCTTTCTTTCTTTCTTTCTTTCTTTCTTTCTTTCTTTCTTTCTTTCTTTCTTTCTTTCTTTCTTTCTTTCTTTTCCTTCCTTCCTACCTTCATTCCTTCCTTCCTTCCTTCCTTCCTTCCTTCCTTCCTTCCTTCCTTCCTTCCTTCCTTCCTTAATTTGTATGCCACCCATCTACCCCCTTGGGTGACTCTGGGCAGCTCACAATGAAAGTAAGAGCCACAAACAGTTAGAAAATAAATACCCGCATTAATTCATTAAAATTAATTAATTAATTAAAAAGTCAAACTACAAAAACAAGCCCTATGCATAAAAACTAAAAAACATTCAAAGTGACAGGGGAGTCATCTTTATGACTTATGAATTATGGACGTAACATGATGGCCCAGTTCATTTCACTTGCAAAAGCACGCTGAACTCCTCAACTCATTTTCACCTAGGCTAGTGGGTTGCACAGGCACGGCTGATGCACACGCCGGGTGAAAATAAAAATGAGATGAACTCCCCCTGGGGCATCAACTGTATTCTGCAGGAAAAGGTGGACACCTTTGTTTCTGCAAAAATTCCTCCACCAGCAGAACTGGAAATAAATGGGCAGAAGGTCATCATCCAGCAAGAGAAGCCCATGCAGTAGTGTAGCTGGCCCCTGGCAACGATGCCTGATGGAGCCGAGTTCAGAAGTAGCTGTTCCTGGCTCTTTCTTCTCTGATAAATCCTTCTCAATCCTCTCTAAATGCCTGGGCAAAAAATGGTTGCCAATTTCTGGTGTGCAACACAATCGTATCCTATTTGTCAGCGGCCTGCAGACCCCTCCCCAGCAGCTCCCCTCTAGCCCCCCAGCATTCTGAGCAATTGCTATCAATATTTAGCAGAAGGGCCAGATCTGGGCCATGGTGTCCTTTCAGCCTTTTCCCCCCACTGGTTTCCCCCACATCCCATAAAGGGCCAAATTCTGGTTTTACCCCTTTCACTGAAGTCAGCAAGTCAACAAGTGGCTGTGAGTGGTGGCTCCTTAGCCCTTAACTATGGGGATGGGGGAGACCTCAAACCTTGCTGTGATTTATCAACACAGCAACACAGAATGGGCAAGGAACCCACCCCAGCAGGCCCTCGAGACCCTGCATCGTTGCCCTACCAAATTATGGGAGTAACATAATCTTCTGTCCTCCCCCAAATAAGCAGTAAGTGGCTGTTTTCAGCCTCTGATAGATTTAAGATATTTATTTTAGGGCTGTGTTTGGTCTTGGACCATAAATAAAAAATTGATTTTTTTTTTTATTTGATTTTAGGGCTGTGCGGCATTTAGGATTCCATCTCCAAAAGATGCTTCAGAGGAGGATGGAGGGTGAGTGTGCTGCTGTTTGCCTCCCAGTTCAAATGCTTTTGGACTTGGGGCTTAATTGTTTTGGCAATCATTTGACAAGCAATGATGTACTGCATGCCATGGCACGCCAGTTATCACTGCCAGATTTTAAATACTGAGGGTGTGCAAATATTCCACTTGGAGATTCAGTTCAGAGGTTATTCAAATCTCCAAACGGAAACATGTTTTTTTTTCCTGAGTTGAATCAGCAGATCACTTCAATTTGTGAGATTGAATTTAATGCTTCCAAATCAATGAGTGATTCTGATGACTTTTGTAAATATGCAAAAGCTGTTTTTCCCACACAGACACACTAAATCAAATCAGCTCTTAAGTCAAAACCAAATCAGCAGTTCGTGTGGGACCGTCTCTGTTTCACACACACTTACTAAACACCAGCGTTCAAATCCTTTCAAATATGAGCAGCTCTCCTTTGTGTCATTTGAAAGGAATTGTTATAGGAGGATATAATTTTAGGAACAGCTTTGATGTATCCATTGCAACAGTGGCTTTGTTCAATGATACATTCCTCCCTGAAACCTCTTAAGATCCTTGTACCTCAGAGACAGAGGACATCTTTTGCACATTATTTTTCCAAGGATTAAAAGAGTAGGTACAAGGGATAGGAGGATAGACTGGTTTCATACAAGGTTACAGCTTTGTTGTCTCACAACGTAATAGGTAGGTAATGGTGAGTAGCTCATAAATAATCTCTTCATAAAATGGGGTTTTGAGATTTACTGTATAAGCCTTATTAATACTTCCCAACCTTCTATTAGCTCAGGTGTTCACAACCCATCAATTTCAGGTGAGATGGTCCCCATATAAACCAGGTTCTGATGTGGAATGGATTCAAGATGTCAAAACTCTTCAGCTCCAGTGTCTGGTACATTCACATTCAACACATGGATCTGCATTGTGGCTCTGTGCCTCTGAAACAAAAGTAGGATTAGAAGATATCTAAGCCCCCTAATGGGGGCTTGCATTGTTGGAATTGGCTGGTGGGATAATCAATTCTGCCCCCCTCCCCAGTCATCCTGAATTGTATATAGACTTTTTATACAGAATTGGTTTTTTAGCTAATTTAATATGGATATTTACATTTTTACTTTTTTTAATGTTTGGATTTTAATTGTGAGCCCAGAGTCACCCTCTGGGTGAGGGGGGGGGGTGTATAAATTTAAAAAACAAACAAATAAATAGCAGGGCCTTTTAATTGGAAAAGATACCACTCCTTACATGGTTATGATCCTCTTGCCTCAATGTTTTGGCTATACAGCTGACCATTAGTCTGAATTGGCTGTATTTTCCTCAGTCATCACTCTGAGATCTACTTTAGACATACGTTATGAGAAAATCAGCAATTCTTGGATGGAAATCACATTTTCTGATTGTGGGTCAAGGATCTCTTCTCTCTCTCTCTCTCTCTCTCTCGCTCTCGCTCTCGCTCTCTCCTTTCTTGCTTGCCTTCAATCGAGGATAAAGTGAATAACTGCCACTTGATCAAAAGAAGGAAGTGGGGGTTGTCTTCTTCAATGAAAGAAGTGCAATGTATCCATAACAACTTATGGATATATAGGAGTGACATGGCTGCACATTCCAAATGCTTTCACCTACATTTAAGCTCTTCCTTATTCCATCTGTGCCTTTAGAGTTGGGTCAACGAGGGAATTTGGGCAGATAGTTGTGATGGCAGAGAAGTTCATTCTGTTTGGATGTTTGTATGGACTTAACTAAATCACACTGGCTGAATCTAAATACAAAATGGAGCGGAGTGGATTCGTACAGCAAATTTGCATGTTTCAGATGGTGGGGATGTTGTATGTAACTGAAAGCATGCCAACCAAAATGGGTATATTAAACAAATGCACTTATGAAACTGCATGCACAAGGGGAAAGTATGCATCAAAATGTGTTAAACTCAGGAAAAATCACTTATAAAAATTGCTGATATTACTGCAAAAATGTTTTCAGGTATGACACACACCGAAATGTATACAAATTCTGGTTTATACTGGAGAAGAGGAAGGTTGATACAATTTCATTCTCTACTAGTAGGAAAAGATTGCACATAGAAAAGGGTCAAGCCCTTTTCTCTCTAATCCCAGGGAAAAGGGACATGGAATCATGGTTAAAAATTACAGAAAGATTCTGGTTTCCTATTAGGAAAACCTTCCAAATGGGAAACGTGGTTTGATACTAGAACCAGCTATCCAGGGAGATGGTAAATTCCCCCTTGTTGGATAGGTTCAAGCAGAGGCTGGACAAGCGTCTGCCTAGGATACTTGAAGTGGAATTCTTGTCCTGTGTAGGGGGTGAGGCTCCATGGCCCAACAGTTTCTGCGGTCCTTCTCAGGAAGATTGCAGACATGTGAAATTGTAGTCTAAAGAAAGAAGGATGATGGAAGGTCCCACAGAACTTGTAGGCATAAAGCCTTATCCTGAGTGTTCCTAAGGATGACTGATATAGCAAATGAGGTCTTCGGCACTCAGGTCAGCTTCATGGAAAGAAATCCCTGATGACCGAGTTTGGAAATGGTTTCTCTGCTGAATGGGCTTTGACTTACTTTTATTCATGCTTAGGGTGAAAAAACGTGGCTGGGCTGTCTTCCACTTGGATAATCCAGAATTCCTTGAGGAATGATTGGGATTCCAAGGCAAATCTTTTCAAAAATTAATCTGTGATTTTCTTTTTCTTTGTTCACCTACTAAAACAATTAAGGGCAACACTGGGCATGGCAAACTTAGTAGTGGCTTGTTTGCAAAGCATATGAAGCCATAATATAGTTTGAATGTCTTTGACTTAGTGTGGCTATATAAACCAGAATTCATTGCTAAGTATGTTGTGTGAACTCATCATGGTGCATTTTGTAAACCTCAGTTAAAGAAATCATAGCTTAGCATGACAGTGAACCCAGTCAGAGAGAAAGGTGCAGTTACTACGTGTTCCTTCTTTTCCATTCATCTTCAGTGCAAACTTGCCCGAGCTGGTGACCTCCTTATGACCTGGATTTCAGCTCCCATATTCCCTTTGCTACCAAGAGCAGTTCTGGCTGGGGAATTATGAGAGGTGAAATCCAATATACTTGGAGAATGCCAGGTTAGGTGAGGGTGGTATAGGATAACACAATGGGTGCCCTCCCCAAATCATCATTTATTCCTGGAAAGGGAGAACTGGAAACCAGAGGAGTACATACTGAGTAGAATTCTAGAGTTTCCTGAACAGGAATGTTGAAGATGTCAAGGTCCAACTGCTAGCTACCATCAAGCTGGAGAAGCACAAAGCAGGGGTTCCCCAAGCCATGGAAAGACAGGAGAACATTACAAATTAAGAGGAACTGTCTAAGAAAAGCCTACAACCTCATCTGTCAGAAGGTACAGCTCTTTGTCCTGGTTTCAGTCTTACAACAGTGCCATGAAATCTTGATTTCTCAGACTTTGATGCAGTGGGCTTTGCACCCTATGGAGCAATTTTTCACCCTAATTGATTTAATTTGTGCAATGGCATCACAACACAAATGACATACTGTATGCTATGCAAATAATATGCTACACATGAGTGTTGGGGGAGTGTCACTGCATGCATCATTTGCACAATGAGATCATGATGTGCATGACATAATCATAGCTTGTTAGTCATCAGCTTTGCTACAAAATCACTGCATAGGAGAAGGCTACACTAAGCCACTCTAAATCTCAACTTTCAACCAGTTCTGAACTTGAATAAATCCCAGATTTATTTCCCATTCCACACAAGGGTTTTCTTTCAGTAAGGAAGAGCTGCCCTCTTTGAAAAATACAGCAAAACTTTGTCACATCATGTGATTAAAATTCTGCAGCACCAACTAGGCTTAGGCTAACCCCTAATGGATTAACATCATTAGCATTGCTGAGACAATTCAAAATGAGTTTTATTTGTCTCCTTCCTTAGTTTCTTGCCCCACCACCCTGAATTCTCCATGCTTCCCTCTTTCAAAAGTTCCTGCTTCTGCAGCACCTGGCTGGGATGAAGGAGCAGAGACAAATTTGGACAGCAATGTTTCTTCTAAGGTACCTTGCAAGTCTACCTATTTCATTGAATCAAGAGAGCAAAAAACAGGAGGCACAATAGGAACTGCCCTACACCAATCATGGCCCTGGAAGAAAGAAAAACAGGTAGATCACCTCTCACATGATTTTATCTTCCTAAGGAAGTAGTGTTCATATTGGCATGATGTGAACATTATGCTCACCGGCATTAATTTAAGCATCACTTTCCTCAATCACTTCTGATGCTTGGAAATTGCATTGATTGCTCACAGTGATCTGATCATCTGCCAAGATAAGCTTATAAAACTGACTCATATCAGTGAGAAGATGACAACTTGGATACAGAAAGCAGGAAAGCAAGAGACGGTTTTAGAGCCACGAAAGAATTGGATAGAAGGAAGTCAGTGTTGGGCATCAACAAGCAGGACAACTGAAAGACAGGGAGAAGGAAAAGCAAACTATACGTGTATCGGTTTCAGAGTTAAGAGGATTCTCTTGGAAGTGGTTGAGCAACTTGATTACTGTGAATGCTGTTACAAATTCAGCAGATCCCCCAACCCCACCCTAAATGGTGCATTGGATGAAAGGCGTCTGCATCTGGCATTTCTGGTTTAGCTTCCTGCTAAATCACTGTATCAGAACACACTGGAAAATATCACTGCATCAAAACATTGGAAAATACGCACTTCACAGAGAAAATGCGTTTGAAAAATGCCCACTTGGAGACCAGTTACATGTCAAAATTCACATGGCAAATTTGTACGCAAACACAAAAATAGCATATTAACTTGGAAACATTAGTAAGTGAACATATAACAGAGTGGAAACAGACTGATTCACCCACCCCTATATCATCTCTGAAAAGGGAGGTGCAGCAGGAAACTGAGTAGTTAACCCTAATTGAGGGAGATGTATGGATTTTGTAGGCTCTGCCACCATCTAGAAGGATCTTCAGTTTTACTAGCAGGGCAAGCAGGGAGTAAGCCCCACACTTACTCACACTGATGAGGTTACCTAGTTGGGTAATGAAATGTCTGCAAGCAAACAGCCAGGCTCAGAGAGTGCCAAGGACTCCTCAGTTCAACCCTGAGCTACAGATATTCTCTTCTATTGGAAGCTTTTCTGTGTATAAACTGATGTGCCTCCTACAATGCTGTATGCCAATGAGGACACTGAAAGCATATGTTACCCCAAGTATAATTTAGGGGTGGGAAAGCAGACTTTTACTTCACATGGTTTGCATGTATACTTTGCCCTGTTTTAGATCGTTTGCCTTAAATCATAAATGGGAAACCACTTGCAATCACAATGACGTTCTTCTCTTTTCCCCAGCCCTCCCTGTCCAGCCACCCTTAGAGCATTTCACATCATTAACCTTTGAACAGGGAAACCATAAACTGACAGCCCTAGTGAAGCAAGAATGAGCTGCTTCTAAAATTAATTTTAGAAACCTTACAAGTTAATCCAGAAGATAAATGGAGTTGTTGAAACTCTTGGAGGAGGAATGGAACTGAATTGATTGATTGTGTTATATCCTGCCTTTCTTCAACAGAAAGCAGGCATAGAGTGCTCCCGCCTCTTATCTTGTCCCACAACAACAACCGTGTGAAGTCAGTTGAGCTGAAGGAGAGGGGCTGACCCAGAGTCAACCACTGAGCTTCCATGGCAGAAGGCAGACTAGAATCTGGGTCTCCCCACACCTAATCCAGCATCTTTGCCACTGGACCAACCTGGCTTTTGGACTGAGAGAAAGGGACTGGCTGAAAGTCCTCCAGGGAGTTTCTGTGGCCCAAGGTGGACTAGAACCTCGGTCTCCCTCCTCCTAGTCCAAAACGTTTGCTACTACACCACACAGGTTCTCTATGGGGAACATCTCTCTAGCTATAGTACATACTGTTATCTCTAAAATGCAAGACTCAATGCATATAGTATGTCAGTCACCAAACATTGCAGATATGGAGGAGGGGAAACTTTCCCACTTTGACAATCTCTTTCCCAGTGCCCAGATCATAATCATCAGCCAGCTGGTGGAAATTTTAGACAGGGCTTCCAGTCAATCTCCAGGCTTTGCTCTAGACCTGGATTGTCCAGTATGGTGTAGGCATTGCTGAACTGAATCAAGCAATGTTGGTCAGTGGCTGGATTCCTCCATTGCAGTAGACTCTGATTTGTTTAAAAAAACAAAATATGTTTCTGAGTTCAGCCATAATGGTTGTGTTCGCATGATTAGCTAAGCCAAAAGTTAAATGAGTCCTCTTTGAATTTAGTGTAATGGGTTCACCCAAACACTAAAAAGCTGCTTCCAATATCTGTGTGGCCCATGATCATCCAGTAAACTTCAGAACAACCTGAACCCGAGTCTTCCATTATTCCACACTAGTTCAAAAATCCCTTGAATATATAATGTCAAAATTTCAAGAGGGCAGATATGGGTGATACTCTTAAGAGAAAATTCTCCCATCATTTTTCCAAACTCCCCTAAACTCCTAGTTTGATCAGATTCAAGGGACTCTTGGCCAATGCAAGTAGAACATCTTCTCCCCAGAACTCCTCAAGAGGAGGTCACTACAAAGCAAAAGAATATAAGCGCCAACCTTGCTCCTTCACTCAAAGAATTCCATTGCTCCTTTGGGCATGAAAATATATCGCAATTAAAATTGTTCCAACTGACCCTTTAATTTAATTAGAGCTTTTTGTCACCACTTTTCTTATCCCTGCATCATTCATTATTCAAAACATCAGGTTCTCCTACCCCACAAAGGTGCTTAAATCTTATTTATGACCTGCACTCCAATATCTGACAAGTGTTTCAGCAACTGTTGAGGAGGCCATTTGAACCCTGCCATTGATGCTTTCAAATGCAAAGCTCTGTCTACTTGAGCAGAGGAGGTAATTTATTTGGCCCTTTTTTAATTGAATGCTCAAAGCTCAGGATCACTTAAGAGCAGCCTAATGATCCCACAAATAATACTCCCATTGAGACTTTGCAGGCATTAAAATGGAGGTTGCACAATATATACCGGGAAAGCAAAGATCTTTGCTTCAACATGACAGGTTGACATTCTCTGTCTGTGGCGAGCCCTGCTCCTCTGGAAGACTGAGAGGCAGGCATGAATATTGTAGCATATGTTGGCATTTCAAATTGGAAAGCCAACATTATTCTCCAAATAGCCATTGGAAAGACAGAAAGACCTTCTGGCAGGTTGGGATGCAAAAATGTAGCAAGTGAAGTCTACTCGGCATGGAGAAAAAATGATGGGGCAATCTCCCTCTGTCTGGGCCAGTAAAGATGGAGGAAAAGACTAGGAATTGTGGAAAGTTATATGCAAGGTAATGGATGCCTTGAGCAGGGACAGTGAAGCAGTTGGTAACCTTGTCTCTTCTCCCCCATGACCAGTTGGGACCCTGACCTGAATTCCAAAAACAGCACTTGCTTGTTTGGGATTCCAGTGACTCAGGTGTCTCTTCATGGTTGCTACAGTGTTGAACCTCTGAACCAGCCCTTCTCTTTGGCTGGGCTCATCCAACATGCTAAGCAGAAAAAATTACCCAAACTCAAAACTACTCATCACTTAGCATCTGACAAGGGTGTCCATGGGACAACGTCAAAAATATCAAGTTGGCGAGCATGACAGCACAATCAAATCTTCTGCTCCTTTTTAATGCCGTGGTCACCATCTTGCCTTTTTCTGCAGATGCTCTGACGTTAATGCATTTGCTAGGTCTTTCATTGACTCGGTTAAACAAATGTGTGAACTCAGCCACTGTTTTGTTCTTGGAAACATAAGATCCTGAACAACTCCACCCCACAATTCCACCACTCCAAAGTCATACCTTGGCTCTTATTCATTTATTGTGAAATAGCCTGGCTTGGTCTGACATCCATAGGGAAAACAAAATGCCTCTAACATTTCCATGGAAGGAGCCAAGAGTTTTCCCTAGGCTTCAATCTTCATGATCCCCAGCTAGAAATTACAGGAGCTGAAATCAAGCGCATCTGGAGGGCACCAGTTGAAAGTCTGCTTTGCAGAATATTAATCTCCCAGCAATTGGATTGAACCTATTTTGAGCTGTTGCCATTCTAACACACCACGCAACGCATACACAGAAAATGGGCAGTGATGGGAAAGAGATGAGAAGGACTGTCCATTTTCTGTCCATCTGCACGCAATTGTGGCATGAACATATGAAGCTGCTAATTATAATGCAGTCGGGTGACTCAGAGGTTAATTTTCATTTTTAAACTCAGGCACTTATTCCCTAAATTAAACATTTTGCCAGTGGCTGGGAAAAAGCTGCCTAGGTGGGGGAGACAGAAAGCAGTATTCGTATGAAAGGGAAGGTTCTATTAATTCTTAGTTCAACTGATGCATATTCAGTCTGCATAAATGGAGCGCTCGCTGTTTCAATTAGCATTAATGCACCATTACATTTTTTTCCTCACCCTCTGTATTTATGTCACTCTAGCAAAGACATTAGGTGCTTCTCCCCCCTTTCTTACATTTGTATGTTAATTTGATGTTTAAAATAGCCTTCTGTTTTTTTTCCTTTTTTTAAAATCCCGATTGTAAGAGAAGAGAGAGAAGTTTGAGGAGCAACAACATGGGGGCAAGATTATACGGATTAGTATTTGTTCCATCACAAAGCGTATTTCAACGTGGTGCCAAAGCAATCCCACTTCTTGGAAAACAGCTTATATTTTGCTGGGTTTGGCTGGGGAAGACAGGAAGCATTTAGTGATTGCTACACAATAACAGGATGTGCTCTAAAGTATTGGGGGGGGGGGGAGGCATCAGCAAGGAGAAATGCTAAGACCTTGGAGTGAGTGCTGAGTTCAAGGGGAACAAAACCCAGCAATATGGAGGGAGATGAAAAGAAGAAATGCTTTGTTACAATGTCTTAAATCTGAGAATCAAACTCCTTTGATCTCAGTCATTTCAAAACAACATACTGTGCTGTACAGATCATACCCTATCAGCAAAATAGGCTTCCTTTCATTAGTGGGTTTCACCTAAGTTCCATTTCCATTTTTAAAAAACATAAAGGCATGTTTTTAAAAAGCAGCCATTCCTTGCTTTTTGATATGCAACTTCCCCATCTTACGTGCATTTTGTATGAACGTTGTTCCTTTTTTCCTGAACGCATACATTTTTGTAGGCAACTTTCCCATCGATATGTATTTCTGCACGCGATGCTTTGAGGCAGATGGTGCCGGGAACAAGACGCTTACTCGCTGGGAAGAGGGTTCCGTATTTGCCGCTCACGCTGCTGGAGTCCTCTCGCATCTTGACTGATCGCTGCTGGTAAAGAAATATGGAGACATCAGAAAGGATTCAAAGGGCACTAAACACAAAGGCATTAAACAACAAGGCATATACAGAATGAAGCTGGTCCAGTTTGCAAAGAAAAGAAGAATTCATTCCATTGCACCCAAACTGCAAAATGAATGATAGAAGTTGACATGCATTCGAAAGGCTCGCCCATCCTAGGGAATGTTTCTGCCTGTGCTCTGCAACTTGGTGGTGCGGTTGCAATATAATTTATTTATTTATTTGTTTATTTGTTTGTTTGTTTGTTTGTTTAACTTGTCCCCACCCATCTCCCCCCAATGGGGGACTCTGAGCGGCTTACAACATATGAAAACAATAAATAAATATACAATTAAAATTTATAACAGGGCACATTTACGAAGAATAAAAGGAAAGGGAAATATTCTCTGGATAGGGAATAACACTGGGAGAGGACAATGGCTCTCACGCTGTACTTTGGCATGCCCTGGGAACAATTGATTGGCCCTGAATGAAGGTGCATGGGGGCCCAGATTGTCCATTCCTGCTCTACAGAGGTAGGATCTAACCTTGGCCCAAATACTGTTAGATCTCATCCCTGTAGAGCAGGAATGGACAATCTGGGGCCCCCATGCACATTCATTCCCCTTTGTGTGGCCTTAAAATATTTATGGTTTGTTGGCTTGATTGATTGTCATATCCCATCTTTCCTCCAGAAGCTCAGGGCAGTATCCATACCATTACATCTTCAAGAGTTTCCCTGCAATAGCCTGTGAGTAAGTTGGGCTGAGAGAGAGGGGCTGGCCCAAAATTGCCCCACTGAACATCTGTGACTGAGAGCAGAAGTGAACTTGGGCTGAGAGAGAGGGGCTGGTCCAAAGTCACCCCACTGAACTTCTGAAGCTGAAGGGAGAGTCCCCGCCCCAAATCTGATACCTTCATCACTGCACTACATTAAATGCATTAGAATATTTTCTCTTTTTCTACCTTCAATTAAACAAGCAAAATAAGCATGTCAGCGCATTTCTTTTATCTATAAACAATCAAATGCCAAAACAAGTTTTTGGTTAAAAAAAAATAATCCAAGTATTAGGCCCTGCCCCCACCCCTTTGATGTCACCTGTCAAATCTCTGGAAGATTTTTTTCTTAAGCAAGTATAGCCATGGGCCTTAAAAAGGTTGCTCACTTCTATAGTATAGATTGTCTGAGGGCTGTATAAATGTGGCCTGAGATGTGTGACAAACTGCCATAGATGCTAAGCTTTAGCTTCATTGAATATTCTAGAAACACTCCTGCAAAATTGCTAATTTGCTTCGCCCAAAGCAATATAGGATCTTTTATTATGAAATGCTAAATGAAGAACAACTGCAAATATTTAAGCATTTGGCGCTGTAAATTAGTAAACACGGTCATTGTTTATGATTGTATGAAAGGGAAGATACACAAAGAACATTTTGGTATTAGGGATTTATGCTGTTTGAAAGGGACACCTGACTTTCATTTTGCCAAGATAAAGTCATGGAGGCAGGCTTTATATTGGCACAGCAACGGCTGGATGATCTAAGAAGACGCTACAAATCATGGTTGAGAAACTAGCCAAAGAGACGAAACAGTTTTGTAAAGAATTCTGGATAATTCATGCCATAACTAATGAACTGACTGCTTTGAATTGTATCTAAAGCGCTAAAGGCTGGTACTATAATATTATTTAAGCTAAAAAGTATATCCAGGGTCTTTGCTAATCAATTAATGCTTAAAAAGGGGAAGTTTGATACCCAAGTGCCTAGAATAATTTGCACACACACATTTGAGCTAGTAAATGTTAAGTTAGAAACTGTTTTCAAGAAAAGGTAGCAATTGGGGTTTGTCACATATTTTAGTTAGATGGAAACTTTCTGGGGATAGAGAATGTGAGCCCAAATGGGTCAGATGGCTAAACTGTGGACGTATGTTTGAAGAAACACAACGGTTGTCCTAAGCTAAACCCAAGGACATTATATTTGCAACATCCTTCTTACTCCTGACTTACTCAGTTGGCCCTATTTTCTGAGTTCTCCTAATGCAATGAACTATAAGTTAGAAATGCAGATGTCATCTCCTCTAAAAGTGTTGCGATCATTACAACCACACTAAATCTATTAACCTAATGATCTGCTTACATATAGTGCTAACCCTCAGGCTTTTGAATAAGCTACAATTGTACCAAGCTACAGTTACAATTACAGAATATCCTAAATCATGCATTAAGGTTTACAACCCAGAATGGCTGGCTGCAACCACAGGCTTAGTCACAAAAAAGCAAATCAGCTTTTGACTTAGTGTGATGTGTGAGTATATTTGACATTATACTTTACTGAGAGTGATGGTATGTTTCCTGGGTCTCAAGAACAAAAGAGGGTCCTTCCATTTCTGGCTACCTGGTCTTTTTCAAAGTAAAGATGCCTGAGGTGAAACCAGAGGGCTTTTACAAACCAAAGCATGGGTTCCATCAGCTTTGGATCTAAGCGTTGGGACCCTTAAAATGCTTTGTCCATAAATTATATAGAGTTCAGTCATTCTGTCTGTTGGTAGATTACAGGGTTAAGCAAACATACATTCATTTTCACCACAGTGAATGGTGCTGGTGCAAATTAGGATGGGCAGATTTCCTTTTGTCTTCTCTTACTTCCTTGACTTTCATTTCTTTTGCTCCCTTCTTCTTGCTGTTTTTCTGCACTTTGCACATTACTGCTTACTTTGAATGCGAATAGGGTGATACGTGCGTAGGAATGCACTTTCCTATCCATGCCTTCTCCCCTTTCGGTTGGGACTTAGCATATTTGGCTATCACACAGTTTCATTTGAGAAGTTCACAAGAAGTCACAGGAACACAATTGTCCTCTTCCATATTGTTCTTTATATCCAATATTTAAGTCTGCTCCTCCCAGTGATTGAGGAGGTAGCTTCCAGCCATCACTTCTAGTAACCACCAGGAGCCAGATCCTCCATGACTTTGTCTTCTTTAAAATTATCTGAATTGGGGGCTGAGACCACCTCAAATGGCAGCAGATGGCACAACTTAGCCAAGCACTGTGTGAATAAGACATCCCTTAGATCCTATAGAGGCATATGGGCATAATCTTGTAGAAGGAGCACAAGTGCGGTTACATCAGCTTAGCCCTGAAACAGAGGAGGTGGTGAGAAAGAAATTCAGGATTGCCCCACCTTGATTCTCTATGGCAGTGTTTCTCAACCTTGGCAACTTTAAGATGAGTGCACTTCAACTCCCAGAAGAAGTCCGCCCTTCTTAAAGTTGCTAAGGTTGAGAAAGCCTGCTATATGGTATAAGAAGGGAGAGAGAGAGAAACTCTGTCGGGCTTTTGAGATTCTGCCATTATACCCAAGAACAATAGAGTTGCAGCAGTCCTTATGGAAGCTGTTTCCCGGCCTATCTCAAAGAGCTGGCAGATCCATCATGAATAGCATGACCCCACGTTCCAATATTGTTGGAGATGGAGAAAAAAATGCACTTCTCCTCGCCCACATTTTCCACAACATAAATAATGTATAGATCTCTCTTGGGTTTCCTGTTACGTATGTTGGCTCCCAACTAAAAAGTCCTTATAGTCTTTTCTTGGAGTAGGATTGTTACCGTAATCATTTTGGTTTCCTTCTCTTGCAACCGTTCTCATTGTAAATGAAAGTATTGCCTTGAAAAGACACCTGGAACCATTTTTAAAATAAAGCCAAGAAAATGGCATTTAGTTGGGGAACCTTTGCTGGGAACATTTTGTGAATATTTTTTAATGAAACAGTCACCATTTATGGTATAATGACAAAGAAATTGTCCTGAGATTTCTTTGTACATGGGAGACCACAGCTGCAGGATAAGCCTTTATTCCCATACAGAGACAAAATAAATAAATAAATCAGCTATTGATTAAAAATCCTTCAAAACGGTTGCCAAGAGAGCTGTGTAAGCATTAAGTGCAGTTGGAGAATTATTTCTCATAGAAGAATGGGTTGATAAAGCCCACTTAATTATCTCTCTGACATCCCCCATTCTCTCAAATATCAGATCCTAAAGAGCATGCTAAAAGACAGTTAGATTAGTACAATTCAAGTATTCAGTATGCTGCCAGGCAGCAGCTCCTTAAAGTCACTAACAAAGGTTTTCCCTGCCTGAAGATGCTAGATATTTAACGAAGACATTTCTACGTGGCAGTATAAGATTCCAGTCACAGCCTTCTTCCCAAGAAGGGCAGTTGTCTTGAGCAGTCGATATCAAGGGGGTTCAACCAAAGTGGGGTTTGCTATTCGAAAGGATCAGAGAAATTAGTCAAGGCAATCAACTTAACCTCTTTAAACCCCAAGAGTTATTACAATATTTGGGATTTCCCACACTTTCCATTTCCTGCGCTGTTGACATCAATGAACGAAAGAACATGGAGAGAGAGAAAAAGCATGAGATGGAATGATGCAATTGGAAAGAAAGAGTGTGTAGGCAATGAATTCAAATGAATATTCTGACTCCAGGTCTCTCAAGTTCTTCAAAGGACTGCTTTGAAGAAATACTACTCATTTGCTCAAAAGCAGAAGGTTCTCTTTGGCTTTACTTACTGGCATGAAAATCTCCTGTAGGTCATTGGTGGAAACTCAAGAGGCAACAGCTGCCAGATCTTTTTCTAGATGATTCCATTATTGGCTCCCAAGTTCTGCTCTTAGCTGGCAGGTAAGTGGAAACCCCCAAAAACTATGAAGCCAATTCTTGGGTTCCTTTAGTCTAGGACTGTTTTTATTTCTTCTGACATAACTCTCGAAAGCCTGATGCAAGAGACACTTTCAGTCCTCCTCCCTGCAATTCTTATCAAATGGACAGGCCAACTGAAGAGAGGTGTCCACGGGGTGTCATTTGTCAATATGATGGCTGTGACTGCATGCTTGAAGCCTGCACTCTTTTTACAAGTGTCACACATGCAATACACATTAAAAGGGGCAGGACTTTGATTGTGCAGTTGTTTAATTTGCAGGAATAGTGGTGCTATCCCTCCCCACACCAATGGGTACTTAGCCACCCATCCTCAAGATTCCCCTCTAAGGGCATTTTGAGTTGGCCATGACAGTTGCTCCTTCAGGTGGCCAACATAGACATCCCATAATGCTTTACTCTACAGCAGATTTCTCAAACTGCCAGATGGGACCCTGAGAGTCACAAGCAGCATAAATGGGGTAGGGGTTGTAATTTTATTTTTTTAATCTGATTCTCTTTCCTTAGGTGAAGTGAGAACACTGTCATAACGTGCTCCAGTCTGTGTTCCTTGCTTTGCCAGTTGGCAGTTGTGATGCTGCAGCCTCTGACTCCCCTCCCTTCCATGATATATAAATTACAAATTAATTATTAAAAGCATGGGGTTATTTATTTCTCACCCAACCCTTACTCCAATGAAATCAATCATTGTATTTATTCATTTCATTTATCATTTCAGAGGATCCTGCTTCTGGAAATGTTGAGAACCCCACTGGGATAACCAGTGCTCCAGGGGATGAACTGGGAGGCAAGCAGGTAGATGTTCTATCCCTGGTGGATCTCTGCTGCAATCTGCCTGTTGAAGTAGCCGCTTCTTTCTATCTAACGGTGAGATCAGGCCTGTTAGGTCTTCAAGGTAGTCCATAAAAGAAGCACAACCAGGAGGACTAGCTCTATCTTCATTGTAAGGTTACATGAACAGAATCTTGCAAGTCTGAAAGCATTCCTTCCCTCTTTTCCTTTGACTCTCCAGAAAAATAGGGAGGGTCCCTTCTGAAACACTTCCTATGCTCCCCCCTCCTTCTGTGTGCTGAGATATCTTTTACATGCTGGTTGTCCAGGTCATTCCCCCAGACCATTCCAGGCCTGATGCTCTGACATTAAGATATGAACCCTCCTGGGAGCTCTGTCTTTTAGAGGGCTGCCTCAATGGAAGAGGGTTCATCAGCCACTGATTCTGGTCTCTGGATATCCCCCACCCCCAGGAAAGAGGAAGAGAGAGCAAATCAAAGGATGTGGCATGAGATACAGGGAGTCCCCAGAATGAGTTCTGTTCCCAAGGTCTGCCCTTAAGTCAAATTTGTATGTAAGCTAGAACAGTAATATTGCATAATATCATACACATAGTATTGTGTAATGAACTTGAACCATTGTGTATTTAACTCGAATCGTTGGGTATTTAACTCAGATTTTGCAACAGTAGGCTTTGTTCTTAACTATGGGTCATCCTTAAACCGGGCGTTCTTGACCCAGGGACTACCTGTACTTGGAACACAGTATATGGCTTTGTTCTGTGTCAAGACAGTTTCTGTTTTGGTATCCATTTCAGATAGATTCTTTCTTCTCTTAAATACAAAGTAGTCCAGTGAAGAAAATTTGCTCCAAGGGAAGAGAATATGGTGTGACATTGAAAAAGTGAAGAAATCCAAGTTCCATTACTACGGCAAGTCTTGCAATCACTTTTGTTTTTATGATACAGTAGCAAACTTCAAGAGTGAACTAATTTAAGAGGGGAGAGAGCTGCCCAAGTACAACATCTAGCCAAGGGCAAGGAGGGGAAACGGTTGTCTCCAAGGAACTGCTGGATACAAATTACCACCACTGGAAAATCCTCAGATGTTTCCAAGCTCTTTTGTTATCCAGATGCCTTATGGCCCATGGCACTCCATGTCGGTTGATATACCACTCTAGATGTATTCCTCACCTTAATAGTTGTAGGTGTTTCATCTACCAGGAAAAATATTACAGGATGGTCTCAGCGTAGCAAAGGTGAAAGCATCTTGCTACATCACCTTCCCAGTAATGCCAGGTAAGGTTTTTGAAAATGGAGGATTTAGATCTTTGCATGTTGGATAATGCCTGTGAGGAAACCAAGGGTAAAGGAAGCTTTACCCTTCGGTAGATCTACTGTGAAGTTTGTTATCCCAAACCACCATGGAAGATGATCTGCATGTTGATAACCTATCATCTAGTAGTAGGGCTGTGCAATGCATTCAAAAGAGCTCATTGGCATGATCAAAGCAAAGTGTTCAGCCAGCAGTGAACCTTTGGAAGTTTTGATGCAACTGCTTTAAAGGCTGCCCTGGCTGCTTCTATGTAGAAAAAGCACATGATCTGGAACCTTCTGAAGCCCAGAAGCTCTACAGAAAACCAGACAAGCATCTGTGCCATTCTTCCGGATGGCTGCTGCTGGTTTAATCTTTGAGAAGAAGTGCTTTGCTCATGCTAATACACTGTGTGAAGTGTCCCTTTCTAAAGCTTTGCACAACTTCTGTCTGCAGTTCACCATGGTGTGCTTTAGGATCTGTGGTTTAGGGTTGCTCATCCAAAGCTGGCATTCATAAAAATCAATATCAAAGTAACGACTTCTTCCTTTCAGAAAACATGCACCCATGCTAAGTGTCTTGTATAAACTCTGTGGAAGAACATTCTATAGTTTGAGAATCATTCTCTTACCAGAGAAGTGGGGATCTTCCTTTCAGATAGGAGAATCAACAATGTACTCCTAACATTGTCCTTAAAATACTATTTTGTGTATTTTTCATGTTTACTATCCCCTGACTCAACACCTTTATGCGCATTTCATTTTAATAAATGCATTTTGGGGTACATTGTTAAGATGCCTTTTGCACCACTGAATTCTGAAAAGGAAGAATTTTCACGCGCAGTTCTGGTTCAGTTTTTATTTAGATTTGGGAAGTAGGATGGAAAAAAAGTGGATAGAAAACTTCAGATGAATTTCCCTGCCATCTTTACTCATTGGACCATAAAACAGAAATAAGAAATTGAGCAAAAGCATGAGTTAAACCCAAGTTGGGTTACTGCAGTAACCTGTATCTGCTTCTGCTTGGTTGGAAACTTATGTTCAGGCCTTCAGGTGAACATGTGAACACTTGAAAGCTAGTGGAGGATAAGGTCACACACGTGCAGCCCTGCCATGTCTTCTTCTGCAGCTTCACATATTCTTCGAGGAGGTTTGAAGAGGAGTTATGCTTGCATTCAATTGAAAGGGAGTATAGTTCTCCTTCAGTGCTCCTGGTGAGCACTGAGACCACCTCAGCTCATTTCAAAACTTCCCACTTTCAAGCAAAAGCTAGAAAAGGGATGAAGAATACCTAGAAACTGCTGGATGTTACTTGTCTAATTAATAAGAGAACATTAACTGAATCTTATAGTAAAGTTTCATTTGGGGCCTCTGCAACTTTAAGCCCAATAAAAAAAGTTGGAGGAGTCTTTTAAAGATCTAAAGTGCTGAAAGGACAATCTGCTTATTCATGCATGAACCTAGGCAGCAAAGTTATCCATCCATCATTCTTACTCCATCGATATGATGAGTTGGTTAACTAACTGACCTACTAGCTAACTAAATAATTAATGGATTTAGATTCTGGGAGTTTTACTCTGAGAGTTCAAGAAGGTTTATCGGGTGGAAGGGCTCCTCCCAATTTAATTTCCACAACTATCCTTTCAGATAGAGTGAGCCAAAAAAGAATGACCAAATAAAATTCACCAATTAAGCTCCATGGTTGAGTGAGGTCTTGAACCAACATCTCCTCAGTCTAAGTCCAACATCTTAACTACTGTACTACATTGGCTGTCAGCTGGGCTACCAGCCCCATATCCTTTGAGACACACAGCCAAACTGGTCATAATGGGAGTGATAATCTAATACATCTTATTTTTCCTCAATCTCTCCCATCAAGTCTCATTATCGCACACTTGAGGTCTTCCAGAGATCTTCTGCTCCTTCCAAATATACTCAGCCTCAAGCAGTGGACAAATGGGGTAAATGTGTCTCAGCCACATTCTGGTCCACCAGCAGAGTTTTGTGTTGTTGAATTTCAGCAAAGGTCCATCATCACCTTTGAAAACTAGATGTGAGTCTTGCAGCCTTGCAGTGTGGAGTGCTCCAGTATAGAGTTGGCCAGCCTCTTTAAGAATACTCCATTCCTTTCCCATTCTTTGCTGAAGTTCTGCTTCCCCCTTTGGATAAATTCAAACATTTTATGGCCACTGAGCATACCCACTGAATTACCTGAGGGATTGGGGGAATCCTCTAAGGTGTTTTTCCTCCACTTGCTTTTCCTCCTTCCGAAAAGCTTGCCTCCCCCAGGCTTGTGAAACTCTTTCTCCTGTACAAAGGTAGTACAGTACTGTGTTGATTATAGGAACAGTCGCCCTCACAGATCGAACACTGGAAATTGAGTGAATTTGGGCCTTTATTTCTTGAACCATATAGTTTGTGTTACACATTATTGTAACACATTAAAGGTAAACTCTCTAAGGAGCCTTTTGTTCCAAGAAAGATGCAGATAATGGTGCTTTTCAGGGTTAAGGAAGACAAACAAATAATCAAAAACTACTGATAGGTTCTGCTCGGAAAAAGTTATAACCTGCATTTTGAAGGGGAGACAGGAAAGGAAGAAGAGGAACAATACACAAGGGCCATAATGAAAGAAACAGAGGGGGAGAGAGGCCAAAACCTGGATTTCCTTTGGTCTCTGCAAATAAGAAAAGAAACGCTAACATAAATGTAGCTTTAATATCCATTTTTCAGATCACCAGCTTCCTGCTGCCTCCCTTTACTATGGAGCAGATCACCCTTTGGTTGAAAGGAACTAGACACCCAAGAGGAATCTGGGGTGGGGAAGCCCTGCTCCTTGTTGACTCCTTCTCCATTCAGACCCTTCCTAAGTACGTCACCCTGTTTCTTTGTTTAAGGCTTTTATGGTGTTTTTTTTGGGGGGGGGGTGTTTGCTACCCTAGTAATAGACTTTCTTCCCTGTCTCTCCCCCTTCTCCTAGAATTATGTACTGATTAGATTTTTTTTTTTCAGTTGACTGCTCAGCAGCTTTGCATGCTGAGCAATTGTGGCAAATAAAATTTGACTGAATGTTAATACAGTAGAGAGAAGGCGTGAAGGGTTGGTGGGGAAGTGAGTGAGGGTCTGACTCTCTGTTCTTCATAGCAGACAGTGAATCCAAATTTCCTCATCTCCAGTTGCCCCTTGAACTGTTAACAACGGAGGGCGGAAATGAAAAGTATAATTCTCTTCCCACTTTTCTTCTTTGTTCCAGCCAGATTTGATTTGGAAATGCACTAAGAATATGATGAGGATTAGAAGCATCATTTTTTAAAAATACATCCACTTTTTAAAATTATCATCATCATAACTTAGAGTAAGGGTTGGGTGTATATTGTTACTTATATCTGTTATGAGAAGGGTTGGAAGTCAAATCTTTCTTTTCTTCCTTTTTCCTTTTTGCCCTTTCAATCTTTACTATTTTCTCTCTTTTCAACTTTTCTTCTTCTTTTTCTTAATATTAGTTCTTGTTAGTTTTTATTGTTTATTTCTTAATAAAGTTATTATTAAAAAATACCATCATCATCAAAGAGAATTTCAACATTTTAACACTTCCTTTAAAACTGTAGTGAATGTGCTTTCCTTGACAGGCAACAGGTTCACACATTCACTGCCTGCCAGACTACTGGCTCAGATGTACCCAGTCCACATCTTCACAAAAGGGAGATGCTGCTTGTCACATAGGCAAAAAGGGTTATCCAGCCTCTTCCTTGGCTGAAAAAAAGAGAAAGTGTTGGTCTTTTTAAAAACAAAGGGCAGGAATGGCAGGAATGCCACTATCTAGAGGAAGTCCAGATCATCTGCAGCAGAAAACATCTGTTTCAGAAAATTGCGACTCCTGTAGACATAAATAACAGTTTAGTCAAGATCCTGTGCTAGGATTAACTTCTGTTTTATTGTGGTTCTCCTTGAGTCTCCTGTCTTTTATTTCAATGTACCTCTTAGGAATTTCCATGTATTATTGGCTTCTTTATTCTTCATGATAGACATGAAGTCCTTATTTATATAGAACCTTGCCTGATCTGTAATAATACATTGGAAATCTTTCCCAGGATTTTCTTCTAGACTCTGGCAGAATGGCCATTTTCAGCTGACCAGCAGCATCTTGTGGTTTACTGGGGGAATTCATTTTGTTTCCTAATTTTATTTTTATTTTTATTTATTTATTTTCAAATTTGTATGCCACCCATCTCCCCCAATGGGTGACTCTGGGCAGTTCACAATAATAAAAAAGAAAAAACAGGACTCTCCAGACATTTTTTCTTTTTCTTCTTAATTTTTCTTTTTTTAAATCAAGCTGTTATTTTCCCGTAACCTAAAGAGCTCTCTAATGACTGCTGAATGTTTAGATTTTGGATATTTAAAATGTACACGATGTTTTTATGGTTTATCTTTTCTATTTTGTAGGGGGGGAGTTTGATTTGGTTTATTTCTTATGAGACAGATCTATATCTTGGAGGGGCAAATCCTTTAGCTACACACCGCAACACTTCAAGGCCAGGAGGTGGTGCTATAGAAGTTATTGAACTTTTTGATGTTTAACCTTTTTAATCACTGGAGAGGCAGCATCAGAAGTGAGTACATGATTTCTCTCATACACTAGAATTAGAGGGAGAACAGCAGATGAAGCAGTTTTAGAAAGAGAGGTGGTGGCAGCAGAAACTATTAATTTGCAACACAAAATAGGAGGGAAGGCCAGATTGTGCAGGCAGAGGGCTTCTGGGAGAGGAGAGACAAGAACTCTAAACTTCTGTCCTATAGGCTCAGCCACGGTCCACTACAAAAAGATACAAACTCACGTGCTGAAAGTTTCTTATGGTCTCATCTGAATGCTCTGAATCAGAAACTGAAGAGTCAGATCAGAGAGACCATCAAGCAGCAGCAGCTTCAAAGACAAGGAACCTGTAATGGCATGTGGGAAAGACCCTGGGAAACTGGGTGAAGCGAAGCTGCCAAGGGGATGGTCAGATAAGAGAGAGCATAGCCTGCAGCTGGACAGTGGGTGGGGCAAGAGGCTCAGAAGAGACTCTCCCTAGTTTCTCAGGCTGTAAAGGAGACGATGGGGAGAGGGGAGAATTATACTTTCAGACTTGCAAGATTCTGCTCATGTAGCTTTACAATACAGTAGAATTAGCTCATCTGGTCGTGTTTCCTATCTGGTCTACCTTGTAAGGCTGACATCAATCTTGTAAGTCTGAAAGTATAAATCTCCCGCCGTCTCCTTTTCTGCCAAAGTGGGCTGAAAACTTTTGCTCACACCTTCAGGTGATGTTGTTCCCACATTCCTGTAACCCTGAGAAACAGGTCCCTCTCCCTGCTGTTCCCCACCCCTAATCTTTGCAAATACCCTTTATGTTTTCTCCTCCCAGCCACTCCCAATTTTTCTGTCTGTAAATGGTATTTTGTAGCTTTTAATATTTTTGGTTGTCCATAATCCTTTGAACTACATGCCTTTACATGAAAATTGATGGCTGGGCAACAAAAATGTATTCTCTGTGTCCTTCTTATTGCAAGCAGACTTATCTTTCAACATTGGAGTGATAGATTTATGGCTTCAATTACTTCGTGGATTTTAAACCTGAAGTTACTTGTGACTTATAAAAGATGTAGGTTCTGTATGAATGAATATGATGAAATATGTTTATCTTTTATTGAAACTGCTGTGTGTGTATACACACAACAGTTATATAAATGAGGGTGTGTTTTTTTGGTGTTTTGTGTAATTCCTGTTTCTGATTTACCAGCTGTAATGGAAACATAAGAGCTGATGAGATTTTATCCTACCTATCCAGGTAGGATAAGAATCACTACAAAACAATTCCCCAAAGCTCCCAACTGAGCAAACATCTCGGAAGCGAGCGCTAGTTGATAGCGCTGAAACTGCACAAGAATCCTGGAGGCTCTTGTCATCCCTTTCTGCAAATTGTAAAACATCTTAGAAAGTAACAAAAGTCCTGTTCAGGCATTTTCTCAAATCAAGCCATAGAAAGAGAGCTTAGGTGGCTATAACCGGAGATCTGTAGATTTTTCTTCAGTCCTATGATCATAAGGCACTCTCTCAAAACCCACACATTGAACATTCCAGACACCAGCTATGTGAAACAGAGTTAGTATCCCTCTCAATCTTTACAACAGCAGGAAGGTTGTAAGATTTATTTATTTATTTATTTATTTATTTATTCATTCATTCATTCATTCATTCATTCATACACACACACACACACACACACACACACACACACACCATTTATACGGCCACCCATCTAGCTACCGTGAGTCTGGGCAGCGGGCAATGAATTAAAAACTGAAAAAGGGCAAGCCATCCAAAATAATTAAAAAGGAATTACAACAACAATCACTATATCGTGTGCCAAAGGTCTAAATAAATCCTCCCATCCTTCAACTGATGGCCAACAGAGAAACCATCAACGGAGCTGACATGGCCCAATGGCCTGAAACAATCACCAGGCCGTTGGCACCTTACAAAAGGCCAACCGTGACACAAGGTCTCACTTGTTTTCTTCCATCTCACTCCCCTGGATCAGACTGAGAGTATAGCTGCGTTCATACAACTCCTTATATCCAAATCTGGATGCACAACACACAAGGATGTGCCTTGTCAAGATTATTTGTTTGGGCTAGTATGGCTTGGCAGCAGTTGCCACCTTGTGAGGGCGATGACATGATGAGGATGGCTTCCTCCATTTTACTAGGATCATCTGTGGGTACTGCAAATAGGTTTTTGGGGTTTTTTTTGGTATTTAGCTTAGAGAGCCACAGCTACCTATAAGATGATGCTGGCTGGAAGAAGAGCCTAAAAACGGTGCACTAACTTTTATCAGTACCCAAACTGAAGCACTAATGTGAGTAGGCAAAATCCTCATATGATGTTTAATCCAAGAGTTTTGCTTGCAGCGAGAGGAGTTGCTGTGAAGCCATCCAGTCTGAGCCTCATTCAAACATGCTGAATGGTGGATTTGTTCTGGGGATGGCTGTAAGGAGTGGGTGCTATCCGATTCATCTTTAGAGAATGAAGAACATGGCATATTGCATAAGTTCTGATGAAGATGGCAGGAATGAGAATCCTTGCTATTACCACCAGCCATGATTTTGCTGAAAAATAAAACTATCTTGTACTTTTATCCAGGTAGTGGAACATGAAGAATATTTATCAAATGATCATTTCTTCTCAATCCAGGAGCTGCCTTGGGGTAAATTATCTGTTGTTAAAAAGATCCCAAGGATCATAGTGAAATTATGTGTAGCAGGTTCGTACAACATGCTAACGGTGATCGAAACACAAATGTGGGGCTTGTGTCATTTGCTAGAAAACTATAATACGTTTGCCTGTGACCTGGTTCATACAACACACTGAGATACGCCTGGGTTCATAGGAAATGCAGAATCGCAAACCAGCCCAGACTCATTTTAGTCTAGCCAAGCATGTTGCACAAACCCAGCCAAACTATTGCAGGGAGTAAATCTTGGTTTATGGCATAGCATGTTGTGTGGATCCAATCTACTGTGGCTTATTTGGTAACTATGGTTAAGCAAACCATAGTTTGCTGCAGTGGGTGAACATTGAACATCACAGTGTTCAAGGGCATTCAGAAGATGACTATTTATAGCAGTGAGGATCGGTAGCCCATGTTGAGATATAACTCCCATGATCCCTGATCATTGATCCCACGGATAGGGATTGGACTCCAAAAATCCCTGGAGGGTTGTGACTTTCCTGATTCTGTTCCAAAGCATCAGTCTTTTGCAGGGCCAACGCTGGGAACCTCTTCTGCCCAAGTCTGGGGGATGGCAGTGTGCGTGTTTATGTGTGTGCAGTGTCAGGTTCGGTCAGCACGAGGTTTCAGGGAAGCACGGGGCTGCAGGGAAGCTCGCAACCAGACCACGCGGAATCCACCGGCGGTAGCTAGCGGGGAAAAGAGGAACCGAAAGCGCCGCTAATTAACGAGCCACCTGCGGCCAGCTAAACAGGAAAACCGCAGCGGAAGCTTTTAATTACGAACTGATAACGGCGCGAGCAAGCAAGGAACGGGGCCGCAGGGCAGCGAAACAAGATCGCAACGCAGCACAGAACCCGCGGGTCTGCACGTAGCAGGGAGGGGCCAACCCAGCCGGAGGGGGACTGGCAATCAAGGACAATGGACTCTGACCGACCCTGCCATCATGAACGATCAGGGGGACATTGGGGGGCCTAATTGCCCACAGCCGCAACGCGATCACGAGGCGGGAAAAAGCGCGGGAAGGGGGGAATATAACAAGTGATGCAATTGTACCAAGCCAGTCCTGGCTTTGCTTGTGACTACTACGTTACGCATGAGTAAACCTTCTTTGTGAACCACACGTGTCACGAGAGTTTCTCTGTCGAACGGGGCAAATCTCACATAAAGCCAGGACTCACCGTCAGCGCTACCCGGTACCACCGAGGAGCGTTTTCTTTCTCAATACAGGCATGACCAGCGACGAGGAATCCGTGGGTCAGCTGGAGCGCGAGGGATCCAGGCTCGCGGAAGGGCGGTCGGAGCCGCCCGGGAGCGACGGGGCAGCGGCCAGGGCCGGGCGCACTCCATCCGAGCGGTGGTCGATGGGCGTGAATCAAGGACCAGACGATTCGGGCGTTACGATGACCCGGGGTTCGGGGTTCCGGGACCGTGAGTGGAGCGAGAAATTCGCCCGACTAGAGGAGAGAGTCGAGCGACGCCTAGACGCCGTGGAGGCGATGCTCCAGACCCTACTGCAGAGAGTGGGGCCACCGGCGGTAAACGAGGAGGCGAGCGACAGGGGGGCGGTCCGACACCCCCGCCGGCACCACCCACGGCGCCCCGGTCGGAGGACCAACGGGCGGCAGACGCCCTGAGACTTCGAGGTATCACTGGGAAGTTCTCAGGGGACCCCGAACAGCTGCCGCACTTTCTGACGCACGTCAGGGGGTTCATGCAGAGGGGTGGTCACCTATTCGCTAGAGACGAGGACAGGGTATCCTACGTGGCCGAGCTGCTAGATGGCCAAGCCGCCAGCTGGGTGATCGGGCTGTACGATGCCAACGCGGCGGAACTACGGAGTTTCCCGGACTTCATGCAGGCGCTCCGGGACAGATTCGAGGACACATTGAGCGCCAAGCGGGCGGAGGACGACATCCTACAATTCAGGCAGCGGGGCAAATCGGTATCGGAATATGCCCTGGAGTTCCGGAGGTTGGCCGAGAAGCTCGCGGACTGGCCGGAGTCCCTGAAGGTGAAGTATTTTAAGAGGGGACTCAACCCAGAGATCCTGGAACGGGCACTGGGGCGGGACGACCCGGCCACAGTGAAGGATTGGATCTGGCTGGCCGGAACGGCGGAATCGGCGTGGCGGCAGATCCAACAGAGCACAAGACGACGGGACCAGACGAGGGACCGGCCGAGGGAGAGGACCCCGAGGAGAGACGGAGCGGTCGACGGCAGTCCACCGGGAGGCGAGAGGCGACCAGAGCCCCGAATCTGTGTTTCCGATGCGGAGGCAGAGGCCACTGAGCGGCGCAGTGCCCGACGGAGCGGGAAGGCGCCCCACCACGGCCCGAAGTCAAAACCCCGCGTGCGAACGGGAAAAGGACCGGTGACCGACCGCGGAAGGGGGCAGTGGCGGCGGTGACCGAGAAAGGACGCGGGGGTGGTCGACCCCGGAGACAGCATCCTCCGGAGAGGACTCGGAGCCGGCGGGAAACGAGGCGCGCTCGCACTGAACGGCGTCCCAGTGCGAGCAGGGGAGTCGAGGCGCGCGGACCCAATAGGAGACGAGGACTGCCCACCGTTCCGGGTGAGGATACACGTCCGGGGGGTGAGATCCGGAGGGAGGCGCAGCTACGGGCGCTACTGGACTCGGGCTGCACCCACTGCTTGATGCACCCAGCGGTGGTCTCGGGGCTCGGGCTACAGCTGAGGCGCCTCCGGGAGCCCATTTCATTCAGCCAGTTAGATGGCACGCTGGCAGGGGGGGGACCAGCTCAGTATTACACCGAGCCGGTCCAGATGACGATCGGGAGTCACCGGGAAGAACTGAGGTTCGTGGTGGTCCCGGTGGCCGACTACGCGGTGGTACTCGGCTTGGCGTGGCTGCGGCGGCGGAACCCACAAGTCGACTGGACGGCGGAGGCAGTGCGGTTCGGGGTCGACAGACCGGCGAGGGGCGAGAGCAGAGGGGACCGAGCCGTGGAGACGGAGGCAGCCGCAACCACCGGCGGACAAGCGGAGGGTCCGGGACACCGGGAGACGGGGCGAGAGCAGATGGGGCCCGAGACCCGGGCGGCGACAGCAACAGCAGCAGCAGCAGCAGCAGCGCCGGGACCCCGGAGACCCGCCACGATCCCGAGGCGAGGGGAGGCAGCGGCGACTGGCGAGGCAACCGCAAAGCGAGGGGCCGGACCCGGGGAACCCCGACGGGCGGCGGAATCCCGAGGCAGTATCGAGACCTGGCGGCAGCGTTCGGGGAGAAGGAGTCTGACCAGCTCCCACCACACCGGCCCAGTGATTGCGCCATCGAGCTAGAGCCAGGAGCGACCCTGCCTAAGCCAAATATGTACTCCCTGTCGAGGAGGGAGATGGGAGCCCTGCGCGAGTTCATAGACAAGAACCTAGCACGGGGATTCATCCAACCCGCGAAGTCACCATTAGCGGCCCCGGTGTTATTCCGGGAGAAGAAGGACGGCTCGCTCCGTATGTGCGTAGACTACCGGGGGCTGAACGCAATCAGCACGGAGTACAAATACCCCCTCCCCTGATGAAGGACTTGATGTCGCATCTGTCGAAGGGGAGGGTGTTCACAAAACTGGACTTGCGCGAAGCCTACTTCAGAGTTAGGATCCGCGCAAAAGATGAGTGGAAGACGGCGTTCAACACCCCGCTCGGAAGCTACCAGTTTTCCGTGATGCCGTTCGGATTAAAAGGGGCCCCGGGGGTATTTATGCAGCTAATTAATGAGGTGCTGCACGACCTACTCTACCGGGGCGTCCTGGTCTACCTGGACGACATCCTCATCTACACCGAGACCCTGGCGGAGCACGTGAGCCTGGTGCGCACGGTGCTCCAGAGACTGCTGAAGGCACAGCTGTACGCAAAGCTCTCGAAATGCGAGTTCCATCGAGAGCAACTAGACTACCTCGGCTACCGAATATCCAGCCGGGGAATTGAGATGGACCCGGCGAAAGTAAGGGATGTCCTGGGCTGGGAAGCGCCGCGAACCCGGAGGCAACTCCAAAGCTTCCTAGGGTTTGCGAACTTCTATCGTCAGTTCATCCCGAACTTCGCCCAAATCGCCCTTCCCCTAACCGACCTGCTAAAACCAAGGGCACTGGGAAACCCCCAAGCCCAGCATGGCACTCGCGTGGACTGCAGAATGCCAGGGGGCGTTTGAGGAACTAAAACAGCGGTTCACCGCGGAGCCGATCCTGCGCCATCCCGACCCAGACCGGCGGTTTATAATCCAAGTGGATGCATCAGACGTGGCAACGGGAGCAGTCCTGCTCCAACCCAGCCCGGAGGGGGCCATCCACCCGTGCGCCTACGCCTCCCGCAAATTCACCGAGACGGAGAGGAGGTGGATGGTGTGGGAGAAAGAGGCGTACGCGGTCAAGTGGGCGCTGGCCACGTGGAGGCATCTACTGGAGGGGGCAACTGAACCGTTCGAGGTGTGGACGGACCATAAGAACCTCGAGGCCCTGAAGACCCCGCGTAAGCTATCCCCCAAACAGGCACGGTGGTCCCAATACTTCGGGAGGTTCAGGTTCACACTGAAACACATCCCCGGGAAGCGCAACTTCTTAGCGGATGGACTGTCTCGCATGCCCCAACACGCCAGCCTACGGGAGGAGATCGTGGACTCCGTCATCCCCGCCAGCAGGCTGGCTGCAAAGGCGGTGACCCGAAGCCAGACCAAGGGGGAGCGACGGGACGCGGCGTCTGAAGTAAGGCAAGGGTTCGCGGAGGCAGCGGAGCGGGACGGTTGGCTCAAGCAGAACCGAGAGGCGCTAACCGGCCAAGAGGGGTTGTGGTGGCACGAAGGAAAGCTGTACGTGCCCGAGGGTTGCCGACGGGAGGTCATGGAGAGAGCCCACGACAGCCGGAGCGCGGGGCATTACGGCTTCGTAAAGACACTCCACTTAATCCGGCGGCAGTTTTGGTGGCCCACGCTCCGGAAGGACGTGGAGGCGTACTCGGGGGTTGCCCGGTGTGCGCAACGGCGAAAGGAGCCAAAGGCAAACCTAGAGGCCTACTCCAGCCGGTAGCGGAACCCGACGGCCCTTGGCAAGAGGTCGCCATGGACTTCATAGTGGAGCTCCCGGAGAGTAAGGGGAAGACCGCCATTTGGGTGGTCACGGACTTATTCTCCAAACAAGCGCACTTTGTAGCGTGCCGGCGAGTCCCCACGGCCGAGGGGCTGGCGAAACTGTTCGTGCAACATGTCTACCGACTCCACGGCGCACCTCGACGTATCGTCAGCGATCGGGGCGGCAACTTCATCGCGCGGTTCTGGCGGGAGTTCCTGAAGCGGGTGGGGACGAAACAAGCCCTATCCTCCGTGGCGCACCCGCAGACGGACGGAGCCACGGAACGCCTGAACGGGGGGCTCGAACAGTACCTGCGCTGCTACGTGGGGCACCAACAGGACGATTGGGCGGAGCTACTACCATTCGCGGAGGTGGCATACAACAACGCCGTCCACAAGAGCACCGGGTTCTCTCCGTTCAAAGTAGCCACCGGGAGAGAATTCGTCCCCATGCCGGAGCTGCCTCAGCCGGAATCCCAGATCAACTCCCTGGACGCCTGGTTCGCCCAAATCGACGAGACCCGGCGAGCGGCGCACGCGGCATTGCAAAGAGCCAAAGCCGACTACAAGAAGCACGCGGACCGCAAGAGGCTCCCCGAGGAAAAGTGGAAAGTGGGGGACCAGGTGTATCTGTCAACCAAAAACCTAAAGACGCACCAGGCATCGAAAAAACTCAGCCCGAGGTTTGTGGGGCCGTTCCCCATTTCGGAGATCATCAATCCGGTGACCGTCAGGCTGACGCTCCCGAAAAGCCTCGGGAAGATCCACCCGGTGTTCCATTGCAGCCTGCTAAAGTTGCACCAGCCGGGGAACGCCTGGCACAAGGCGGAGGGAGTACCACCACCCATCATGGTCGGGGGGGAGCAGCATTTCGAAATCAACCGGATACTGGACGCCCGGAGGCACAAGGGGCAGACCCAGCTCCTAGTGCAATGGAAACATTTCCCCAAGTCCCACAGCGAATGGGTGAGTAAAGCCCACATAAGGGCGCCGGACCTAGTGCGGGACTTTTACAGTAAATACCCCGGGAAGCCGAAATAGGACCGAGGGGGGGAGTTGTCGTCAGGGGGGCGGCATGTCAGGTTCGGTCAGCACGAGGTTTCAGGGAAGCACGGGGCTGCAGGGAAGCTCGCAACCAGACCACGCGGAATCCACCGGCGGTAGCTAGCGGGGAAAAGAGGAACCGAAAGCGCCGCTAATTAACGAGCCACCTGCGGCCAGCTAAACAGGAAAACCGCAGCGGAAGCTTTTAATTACGAACTGATAACGGCGCGAGCAAGCAAGGAACGGGGCCGCAGGGCAGCGAAACAAGATCGCAACGCAGCACAGAACCCGCGGGTCTGCACGTAGCAGGGAGGGGCCAACCCAGCCGGAGGGGGACTGGCAATCAAGGACAATGGACTCTGACCGACCCTGCCATCATGAACGATCAGGGGGGACATTGGGGGGCCTAATTGCCCACAGCCGCAACGCGATCACGAGGCGGGAAAAAGCGCGGGAAGGGGGGAATATAACAAGTGATGCAATTGTACCAAGCCAGTCCTGGCTTTGCTTGTGACTACTACGTTACGCATGAGTAAACCTTCTTTGTGAACCACACGTGTCACGAGAGTTTCTCTGTCGAACGGGGCAAATCTCACATGCAGATGGGTGTAGGAGAGGAAGGAAGGAAGGAAGGAAGGAAGGAAGGAAGGAAGGAAGGAAGGAAGGAAGGAAGGAAGGAAGGAAGGAAGGAAGGAAGGAAGGAAGGAAGGAAGGAAGGAAGGAAGGAGATTTACTGTTTTCTCTAAAGAAAATTAACTGATTGGATTTTATGGCCTTTAATTGTTGTTAGTTCCCTTGAGGTTTTTTTTTTTTTTTAATTATTAACTATATGGCAAGAAATAAATGAAATAAATAAATCAAGTAAAAGGGCTCTCAAAATAAATGTCCACCTCGGCCTCAGCCATTCTCTTCCTCCCTTTCTATAACCCCCCATTCTCTCCCCCCTGCTCTCTGCTCTCTTACATTCTCAGGATCATTTACCGAAAAAGGCGTTTTTACTTAATGTGCTAGAGAAGCTATTAAAATGATAAGTGGCTACAGAAATGAAGATTGATGACCCTTCCTTTTTCATTCTTTCTATCTTTTTTTTTTTTTCAAAAAACCTTCTCTCTTGTCCCAGCCCAGGAAAGAGACCTGAACTGAACTGAATAAAACCGCCAGAGGGACATTTACTGGCACGTGAAATGAGTTGCATATTCATTCTCCAGTGACAAAATGCAATCAGGTTCAAGGACCCTTGGGCCTTAAGAAAGCTTTACTAACCCTGGAGCCCTCCAGAGAGACTAGAGTACAAGACCCATCTTCTCAGCCTCCCCACCACATAGTTGAGGTGTCTGGGAATGCCAAAGTCAGAGCTGACGCATCCAGAGATCCCAGCAGATTGGAAGGACTATATTAATAATTATCATTACTGCCGGTTTCTTCCCTTACAAATATGTTTCTACTGTATTTTTGTGGTGTGTGAACATCTCTGCTGGATTCTTTCTGATCCTGTGTTATTGTTGGTGTTGTTTTCCAGTATTCTGCAGCCTTCCTGGTCTAAAGAAGCCCCATAGGAAGAATTGCTCTCTGAGATTTTCTCTTGGGATTAAATGAAAATGTGAGGAACCAGGAAGGCCAAGGGAGAGGTTCATAAACAGTGAAATGGGAGGACATGCACTTCCAACTCCTTAGCCAACTTGTCAATAAAGGATGGCCAGGACATCACACACCATTTTGCAGAAGTTTGCAAATGATGTTGCTCCATGAATCCACTGTAGGAGTCCCCCTAAAGCACCTGAGTGCAGGCCCCCTCCTCACATCTTCCTCTGGGACTGAATGGAAGTCTGGAAAGCTATGAGGGTTGCCAAAGATTGTATGCTGAAAGACTAGACGTCTGCACGTGCGCACCTCTTGACCATCTCATCACAAAAAATTGAGGCACATCACATTCGGCCCATAAGAATTCATCCAAAATGATCTTTCCCTTTATAAGACCTTTCAAAAGTAAATATACCTTTTTATCAAATTGAATGAAGAAAAGTCAGGGGGGGGATTACAGAAGGCATATTAATGTTAACATTCTTTTTTAAGTGGGAGAGGGTGCTACCAAAAGATACCAAGCCCTTTCCTCTTTTTTTTTTTTTTGGTGGTGATTACAGAAATTATTTACAAAATGGTGAAGACTGTTCCAACTTTAGCAGTATTTTTCTTCGAATTGGATGAAGGGAAGGGAAGGGAAGGGAAGGGAAGGGAAGGGAAGGGAAGGAAAGGAAAGGAAAGGAAAGGAAAGGAAAGGAAAGGAAAGGAAAGGAAAGGAAAGGAAAGGAAGGAAGGAAAGGAAAGGGAAGGAAAGGAAAGGGAAGGGAAGGAAAGTTGAGGGAGGGAAGGGAAGGGAAGGGAAGGGAAGGGAAGGGAAGGGAAGGGAAGGGAAGGGAAGGAAAGGAAAGGAAAGGAAAGGAGAGGAAAGGAGAGGAAAGGAGAGGAAAGGAAAGGAAAGGAAAGGAAAGGAAAGGAAAGGAAAGGAAAGGAAAGGAAAGGAAAGGAAAGGAAAGGAAAGGAAAGGAAAGGAAAGGAAAGGAGATACATTGCTATTCTTGGAGACATAACAGTAAGAACCATCAGTGGTTTTGAGAGATGACAACCCTCACTCGAAACAGCATCAGACTGTGAGTACAATAAAAACTAGAGCCACAAGCAAGCACTCCATGTGGCTGCCTTTCTCACAGATTTTCACAAAAGCTAACTTTCTAAGTCCCCATCAATACGCCTGCCTCCTGCTAATGAGCAAATCCTCTTACAGATTTTTAAAGAACCGTGGCCAGGGTACACAAGAATGGTGCTGGGTGGAATTAATCTTTCAGACCTGCTGTTTCTTAGGGAGATAGCAAAATTGATAGAGATGCATATGTATTGGGCTCTTTTATTTGATATGCCACATTATGTCAATAATGATCACTCTTCCCTCCATTCTAGCAGATTACCACAAAGAAAACAGTGGGTTACACATTTGCATAGACTTGCTCAGTGTGTGAGAACGGGTCTCTTTTGGGCTTTGCGTGATTTCTTCAAAGGTCCAAACAGCTGTCAAGACCAGCATAGGCCAATTTACTTGTTAAATCCAGTCTTTATGTCCTATTTATTTTTATGGGTGTACTCTAAGCATGAATAAAATTGGATCTGGTCCTTTATGGTTGTACATTGATCTGTAATACGAGATGATGAAGATGATGATGATGATGACAATGATTACTATCTTATGTTTGAATCCGTGCAATAGAACTGAAGAATCTTTGACCTGGTTCTATCACCTCTATTTTCCTCCATTGCCTCTTCATTATGTCAAAATCAGGAGCTTTCTGAGCAGGGATAAATGTTAAATTTTAAAAATGCTGTTAAACTAAACCATCTGAACTAAAGGCGTGCTATTCTCCAGCACCTTCCTAAACTCAATATTCTACAAATGTGCAGAACGACAAACCCCATCGTCTCACGGGATTGATAGGAGTGGCAGTATTATACTTCCAAGGGGACCACATGGAACAAGGGTGTTCCACCATCTCATTGTATACTTTGTCACACTGATTTATTTGTGTTGAACAAGGTTCCATAAAATAGCACATTCTTTGGGGGTTTCCCCCTCCTTCTTTGCATATTTTCTTGTATGACAGAATTTACTGGGTTTTTTAAAGGGGTGTTCCAGAGGTGGGCAGGAGGAAAGAATAAAAATGAAGATACTGCAATGGGCAGTGACTGAACTTCACAGGTCAAGCCTCCAAGCAGTTTTCTTAGCAATAATACAGAGCTTGCTTGCATTTTTCCAGGGTGCTTTTTTCATCATCTTCATCTTTCATCATCTGTGGTGTTTCCTGGTAGTCTTCAACCTAAGTCTGCCATACCTTCTTCCTGGATGTTTTTTCAACTTTGCAATTCCTATGGTTCCAGTGCTCACCCATCCCTATACTAACCTTGCTTAGCTTTTTAAAAATTGACCCACTCCAGCTAGGCTCCAAAGGGCTGAGCAATTCATGGGAAAGGCATTTGCAACCATACAGCTGAAAGAACAAGGAAGTGCTCACATTGAGAAACCAACCCTGGGCCATACTCAGATACGCTCAATAGGCTCTCATCCACTGCCCAGATTACCTGGCCCAGCTGGGTGAATGAGCTGCAATATCTATCCTGGCCATTATCCAGATGGTGTTGCTGCTTCCAGTGCCAAGAATCCCCTGCAAGGTCTCAGAGTATGATAGACCACAAGCTAAGCCAATTCAGGGAAAACCCTTGCTTTCCCTCTATTGTCCCTTCCCAGCCTGAGCATGTGGCCCTTCCTTGATCTAACAGTGTGAAAGATGGTAAGGAAACTGGGAAAGTACTGGGAGGAATGTTAGACATAAACAGCCAACACATGGAGTTGAGTTGGATAGTAGGTTATCTCAAAAATGTCAGCTTAGGGCAGGCTGCCATAAGGTCTAGGAAGAAGAGAGTCAAATTGTTCAAAGAGACTCTGTCTTAATGAACTCATTAATAAATGATGGCTGGAAAATCCTTCCACATTTTTCAAGATTCTATACTTCACCACTAATTCTGCATTAAGAATTCTTCTTATTGATGTCTGTGATTCTTGGTTCCCTGGCTAAGTCCTCACCATGAGGTTTGACAGATAGATTCATTGGAAGATGAATCTTCCATAACTTCTGCACTTTCTCAACCATGAAGGGATTTTCAGAAAGGATTATGAGGTCCCCAGGATCAGCAATATACAAAATCAAGTGGCCTCTGTTTCTTACACCCTCCATTGATCAGCAACAGCTGCTGGAACTACAGCTGTTGAGAGTCAAGTTCTTGCAGTTTGCTGTCCCAGGTCCTGATACCTTCTCCTTCTGCCAAGGTCCAGACCTGTTTGTGCCTTTTTTATTGTCCTCAAGGAGTCATCCACAATTAGGTTGCTCAGGGTTGTTAGGACAGGATACATAGCAGATATTAGAATAACAACTACTGTCAGAGAAAGGCAGGAAACTAGGTTCCTGCTCCTGTTTGTAGATTTCCTTAGAGCCTTATAAAGAAAATGTCTAGAAACATATCAGGCACAAACTAAAGGTCTTACTTTAGTGGAAAAACAGCATTGGAGTGAAAGCAAACTTACCGTCAATTGGGAAATTTTCCTGCTTAAGTTCCTGCTTTGGAGCTGAAATAGAACAGGGCAGGGGCCAAGTTAGGTCCTCTAGAAAGTACCATCCACATCTGAGTATGAAGACCTATTCTAGAGACATATGTCATACATTGGTATTACCATATTAAATGGTGTAGGCATAGGTTGGGGTGGGGGCAACCTGCAGCTCCAGGACTGCCTAGGGTACCTTGTTGCCCTCAGACCCTACTTGAAGCATAATTGCTAAAAACAGAATGCAGTTTCCCACCATTTTGAGTTAGACACAACTATTGTAAGCTCAGAATAGGTAGATCAGAGGTTAAAATTAAAGAAAATCAGTCCAAATTCCACCAGCCTTAAAAAACTACCCAGCTCTGCCCATTATAATTTTCACTTCCTGGCCTTCAGTATGATTAAGGATAGTTTTTTAGAGATTCAGAAAGATCGGACTCAGGTCAGATCAATTTATCCATCAAGCAACCAGCCAAAAGCATCTACCCTCTGTGATAAGACATTTTCACAAGCCAAAAATAAGTAGAACAACCTTGCCATGACCTCCGTTGATGTCCCACCATAAACTAAGGAGGATTCTGTCTTCTTCCCTGCAGCCAATTACACAGAAGTGACATCTCCTCTTAAAGGAGAAATGACTGCCGTTCCTCCAAGGGATGGCACCCTTGAGTGGCTGTCATGTTTAACTCAAGGCCCAGGAACAACTCATGTCGATTCCCATCAAGATGGATGTCTATCAGCAGCTGTCCCTTGAAGACTTCAAAGCCCATAGGCTGTCTTTCTTGTTGAAAGAGAAGCACTGAGGTGAGAAACACTCTCAGGGGTCAGACGCACTTTGCATATTTCATCTTAAGGTAACTTTCCCCCAAAAGATATTCTCCAGATGTGTTAGAATTTATTCTCATAGGCTGCTTTCACATAGCACAAGTAACCTGAATGATTTGACCCATTATGTTGGCTCATATAATATGTTGAACCATTAACTAACTACATGGGTGGGTTTGCACAAGTTGTTAAACCACAAACAGATCTAATTAAGGTTAATACTTGTCAGGTCTTCAAGGTAGATCAAGTTAAAAAAAATGGACACTGCAGAGATTCTGTAAATCCTTCTTTATTGTTGGGGAGCTCTATTAACAGAATCTTGAAAGCTATCCAAAACCTTCACTCCCCATTTTTAAGGACAACAAAGTCAAGATGGGGCTGTTCTGAATGTCTTTCCCACACTTTCTATTTTCCTAGGGCTGAGCAATCATTTCTTCTCTCCAAACTCTTCCTCAAGGCCCGAGATAAATTCCTCTACAATACAAACTAAACTTAATCTGTGATACAGATATATCTGCATGATCTTGACGTAATCTGATTAAACATCTGAATATAGCCTTTATCTCATGGCTGTTGGCCATGCTGGTTGAAGGTGATGGGTATGGATGTCTTCGGATTGAAGAAGGCTATTGAAGAAATAAATGTCTTCCAGCAGCAGCATGGCAAGATGTCCTGCTATTGGCAGTTCTGGGATATTCAGTATCCTCAGAATGTGGGAAGACGTGCTAAACCACTAGGTTGAGTTCACACAAACGTCTCTCAGCAGCTGAAGGCCTCCATTTGCCCATCATACAAAATTCTCCTCAGAAGGAAGCTGGGAGATTTCAAGAGGAAAGAGGAAGCTGTTGTTGATAAAGATATTGGATCATTCTGAGGGGGGAGAGTAAATAACAAAGAGGCCAAAATTATTTATCACACAGCCTACCAGAGCACGGTCCAACGACTAGCAAATTTAACAAGTCAAAGCTAACAACCTTTATGATTACATGAAAGCAATAAAGTCAATAAATAACATGATATAATTACAGTTACAGTAAAAATAGCAGATATAGATATAGATATATACACACACACACATACTATATTTATACCATTCTTATATTCCTGCCATCTGTTTGCTAATCAGTTATACAACAAAACAGCCCAACTATCTGACTTGCGTCAGTTGGAGAAAATGTTTGGTGGGGAATAAAAAAGGTGGTAGCAACTACCCTTGACTGTGTTTGCATCACTTATTTAACCAGGTTAGGTAAATGAAATGAGGAGGTTGGAGGCCATCCAGTATTTTATTTACTTCGGCTGCTGCTTAGTCAGGTGCAGACTACGGTTGTGTATTTTCTACCGCCGTCTGCTTCGTTGTGCTTCGTTTAGTGGTGGGTTCCGCATACCAGTCAAATGCCAGGCTCCTGGATGCCCTCAAATTAGAATAAACAAATTCTTATTAAATTCTGCTAATGGAGGAGAAAGCCACCCAGTTTCCAAAGCAGATATTCATTATAAACAAATAAAGATCAGCTTTGTAGGGAAAGCTAAGAAATCATGAGGGAAGGGAATTTTGAGCCAAAAGGATAGAGGAAAAGCTCGCAAAACATCTTTCTCATCCCTTTACAAGCTGTGGGCAGAGCAGCCATCTGTACTTTCTCTTGTGTAGCTAAGCAACGTGTTGCATCTGGGTGGCTGGGGGCTGGGTGGGCATGAGCACCAGAGAAACACCAGGCAGCCTGAAAGGGCTCCACTCTGGGCCACATGACCAGGAGGGGGAGCTTACAAAGGAGGAGTGGGCAGCATTTCAAGCCACTGCCCAACGGCCCGTCCCATAGGATGCATTGGGGACTTTTTTTTTTCCTCAGCAGCCCCCCCAGCCAGATCAGTCCCATTTGGTTATGTTTTTGGAGACTGATCCTGCACAGGGACAGACTGGCAGACAGGCAGCGTCCTGAGCCCCTCTGCAGAATTCCTTTCCAAGATTCTGTGGGGTTCACAAGGATAATAATTTAGGGAAAGCCTGCAGAGCATTGCTTCTTGAAGTCTTGAAGTCCTTCCAACTGTAGCAGTGGCCCTAGGAGGCTTTTTAATTTTCATCTGTGTAATAAAGCAGTGTGTTTTGTCTGTGTTGTATATTTCTATTTTCTTGTCATCTGTGCATGTTGGGGGATATGTGCACCATGGGAGGCAGGACAAGTTGCATATATTCTCCTGTGGGTCACATGGCCAGGAGAAGGAGAGAGCCAGTCTTAAGAATGGAGCACTCAGCAATGTTCTGAGTTGCTGTCCATCTGCTTCTGCCATAGGGAAGCACTTAGGGGATTTTTAGACAATGTTTTTCTCTACGACTCTTGGCTAGATCCAGACATTTTTTTTCCAACCTGACCTTTCTTTTACCAGCTTCTCCCATCGCACCAAATTTGGTCCCATTCTGTTCTTTTTGGGACAGAGTTGGGCAGACAGTCCCAACCACCTTTATATGATTTCCCTGCAATGTTGGAATGAATAAAAGTGATGACTTTCAAATGATGATTCCATTTGGGATCAGGAGATGGCTTTATATTTACTCATTTACATCAATACTTCCCAGGGATTATATATCATGAATTCAAGACTATGGCCTCATTAGTGTTCCATGATGGTTTCCCTATCTAAAGGACATTTCATCAGACAGTGGCCCCATAGAAAGGGCGGGTTGTGGTCCCACCACTAGCCAGATAGCAAGACAACCTGACCACCTGGTTGGAAGGGGAAGGGGAGCTGGACCTGACAGTAGCAGTGCGCTCATGGGCTATTCTAAGGGAGCAACATCTGCTTGCAGGTCCAAGCCTTGTCTATCATGCACCTTCATTGCTGGATCTTCAATTGTGTCTCTGCTCCCACTAAAATTCCATTTGGTTTTCTCTTAAATAGGACTCATTATTTATGTGTTTATTTTGTTCCCTTCTGTTGATACAAACATGGAAGGCAATTTACAATGGAAAAAAAATGAATAGAAAATGGATCAATAAAATGGATGCAACAAAAATCAAAACGAGACTTTCAAATCAATACGGTTAAAACATGCCCAGAACTGCAGCTTTTCTTTGCACCTGGAAACATAAATGCAAGTGGAAGCTCACATTTCAAAACATTAAGAGCAGAATCATTATCCCTGTTCTTCAGATTGTGTCAGGAGGATCCATAAATAACAAGAAATTAATACTGACAGAGACTAAGTGCTGCTTCTGCTCGCTGCCCTTTATATTGCTCCCAAAACATTTTCCCTGGATGAATGCTGCCTTTCGCTACAGCAAAAAGGTTTTCTGTTCCTTTATTGAGCTGTTCTTACTTCTTATGAGACCCAGAATACCACTGCATTATCATTATTGTACAATTGTTCAGAGCTGGCATCTTCCAAGCCCCATCCATTAAGCCAAAGGTTCTCAACCTTGGCAACTTTAAGACGGGTGGACTTCAACTCCCAGAACTCCCCAGCCAGCAAGGCTGGCTGGGGAGTTCTGGGAGTTGAAGTCCACCCATCTTAAAGTTGCCAAGGTTGAGGAACCCTGCATGATTAAGCAGTGTCATCTAATGGGACCTCCACCTGCCTGACCTCCACCCTGACCACAGTCAGGGACCTGCCTGACCTCCACCCTGGCTGTGCTCCACCCTGAAAACTTGGCTGTTTCCCCAGATCTGGGGTTAGACCCACTGGTGGGTCCCATGTGTTGTATTGGGTTTAGAATGAATAGTCTTCTGAAAGTCTGTAGTTTTTATCTGTGTCTTTTTTTAAAATGAGAAGCTGTAATGATTTTACTACTGTACGCCATCAAGAGTCATCCTGGAGTTGGGCAGCCGTATGCATGTAATAAATAAATTATTTGATTAAAAGCAAGTTAATTAATAGTAAGGGTAAAAGAAAATGAATGAATATTAAGCCCCAAATGGGTTCAATGCCCTCAAATCCAGTAGAATGGAGAAGCTGATGAAACCAGTTTCATACCCAGTAGATTATTTGTCACTGAATGAACAGCAGATAATGCTGTAACATTTTATAGCTCTCAATGTCTGTTTATCTCACAATAGTTCTTTACCTGCTCTATAGAGGATTATTAGCAAAATCTAGTTTCTTGTTTATCAGATTAAACAATAAGAATGAGAAAATTAAATTTGGAAATCTTAGAGGTAAAAGTTACACAATTGAAGTGGATAAATTAGATAATGTCTCCCATTTATTCAGGGTTACATGCAAATGATTCAGACCCCCTGAAGGTGCTCTAGCTTCCAGCTTGGAACTTGATCATCTGCCACCCTCCCACCATCTACAAATGATGAGACCAGATATCTTGATTCTTTGGTTGTATATAATAAGACACCCTGTCTACAGGTTCTGTGGGAGTTAGCTGAGACCCAAAGCTGCTCAGGACAGAGATATCAATTATGTCAATAACCAACAGTTTCACATCTAGGGAGCACAGAGCGTGAGTCCATTAAACAATGGAGGATGTAGGAGAAAGCAGTAGGAGAATTAAACTACAGTGGCATAAAAAGGAATTACACCTGCATGTTGACAGAGAGCAAAAAACCATTTTAGTGGCTTCTTCCTAATATGCAATAAAGATTCTTTGTTTAGTTATGCTGTTATGACAGCCTTAAGCTGAATACAAACTTAGAGCCTAGTCAAGCTACCCTGTATTGAATATCCAGGAAATTCTGCCAAGGTCCGTTATAAATGACCTGAGATACCATTTGTGACCATGGGAAAGTAGACACCGATTTACATCGATAGAAGATCAATCATTCTAAGACAGTGAGAAATGGGAAGGAGTCTAGGTGAGTAAGTGGAAATTACTGAACACCACATTTCATTAGAAAAAGGAGTATGCATTCAAAGACAAACTGATTAACAGTAAATTCGATCAGAGAAGAAGTAAAATTGGTGAATCTGGGCAGGCTACAAAAGGAGGCTCACCAGAAGACTTCTGACTCAGATCACCCAACTGCTACGTGTAGTGTCTTCTCCAAAAACCCCTAACCAGTGACTGTTCTGCCTGGTTGAGGGATGGTACATAAGACTGAGTGAATGAGAGAGTGGGTGGGAGTTGATTATTAAAACTGCTTAAACAATGTATTTTATTACTTACATTTTGTGCCAATCGTTTCATATCTACTATGGCATAAGATCCCAAACCTTTTGACTTTGGTCTACACCTACTTCTTGGCATAAAAAGCAGGGGGGCTCAAGTTAGACTCCAGAAATTCTGTAATAGGTCTTCTTGGCAAGCTCTTTCTCTTGATATTTCAGAAATCTGGAAAGGATCCAATCATTCATAGTAATCTCATTAAATTAATGTTGATATTGAAATATTGACCAGCTATAGCAGATGGTTTTAGTTCTAATCCATCCCAATCAAGGGGCAGCAAGAAACAAACTTTGTTGGTACTTAAGAATACATAATCTACTGCCATAATTGTTTATTTCAACACTGAAAAAAAGCTTTTAATAAGGTCCTATGGAAATCCTTATCTATTACTCCCATTGAAATAGCCCTGCTGGTCTATTCCAGAAAAAACACCAACAAATTTTGATTCTCTCTCTTAACCTGTCTCCAACTACTTTAACTTGTTTTTGAAAATTGTTTTATATGGTAGGAAAACAGAATCTATGAAATATTTTATACATGGAAAGACAGAGTATAAGGTTGTTTCAGATATGGATTATCAATTCTCTCATTTTTGGGGGGGAACACCCTAAGGTCAAAACTGCTACCAGCTGGGGCTAACCATGTGTAGCTCTTTTATTTGAGAGGTTCATTTCAGTTGTGCCTGGAGGTTATAATGTATTTAAGGCAAACATTTTTAAGCTTTAGAGACCCTCGTGGTCACAAGACAAAACAGAATACAGGTAGTTTCACTTACCGACTGACTAGTTTAATGACCATGGTGTACACCATTTTTTTTTTACCATGGTGTAAAAAAAAATAGCTTTGTGACCAGTTCTCACATTTATGACCATCACAGAGTCCCGCAGTCATGTGATCACCATTTAGGCGCTTTGCAATTGGCTTGTGATAAGCAGAGTTAATAGAGAAGGCAGAAGTGAAATAAGTCACGGTCATGTGATGTCTCACTTAATGACTGAATGGGAAGTGATGTCATAAGTCCGTCATGGTCACATGATGTTTCCCTTAGTGATGGAGTTTCCAGTCCCAATTGTGGTCGCTAAATGAGGACTACCTGTATATTAAATAAATATATTAGAAGTATAGATGAGGATTATATGGGCTGCAAAAAACTGGACCATTTTAATGATCATCAAAGGTTTTGCAACCCCAATCTGGTAGTCCAAATCTAAATATAAATGTCCGGCCACTGAAACCACTGAATATGTGTTATTATGCTTTTCATTTCGAGCCAACACTTGTCTTGATCTGTGAACCCCACACCTACTTAAATATCCTGGTCGCTCCGATTAGTTTTATTTAAATTTTTTTCTTTCAAATTCAAATTATTTTGTGTCCTTAAGTATGGCCAAATTTTGTCAACTAATGTGTCAGATGAGCAGCAGTTTGATTGATCCATTTCCCTAATTGGCTAATCAGTGTTAGCTCCATATATGCAAAGTGTTTTATGGATTGGTCATTGACCACACAATAAAGATTCTTGTCTTGTCTGTAAATATAAATGAAAGACGCCTGGGCATTTATTATCAATCCAAGGACAGTGCAGAACCACAAGATTTGGTGTGACCTCTGATTTAATGATTTGGAAATGTCCAACAGTTACTGCAGTTACTGGTTTAATTCAAAACAAGCACATTCCTGTAACTTTTTCTGGTCTGAACTGCTCCTGCTTCAGGAGGGAATTGAGAGTAGAAAATGTCAGGCAAATGGGTTCTGGTAACTTGGTACTAAGCATCTTTTGATACTGGGTTTTAAAAAAAGCAAAGGGAAAGTGCTGATTGTTTTTATTTCGTGGCAGGATTGGAAGAAATGTGCAGGTAATACTGATCAGCCTGGGTTTTTGTGAAGTCGCCCATGTTTTGTGAAAAAGAACCCTTTCCAGTTAAATTTTCCAAAAAAGACACACTTTCTCTAAGGTTTTGTGGGCAAATGGTAGGAAATATCCCAGAGTTATAGGGATGGTCCTACCTGAATCTTCAGCAGCATTCCAAAAGATAAAATAGTGGGGCTTTCATGAAAAAGGATTCTTAATGGGAGGGGTAGTAATTTTCTCCTCCCTTTATAGGATTGTATGGGAGAGGGGAATTGGGAGATTGTATGGAAACAACTTACTCTGTAAAAAAAAACTTAATCAAGAAATCTACAAAGATTCAAAATTATAAGTGCAAGGACTAAGGAATAATCATCAATGAAAAACAGTTTTGCATTCAGAATCAAATTCAATAGAAAGTGCAGTAGGGTTTCCTTCCTTCCTTCCTTCCTTCCTTCCTTCCTTCCTTCCTTCCTTCCTTCCTTCCTTCCTTCCTTCCTTCCTTCCTTCCTTCCTTCCTCCCTCCCTCCCTCCCTCCCTCCCTCCCTCTTTCCTTCATTCTTTCCTCCCTCCCAAGTTCACCCAGCAAATTTCCCAGGCTGAAGGTAGATTCGAACCTGGGTCTCCCCTATCTTAGTCCTGTGTCTCCATCACTGCACCCCACAGGCTCTCACAAGAAGGAAAACCATCTTTTGAAGTGATCACTGGGGTGTTGTAGTTTAATTATTTGTTGGATTTATATCCCATCTTTTGTTCAGGAACTCCAGGTGGCATACCTAGTGCTCTCTCCTTCCATTTTTACTAGCACAACAATCCTGTGAGGTAGGTTGGGCTGAATGAAACATTCTGGCCCATAGTCACCCAGGGACTTTCTATAGCTGAGGGTGGAATTGAACCTAGGTCTTCCTGCTCCTAGTCCAGCTCTTCCACCTCTATACTTTTCACTCCAGACCTTAGAATGCTGGAAACCCATTTTTTAGCAGTATCTGTAGACGGTCATATATTTATACTGAATGGCTGGCAGGGCTTGAAGACAAATGTCTCTCAATGAATCCCCCACCAAGCCAATGCATCTAGGTTTGCTTTACAAGCCTACTTTGATCCAGCAGCTTTAAGGGTGATGGAACGGCCCAAGGTCTTAAACAATCGCTTGCCAGTTTTGTTTCCCAAGACATCCATTTTTCTTTATAAGCAGTTTTCTCTCTCATCTTCCCCCCACCCCCCCATATCCTGGACTTGAATAGAAAATTGGAAGCCTAAGTGGGAAACAGTATCTCCACTGGATATCAAGGTTGGTAGTCATTCTGTCAGCATTCTCGGATCTGAGCTTCAAGATTGATCCAGCAGAAAGTGTTAGTCAGGATTTAGATTATACTGGGGGCTGGGGGTGGGGGGAGATTAACGGCCCATTTGAGGGAATTATAAGATAGTAGGAAGACATTTGGCGACCATGATGTGAGACAGTCTTTAAATTAAGCCTGTTTGCTCGGAGGGTTCCAATTTTGTCTTAGAAATAATATTCTCTTTTTCTGGACTATAATCCTACATTTGGGGCTTGCCATGTTTTTAGACCACAATGGTAGTCTAAAAGTCTAAAAAAGTTCATTGGGCACTGAAAAATTGCTAGCATATTCCATACTGCAGGAATTAAAGAAAACAGCAAAATATAATGTGCCAAGAAAGAAAAAAAAATAACCCATTACCAAAGTATGGGCACATTTTTAAGATGTGGGTACACAAACCTCTCCTGGAGAGCTGTTTGGGGATGCATATTAACTCAGCCCAAGCCTACTAAATGATCCATAAATTAAATATGAAAATGGTGAATTTTTAATGGCTCATAAACATTTCATCCTCCTACATGGAGTGCACTTATATGCAGATGTATAGGCTAAAGAGGTCTCTATGGTTGCCAGATTGTAAATAGACATGATTCAGATTTGTTTCATATATTTCTTAGAAACACTTCATATTTTAAATTTCCCCTTATTTCTGTGTCTTTAACATAAGCTAGACTAGTAAACAGTAGCAAGGAAAATGGATTCTGTAGATAAGATATGCTTCGGCGGCTGATCAGAAACATTTTTTCCTGGATACAGCAATTATAGATCTAAAATTTCCAATTTGGGAAATCAAAGCATGTCATAAAATAACTTCCAAAGTACTTGAATCCTGAAAAGAAGTTTTGTACAGGTGATCATGCTATTGAATAAGTTTGTTGTTCCCTTTTCCTGCCCTTTTCCCCAGAAAGATCAGGCACAGCGGGTACCTCAGGTCTCTTCAATTAAAAAATCAGGGCCTTGGAAGCTGTCAGCCCTGCAAGGTAGTCCAGACTACCAGCAAGAAGCACACCCAGAAGTACTAGCTCTATCTTTATTGTAAGGCTACATTAACAGAATCTTGCAAGACTGGAAGTATTTCTCCCTTCCTTTCCTTTTATTCTCTGGAAGACTAGGGAGGGTCCCTTCTGAAATGCTTCCGCACCTCCCTCCTTCTGTGGGCTGAGAAATCTCTTCCACCCCAATTGTCCAAACTGCAGCTCTTCCTCCTGTTTCCCAAGGTCATTCCCACAAACCATTACAGAAGCACACCTTCTCCATTGCAACACCTGCCCTCCGAAACAGCTTTCCCCAAAGATCCACATGGCTTCCATTCTGATGGCATTCCAGAAGTCATTAAAAAGTTGGCTTTGCTCCCAGCCTGGAGGTCAGGTGGTTGTTGAACCCCCTTAATCTTTTCCTTGGGGTGTTTTTGGGGGTGTTGTGTTTGAACCCAGCATGCTGGCTGGGGAACTCTGGGAGTTGAAGTCTACACATTTTAAGTTGCCAACTTTGAAAAACGCTGACTTATATAGAGCCCAGTGTTCTGCCTGCTTATGGTGTCTACTGGGAGGTTGCTGCTGTTTTTATATTCATTTCAGCCCAGTACTTTGAAGGAGTGGATTCTGGCTGTGAATGATGCAGTTGTGAAGAATACAAGACCTCTGGACTTCCAGAGGAGGTATGGCAAACTAAATGCATCTCCATGGAGAGCGGAGATGATGACCACGGCAAAGAATGAAGAACTGGCAGTAGACCAGTTCTTCAGAATCTCTCTGGACAGCTGCTCCTCACGAGGAGACCACAGGACATGCCCACCACAATGGCAAAGCCTTTTTAAAGGACACTTGAGTTCACTTAACTCACTTTCTAATCACTTTTGGAAAATTGCTTATTTACTATTCTAAGGCTATTAGAGATCTTTGGAACAACAGGTTTGAAAAGCCATCTGGTGAGTTTACCTTCCTTCTTGAACAGAAGACAAATTAACAATAAGTTTAAGAATTTAAAGAATTGGAAATAAATGGCAAAAAGCTAAATAAGACTTTGATCTAACACAGTTATACCCAAATTAAGAGTCCAGACAAATTTGGAACCTTTTTACTATAAGGTTTCAGAAATAATTAGATGAAATAAATGGAATTTTGTGGGGAACAAATTGTTTTTTCTAAGTCATAACAGAAACTTGAGACTTTATGATTTCAGAAATTGGACAGTAGAGGGACTAAAGATTCCAGGCAGAAAAGAAAAAGAAAAAAATGTAAACTTGCCTTTGGTTTTCAGTTAGTATGGGGATTTATAAAATGACACAAAACACTATAATATTTGAAATATTTCAGGAGATTTTCTGAGAATGGGGCTAGACATTAGTAGCTACAATATCAGAAATGTCAACATTGATGTCTACTTCTATGGATAGACTATGTCCAAAAGATGTTAAATCTGATGCAGAAATGAATTCCAGAGGAAGAAATGGCAGAGCAAAGATGGCTCTGCAAAAAACAGAGCTGACAACCATGGTAAAGAATGAAGAGACAGTGAGTAGACCATCTCTTTGAACCTCCCTGGACAAAGAGAGGATGGGAGATTGCCCACAAGTGCTCTAGACAGTTGCTTCTCACAAGGAGACCTCAAGACAATGGTCTCCAGTGGGTTTTGAGCACTGGGAAATAAGGGAATAGCCATCTTGCTCAAACTGTGGGCAACGCCTTTAAAAGGACATTAAGCTGCACACTTCCTTTTCTAATCACATTCAGAAACTGCTTATTAACTACTTTTCAGCTACTAGAAACCTTTGGATCGACAAGTTTGAAAACACCAGATGAGTTTATCTTCAATCCTTAATGAAAGAAAATGTTAACTATAAGTTTAAGAACTTTTTTAAAAAAATTGAAATAAACAGCAAAAGCTAATTAAGGCTTTGATTTTAGAAAGTTACAAATGGATTAAGAGTCCAAATAGATTTGAAATAAGATTTTGGAATTAACTATAAAAAATCCTTCCTGTGGGAAAGTCAAATTGTTTTGGATTTTTTTAAAAAAACATAATAAGATTTTAAAAATTGGACACTAGAGGGAACTAAAGATTTCAATTAAAGGAGAAGAACACATATCCTCGACTAACAGTTACAGAATGGTACAAAGTATTCTAACACTGGAAATCTTGAAAGGCACTTTTGAAAAATGGAGTCAACAGTTAATGTTAATGTTAACAATGTCAACAGCGATATCTGCCTCTGTGGAGAGACTGTGTCTAAAAGATGTTATGGAAGAGGAACAAATTTTATCTGAGAAGACAGAGACTGAGTTGAAAGTAGATTTGCAAATGACAGACTACAAGAATGACATGGGAAAAGACGTTACACTAGACATACAAAAGAAAGCGGCTGATGTTTTAATAATTAAAAGGGACATACAAATAATAAATCAAGAGAGTGACCTGGATAATTTTTCTATATTGAACTTACAAAAGAGGCTTGTTAAAGCTTTGAAGAATCTTGTGAGAAGAGATAAAGAAAAAATGAAAAGAAATCAAGTTCTACAACATTATTTGAATGGACTAAAGATCAAGATTGTTAGAACTAAAATGAAGAAATATAAATTTGCTTTATCTGATCAAGGTTAAAATAGATATGTTGTTATTTCTGGTAACCTAATGGACTTTTGTTGACACCAGGACTGAAATGAAGATGCTTTATGGATTTGTTTATAGATGAGAGATGGGATATGGGAAGAAGAGATCATTTGTTATATTCGAAGAGAAGGTAAAAAGGTACTAAAATTGTTTATACTTGTAATGAAGGTTGGAAGTAATATCTTTATATATTTCTTTCCTTTTTCTTTATTATATTCTTACTTTCTTTTCTCTTTCTATTTTTATGTCTTTTCTTTTTTCCTTTTCCCTTTGCACCTTTTTCTATTTTTCTATCTTTCTTTTAGTTTGTATTACTTTTTACTATTGTGATTATAATCTTTAATAAAATTACTTTAAAAAAAAGTATGAATTGCAAGATAGAGAAGGCACTTAAAGTGGAATTACAAATGACAATCCAAAAGAATGACCCCAATAAAGACTTTTTATTGGATATACCAAAGAAATTGGTTGAAGTTTTGAAAATCAAAGTGGAAATACAAATGACAGATTGAGAGAATGACCTGAATAACGATTTTCTATTGGATTTACAAAAGAGGTTTGCTAAAGCCTCAGAGATGCCTCTGTGATGGGAAAAAGAAAAACTGAAGAGAGACCAAATCCTACAATAACATCTGAATGAATCAAAGATCAAGATTGTCAGAAGTAAAGGGAAGGAATATAAAGTTGGTTTGTTTGGTCAAGGTTAAAATAAGGCGTGTTTTTATAAAGCTCTGGTAACCCTTTATGGACTTTTTGCTTAGACCACATTCTTAGTGACAATTCCGGCAGTCCCAGTTGCCATCGTAACCCAAAATATGTGGGTTGTTAAGCAGGAAGCAGCAGAAGTCCAAGGTAAGAAGTGTGGGGGTGCCGCAGAGGGGTGGGAGAGGCCAGGGGAGACCCTGGGAAGCCCAGCACAAGCTGTGCAGAAGTGCAGGGAGGCTGAGGGAAGCAGGGCACCACACCACACGAATGTAGGGAGCCTGGAGGACTTACCAGAGTGACCTGTGACCTTACCTGCCAACTTCCCCACTGACTTTGCTTGTGGGAACCCAGCAGGGAAGGTTGCAAATAGCATTCACATGACCATGAGTTGCTGCAATCATCATAAGTGTGAACCAGTTGCCAACTGCCTGAATCTCAATCACATGACCGCAGGGGTGGTGCGACAGCCAGAACTTTGAGGACTGGTTGTAAGTACCACTCATTCAATGATGTTGCCACTTCAAACAGTCACTGAACAAATGGTCAGTAAGCAAGGACTACCAGTCCCAGAGAAGAAGATGGTAATATTCAGCAGAGTGAAATTCAATTTGTGGACTAAATAGCAGAGATCATCTCTGTTTCACTGATATTTTCTAAAGTGACCCAAATTAGGGGAGATATACCAGGAAGGCAAACTATGCATATAAATACAAGCATGGATACCACCGTGCTAAATCATTCTGGGAGTTGAGAAACCGACTCTTCTTTGGGTATGATTTTAGAGTTGACAGACGAGCTATCACTGCTTTCCAAATTGCTCTATGGTATGGAAGGCAGAAAACAGAGTAGTAGTTACTTGATTAAAATTATATTACATATAAAATACACCAGGCTTTTACCTCCCTAAGACTATGCCAACAGAGTGATTGATGGGTGATCCCATCACAGCAAAGATTCTGTGTATGATACAATCTGCAAAGACTGATGATCTCCCACATTCCTTGTTCCCTGAACTACTTGTTCATCTATGCAGCTAAAGACCCTGAAGGTCCTGGCTCTTATCAAATAGATCCTGACAAGGACAAAGTGGTCCTTTTTTATAGTATCAGATCATGTAGCCCCGATCTCTCATGGGGTGGTGTTTCTTGCTGGGCAGCCATGGCAACACATCCTCATTTAATTTGGTTATATGCTTCTTGCTGTATACCAGCCTCAAGCAATGGCTTAGGGAGAAACACCCCCTACATTCTACATCTGCTGCACCCTCAGTCCCTGTCAGGCCTAGCCCAAGGAATTCCAAGAGACAATGCAAAATCAGTTCAGCTATGTTTATTAGCTACAACCTATTAGCCCTTGCAGGGGCTGCAGTCGTACAACATTTTTAACCTGGTTATTGAATTAACCCATCTTCTGGATTTGCACAGTACAATGAACCATAAATGGTTCATATGCATTGCTAACCACAAATCAAATTAATCTCTCCCCATTTCTACAATGGAAGTCCAGTGTATTGCCTGTGGCACCCAGTGAAATGCTTCAGTTTGATGTCTACACTTGCCTTGAGAGATTTCAGCTTTCCCTGATGTTGTGGGCTAACAGTCCAGGATCTGTAATTCCTAATTCAACCTTATCTGTTCATCTCTTTGCCTTTTGACTTGGTGCTCACCAGACCAATATTCACTCCTACTAATGTTGCCATCAGATTTGACCCATCAACCTGGAAGGATTGTGCTCAGCATCTCTGGAGGAGACTGGGATGTTCTACCATGAGACATGGAAAGTCTGATGGGAGGCAGAGCGCTCAGTGACTCAACTTCTCTTGAATTGTGTGATGGAACTGAAGATGGGAAGCTGAATAAAATCAAATCTGTCAGATTTTCTCATTTTATCTGCTGCCAGGGTATCTATTTCTTTCTTGCATTTCTTAAGATGGTACAGATTTTTTTATTTTTATCTTTTTACTTATTTTATTTTATTCTATTTTATTTTGTCTTCAAGTCAGTGTTGACTTCTAGTGACTGCTGGACAAGTCCCTGCAGTTTTCTTTGGTAAGGTTTTTTAGAAGTAGTTTGCCCTTGCCTCCTTCCTAGGGCTGAGAGAAAGTGACTGCCCCAAGGTCACCCAGCCGGCTTTGTGCCTAAAGTGGGACTAGAACTCAGGGTCTCTGGCCTGGTGCCTTAACCACTACACCAAACTGGCTCTCGGTATAGATCTACTACAAATATATCCATATATTGTAATGCTGTATCGCCCCTAAAACATTGCTTTATCTTATGTTTGTCTTGCGAAAGAATTGTGGAGGAAGGAAGGAAGGAAGGAAGGAAGGAAGGAAGGAAGGAAGGAAGGAAGGAAGGAAGGAAGGAAGGAAGGAAGGAAGGAAGGAGGGAGGGAGGGAGGGAGGGAGGGAGGGAGGGAATTGCATTGTTGTCAAAATGCTAAGAGTAGACTACTGTTTATTTTTACTAACAAATCTGAAAAATGCCATTATTTCAGCTTCAAAAATTGTTTGCTTGCCTGAGCCATAAAAGGAAAAAGATACAATTATATGCAAATTATAGTATGATTTTTTTAAGAAAGAAAGTAATCAGCCCAGGCTAACATAAATGGGCAGCTGAGAGAATTATGAGACAGGCAGCTAACCAGGACATTTACAAAAAAAAAAGCAAAATGCAACTATTAATAATTGGCACATGAGTTATTAAATATTAAAAAGTAGATTGACTTGGTTTCCCCCCCCCCCACTCAACTCCTAAGCTGATACCTTCCCCACAAAATCAACTTGTAAAGCTGTCCTCTGAATCAAACCCTATCACCTCTCTGCCCAATTAATGCTGATTTTTGTTTAAACAAACACCAAAAACAGGTCCCTTGAAACGGACAGTATAACCAGCATAGAGTGATACAATGAAGGCCACCGAATGAGCTATAACGTGGGACGGAACTGAGCCAATGTTCAGGAGGTGTTTTTATTCTGTATGGGGTGGAAGAAACATCCCCAAAGACTAAGGAGAGACAGCAAAAATTGCAGAAAATGGTCAGAACTTCCATCGCCTCCTTCTGGATCGGGGGGGGGGGGGGGGAGCTAGTTCTGCCCACCTCATTCCAAAGAGGGCTTTGATTCTCTGGTCTGATCTGTAGCTAGAGTTTCTTTCCTACTTGAATATCTCCCCCGGCCCCCGCCCCAAAATCAGGGCTGGGGCTGGCAGTCTCAGGGCAATTCCACACTGCAGTCTAAGTAGCTTCTCCTCATCCTGCTTCCAGCTGTTTCTTAAGCCAGCTCCAGAAATTCTATCCAGATTGTGGTGAGTTGGTCATGGGGCTAGTGCTTGGTCTGGACTCCGGACTCTGCAAGACTGACTGGTTCTTTCCCTGCTTCTTGCCCTTCCATCCATGCAGTGTATGTATGAACGCTACATCCTTGTACCTTTCTCTCCTTCTTTGCTGGGGCAGGAAACCTCCAAAATTCTGGCTTTCTGCCACAAGAGTGTCTGTGGCAATTCTGCACGGCATCCTACGCTGCTTGTCTCCCATGCTGCTCCCATCTCCTTCTTAAGCCAACTTCAGACATTCTAGTCCAGATTGCAGGGAGTTGGCCATGGGGCTGAACTGGTGCTCCGTCTGGACTATGGCTCCATGAGACCGGAGTGGTCATGCCCATGCTGGCTCTGGTGTGGACTGGCCCACTAGGCCTCTCCTTTCCTTTTGGAGACTGTCCCCTGCTCACTAGTCTGGGGGCCTCTCCGTTGTTTTCCAAGACATTCCTCCCCCATTTTCACATGTTTCTTTTGACAACAACACAGACCAGCCCCCCCCCCCCCAAGTCATGGCAGCAGTTGCAGCTCTGATGCTACAATAACCCAAACAATGTTCTTCCAGTGCCATGTTTCCTCTGTAGGTCCATGGAAACTTTGCAGCAAGGAAGAACAGATAGTTCAGCTTCACAGAAATAAAGTCGCAACATTCCCACATTTAACAAATAAAATGAAGGGAAGGGAAGCTTTGCAGTCCTGTGGGCAGGGCGTGAGAAGGCAGGGGGGATGTTCACCCAGCTGGGATGAAAAGGGAAGGGTGATCATTGGGAGATGAAGAGCTGAATGGCACATGAGCTTCTAGAGCTGAAGATAGTTCATTGACTTAACAGGCCATTGATGGATCGATTGCATGCACGCACACACACACACACACACACACACCCCAAAACAAAATAACCACCACCAACCAGCAGCCTGGCAGCCCAGAATGAAATTGCTGTTGAGGGCATCAACCAGCCTCTGGAGAGCAAGGGGCATGCCCGGCCCTGCAGTAGAGCTGAGCTGCTACCAGAACAGGACAAAGCACTGGGGACCATCCGCTCTGAAGGCTTAAGATGGCTCAGGTCGGAAAACAGTCATTCTGAATCAAAGCCAGAAAACAGGGTCCTGGGGTGCACCTGTAATGGGCTGGGGGTAGGAGGAAGATGTCATCCGTTTCTGCCCTCAGGAAGCAGAGAGTGGTTTGTACCGGTGGTGGGACAAACAGAAATGCTGATCTCCCCGACGACTTCAGAGCTGCCTGCTATTCTCAAAGATGCAGCATTCAGCAAGAAGCCCCCCATTTTGCAGACTTCCCTAATGCAGATATGTTAGATCCACCACTTTGTTAGTATCCAAGAGACCTGGAGGACATCAGTTCTCATCTAAGGTCTCCTGCACTTTGAACGAGCTCACAACACCCTCCTTGCCTGCTTTCTCTCTTACACTTCAAAGTCCTTTTTAAAACCCTGCTCTTCTCTGAGCTTTACTCTTTGTCTTCAACTACAGTGAAACCAATAGTGCTTCCTTTTGTAATTATAAGTGCTAGTCCATGAAGGATGTCTGGGGTGCACCTAACCTCTGTCCAACTCAGATTCCAGTTCCATAAGCCCTGGAACCAACATGTCCCCCCAGTGATTATGTCTGAAAAATGCCCATTCATTCATTTGATTTGGACACTGCTTCAATTCAACAGGACTTTAAGTGGTGGACAATACAACAGAAATAATAATCAAACAATACAGCATTAACACCCTGCATGCATGGTAACCAATAAGAACTACCTCCTCATGGTCTGGTGCCAGCCTCACCCAAACTGATCAATCTCCAATGCCTTTGCAGAAAAACCAAGTCTTGACAAGTTCCTGGAGGACAACAGTAGGAGCTGCTCTTGCCTGGGGTGGGGGGATAGGCTGTTCCCGAACACAGCCCTCCCCCAAATGCGCACCCCTGTGTTGCATCCTTTGATGCTGCTTGAAAGGTGATGTCAGCCCTTCTACTGGTCTGTGGGAATGACCTTGGGAGACAGGAGGGAAAGCCTCAGACTGGCATGTAAGAGATGTCTCAACCCACAGGAGGAGGGAGGCCATGGGAAAGGTTTCAGAAGGGACCCTCCCTAGTCTTCCAGAGAGTAAAAGGAAAGGAAGGGAGAAATACTTTCAGTCTTTCAAGATTCGGTTAATGTAACCTTGCAATAAAGATAGAGCTAGTCCTTCTGGTTGTGCTTCTTGTTTTCATGTTCCAGAGAACTAGGGAGGGCTGATTCTGAGCCAGTTTCTCCATTCCTGCTTTGGACTCAGATTTCTCTTGCCAGACTGTTGCCTAGGCTGCTTTTCACAGCCCATTACAGGTGGGGACTTTCATCAGGCATCCTCCATTTGCCTGGATTGGGTGGTTGGAATTTACCCTGGGACGGGCAGTCACAAGGACACCCAGGTCCTGAAGTATATAATGCTGAAACTCATATCTTATGGGTGGAGACCTTAATTCTGAGAACCTTGTCTGGGCTAGTTTGAAAAGTAAACTCTGGTGACCATCTGACATAATGGAAGACACAGTCCATGGACCAGGGGCAGAGCATTTTAGAAACACATTTGCAGTGGGAGACATGACAGTCCCCTCTCTGTCCTCCTTACTTTTCTCATTACAGAAACGGAGAAAAAAAGAAAAGACAAGCCTAAATTGAGTGGAACAGGCGATATGATGTGAAGGCAATCCCACGCTGTCAGCAATAAATTTGGCTAATGGTCACTTAAATTTTAAAAGGGCAGCGTGTGGCGCTTAATAAAGGAAAATTATTGGAAGGACCAGCCAGAATCAAAATAAAAAATTTAAGCAATGCAGATTCAGTCTCAAATTGCAGATCCATTTTTGTGCATAGGGTTGATTAATTGCACCCGGAAGCCTCAACTGGGCCGTTTTTAGCTGAAAGGACCACCCAATGGTTACAGCCACAGGTGCCACTGGAGTCTTGTATCAAGTGAAGGAAGGTGTCTTTTCTAGCTTGCTTTCACAGCCCTCACAAAAGATATGTTTGTGTGTTGGTTTGCTTCGTTTCTGGCACTGCCCAACTTCAGGCCGACTCCAGGCAGCTCGCAAGATGAAACAACAAAATAAATAGAAATACAATCAAGGATATCAATAAAACTGCAAATTACAGGAGTTGCAGTCACAAGGGGAGAAGGCTGCATTGAAGAGGCTGTTGTGGAGCATGGGCGCTTTGCTGCTTAGTCCCTGGTCACATAGGCAAGGGCAGTTGTCCCAAAGGAACAAACCCACATTGCATTGACACCACATGCATCCTTACACCAATGGCAGGAATTACGTAATGTGTGCCAATTCATGTCATTTGCACAATGACGTCAGGAGGTCATTGTGGCTTCTAACAGATGGGAATGACTTTGTAGGTATGAAGACTCATGTGTGAAATTAAATGCTAGAGATATTCCCAGGATCTTTAGAACAGGGTTCCTCAACCTTGGCGACTTGAAGATGTGTGGACTTCAACTTCCAGAATTCCCCAGCCAGCTGGGGAATTCTGGAAGTTGAAGTCCACACATCTTCAAGTCGCCAAGGTTGAGGAACCCTGCTTTAGAAAGATAATCTACACCAAGGAAGCCATTCAGAGCCAGGCTGATTCTGCACTTTTCATGCAAGCTATTGTGTGTCCATATACTGTACACATGTATGTGTGAATTTACATGTATGCATGTCTATTTCCAGGAGATTTTGCTTACTGGCAGCAAACAACAAAGAGGAATTTGCCTGCTCTCTCTTGGCAGGGAATTCCAGAGTGTGGGCACCACCACTGAGAAAGTCCTCTTGTGCATGTTAACCAGGCGTGTTCCTGATGGCAGTGAGATCAAGAGATACTTGAATGGATGACGTTTTTTCCCCCCAAAACAACAAATCCTACACAGAGTTCTGTTGCTGGAAACAGAGCTCCAACCAGGAAAGTAGTTATGGGAAGGGAGGGTCAAGATCCCTTGAATGGATCTTCTTCAATAACCTGAATGCAGCACTTGCAAGAGGTTGATGTTTCCAAGACCTTCAAGCAGAAGACAATCCAATATAGGCTGTATTTGTGCAACCCAGCTATGTAATTAACTCATGTTCTGTGTTTGTATGACATATTGAACCATCATCTAACACAACAGACTGGGTCCATGCAACAGACTAAGGCAAACCTAATTAGGATGATCATTAACTAAGCTTAGCATGTTTTATAAAAGTACTTGCTAGATCTTTCATTAACCTTGTGAAGTGCACAGAGTGTTTTAGAGCGGTCCAAAAGGAACGTAACTGTACTTAGACCTAACTTTTCCACAAAGGTGTGACGCTGGTACCCTAACCTTAGCTAGATGCAAACATATTCTCACCCACTGCTGAAATCAACTGCATTATGATAGCTACCAGATCTGGGTGGCAAACATCCAACTGCAAATAAAAGCAGAAAAAATCTAACCCTTTGGTGCCATTGCGATCACAGCCCACATTACAGCTTTGCCTCTCCTGGGAAAACAGCAAACCAGCCTACAGACACACATCAACTAGACATGGCAACTGAATGGCAAATAGAATTATTAATGAGGGTGATAAACTTTCCTTTATCCCCTTGCACCCTTTGGGACTTAATAGATTGGATTCTTGCTGCTTTCTGAGTTTGGTTGATTTCCTACTGATGTTTCATTAACAGGAGAAGAAACAACATTAGGGTATGCCCATGCACTGGTGATGTTACCTAGACTGGTGAGGAAATGTCTTTAAGAAAACAACCAAACTCAAAAAACACCGAGAAATCAGAAATTCAGCCCTGAGCTACAGATATTCTCTCCCATTGTGACTATTTATTGCAAGGGTTAGGGTTAGTGTTAGGGTTAGGGTTAGGGTTAGGGTTAGGGTTAGGGTAGGCCTGCTCTCCCACATTAGGAGGAAGAATAAACATGGAAGGAGAGGTATGGAAAGAGACAGTGTGAATGGGTGCCATAGATCTGTCTCCAAGTGAGTGTGCACAGTTTTACAGATAGCATCTTGGAAGAAGCAGATCTACAGTGTCAGATTGCCTTCTTTTCTCATTTGTGTGAGTTTTGGTTCCTTTCCATTTCTCATTTCTGCAAGTATATCCATTCGTTTCTTTCTTAGTGTGGAGAGCTGAATAAGAACTTGGGTTGAATCAACTATTTAACTATAAGTAGAGCATTTCCTGTATGTTTTCAGGGAGATAGAGAGATGGGTATCCTTTCTTGTATCTTTCATGCAGCATCCTTAAGAATGGAGTTGTTATTATTGTGCCAATCTGGAGCTGGTAGTGACTAATTGATTGCAGAATTCAGGAAAGAGGCATGTTTCAAGGTTATGCTGTCATACCTCCTTATCTCTTCCCTCTCCTGCTGTAAATGCAAGGTCAGTCTATTTGAATAGCAGTCAGAGACTTGGATCAATTCACATAATAAAGCTACTAGGAATCTAGCAATGTGTGTGTAATGATTTCACATCATAAAGGATATTCCCCACCCCAATCTCCCTTTGTAGTTATCTTCTGTCCTTATCAGTTGTAAAGCAATTATTTCTGTATTGGAGATCTTCTGCGAGTGTTTACACTTGCTCAAATTGATCAATGTTCTGTACAGGATCTATGTAATCTTCAGCTCTTGCTCTTGGCAATTCTGGCTCAAGAGACCGGGGACTCCCTCTAACATGCTGGCTTTGAAACTAAGAAAATGGCTCTTTGTTTTGCACTCTTTTCCATTGTTGGTGATTTGGAGGGGAGTTTTTCCACCACGATTCATTTGGGGGAATTGGTCGATTTTGGTTATTCTCATTCTCTTAAAAACGTCCTAAATTTATCTGCATTTTGATGCATTTTTTTTTTTAAAAATCATTTTTGTTTGCCGTTCGTCCAATGCACTTTTTTGGCAAACAATTTCTGCTCATATCATGCAGGTTTATGAATTATTTTCATGAATACATGTGTTTTTATACAGCCATTTCCCTAATGAACTTTCACTGATGAACTGCATTGCAAGTTTGAGTTCCTATATTCGTTAAAACAAGTGAAAGGTGAGAAGTTTACGTTTAAATATGAACTGAAGGACTTGCTTTCTGATCCCTATCACTTCATTCTTCCTGGTGTTAACATGTTAAGGCAACTGATGAGAAACAGGCCTTTGAAACCTCCTCTAGAAGGAGGAGAAATAATCTAGAAAGATAAAAAATGCAGACCTCACAAACAAGCTGCATTTCCAGATCAGGCTGCTTGGAGTCTAAGAAGAAGAAGGCAGCCAGATTGAATGGGAGGCCAAAAATTTCCCTGAGTTCAAGCAAATCTCACAACTCCAATGTGTGCTGATCAAGAGAAAGAAAAAGAGACACTGAGACATGGGCAGCTATTTTAATTTTAAAATATCCTTAAAACTGCTCTTGCGATTTTCATTGCAAATTCATTGCCTTGAAAAGGTGTGGAAAGTTCATCTTCAACTGTTTCACCTCTGTTGCTTTTCACTAGTTAGGACTGGAGGACATCAACCCAAACTCATCAAAGATTTGCATGACTTCTTTGCTGGTGAATCCATCACTTTTGAAAACACCTCTTTTTGGGGGGATTGGACCCTTTACCCCACCCCACCCCATCACTGGACCCTCCACCCACCCCACCCCAGCACTGAAAATGAGTCAGGGATATCTGTGGGGGTGGGCTGAAAAAATTAAAAATGGTGGCTCTGACCATGCAATGAAAGAGCCAGTCTGGTTTAGTGGTTAAGGCATCAGACTGAAAACCAGGAGACTGAGTTCTAGTCCCGCCTTAGGCATGAAGGCAGCAGAGTGATCTTGGGCCAGTCCTTCTCGCTCAGCCCTAGGAAGGAGGCAATGGCAAATCCCTTCTGAAAAACCTTGCCAAGAAAACTGCAGGGGCTAGGCCAGGCAGTCACCAGGAGTCAGAAACTGACTCGAAGGCACACACACACACATATACACACACACACAAAGATACATGTAAAAAGGGGGGAGGGGATTTAGTCACATGGTTGTTCTCATTACCTTGACTTCTTTTTAGCATCCCTGCAGATGTCCTTGAATCATTCCTGCCCTTTTGAGTTGGAAAACAAACAGTAACTTTAAGCCCTTAAATTGGCATATGGAAGGAAGGAAGGAAGGAAGGAAGGAAGGAAGGAAGGAAGGAAGGAAGGAAGGAAGGAAGGAAGGAAGGAAGGAAGGAAGGAAATGTCCAACCCTTTAAATTAGTTCCATCTGCATTTTGATGTGTGACAACACCACAAAAATGTGAATAACCTTTGGTCAAAAGGAAGGTTGCTCACCCTCAGCATAATAGTTTACAGACTTTTACAGCACAGGTCAGAACCTGAGTATAATGCCTCCCAAATTGTAAGTACATCCCTAAACAGCCCTTCCAAAATTAGCCATCAAATTGTCAATTGAGGCTGAAGAGGAAAATGATTAAATCCATGGCTGCCATCATTGTGACTGTATCTGATTAAATCATTTTCAGTTAAATCATTCTAACTTTGGATGCTGACCCTAACTCAGGGGCATCTGCAGGGGGGTGGGGTATCAAAGTCAAGATAGTGGTCACAACTGCATGATTGAAGGCCTGCTTCTTTTTTATGAGGGGTGCACATACATCACTTGGAACCCACAGTCACAGCCAGCGTCTTTACTGTTGTTAACCCCCTCCCAGCCTGTGACCGCCCCTGCATTTGGACTGTTGCATCCCAGAGCTGATCACCTGGGCAACCCTGGGACAAAGTTGGAGAGATGCCAAGGCCTGGTCTTCCCCAGCCACATTATAATGAGCAGGTCTACCTTCCTTGATAGTGGCATCTGCAAATGCCACCACTTTCTTGCCAAAAAGCCATGGGGAAAGATGGCTGGCTCCCCCTCAGCTGAGGCTGCCCTTCACCCATTTTTGAATGAAGAAAAGAAAGTCATTGACCACTGTAGCTGCACAAAATTCTCTCATGCCCAGGGGTTCCAGCCATTGCCTGACCAAGCCCAGCTTGTTCTGTGTGAATGAGACTGGGGAACCTAAGGGAAAATTGTCCATTATCCTCACTCTATTGGACCATTCAGGCTTGTATTTATTAGGGCTGCGCATGCTTCAAAAATGAATTGGAAAAGGAGTTTTGGCATTCCTGAGAACCCAGTACAGTATTCATTATAGTCACTTAATTTTTTCAGGCTTCCTTACAAGGTGCAGATGCTTTAAAAATCAGATTGATATGAATTAGTTGGTTTATTAAAGCAGCCACCTCTTTGTTTTTTAGGGTCAAGTAGAAACCGAAAAAAGTCAGGCTGCTTTAATAAGTAGCAGAGAGGTGCTGTGTTCACACAAAGCCCAACATAATTCTGCCTATGTTTGAGAATCACCTAGCTCATGATTTGCTACCAGACTGACTATACATCTTCTGCATGTAAGGGATGTGCTGCTGCTCTGTCATGGGGTGGAGCACGAAGGATCACTGAGTTATCCATGTTTAGCTCCATACTGAGGTTTTGATCTTTGTAGTACCACTGCATTAATAATGTAGGCTTTAGAAAAGGTCAGGCTCTTTGACAGCTGCCTAAACCAAAAGTGATTCATTTCCATTCATGATTCTCACAGAGTTCTCTTTAACAAGGTTTATTGAGATGAACTGAATGGAGTTACAAGAATTCTAGCAGCTGAACTATTTCCCATTTAGAAGTAATCTATCTCCATGCACTTTAAGATAGAGACTTTCTGATTTACTTTATGACAGACCTTTTATGATCTGGTGATGAGACAGGACTGTTCGTTGAAAATGGAGAAGCTGGCACCTGGCTGGTCTCTTTAATCATTATTGGCCTGGGAACCATTAATTACAGAAACTGAACTTCGGTGTGCAAAAGCAGCAGAGATAATCTTTTTGCTAGCTAGACTAAGAGTATGCTGGCAAGGAATGCCGATACACTCAGTGGTCTTCTCCTCTTCCAATCATCTTTTTTTCAAGGTTACCTATATCCTCAATCTCTTCTTAGAGGTACCAGTTCCCAGTCTTCTTCTTTCCTTTCCACCAGTTGTCTAGTCTTCTGAACCACCAAATGTGGCCACCAGAACTGGACATTACTACTCAAGTTGGCAGTCTGATCAGTACAGAACAGAATGGATCTATTAGTTCCCATGATTTGAAACTAGACTTTTCTTGATGCAGTCTAAAACTGCATTTGCCTTTTTTGCATTCACATCAACACTGCCAGCTCATACCCAGTTCCAAGATTCATTTCACAGGTACTCTTACCAAGCTGTGTACCCTTAACTTTGCACTGGGTTTCTTTTTTTCTAAGTAAAGAACATTGCATGGGTCTCTGTTAAATGGCATTCCATTATTTTTAGTCCCAGTTTCCTAGTTATAGATTGAAACCTGAAATTAGAACTTTGAAACTCTTAGCAAAATCCACCACAATTAAAATGTGAGGATCTCTGAGCAATTATATTTTTTAAAGTGGAAACTATCAAGGATAGCCCTCCCACAAACCGCAGACATGCCTGAGCATACAAGTACATTCAAGCATGGGCCAAGTCCTTCCTCCATTTCACATCTGCTCTGTCTACCAATTCTGATGCTTCTTTTTTGAATGGCACACAAACTGATATGCTTTTCTGTTTTGTGAAGTTTCTTGTGGCATAGTGGTCTGTCTTTGGAAAGCGAACAGTGTCCCCTGGTGCTAGAAGGGAAGAAAATTCCCTTTGGATCTGAAGTATGAGAACAAGGAAGGGTTGATGCTGTTTTGATGCTTTGTATCACTATGTGAAAGCCAAGTTAGACATTCTTCATGGGGTCTCTCTGGCTGCAGAAGGGCAGAAAATGACTTTCAAGGCCCTAGCATTCAGGAAGAGGAAGAAATAAGAAGTTAAATGTTAAGCTGAAATTGCAACCTAAGATTTATTAGAACAGTTACAAGTTATTCCTGGAGACAGATCAAGGTGATGAATAATTGGTCCATAGAGTCACCATGAGTCAAGTCCAACTCATTGGCACCTAAATAATATTCATTTTCATTGTTTCACAGTACAATCAATGGCTGTTTGGTTATTCTAAGGAGAAGAGGAACTTGATCCACAGAAAAGAACATTGGTGGATGAAGAACAATCAGAGCAAAACAGTTCTACAGTTCTAATAAAAATTTTAGACAAACAATAAGAGCTGCATCATTCCACTGGAGTTTTGATTGACTGTTGCTTTAATCTGAATCTGAACTTTATCCTGTTGTGATTTATTTGCATTTTTTAAAAATGCACATCACTTTGAGGGCCCTCATGAGCAGAATAACAATTTGAATTTACTTTTGATGAGTAATAGCTTGGACAACTGACTTTTGATGGCTTTTTAATTTAACTGTGTTTGCCATTCCAGCTCAGCAGTGGAAGAACTCCAAAATAACTTCCCCTGAGACATTTGGAACAGAGCAGAAGGTAGGTAAGGCTTTCATCTATGAAGTATGGATAGGTCAAGAAGAACAATTTCCTTACCTCCTCCTTCCTCCACCTCCATTACCTCCCCATACTGTTGGGGTCAGGTTGGACAGCCTTTGACCCCATCCCAAGGTGGTCACTGTGATGCTGACCTTCTGACCTGCAAGTTTGGTCAAGCCTAAGCAGAGTGAAGAGAAACATCTCTCTGGCATGGCACCCAGTATCCATGAAAGGGATACAAACTTTATTCCCAGCACTTTCAGTTAAGATGGTGTGATGGAATGGAATTATGAAGGCCAGGCTCAGGGAGAAAAACATTTTCTTAGATCTCCTGAGGAGCATGGGAGATACAAGAGGATGAGACTGGCACCTCCCTAAGAAATTCACAATGTTGTGGCTGGCGTTACTTGGGAGCTGGGGTTTCAGTCTGGGAAGATTCTTGCTAGAGGTTGTAGCTAATAAACATAGCTGGACTGAATTTACATGGTCTCTTGGAGTTCCTTGGGCTAGGCCTGACATCAATCTTCCCAGACTAAAACCCCAGTTCCCAAAGTCCTCCAGCCACAACATTGTGAATTCCTCAGGGAGGTGCCAGTCTCATCCTCTTGTATCTCCCACGCTCCTCAGAAGATGTAAGAAAATGTTTTTCTCCCTGAGCCTGGCCTTCATAATTCCATTCCATCACAGATGGGGACATAACCTGTGTCAGTTCCTGACCACCCACCCAACTCCTTTCCCACAACTCAGCCACCATCGATCTGCTTGTGTAAGATGAGGCTTTGCTTCATCCCTGCCCATTCAGTACCCATCTCAAATCTCTTTGTTGTTGACTAGTTATCCTTGGTGGCCATTTTTATGTGTTTTATTTATTGTATCTTGTTATTATATTGATGTCTTGAATGTGTCAGCTGCCCAGAGTCACATGTAAGAGAGGGGCAGCAACATAAATTTAGTAAATAAATAAATAAATCCTAGTTATCCTCCCTTCTCCCTGTAAATACAGAGGGGTTGTATTCTGTATTGACTATCCTGGAGCCCAGGGTTATCTGCAGGATATGGTCAACAAAGTCAAGGTGATGGCTTTTGGGGGTAGCGCTTTGATCACACTATTGTGTCCATCATCTTGCTTTTCTGACCACACCCTGTGGACACCTCATATGCCTGTTCCATGGCTTGACATCAGCTATAGCTTTCAGGTTTTCAGTCCATCACCTTTGCAGCTATTAAGGGCTTCAGTGTTTCCTTGGCAAGCAACTTGTATTGATTCAGCTGGTGGCACAGTGAACGAGGTTAAAAGGAGTGGATCCCTTCTGTTGAGATAATTCTTTTTCCTCAGCCTTTCGATTAATTTGCCCCCTCCCTACTTCCCGCACTTCCAATAGAGCCTAAGTCAGTTCAACAAGGCAGAACAGACTATGAAACCAATGTCATATAGGTCAGGACTATTTTTATGCAGTAGCTACAGTAACAGAATCTCACAAGTCTGAATGTGCTTCCCCCTCCCTCATTTCATCTTTGTGTGAGCTAGGCAGGGGCTTGTCTGAGACATTTTCTCAAGTTATTTTTTTGGCCTGGGTTCAAGCCCTTCTTATCTGACTGTTGCCTTGGTAGTAACTCTTCCTCCTGTCCTCAGACATTCCCTCTGCCCTCTACTTCTGATGATGCAATGTGTCAGTCCCATGATGTAGACCAGGCCAAGAAATAAACTCCACAGAAATCCAAAACTACTTTTATTGAAATGGACAATCATAACAGAACCTTGCAACTCCAATTATGTTTACCTTCTCCCTCTTTTATGTTCATGTGAATTGGGAGGTGTCTGAAACAGTTATACATACTTTCTTCTTGTTTGGGGCTTAAGTCACACTTTCCTTCTTGCTTTGGTACTGGATCTCTCTCTGTCGAGGTCATCTTCCTTACTCTCTACAGAATGTAAGTCAGAAATGTAGGTCACTAGACAAGGGTTTGAAGGTTGGGTGATTTTTTTGGTGTTTTAGATTTGGTCTTTGGTCAGCTTCTTGAGCTGATATTCATAGCAATTTGTTCTAGGTCTCCATTACACTTGAAGGACCTGTAGGCCTTGAAGGTTTCAGCAGGTGGCAGTACCTGGCCTCCTTGCCTGGGCCAAGTGGAGTTGGGAACTAGTTAGTGCTTGGATAGAAAACCACCAGGAATTCCAAGCCTGAAGGATACATTGGGAAGTTGGAAGGCTCTGGTGAAGCATTTTCATGTTGCTGAGAAAACCATATGGATATATCCACCAAGTCATCAGGAGTCAAGTTTGACTGGGAGGGAGGGAGGGAGGGAGGAAGTAAGAAAGGAAAAGGAAGAAAAGGAAGAAAAGGAAGAAAAGGAAGAAAAGGAAGAAAAGGAAGAAAAGGAAGAAAGAAAGAAGAACAATTTCTATTTCACTTTCTTTCAATTTCCCCAGAAGGCTGAGATGACACAGCTATGACAGGGCTGTTTCTCAGCTTGCTTGTACCAGTGATTTATTGCTATTCAGGCAGACGTTGGGAAGATCGGGTGGCCTTTCATTCCTGCAGAAATGCTCCCCGCTCAATCTCTCTCCCCTGTCGCTTTAATAGCATCCTATCTTCTATTTATTCAATGAATATTTATGAAGGTCCTTAATGAAGAAGATGGGAGCGTGCAAGGGAGAGATGGGGGGAGAGAAAGAAAAAAGGATTTTTTTTTCATATTTGCCATTTGTCAAATGCATCAAGGAGCTTTGTTAGTATGCAAGTGGCTTAATTTCTTGATTAAATTTCATTTTACAAATATAATATTGGAAATTAACTTCTGCCTTTTTAGCAAGCAAGGGAGGAGAAAGGAGTGGGACAAGGAAGAATGGACACTGTTTTCCTAAAACGGAGGTGAGGGGGTGTCATCTGGATGGTTTTTTTAAAAATCTGCTAGAGGCTAATTAACAGATCTATGATTGTGTCAATGGGCTCCATATAATAGCCACAAAGAAAGGAGAGTTAGCAGGTAAAGATCTACAGATGCATTTGTATGTTTTTGACTCCTGATCAGGAGGCACTACACGATCAGTTTTGTCCTTGTGGGGACTCTCCAGGCATAGGTCTCCTCCATACTAGATGCTTGCATGAGATTTGAACCCAGAGGCCTTGCACATTTTTGCTCATGACAAACTTGGTGTTAGTTGGTGTGGGGGCAATTAATAGGCTATGCAAACTTTCCCCATTTGATCTGTTTATGGTTCAATGTATTGCATAATCCAGAAATGGGATAATTCAGTTATTGGGTTAACCATGCTGGTGAACATATAGACATATTGAAATCATGACAATGTCTAGGAATGTGTATTTAGACTCAATTAATAGTACTGGATTTAATTTACAAACTAGAACCAACCAGTGAAGAGACAGGGTTCCCAAACTGTGCTAAGACCCAGTTTGTTAAACCACTGTGTCTACCAAACAACTATTGGGTTCACATATCATGTTATGTCAAAAACCATGATTTCCAAACTGCAGTAGACTAAACCCAAACCATACTAATGGTATTATGGCTGCATTCCACCCAGACTGAACTTAACAAAGGTATAACATAGCAGGGAGCACCACTTAACTGGGTTTGGCTGATCTCAGAAGTGAAACAGGGCTGTCCCTGGTTGCTATTTGGATGGGAGACCACCTGGGTATTTCAGGGTATAGGTGGGCCTAAATAAATGAAAGAAAGAAAGAAAGAAAGAAAGAAAGAAAGAAAGAAAGAAAGAAAGAAAGAAAGAAAGAAAGAAAGAAAGAAAGAAAGGAAGGAAGGAAGGAAGGAAGGAAGGAAGGAAGGAAGGAAGGAAGGAAGGAAGGAAGGAAGGACAAAAAAACAAAGGTGAATGTTAGCCAAGTTTAGCTGGTTGTGTGAATGCAGGCATCTGGCCACCCCTGTTATGTGAACATAGTGAACCAGTAGCTTAGTATGAGTTAAGGAATCCAACCCAAGTTTTGTGGCTTATCACTTTGTCAGAGACAGGAACAAATGAACTATCTTATCCTGTCCTCTGCATCAGATCCTAACCAGCCACAACAAACCAGCCTCACTGCTACACAGAAATCAAACCCTGTGGCCCCCTTTCTAGTTTGGCAGCACCTTGACATATCCCAGTAGCTGTACCCCCAAGTCTAGCTCATTCCCAAATGCGGTAAGTCCCATCTTCAGTCAGCCACACCGTACTACTCATTTTACAGGGCAATATGGCCAATTTCTATACCAGAGAATAAATGGATGCCAATAGAAGAGAGTATCTGTAGCTCAGGGTTGAACTGTGAAGTCCTTGGGGTTCTCTGAGCTTGGTTGTTTTCTTGCAAATGTTTCGTTACCTGGCTAGGTAACATTAGCGCTAAAGATGTTACCCAGCCGGGTAATGAAACATTTGCAAGAACACAACCAAGCTCAGAGAACTCCAAGGATTCCACATAAATGGATGCCCATATTGATATTAGGAATGGCAATATCCCAAATCGGACCAGGGGGAGGAGATTTCAACACCTCGGGACACTCTGTCACTCACTTGAGGTTGACCATCTTTGAGAAGAGGAGTTACAAGATCAATGTTGATGCAAACCAGTTGAGTTTAGGAGACACAACTGTTTCTTGTGGATTAGATAGAGGTGAGGTTCTCTTGCCACACTATCTGAGGACCCCCATAATAAGTCAGAGACATATTTTAATGCTGGAAAAGGTATTGGAAATATCACTATGTCTATGTCATTCTCACTCTCTTTTTTCCTGTCCTGCATCAGTGAAGCCCAACCTTTTCCAGATGCCCAAAGGCTGTTCCTTCAGTTGCAGGAGACCAATGAAGACTAAATAATCTACTTTAGGGATCTCTCTTCCAGGGCAAGTTGCCCCAAAGTTTCAGCTCAGCTGGGAGACCCTACTTCGCTCCTATTTCTTTGGAAGCCACACTGACATCAGAACAAAAGTGGTGTTCCAATATTACTTAGCAAGCTGACCACTTTGGGCCATAATGGAACATCACACCATAAATGGAACAACATACCATGGACACAGAGAGTTTGAGGGGGAGAATGCTACCACACCCAACTCATTGAACTTGTTTGCTCCATTAACTCATTTTTCTGGCTAGGCACATGTCAACAGAAATAACTCACCCACCCACCTCTGCAACCAGATAAACACTTATTGGCTGTTTCAGGCTGATGTAGCCACCTCTCCTGGTCCTTGGTCTGCCTCTTCCAATACCTTCTGATTTTTCACTCCTTAAAGAGCATGTGAAACATTAGGGAAACTATCTGGTATGTTGGGTTGCCGGAGTCTGAAATAGCAGTGAAAGAGTGTGCCGATGTAACGCAGTGCAAGAGTGACATTGCCTAAAAGGGAGATTGTGTAACAATTGCCCATGCTGAAATAGCGCAATAGGGTGAAAGTGAAATCCTTAAGAGTGCAATGCTAGAGCCAAGCCCTTCCACAGCAGAGGAATCCCCAGAGCAACAGTTGGAAACTGTGTAGAAAAAGGAAAAAGAGAGAAACACTAAATTTAAGTCAGTGTTTCTTAATCTTGGCAGATTGAAGATGCGTGGACTTCAACTCCCTTGCTTCAATCTGCCAAGATTAAGAAACACTGATCTAAGTGCTGCCCTCCATGAAATGCTACCAAAACTCAGCTCCATCAGCTATTTTTTTTCACACTTCTGTTGCATCTGAATGGGGGCTGAGGGAGGACTGCCAGGAGGACCTTAGAGATGATGAACCGAAGCCCATGGCCAGACCCACCCCATTCATGCTGCGTCCCCGTGATGGGCTTGTGTTCTTCCAGCCAACCAATGGTGCCAAAGAAGGAGGGCAGCAAAGCTGGAGGTCCTGGCCAACGGTTCTGCCCAAAACAATTATTAGATCCGTGACGTGTTTTCTTTATTTAATGGATCCAGTTTTTTTAAAGCAAACACTACATTTGCAAACTAGAATCAAACACAGAACCGGAGTTTGTGTGAGCAGACTTCAAGTTTAGGTAACATTTAAGTGCCGGTGCTAAACTATGTGAAAAGTCCTGTGTCACCTTGATAACTATGAGATTTACTGCAATGTTTTGGCTTTAATCCAGTGCCTGAAGGAGACCAAACAGAAGGCATACTCCTGGCAACCTATAAGATGGACTTTTCATTGACTGAGTCATGGTTTGCTTAACCAAGGTTTATGGAATAAATCACAGCTGGCTCTGTCTGTATAACATGTTAAGCCAAAACTATGATTTACAAACCACAGTGGCTGAATTCCTGGAACACACTGGGCCTCTGTAAACACTACAAACGCACACACACACATTATCATTTAGTAGCTATTTTCACACTTCACCCAATCAGTTCTAAACCTCATCGCTGCATTTTCAAACAACATGTAGAGCTTGGCTAGCTGTAAGCACATTAATTTCTTTGTGGTTTCATGTGTTGAGTGGCCATTCAGTTAGTTTATGATTCAGTATACTGAACCCAGAAAATGACTTAACTCAGTAAGCAGGTTACAAGTGTTGTGTGAACACAGGGGTTTCAATGTATGAAAGCTGTGAGAAATGTCCCTTACCCCCAAATGAGTTTTAAAATTGGAGTTAGGGAATTAGCATTTATTTCAAGTCTTACCCAAAAGTTTCCATTCCCTTCTCCTTACACCCACAAAACCTGGGCCTTGTGACCACTTAACTATCACAGAACTAAAGGAACCTTCCAGAGTAATCCAAACAGACGTCTAGAACAAGATCAAGATCCAACATTTTTTCATGAAGATGATTAATCAACTTACAAGATTAAATTATTAAAGAAAAACTGTTTTACAAGTCTGTTAAATCAAGAGAATCGGACACATCTGTTAAGTTCATTGACATTCATTCTTCATTTTGTTTCTTTTCTTTGGTGGAGAAAAATATTTTTAATTAGTATTTATTTTAAAAACCCTTATTTTACAAAGATTTACAACTTTGGGAAGATAATTCAGACTGAGTATTATGCATCGTTAAATAATAACTGAAAATTGCATAATAGAAAAGGGAGAACAAAAAGCCTAATTTTGCAATTAAAAAATGCAATGAGTTTGGATAGATCAATTCCGTCAACCAACGTAATATAATTGACCAAAACATTAACAAATTAGACACTCAGTAGAAAAGCAGCTGCAATGATCAGGGTGTGGGGGTCAGTAAATCAAGAATTATCTCAACTCACTCATGGGATTTTTCTTCGAGAGAGAAAGCCATCTTGTAACAAATTTTGCTATATTCTTTTCCCATGATGAGGTGCTTGTAAGAAGTAAACCTCAAGCGAAAAAAAAACCTTTACAGACAGGAACAAAATTGACACCATTTTTCAAGTTTTTTTTTTTTCATATCCTAATTCTGAATTTCTCCCACATAGTAACACTTCACATAAATTACCCTTAACAAATTACAACAAAAAAATGCTACCATGTGGAGCTCTCCATCAAAAAATTACTGGGGCCCAAAATGAGAATTTCCCCTCATTTCCCCATGATATCATATAGTTTGGAGGGGCTCTACAATTCCTTATAAATTAAAAAAAAGCAATTTTTCAATGAAATGCTCAAGCTTGATCCAAGATACCAGCAATTTTTGCATGGAGGTGAATCTCCATTTGGCGCCACTCAGAATGTCCAAATGTCTTCTCACCAGTGAAGGCGAATAGATACGAATGGATACTCAAATCCAAGCAAAGGTTTCTCATCAATCAAGAGGTTTTGGATTGGTGGTTTCCCCATTTCTTTGGGCCCCAGTTGCTTAATGCCAGTAGTGAAGCTTCTGCTGAATCAATGATGTCAACCATGGAACTGATCTTTCACTTGACAACGTTCAGTATGAAGGTCCTTTGACGGAACCTACTTCAGTCAGCTGAGCTGAGGCAGAGGCCCCAAGGCAGACAACAGCCTCGCAGAATCCAGGAAGGCCAGGAGGTCCAGGTAAACCAGGACGTCCTGCTTCTCCTGGAGCACCTGGAACACCTCGCTCTCCATGTTTACCGTTGACAGCTTGACCAGGCTGACCAGGGGGACCTGGAAAATGAAAATGAAAGAATATATGGTTTGTCCTTATGTGCCTTACCCCCTTCTACAACCACTATTGTTTCTACAAGCTCTAAAACTACCCTCACCTCTAAAAGACTTGGAAGAAGTTTCAGAATTCATTTTCTATTAGCCACTTACTTGCTGCCATCACCTCTCAGGAAAGAAGGCACGAACAACAGATCTTGGATATATCAGCAAAACCTAACACCTAAGCTGATGCAAACTGGAGGTCAACCAGATCCATATGGCCAATACTTCAGATCTGGTGAAGAAGGAACACCAGCAGGAAAAGAGATGATACACACTGTACACTGATGTCCCTTGACAGCTCCAATGGTCTCTACAAGAACTAGACCTGGGAGCTTTTGATGCCAATTGTTCAGAAAGCAGTGGTAGGTAGAAGACACAGTGGTGAAGCTAGACATCACCAAAGAGTTTCTATACCCCAAGGCCTCTTCTTCCATTGCTTCTTCTGACCACTGTTCTAATTCTTTGGATATATATCTCTCATTCCCTTTTGGTGAGTACAAAATCTATCTGATCCATAACTGAATGAAGATGTATAACATTCCCCAAAGTGGTGCCCTCTGGACATGTTGTGACAGCAGCTCCTCCACCCTTCCCACAACCAAAAGTGCTTGAATAATTCCTTTCCTACTTCCCAATAGGTTTCAAGAGAAAATGAAATCTTTCTCAAGGGAAACTGCTATACTGTAAAGATAGGCTATAACACACTGAGTTTATCACTTCAAATCCTTAGCAGTAAACATACCAGCACCTTCTCTAAAACTGCAAAAGATTTACATGTGGATTATTTTGTGCAATGTCTTGGAGATGGAACATTCATGGTCATTCCACAATTATCCTCCAATGATATCCCATAGTCAATGATTAGCCGGGGCAGCTGGGAATTCTGGAAGTTATTCCATATCTGGAGGAGAGCAGGTGGCATATTCCAGCAACCCAACCTTACATGTCTGTTCCTCTCGAGGCAGCCCCACAGATCATCTCACCTGGTATGCCTGGAGGCCCTGGCATCCCTTGATGTCCATGGCCAGGTTCTCCTTGGTCTCCTGTCTCACCCCTCTTTCCTGTAGGATGAGGAAACCGCAAAGTTTAACTCATATTCAATTCACACTTTGTAGACATATTGTTTGACGGGACCAACTCTGCCCTTCTTTCTAGTTGTAGAGAGCCACAGAAATGACCTTGGAGGGACCAGAGATGGTTTCAGAAACAAAAACATGCATTAAGCCAAGGAAACAGAGAAAACATTCGAAAGCAGCTCAGACTGGCTCCACCCTAACTCACTGGGATGTAAGAGGGGGAGGGGAAAAACATAGTCAGCTTTCAAGATTCTGTTGGTTTGGTTGGCTTTGGGTCGGTGCTGACTTCTGGCAAGTGCCTGGACAAGTCCCTGAAGTTTTCTTGGCAATATTTTCAGAAGTGCTTTGCCCTTGCCTCCTCCTTAGGGCTGAGAGAGACTAACTGGTCTAAAGTTACCCAGTTGGTTTCATGCCTAAGGCAGGACTAGAACTCGTGGTCTTCCTTTTTTAGCCTGGTGCCTTTAACTGCTACACCAAAGTGATTCTCTCAGATTCTGTTACTATAGCCTGTATCAATATAATTCCAGACAAACATGTGGAGTCTTGTTTCCTGACCTGGCCTATCTAGAAGGACTGACACTAGCCCTTATCTCTAGTAACTCACCTGGAAGACTTTATAGAGAGAAATCATTAGCTATTCCTGGTGCTTGGATGGACTGTGCACGTTCTACCAAGAAAAACTCTAGAAAAACATTCTGAAACCTGCCATCCTGCAGATGTACTGGGACTACAACTCCCAATGACATTATTTATAGTGAAAAAACAAAACATTCACAGCTTGTGAGACTGAAATGGGAAAAAGGAAGGATCCATTACAGAGTTCTAAGGGGTAGAGGCTGAATTCAATTCAGGATGAATTTTTAATGGTACCAAGGTAAGGGCACCATTCAAAATACTGGGGGATTGAACAGATGTTCCTGGCAAGGTTCTCCATGCAATGAATTCCGGTTGTTGTTGATATCCAATGAGTAGAGTATGAAATGAGGTATCCGGCAGTTGACTCAAGCCAAGAGTAATTCTTTTCCTGGCATGAATTACACAGTCTTCTTTAGCAAGATTTGTTGAAGTGTTATACAAATTTCAGCAAAGGAACAATTCCCCCTTTAGAGCCAACTTATCTCCTAAGGCATTAGGGTGGAGCCTTTTGTAATTTCTTTCTAATGGCTTCTCTGTGAACTTCAAGGATAAGGTTCTTTATACTGATCATGAATGAGCCCGCAGGTGTCTATTCACGTCTTCTAAATCCTCATCAGTCAGATAACAAACCCTTATATGATGCTTCCATGCAAAGACATCTTCCTACCTTTGGGTCCAGTGTTGCCTATCTGTCCAACAACTCCTACGATTCCTGGAACACCACGGGAACCAGGATGTCCATGGGGGCCTTGGGGGCCAGGTGATCCAGGAGGCCCTGGAGGGCCAGGCGGTCCCATCATGCCACTTCCACCCAAAGTTGCTCTTTTGGCACTCACCGCTAACTCTGCCAGTTGTTCTGTAAGGCAAAGATGAAAAGGAAGCAGTGCTTCACCTACCAGGCGTCTTCCTCCATCCCTACCAAATTCAGGAGGTTCAAAACAGACAGTGAAGACACGCTTCTCCACAAATGTACTTTGGCTTATGGAGACAGTTGCTGCTCAACAGCTGTGTTTACACAACTGTGTTAATTGCCAACCGAGCAGCTGTATTTGCACAACATGATGATCTGGATTAGTTTTCACTTGGTTAAACTATTTCTCGATTAATGTGTTATATGAACCCAGATAGTTTGTTGGCCTATCATTCAAGTTATTGTACAAATTCAGAAAATGGATTAAATCAGTAACCAGGTAAAGTGTGTTCTGTAAGTACGGCTTGACTCCTGGAGACTTTATGGATATGAACATGCAACATTGGCCTGTATCTTTTTTCAACCTCTTAGTCTGGCCTACAGCCTTGGTATGCCCTGGTGGTCTTTCCTCCAAGCACTGATCAGCCCTGACTCTGCTTAGCTTCTGAGCCTAGGCAATGTTGGCTAGGGGCTATCTGTCAGGCCTAGCCCAAGGAACTCCAAGAGACAATGCCAATTCAATCCAACTATGTTTATTAGCTACAACCTCTAGCAAGAATCTTCCCAGACTCAAACCCCAGCTCCCAAAGTCCTCCAGCCACAACAGTGTGAATTCCTCAGGGAGGTGCCAGCCTCATCCTCTTGTTCCTCCCACGCGGTTCTGGCGAGCTAAGAAAATGTTTATCTCCCTGAGCCCGGCCTTCATAATTTCATTCCATCACATCGTCCCTGTTTAGATGGTTTTACTGAATACAGGTCAACGAATGGCTATTAAGGCTAAACAGAACTTGCAGGTCAGAGGCAACGTGTCTCTAGCCCTGCACTTGGCAAGCCACCCACAGCCCATATCTCCTATCACCCCCAGGTCATATTACTAAAAATTGGCCAAATGACAGAACGTCAGTGGTGCAAAATTCAGGCTGTAGTCAGGGAGCTGGGGGGGTGGATTTTAAGGGTAAGGATGGGGGGGGTTGCCTCCCATTCCCATCCTAAAAATTCCAGTGAAACATACTAAAAAGGGCACCCTAGAAAGTGATGTCACACAGTGGCTCTTAATCAGGAAACCAGATTGCAGCCCTCTTAGCTGTAGTCGCAAAAATGCCCACACCCAAATGCCAGGCCCACAGGGAGAAGTCACCACCAAGCTCATGGTATTTAGTTGATGACCTTTAATTTCCCTTTTGTCCCTGGGCTATCCTACGGGTTAGTGTGTGGGTTGGACAGCAGTGCCCTTCTGATCCACTCACCTTGCAGCATCTTTACAACGACATCAACGATATGCTGATCTCCTGTGTCCCTGCCCTGGGGAATGGAACAGAACCAATGGATTGTGATCTTCTCCTATATCACAACGGCAGCAACCACGATGCTCTTAATCAGTTTGTCAGGACCTGAGATCCTGCGGGGAGGCTGCAAGTTTTTACACTCAAGCAGTGTCCTCTGCTTCAGTTCTCATGCAATCTTCACTCACCTCCCAGCTTCTGGGCTCAAGCATGTCATTCCTCTCCCTACCACACACACACAAGCTCTTGCACTGAAATCTTCAACCACAGATGCAGCTTTTAGTGGGAACTTATATGCAGGATGAATGATGCCTGGAGAAATGTGCATCACCTGTACTAAAAACAAGAAGGGAGCCATTTTCCCCCCCCCCTTCTGTAGGGAATATCTGACACTCCAGCACTCGCAGTAGCGGAAGGAACAAGGCACTGACTGAACAACCAGTTTTGCACTCTCCTATAGGTTGGCTGGAAGGAGCTTTGACTGGTATCTGATGTTCCAGCCAGTGTCAAGGCTAGCAGGAGTGAAGAAGATAACCCAGACAAAATGCTCTGGCGAGACTGGAAAGTGGAAATGGTGCTGCGTGGAAATATTAATAGTATGAACTTTGGAATCCTGGTGCCCTTCAGGTTGCAAATCTTAGAACCTGCTGGCTGGGAATTCTTGGAGTTGCTATCACAAGCCTCTGTTCCTAAACCTGATGATGAGAAATGTCACATGGATTGTGACATTACAGGGCAGAACTTGTATTGCAATGTCACAAGGTACTTGTCATCATTTGCCTCCTCCCCCCACCCCCGCCATCTCTCCTCCACGGATACCTGTTGTTGCAGTCCCAACGCAGCTGAAGAGCATAAAGCTGGAGAAGAGAGGTTGGAGAAGACAGGTCTAATTTGCACTTCTCAGCCATAAACATTTAGTCAAAATGTTTCATTTGGGATTCATGATCCTCCATAAATGAAAGATTATTCTCAAGATCGTATCACAATGAAAGAGAATGGGTGGGTGGGGGAGTTAGAACTTGTCTGCTACTGAAAAATGTGGACAGATTTGTTACAGATGAAGTCCAGCAAAATGTTCTGCAAGCTTAAGGGTTATTTCCACTCCTCTTCTCTGCCTGCATTCCTGACGATCATGTACATTAATCCCTGAGGTCAGAAGCAGGAGAAAAGGCAGTGAAAGAGGGCTGGGGAGCAGGGCAGTAATAGTTAAGATGCTGAGCTGGGATGGGAAACATCTGAGTCCAAGAACCCCCTGAGTCCTCAGAAACTCAGTGTTGATTATGGCTGGAGAAAAATTATAAATTAAATCATTCATAGGTATGTGTGTCTTCCTTTCCTCCACACCATTGAGACTGCAAGAATTCCTCTGGAGATGCAAAGTCTAGGACCTGCTGTCTAAGCAGTTGATTGAGCTGACAAAACAGCTGGATTTTGGAGGATGAAGAATCCCTCCTGGATTCTATGTTGCATGCATATTATTACATTATTACTATCTATCTATCTATCTATCTATCTATCTATCTATCTATCTATCTATCTATCTATCTATCTATCTATCTATCTATCGCCAGGAGTCAACACTGACTCAAAGGCACTATATATATATTGAGCAGCTGGATAGCATAGTGGTTAGAGCACTGCTCTTTGACGTGGGAGACCAGAGTTCAAATTGCGGCTGGTACCTACCTTACCAGTAGGGTTCCTTGCACAGGACCCCTAATGCTTCACCTGCCTACCTCAGATATGAGAGTGACACGAACTAAGAGAGTCATGCTGTCTTGGATGTCGACTGGATTAACAAGGTCTGCACCAGCTGTTGGGGAACCAGGACAATCTGATGATAAGTGGGCTACTGGAACAAACCATACAAGACAAGAGAACCTGGAATTGATGGAATGCTACTACAGCAGTAGACCTAATGAGAGGGGATATATGAAATGTATGAGGGAACTATGGATGGACAGAAGACCCACATCCACACTAACTGAGAAACAGCTAGTTACCCAACGCTGGTTGATAGTGAAGAGGAAGAAGAATAGCGAAGAGGAAGCTGCTCTCACAACTTGAGATAAACCAACTACACATTACATCCCGGACTGAAGAAGACCCAGAAGAACAACTGAATGTGCAGCCAACACTTGAAGCTGGAATGTCACTGTGAGCTGGCCAAAGGAGGACATGGAGGTTGCCAATGTGAAGACCCAGAAGCTCCTCACAATGTGTGCTGGTTTCCACCCCAAGTCCAACACCCAGAGACTGTACACCAGCCAGAAAGAGGGCGGGTGGAATCTGGTGTGTGTCAAAGCCACTGTCCTGGATGAAACCCAGAGCAAAATACATCACTAAGATGGCACCCAAAGATGAGCTGCTGAGAGAATGCCTGAGGCAGCAGCAGACATGGGAGGAAGTTCAAGTGGAGGAAGTGCCATGGCAAGACAAGCCCCTGCATGGGATGAACCATTAACAGATAGCTGAGATGGCTGACATTGGGAAATCCTACCAGTGGCTGGAAAGGGCTGGGCTAAAAGACAGCACTGAGGCACTGATCATAGCATCACAAGAACAGCACTGAGCACCAGATCCATAGAAACAGGGGTCTACCACACTAGACAGGACCCAAGGGCCAGACTGTGCAGAGAGGCCTCAGAGACAGTCTATGTAGTAAGCTGAAGGTCCTTTACTCTCCACTTATACACAACTGAAGTATTGGTGCTTCAGCAGAATATCTTTGATGAAAATGAAATTGCTTTTAAAATGTGAATGCCTAAAGGAATGTCTCTGCATGCAGCAGAGATCTCAGTGAGAAGGGACTCAGAAGAGACCTGCTGGAGGAGGTTCAAGCAGATCCACCTGGCCAAACAGTCTGCTTTCACAGTAATGAAATGCCTCTCAGAAGTCAAGGATCAGAGCTTCTCCAAAGGCAAGTTGCAGTGGGCAGCCTCCTCTAGGACTGAACTTTTGAAGGAGGAATGGTTGAGTGACCAGCAGAATTAGAAGGCCAGGCCAGGCCAGAGCAGGGCCACACTGATCTTTGACAAGTATCCCAAGTGAGTTGTCTGTAATTCTGCCCCTATGCTGTTCCAGGAAGGACCACAGATCCAATCTGTTTTTGCTAACAATTACATGCCAGGAAAATCCTGCCCAAGTGAATGCTTACAGGCAATGACCCACAATGAATCATTCTCAACACACAGAACTTCATTCTTTTAGTCTCTAAGATGACCTCTTCTGTAGTGAGGTCTATACACCAGGTTGACACAATCCTTCAGAGGCATGGATTTGAACTCCTAGAATTCTCCACAATGGCCACACTGGATAGGGAATTCTGACATTGAGGTCAATACATTTGGAAAGCATCCAGATTGGCCTTAACACTGTTGATCCACCAGCTCTGTGGTGGCATCTCACCACAGCTGGAACTTTGTGGTATTTACTTACCGGGGCACCTTGTGGTCCAGGCATTCCAGGTACACCACGTTCCCCATTAAGTCCTCGAGGGCCAGGAGGCCCTGGGAAACCTCTGACTCCAGGTGCTCCGGTGTCCCCAGGAGGTCCAGGAAAACCTGGCTCCCCAGGGATACCTTGCTGTGAAAGGACAAGAGGCTAGTAAGACCTGATTTCTTCAGACTCACCATGGCATTGAAAAAAGCTCTCTGACACTACCAGGAATTCTTTAAGCATGCCTTCACAAGACAGGAGTTTTTCCAGTTTGCTATTCCATGTTCCAGTGACTTGTGAGAGGCCTCTGGAAGTTCACAGCCAGGTAAGCTGGTAAATCCATCCCATATTGCAAAGCTCCAGCATAAAATGGGCTCAGCTTTCCTCTTCCTGGACAAGGGGTTCCACTGGCTTCTGGGCCCTAAAGCTCCCAGTTTATATAGACCAGTGTTTCTCACAGTGTGGTCCAAAGACCCCTGAGGTTCCCCAAAACCCTCTCAGGAGCCCTTGAAATTAAAATTATTTGGCAGCCTATGTTGAAAAATAATATAATACAGGCAGTCCTTGCTTAGCGACCACTCATTCAGTGACCAGAGTTATGATGGCACTGAATGAGGAAACATATGATCAGTCCTCAAAGTTGCAGCTATCACACCATCCCACAGTCACATGATCATGATTCGAGCGCTTGGCAATCGGCATGCAATTATGATGGTCTCAACATCCTGAGGTCACATGATCACTATGTATGACCTTCACTGCCAGCCTTTCACAAGCAAAGTCAATGGGGAAGCCAGCACAAAGTTGCAAGTCATGGTCACATGACATTGCACTTAACAACTGCACATGATTCACTTAACAAGCAGAACTGGAACTGCCAGAACTGCCATCGTAAGTTGGTACGGCCACATGATTTTTCACTTTACGACCATGTTGCTTAGCAACAGAGTTGTTGGTTGCAATTACAGTCATTAACTGAGGACAACCTGTATTAAAATCCCAACAAACAATTGTGAGAAGAGGTAGTAGCAGCAAATGCATCAATCTTAATTTTTAATATGGTAAATATCAATAAATATAACTTATACAAACAAAAACTCTTTTGGGGTCCTTTATAATTTTTAAAAGTGGGAAAGAAAAAAAAAAGTTTAAGGAACACTGATCTAGACTATGTTAAAAATCATTGATGGGAAAAGCTGGTTCAGCTTTTTTTTTTTTTTATTTTTATTTTTACTTTTTTTTCTTTTTTCTTGTTTATAGTTTGTATTACTTTTATCTGTATAATGTAATCTTCAATAAAATTATTATAAAAAAGCAAAAACAAAAATCTGCCTCAACACAGTGAATACCAAACTTTGTTTTGTATTATATTAAAGAAGATTGCCTGATGTTTGCCTTAAAATTTACTATCAATTTTTTATTCTTTGCTATTTGAAGGTGTTAAAAATGTAAAACAGTGTAATTCTATGGTACAGAAAGGGGATAAGCTACAGAGCTATAAAACTATTTTTACATAAAGTTACAGATCCAGCAAAATTATCATTTTGTTCCTAGCATAAATAACCCATTATTCAAATCTTTTTTCCCATAAGAACGATTCTCTCTCCTCCTCGATCATAAGATTATATATATATTCCATATATATATATATATATATATATATATATATATATATATACACGGATAGCCAGGCTAAACCACACTGTTCAAGATAAGATGTATTTTGCTCTTAGTAGCAAATAATCACCTGCCCTTTTGGTCCAGGCTCACCCAATTCACCCTATAAATAAAGAACAAAGAGAAAAGTTTAGCTGAGGCTCCAAACACCTAAGAGATTTCATTCATACTATCAATATACTACAGAAAATATTGCATTAGGATCATATGGGCCAAAAGATAGGGGAAAAAATACCTTAGTTTTATTTCCCACCCTTTAAGGAACAGAGGTATCAAGGAGAAAAAAGACAACTTGCCTACAAATTAATTGGCTTATTTTAACGCCCTTCTCATGTGAATCTTCTCAAAGTGATTCACAGCACTGGTTTACTAAAACATTGGCCAAATCCTCCTTCTTTGCCTGTGAACTGCCTAAAGGCTGTGGCCCTCCTGGCCATTTGTGGAGCTTCTGGGATGTCACAGAGTGGAGTCCTTGGTGCTCTCAGAGCTTGGTTGTTTGCTTGCAGACGTTCCATTATCTGAGTAGGTAACATCATCAGTGCACTGATGATGCATGATGATCAGATGATGATGAACTAAATAACATCATCAGTGCATTGATAATGCATGATGATGATGATGATGATGATGATGATGATGATGATGATGAGTGCACTGATGATGTTACCTAGTCGGGTAACGAAATGTCAGCAAGCAAACAACCAAGCTCAGACAACACCAAGGACAGCACAGTTCAACCCTAAGCTACAGAGATTGTCTTCTATTGGATGTCCCAGAGTGTTGGCAGGCCTTCTAGCAGCTCCAAGGAAAAGTGATCAGAGCCCTGATTAGCAGTGGGACATTTCTATGCAGCAATTTTGGGACAATTGGCAAAATTTGGCAACAGAGGACCTCTGTGCAGAGAAAGACTAGGTCATGGTCACTGACAGGAAAGGAGCTCAGGAGAAAGGAAGGTCTAAAGGCTAAAGAGCTCAAGCTGAAGGAAGACCCAGCTGTACTGTTGGGGAATGGAACTGATATCGGGCCAGATCTTCATCAGCAAATCTCCCCTTACACAATTTGCTTTGGCATGAGTAGCCATTGCAGAAGATACAGACTGGAGAAGAATGACTTAAGATGATTCTGAGCTAAACTACCTTGGAAACTGGTCATGAGTTTAGCCAGAATCCTTGACCTGTCTTTCTTCCATTTTGGAGAAAAATCAGACCCAGGACTCCTGATTTGGAATGAATTCTGAATTCAGATTGTGGTACAGTACTGGATAAGTTTTCTACTGAAAAGCGCTCCCCCCACCCCAGTTCAGGAACAAAGTGCCACAACCACACTGGGCTTCTGAGTAGGGTTCCTGAGGCCACGCTCCAGAAGGGAGTGGTCAGGACCAGGCCAAAAACCAAATCTTACTTCTTTCCCTTTCATCCTACAGTTAATAGGATGACTGTCCATGTCATGTGTGTCATATTTCCCACCTTCTGTCATATTAAAACTTATAATTTATTTATTTACATTTAATATATTGATACGCTGTTTCCTATGCTGAAGCATCTCAAAGTGGCTTGCCATAAATGCAGCAAATAAATACCTAAGAAAGAATACATTAAAATAATAATAAAAAATAAAGCCTTTCATTATCAAGGGGGCAAGAAAGAGTTTTCTAACTGTCATACCAGGAAGAAGAAGTTCTCCGGTACCTAAAAGTTGTTGTAGTGAATTTTACTTGGAAGGAGGGAGCATTCCAATATGGGGCCCCATCAAAGAGAGGCCTTTCCCTTAGGGCAGCTGCCAGATGGCATTTGGTGACCAACTAGGTTGGTAATGGTGATGCTAATCTGCCTGGTCTGCTGGTTCCAAGTTGTTCAGGACCTTGTGTGTCATAACTGAAATCTTGGACATGTCTTGGGAGCTACACCCAGTTGCTTCAACTGTGGTATAACAAGGGCATGGCCAGTTGTCCTACTCAGCATCCTGGCTGCTGCATTCTTCACCAGCTGCTGCTTTCAGACCAAATACAATGGTAGCCTCACATATACCACTTTTGAAGAATTCTGGGGGATTGATTGATTGATTGATTGATTGATTGATACACCACATTTATATAGCTGCCCATCTCACAAAGCGACTCTGGGTGGCGTACAACAATTGACATAAAATAGCAATGCCCTCAAAGCAGCTCTGAAACCTCACGTTGGGCATCTCTGGCCTATTTAGCTACATATTTCCCTGAAACTGCTGAGCCAAATCCAAGCATATTTCTTGAGCAAGTCAAGGAGGATACTACAGACCAGTGTTTCTCAACCTCAGCCCCTTTAAGATGCGTGGACTTCAACTCCCAGAATTCCCCAGCCAGCATGCTGGCTGGGGAATTCTGGGAGTTGAAGTCCACGCATCTTAAAGGGGCTGAGGTTGAGAAACACTTCTATAGGTCATCTCACCTTCTGTCCCTTCTCTCCAGAAAGGCCTTCAACACCAGGATCCCCCTATGAGAAAGGAAGAGCAAGTCATAATAACAACCAATTACATCCAAATCATTTATTCTGCCCCAATCCCAAAATCCATCCCATCGTTTCTTGCCTATGCCCTTCTCTTTGAGCCCTCCAGAGGAGTCTCCACCTTCCTAAGGATTTCATTCTGCAGAGCCCATGACCTTTGTGGGATACCAGCACCTTAGATATATGAAGCCTGAAGGTCAAGAGATTCATATAGCCTCTGCACCCACATATTAATTTTGGGGGAACACCAATAAACTGAACAAGGAAGCATCATTTGAAGCCAAATCCTCTGGCAAGATGAAGTCAACCAATGGGTGAGATATCTTGGCCTGGTACTCCAGGCTTTGGCAGTCTTGAGGTTAGACATATAATACTTTGGGATGGAATGGCATTTGAAACAAAACAGACCCTTCAGTTCAGAACAGAGTTGCCAGACTCAGCCTGGGCCGTGTGCCAAGATCACATTTTGTTCATGCAGAATTAACAATAGTGGTTCCTAATTAGTTTCACAGCCAGATTAAAATGCTGGCACTTCAAATCCTTTCATAAGTTTAGTCCCAGGAACTTCCTGCTCACACTGATACATACAGTTCCTGAAACCATCAGCTGTCCTCCTATAGCAGGTTGTCACTGCAAAGAGGGATCTTCTCTATTATATACTCTCTATTGTCCGTCTGAATCCAGGTCCTGAAACTCTCCCACTCAAACAGCAGGAGCTCTGGGGAAGACATTTAGTTTCTCCATAGCTCAGGTTGAGGAGACCTGCCTGCATTCAGTTCTGCATTGAACACCAAGGATGTTCCTTCTTTACTCTGCAGACTTTTCTCTGCAGAATGGACTTCTAAATGTTTTGTTGCAGCCCCTGGAGTGACAACTTTGCTTCGTTTTTCTGTGGCAGATCACAAAGTTCCAGTACTAGCGGTAAACCAGTACTGAGAAATGTCATATTTTCTGCACTTTCCTTACTATCCCAGGTCCTTGGCACTCTAACCTGGCATCCTCGGAACTGTCAAGGATCTTGATTTTATTCCACCATGAACATGACTTGATCAGGGGAAGGAATGAAGCTGATGGCTCCCAGGCTAGAGAGGACTGTTATGTCAACACAGAACAGGTACCTTCGAAGGCCGTCAAGAGAACAGCCAAGTGTTCACTGACTCAGGAGAGCTGGAGGAAAAAGCCTAGAATTTAGACCTCAGAACACAGATCTGCGTAAATGCTTTGACTTCTGTGTACTGCACTGTCTTCTCTGTGTACCTAACTTCATTCTTGTTTGTAATAAAGGAACTAATTTAACCCAACTGTGTCTGTGAATGTTTTGCCAAGTAAACCCATCTCGGAACAGGGTTAAGTGTTCAGAGAGCTGAGATTTACAGGTGTGCCACTTGTGAAACCTGACAACCCAGACCTGCTCATCTCCTCCTCCTTTGAGCCAATAACTCCTTAGGCACTAGATCCTACTTTTTAGATGCCTTCTTCAGGGAGACCCCCCTGGTACCTGAGTCATTCCCTGCTAGATCAGCTCTTCTCAGCCAGGAGCCTCCCACCTGTACCTAAATTCATAAAATCCTTAGCCAGCACAGCTACTGGCAACACTAGCTAGAAAGTTGAAGTTTAACACATCTGGAGGGCCCCTAATTGAAGACAGCTCCTCTAGCTACTGGAGCAGAGGGAAGATACTTATAAATTGTCAAGTTTGGGGATAGCTTGACCTCTGCACAGCAGCATCCACAGGATCTGATGCTTTCATTAACAGAATGAAAACAGCATTGCGCCATTGCGATGATTGATTGCACCCCTTTTGTACATCTCAGTCTCGAGATCTGCTGGTGGAAGGGGTGGGGCCAAGAACATTCAGCCCACTTTTTCTTTGGGGGACTTTCGGTGGAAAGGTGCTCCCGTATGCCTCCTGCTCCATTTCCCCCCATATCGGAGGGGAAGAGGAAACAATGCAATGTCTGAAATTCAGCCATTTTATAGCAGACCAGCAATGCAATTTCAGGATCCCGGGGGGAGGGGGAGCAGCAATGGTATGCTGGGGGCTGCAGGAAGCCCACCAGCTGCCTAATCCATGCTAAGTGAAGCCCATTTGAAGCTGCAGCTGAGAGGAGACTCAAATAATCAGCAGGCGGAAGCGATGGTTACTGATTTTTTCGCAAAAACAGATTCTTAGCTCATCACGCAGATTGCTTGGGAAAAAGACATTCCAAAGCTTCAGAGAGATCCTGCCTTAATAAATGCTCTAATAAAAGAGGGCTATCTCCCATCTCAAGATTCTGTATTCTAACCCATAATTCTTGGCATTAAAACTCCTTAAAGAAAGCCCGTGTGAATCTTGCTTCTACGAGCACGTGCTGCAGTTTAAGCGCTTGACACCCATTTTTCTCCATTATCCCATTTAATCTTTTCGCTTGTCCAAATGTACTGAGACATTCTGGGCTAACAAAAATCTTTCTGTTTTCCCTTATTTATTTCATAGCTATTGACTTGGCTGTATCTGCTGCTGTTTCTCTATTGATTTCTATGGATTAATTGTACGACTCTTTGTATTTTTGTTAGTTGTTGAGGGGATATTTTATGCTGAAGGTACAAGATCAAAACTTAAGAAATAAAATATGATCAAAAGAGGAGACAATAAATCGCTAGTTGCTTCACTGGGGTAGCTCTGTAGAAACAGTGATAAAAGGACTAAAAGGGGAAAAAATGCAACAGAAATACTTACAATATCACCTTTAGATCCACTTTTTCCTGGGAAGCCCTACAGAAAAGAAGAGGGGAAAATGTGAAATTTAGAAGATGTTGAACCTATTACAGCACTCCACCAAGGTTTTCAACAGCTTTATTCCAAATGTGTTGGGACTCAACAATTCCCAAACTGAATATCTAGGAAAACTGAGGCCCAAGGCAGACAGACAGACAGACAGACAGACAGACAGACAGAGAGGAAAAAAAAAAAGGTGGCATAAAAATCTAATCATCATCATCACCATAATCATCATCTGGGAATCACCAGACCATGCCGATGATGGGATTCAATGAGCGCCTAGTTGGCTACTGCAGGAAACCAACTGTTGGACCCAATAAATCTGATACCGCAAGGTGGTTCTTGTATTTTTCTTATACCGGCAGCTTTCTAATTAAGCATCTAAGTCCCCATTCTGGGGCGCCATCTTTAATGTTATCCAGAACAGGACAAGCCGTCTTTCAGCTTATTCCTGCAGGAATAAGAGTGTTAAGAATTGCCTTGCATGCCAGTGGTGGTGGGGCTGAACAAAGGTGTGGGCAGGGTTATAGCCAAATGTGGGTAAGGTTGCCATTCGCTCTCTCTCTCTCTCTCTCACCCACACACAGACATTTTTGGGGGGCACCCATATTCTGAGGATCAGTAACACAACACACAGGAGTACTATGACCCCAGCAACTCCACTAAATGGCACTCGAAGATCTCCACAATTAAAACATATTTTAATTCAATATCTAAAGTGGCCAAAATCTCATTAGATGGCCATATCTGATATGCTCTATGAGGACACATAAGCTATTATGACATCTGCATTTTTTTCTGTTTTAATTAATCTTTTAACATTCTGAATTTCCGGATGCCTCACAACGCTATGTGAAATCATGCAACGCTGACAGCTGCTGGAAAAATGTGGCAGCCAGGAAAGACAGGGATTGCAAAGACGGAAATCTTGCAGAGTGTTTCTGAAATGAGAGCTTTCAGATGGCCCTCTGCTGATCACATAATATTGTTTTCAAGTCAGGAAGATCAAAACGTTACCTTGCTGCCTTTAACGCCTGGGAGACCTTGGGGGCCTGGAATTCCAGGGGGTCCCTGCTCTCCTTTTGGGCCCTGGAAGGGAAGGGAAGGGAAGGGAAGGGAAGGGAAGGGAAGGGAAGGGAAGGGAAGGGAAGGGAAGGGAAGGAAGAAGAATAAAACATGAGGCAGAAGGAAGGAGAGGAACCAAGTGAACAAAGCCAGCTAGACCGACAGACTCACACACCACCCAACAGTTTCTTGCTCATAGAATAAAACCTGAACTTTACATTCAATAGGTTTTGGATGGAATGGGCAAAACTGAATTCAGACTGCTTTGCCAACCAACTAATTTTGGTGAATCAGTCAGATAATGTCTGTACATTGTGTGCATTTGGATTTAAAGCATTCCTTCCTCCCAGTTGGGCCATAAAATCAAGGTTTTACTGTATCTGGAGGCCACGAAACAATAGCTGGCAAAGACTTCACATGAAATAGCTTAGCTGTTTTCATGGGCTGTCTGAAAGATATACAGTTCGTAAAAGCAAAGTGTTGTTAATTAAACAGCAATAATTTATACCTTGCCTGGTGGATACATGCTAAAGCAATAAATTGAGGGTGGGGGGATAGCTCTTCAGTCTGACATGGCGGATGGCCTCTCTGGTTTGCATCTTAAACCATGTAAAGGATCTAAATCCATCTAAAGGATTATGTTATGAATCTTTGCATTATCTGCTGATATTTTCCAAATACTAGAGAGTCTTCAAAGAGTGAAATGGTTTTCGCAAGGTTAGAGAAAGCTAAACAATTAGCAAAGTTGAGTGTCTTTGCCTTGTAGCTGGCCACACCATGAAGCAAATGGACCTTCTGCCGTTGAAAAACCTGGGGATTGACATGGACCGCATCCATCTTATTCAGAAAAATCATTTAATCCATGGTGGGGGGAAAAAAAAAAAAGGAAAAAAATGTCTATCCGGTTGCTTAAGCCCAGTTTCTCCCCTTTGATTTTATTTTGAAGATCAGATTTCGGCTATTTCAAGCTATTTTATGTTTAAACCCTGCTTGCCCGCCTGATGGAATAGTTCCCCTTTTTAAAAAGTTTAAAAAGCCAAGCGACCTTCATCATTCAGCAATGCTGGTGTGAGTTACAGCATAGATAAATGGCACCTTCATCATGATTAAATCAAGGCTGAGCAACCTTCTGCTGACAAATGGTCGCACTGAACATGAGGGGAGACGAAAGCCAGAGGAGGTGGGCCAGGGCAGGGATTCTGTGCATTTTCTCCCGGATGTTTGGGGCAAGTTTTGGAGAGAGGGATGGGAGAATGAGATTTTCCAGCGGTAAACCTCCTTAGGTTTTATACTACATTTGTAGGTGTTTCCCATCTCGGGAAAGTGAGCAGCTGTGTGCCAATTCTTTTGCCAAATCAGAGAGGCTCCAAGACACCACACACACGTACACACAATGGAGAGCAAGGTTTCAGGGGTGGTCCCAGTCCTCAAAACCCTAAGTCTGCTGATCCCCCTCTTAAATGTCCCTTCCTTATGATGTTGTGATTTTTTTGTTCAGTCGTTAAGTCATGTCCAACTCTTTGTGACCCCATGAGCCACATCGCGCCAGGCCTTCCTGTCCTTCACTGCCTCCCTGAGTTTGCTCAGTTTCATGTTCATTGCTTCAGTGATGCTATCTAACCATCTCATCCTCTGCCGTCAAGTATCTGAGCTTGAGCTTCATTATCGATCCTTCCAATGAGCAATCAGGGTTGATTTCCTTTCAGATTGACTGGTTTGACCTCCTAGCAGCTCAGGGGACTCTTAAGGTCTTCTCCTGCACCACAGTTCAAAGGCATCAATTCTTCGGCGCTCAGCCTTCCTCATGGTCCAGCTCTCACAGCCTTGCATTGCTACTGGGAAAACCATAGCTTTGATTATGCGGATCTTTGTCGGCAAGGTGATGTTGTGATAATAAAGAACAATTGGATACAGAAGGAGAGCTTCTCACCGAAGCACGTTACGGTGGGGGTCAACTAGAGAAGATGTGATAATTGCAGATCCAGGTAATGTTGATCGCAGCCTGCTTGAAAACACAGTTTCAATTATCATTTCAGACTGCCGCCTTCGTTTCCTGACCCTTTTTCTTCGGCACAGCAGCCTGGTGTACTGAAATTTAGCAGGCAACACCTTTCTCTCTTTTATCCCCATCTCAGAAAAAACTTTGCTACCGTAACTGCCGCTCGGTTGGGTAGACGTGAACAGAGAAGTCTGTTTTCTGAGAGAGAGATCAACAACATGGGGGGGGGGGGGGAAGTCCCCCTGCTTGATGTCTGTGGAATACCTATTACACTAACGCAAGACTCTGTTTGACTGTGGTTTGTTGGATAAGCTTGGTGGCTTGGTTCATACATAACTCAGCAGCCTAATGGTTGGCGCCATGCAGTGCTTCAGGAATGAAACAGACCCAAGATGCTTTGACTTTGTCTCATGATGAGCCCAATCCGGCTAAAGTTGAAGCAGAAGCACGTTGTTGTCGTCGTCCTCGTTAAAGTTTTCACATATACCTAATCAGCTGCCAAAAGGATGAAACCGGTCATGTGCTGTCTCCTGGTGGCCGGAGTAAGTATATCCTTACAGGACATTTATTTGTATTTCGAATTTAGATACCGCCCATCTCAAGATATACTCTGTGTAAGCCAAGAGGTGCGGTGGAAGTCAGGTAAGCCTCATACACGCCCTAGTCACCTCCAGATTGGACTACTGTAATGTGCTGTACGCGGGGCTGCCCTTGAAGAGTATCTAGAAGCTTCAACTGCTGCAGAATGCAATAGCATGGCAGTTATGTGTGCTCCTAGAAGAGCACATACTACACCTCTGCTTCGTGAGTTGCAATGGCTGCCGGTTTGCTTCCGGGTCCAATTCAAGGTGCTGGTTTTGACCTTTATAGCCCTTCATGGCATGGGGCTGGGTTATTTGAGGGACCGCCTCTCCCTGATCACATCAGAGACTTGCATTTGGTGGGTCTCAGGAGGCGGACCTTCTCTGCCATGGCTCCCTCCTTGGGGAACATTCTCCCCCCTGAAGTGAGGCTCCCCCCTTCCCGGTGTCGTTTAGGAAGCCCCCACAAGACCTGGTTGTGTCATCAGGCCTGGGGGTCTTTGGGAACCAGGAGACCTTCTTCGATGGCTCCACTGTAATTGATATTCTGCTCTCTCCGTGGGGTTTGTATATTTTAAATTCTATTTTTTAAAATCTGTGATAATGTTTTTATTCTAATAGTAACTGTTTCTCTTTTTATAATGCCTGCTTTTATTCACTTGTTATTTTAATTGTTGTACACTGCCCAGAGTTGCTTTGTGTGAGATGGGCAGCTATGTAAATGTGACATATAAATGAATGAATGAATGAATGAATGAATGAATGAATGAATGAATGAATGAATGAATGAATGACCACTAGCTAGCCGTGGTCAATGTAAGTTGGAAATAACTATAGGGACAAAGTACTCTTGTATGGTTAATATTCTCTTCCTCTCCAGGAAGACACGGGGGAAAGAGTTAGAGAAAAGGATATTGGACATTTGGAGCTGGCACTCGGGATTGTTGTCGCATTGGGGAAGGAGAGAAAATTCAATTCTGATGGAGAAAGAAGCTTTTTTTCTTTTTCCAATCTAAGATTCACAGTAAGAAACAGGATACAGTAATAAAAAGGACAGCTGTACTCAAGGGGCAGCTGCAGTGAGTCATAAATATAACAGTTTCAGATATGTGTTTTGGGATTTACTTTACTAAAATAATGTTTCTGTAGACCCTAAACCAGTGTACTCAATACGCACTGTTCTTGGGTATTCTTAGCTGGCATCTTGCTGAGAAATACCTAGCCAAACGGAAAGAGAGGGTTGAAGCCAAACAATGGGGCTTAGTCTGCTAGCCCAGGGGTTATAACAATGTGGAGAAGAACCATGCAGATAGAAGAGACCATCATCTGGAGGAGCTGGGTTTTTCCAAGCATTCCCATATTTCCTTCTGGGCAGGAAGAAAAAGGGACCTCTTTGAATCCAAGGCTCATACTCACCGCTTTTCCCTGTGGCCCTGGAGGTCCTGAAGGTCCTCTCTCACCCCGATCTCCCTGCAAAAGAGCGGATGAAAGGCCAGGTTTAATGGGAAGAAGGAATGACCTTGAGGAACAGGAGGAAGAGCCGCAACCAAGACAACAGTCAGATAAAAGAAATCTGAGTCCGGGCTGGAACTGTAATCCAAGTAAGCAACTCAGAAAAAGACCCTCCCTAGCTCTCACGGATGAGGGGGAAGCACATTCAGACTTGCAAGATTCTTTTACTATCACTTAATAATAAAAGTAGTATTAACATGCACGACTTTGGTTTCCTAGTCTGGCTTATCCTGAAGGGGGCCCAATTCACCATCCACTCTCAGCTTTCTGCATAAAGCAGGGCTTCAGGAACTCGAGCTACCCAGGAAAGGGTGGAACTACACCTCCCAGAAGCCCCAGCCAGCTTGGCCCATAATGACGGAGGCCAAAAGCTGCCATTCAGCACTGGAAGGATCATTGTAACTCGCACTCACTCCAGTTTGAATGAAAGATGAGGATTCCCTAAAAAAACCTGTATTTTAAGGGGAGCGGATGTATCACCTCTAGGAACTTCTAGGAAAGATCAGAAGTTTTTTGGAAAATTAAATGGATAGTGGAAATCCACTCTCTGCCACCGTCACTGTGGAAGAAGGACCTCACCTCCCAGGGGAAAATTTAGAGTGTTAGAATTGTAGAGTAAGTCGGCAGAATAAGTCTACAAAGGACGGTAGACTTACTTTCACACCAGCGACGCCTAGAAGACCCACTGCTCCTTGAGGACCCGGCTCTCCCTAAAAGCGTCAACGAAGGAAAAAGAAAAGGTGCTGCAAAAATCTGTTGCAGGAGACATAAATATTCTCATGCTACGAATGAAAGAAACACACTCCTGCTAGGAGATTAAGTCCGAGTTCTTCCGTGTGATTTCCCCCTTGCTATCTTGCTTGTGTTATTTCATAGGGCAGTGCTGCCCCCTGCTGGCAGACACGGGAGGTGCAGGCATCGTAGCCCTCCTTCCCAGCCTTTTGGGTGGAACTTGGAACAACCAGCGATTGCCAGATGGAGCCCAGACTTTCTCCCCAGGCAAGGAACCGCCCGAAGTCCAAGTTTTTGTTTCTTGAGTTCCATTATTTCGATGTTTATAGAAAGGAAAGGTGACGTGAAGATGGCTTTAAAAAAATTAATATCTAGCTGGCTTGGGCTAAGCTTGACCTGTGTAGTTCTTAGAGGGGAGACCACCACGTTGTAGAGTCTACTGGACTATATTAAACCTAATAAATAATAGTAATAGTAATAGTAGTAGTAGTAGTAGTAGTAGTAGTAGTAGTAATAATAATAATAATAATAATAATAATAATAATAATAATAATAATAATAATAATATAGATTGGGAAGTTTAAAAAAAGGCCTGAATAAAAGCAGTGGCAGATCATTTTTGCATTATTGCTAAAGGCACTTTCCTTCAGCTGTAGACCCTTTGGCCAGCCAATCTGAACTCCTGTTTTTCCCTTGTTCTACCTTACCATTCCCCTCCTTAGACAAAATTATTTCTAACAGGACTTCAGAACACCTTGCAGATCCCATATGGGTAGCGGCAAAGCTCGAATTTCGCCATTGTGGGGAGATATTTGGAATGATTTGGATCACTTCGTGGCATTCAGAACCCCGGAGTCCTCTGGTTTCCCCAAAGCTTCATGGCAAATGTGGGCACTGCCCTCTGAACAGGCAGGAATCTCAAGAGTTAGCAATGGAGGCGAATATGTGTAGCTCAGGGTTGAACTGTGGAGTCCTTGGGGTTCTCTGAGCTTGGTTCTTTTCTTGCAAACGTTTCATTACCCGGCTAGGTAACAGCTCAGAGAACCCCAAGGACTCCACATCTCAAGAGTTGGTGTGGTGAGGTTCCTCCAGAGGCGCACTTCTCATTCTGCAGGGCCCTCAGAACATATGCAGGTTTGTACCTGCATATGCTCTGAGGGCCCTGCAGAACTCAGCATTCACTACCATGAACTGAAGCCTGGAAACAGTCAGTGAGATGGAGAGGCAGCCAAACAGAAAGGAACTCTTCTAGGGATTCATCTTGGTGATGAATTGATTAAAAAAAAGTCAACAACGCAAAAGCAAAGGGGGTGGGGGGAGGATTTAGGAAACAAGAGAGGCAGCGAAAAGAACACTTTCAATGCTCTTAAAACTGAGGTTTATAGGAGAGACAAAGAGATGGAAATCCCCTTTTACTTACAATTTTTCCAGATGGCCCAGGTAAGCCTGTTGGGCCACGTCCCCCTGGTTCGCCCTGGAAAGACATTAAGAAGAAAATGCAAAGCGTATAATCAGTTCCCAATCCATCAGAAGTGCTCAGAAAAGCTAAAAGGAGCTAATAATTCAAATAGCAAGAACAGGAATGGGTTGAAGTCTGTACCTTCTCCCCAGGACCACCTTTGCTCCCAGGTGTGCCTGGCAAACCCTTTGGGGAAAAAAGAAAAATCTGAATTATTTGCTGTACACCAAGTCCTCATATATGATGACTTCTTCAGGGATCTGGTAGGAGAAAGGCCGATTGCAAGTTGCAGAGCCATTCTTTCTGAGAGTGGGGCACTCTTGCAAAAGGGCATTAGATGGGACGCTCAGGCAAAGGACACCATAGTGCCCTGGCATGTCCCTTCAAGTCAGCCTTGACTCCTGGACAAGTCCCTGCAGCTTTCTTGGCAAGATTTTCAAAGTGGTTTGCCCTTGCCTGCTTCCTAGGGCTGAGAGAGGGTGACTGGCCCAAGGCCACCCAGCTGGCTTTGTGCCTAAGGCAGGAGAAGAACTCACGATCTCCTGGCTTCTGGTCCAGCACCACCATCACTACTCCAAACTGGCTGTCATGGCCTTCAAGTCAATCCTGACTTCTGGTGTCTACATGAACAAATTCCTGTAGTTTTCTTGGCAACATTTTCAGAAGGGCTTTTCCCTTGCTTTCTTCCTAGGGCTGAGAGGGAGGAGTTGGCCCAAGGTCATCCAGCTGGCTTCTGTGTCTAGGACAGGACTAGAAGTTTTCTAGCCCAGTACGTTTACCTACTGTACCACCTGGCTCTCACAATGCATTGGCATAGTTTTATAAGCTCTGCCAGCCTGGGTAAATAATTGGTGTTTTGTTTTTTAAGAAATTCAGCAAAGATTATAGTCACAATTACTCCCCAGAACACAAGTGACTCTCTTGCTGTAACATGTATTGGAAAGAACCCATTTCTGTAGCAATTCCTGACAATGCCCAACTGGATTGTCCTTTTCACTTATGGTAAAAGAGTTCCGGAACCTGTCCATAATACATAATTTTCCATTAGATCTCCAATTTACGGCAATTACAATTTGGGTGGGTAACAGCCCATTTTCAATAATAGCCTGGTGATTTCATATCAAAGAAGGCTTCCAGGGTTGTTGGGGGCTTGGACTTGTTTTTTGCTTGTTTAGAGGAAAATGAAGCAGCAGGTGTTTGATTTTAAACCTGGCAGAATGCAAGTCTAGTTTTAGGTGATATAGGAAAACCTGTTCGGTTTTAGAAGAACGTGACACTTACAGCTAATCCTCTGTGTCCCAGAGGCCCTGGGAGGCCTGGTTGTCCTACACCTCCCTTCAGGACAAAAGAGAGAGGAAATCACATTAGAGAAGATGCAAAGAGAAAGGCAAATATTAGCCACCAGAGGGATGGGATCTTTCATTTCTTTAAAACAGAACTAAACGAAAAAGTCATAGGAGTGTCACTACGAGAGGTCCGAATGGAATATCTCAGCTGGTAGATCTGACTAAAGCAGAATAGAGTGGAATGATTACTTCCCATGATTTGGACTTTATAGTCTGCTGATGCAGGCTGAAATGGCATTTGCCTTCTTTGCCATCACATCACACTGCTGGCTCATATCCAGTTTCGTTATCAGCTACTGCTCCAAGATTTTCCCTACCACCTATACATCATATTTCTGTTTCCTAAGCGCATAACTTCATTCTGTGGTCTACAGCCCATTTCCCTCATCTATCAACATTGTTTTGAATTGAATTCTGTTTCTGGCTTCTGAGGTATAATCTAATCCACCAAATGTGAGTCCTCTGCAAATCAATAAGCAATCCACCCACCTCATCAACCAAGATGTTAATAGAAATGTTGACCAAGGGAGAAGGAAGGCTAAACTCCACTGCGAGACAAATGTTGTTCCAGCATTATATTTCTTCCATCCCTCATCCTCTTTTGCCACCTACAGTATTCAGTTCCACTCACAATTACGCTAAATTATTAATTTTAATACGGTTGCATTATTAGTTCCATTAAATTAGCAGTCATACTGCATTATTAGTCTTAAAACATCTAAAACGTACCACACTCATGGTAACATCTGGCTACTCCTGGCTGATCGCAAAAAGTTGAGTGGGGTCAACGAGGGCTACTTTCAGATGGAAAAGCACCAGGGGATGCCAGGGCTGTAGGCTACACTGGGAAGTTGAAAGGCATCTTAAGAGAAGGGGGTGGCAACCCCCTTCTGGATCATTTCCAAGGAAACAAAACGGAGGTGTCCATCTCCATGAAGTCCCCAGGAATCAAACTGGACCAGAGAATGTCTTATTCACCTCAAGGGAAGTAAAGAGGGGGAAATCTGTGTTTTCCAAAAGGTTAGGGGCTGGCCCCCTGCTCAGGAAAACACAAGAAAATCTGTTCCAGATTCTTTGTTTGTAGCTCCAGTTCTGGTGGCCCTAACAAAATGACTTCCCCCATTTTGTCTCTGGATATTTTCCCCACCAGGTGATGGAAGGGGTGGTCAAAAAGATTAAGAGAGCGCCCATACCCATATGGCCATCTGTTTTGCACTTCTTGAGGGCATCTTCTTACCTTCACTCCAGGAATGCCAGGGATGCCATCTTTACCATTAATCCCAGGAAGCCCCTGGAAGGAAAAAAGAGTGGGACATTATTTTTGACCTCAAATGGGAATTTAAGCAAGCTTCCCACTGTGATTACTCCCAAATCTCACCGCGCTGGACAGAAGGGGTACTTACCCATGCTCCCTTGGGTCCCATTTCTCCCTGAGGACCCCTGAAGCCACGAGGACCCTCAAAAACAAGAAAGCAAAGGCTCTATTAATATACCAACCATCATGAGAAGTACTAACTCCAGGAAAACAACTAAACGCTCACCTTCAAAGTTCAGAGCTTGGAGAAAACCAAAGGTTGCCTTACGAATCAAGGCCATCAAAAGCCATCACGTTCCTTTGAAGTTCAAGACCTTCCCAGAAACTGAGTGTTGTACAGGAAATGGGAATTGTGTTTGTGGAAACATAATGGTTCTAATGGCTAAATGAAGCTTCTATTGACAGATGTGATATTCTGCTAATAACCAGAGACATCATTAGAAGCATCTGTCTGGCTGAAGGTAGATTCAGAATAGACCTTATTCCAATCCCCAGAAAAGAGCCTTCAAGATTATTCAGTCCATGTCCTCTGATGCCCAGTATTCCAACCTGATGCTCCCAGAAAGCTTCCAAACAGGATGTAAGCACCCTTCTAGCTGTCTTCTCCAGTAACTGCCATTCATGAAAGACAGACTTCCTCAGGCATCACCATTAAGTCCATAAGAATGCTGCTGGATGAACCCAAGGGCTTGTCTAGGCCAGCATTCTGTTCCTACTAGGCCACCTAGATGCTCTGGGAATTTCCTAAGCAGGATGGCAATGCAGAACCAGCTTTCTGCTCATGTTAATCTCAGCTGAGAGGTCAACTGCCTTCTCCAAAGATGCTCATCTTCAATAATATGGAGCAGCACAGTGATCCCCTCATAGAAAGGAGCAAAACAGCAGGATTTGGGTGCATGGAGGTGAAATGGAAAGCAGGAATAGCCTTGAGGAACAGGAGGAAGAGCCACAATCAAGACAATGGTCAGATAAAAGAAATCTGAGTTGGGGTCAGAACTGTGACCTGAGAAGGTATCTCAGATAAGCCCCTCCCTAGTTCTCACAAAGATAAAGGGAGGGAGGGGGGAAGCACCTTCAGACTTGCAGGATTCTGTTATTATAATAAAAGTAGTATGAGCATTCATAACTCTAGTTCCCTAATCTGGTCTGTACTTACTTACGTTACGCTTGAGTAAACGTCTTTGCTGAACACACGTGTCATGAGAGTTTCTCTGAGATGAACGGGGTAAACCTTACATGGTCTACCTTGAAGGACTGACAGGATGTGTGCAGAAAGGGATTTGGAAAAACTTCAGAAGGGCCATTCATGATGAGATTTGGGATTCCAGCTCGTCTACCTGTTCCAGTGGTGGGGGAGTAGCAATCCCACAGCGAATGCCCGTATAAACTGACTTGTATCTTTGCCTTGATGAAGGCTGAACTCAGCCAAAGAGGTGAAAGATTTGGCCAGGGTGGTGGGATGGGGGGCTGATAGTGGGAACTGAGCTACAGCATCATTTGATGGAGAATCAGGACAAAGGAGGGGGAAGGAAGGAGGAGGGTACATAGGAAAAAAGTGTCAAAAGCAGTTAGTTTCAAGAGATGACGTAGAGATGTCAGCAGAAGAGAGCAAGTGACAATTGATGGAAGCCAAACTGTGGAATTCGGCAGTATTTGCCCTCTCCCTGAGGGCTAACTTTGGATGGAGGTTCATGATAATGAGGCATTCATCTTCCATGTGCGCATAATGCTCAGGGCTGGGGCAGCTAAGTGCAAGGCTGACCTCGAAACATAGAAGCAGAGCTAATAACATATAAGACTGGGCTAACTGTTGGATGGGAGACCACTTGGACATCCCAGGATTGTAGACCCAGATTGGGAAGTTGAGAAAGCCTCAGCTCTGAAACTCTAACCCTATTTTTTCAGCTTCAACAGGTGGCTCCAAAAATAAATGCAACCAAGAAATACTCTTCTGCAAATTCCTTGAAAGGAGGAGGAGGTACAACCAGAGCATCTCACACACACCTCAACCCACTGAGTGGTGGGAGTGATTTCTTCCCTCCCCCCGGAATGGGGAAGGAACAAAATAAATTAAATATATACAGCGCCATTAGCGCCTCTTGCACGGAGCCATGCTTTACAAAGATTTAATGGAATGCTTGGGGAAAAAATTAAAATACTCACAATGTCTCCCTTCTCACCAGCTTGTCCTGGGGGCCCTCTGGGACCTTCTTCACCCTAAATCATGGTTACAGGGAGAACAATGCAAGAAGGAGTTTGTGCAGTGGGATTAGGCTGAGCAAATCCATTTTGGCTGCAGCCACTCAAGATGCTTCATCGGCTCAGCTGCAACCCCAGCGACTACCTTTGCATAACACACCAGTTTGGGCTAATGTTAAGCATGGGTGGGTTCTCTGGGGCTTCGTGTGCTGCAGGGCTCTGGGCTCCTGGCTCCTCACATGAGTGACCCCAGCACATCTGAAAAAGTCACCAGGTGAGGAATAATGCGGGCAATCTGGCGCCACATTACTCCTAAATGCTGAAAGTGCGAGAAAGTGCATGGCTAAGACGTGAGCCGCACTGGAGACACAGCCAGTTAATTTCAGGTGCTGTAACCTTGAGAGCTGCAAATCAAGAAATCTGTCACTCAAACCTTACCTTAATCATAAAATTGCTTAAGCATCCAGTATTCTCTGATAGGGTGTAATAAATGCTGATCATCGGGTTTTATAAGTCGGCATAGCAAGCTTTTGGAGGGGGAAGCACCTCCCCCAAATTCAAAACTCTGCCATGAAAGGATTAGGCCGGCCGGCCTGCCTGCCTGCCTGCCTGCCTGCCTGCCTGCCTGCCTGCCTGCCTTCCTTCCTTCCTTCCTTCCTTCCTTCCTTCCTCCCTCCCTCTTACCCACCCATCTCCTTCCTTCCTTCCTTCCTTCCTTCCTCCCTCCCTCCCTCCCTCCCTCCCTCTTACCCACCCATCTCCTTCCTTCCTTCCTTCCTTCCTTCCTTCCTTCCTTCCTTCCTTCCTTCCTTCCTTCCTTCCTTCCTTCCTTCCTTCCTTCCTTCCTCCCTCCCTCCCTCCCTCCCTCCCTGAGATGCTCTTCCAAGGATCACAGGTTTGCAGTTTGAACATATTACCAGAAAGTCTCTTTTCAACAAAGTAATCAAAAGCTGCTTACTAACAACGGTTTTAGAAATGAAAACAGGGCACCGCTCATGTCAGTAGACCCACCAGCTATTAAACCGTTAAAAAGGTGATGGTGAAAAATGGCAGAATCAATTCTACAAAGCATAGATCAAACATGAAAAGCTAGGGAGAAGGTTTAGTGAGATGAGATGTAGAAAATGCTTTGAACATTGGAAACATATGATTAAAATGCTGCTATTTATTATGACCACTGTTCTTTCAGGTGCAAAGAGAAGAACAAGCAAGGAGCTCTCTTTCCATTTCCTGCATTTCAAGTAGTGGTCAACGTTTGCAAAGTTCAGAAAGAAAGCGACAAAGAGAAAGTTACAGGTCCCATGGCGCCTTTAGCATCCCTTATGAATCCATCTATGAACTTCTTCCTGGCAGCCAACCTCTTTACAGTAAGTCTAGCAGAACACAGGGAAACATACTTCAACCATGCTTCTTTCAAGGGAAATGTCACATTTTGCTTCCCCCCCGCCCCCCCCATCCAAGGAACTTTGCCCAGCAAAACCAGAGAGGGAATTCTCTTCTCCCAACACTTCCGCCCCCACCTTTCTGGGTGCCAGAAGGCTCCAACATGGGGCTGGGTAATTAATGAGGAAATCAGAAATGAACATAAAAGAGAAAGAAGTTACCGAGGGACCAACAGCTCCAATGCTCCCGGTCATGCCTTTGTAACCTTGAGGACCCTAAAAAACACACACACACACACACATCAATGTCAAATCAGAAGGATGTGCTTCCTCTTTTCCAACCCATCCATCAAGCCTAGCCATCACGGTTGGCTGTGATGTCACTCAACAGACTCTATTGATCCCCCCAAAGGGGACACGGGTGCAAGTGGCTCTTCCTAAAAGCGATGCCAAAAATGACACAGCATATCTTGGGACGTCACAGTGTAGGCTCTGACCCTTTTGGAGTCACATTGCGATATTACAGCATGTAAGGGGTGGAGTCTTGGCCACGACACATTGGATCCCCTGCCCTCCTCCTGAGGACACCTATGCTATGGCCACGGAATCCTTACTGGGAAGGCAGCCTTGGGAAGGCAGTAGGAGCCTTGTATTTATTTCTTTATCTAGTTAACCCACCTACCCCTCCATCCATCCAATTTCTATCCCACTTTTTCTCCTAGAGCTCAAAGGATCGCACACAGCTTCCTTTCTCCAATTTTCCCTACAACCCTCCTGTGAGCCTGGGCACCTTCAAGTGGGGACAAGTGATGTCATGAGTGTTATGAAGTTAACACCCAACTGATGCAATTTATGTGACCTGATGTCCCCATGCCTTGCATTGGATGTTACTGAGACATGCAAGCCTGGAAACCTCTCCTGGATATTTACCCGGGTGAACTCAGTGGAGCTGAGAGGGAGTGACAGGCACAAAGTCACCCAGCGAGCTTCTAAAGCAAACTCCAAGCTCAGACAACTTGGAAGGAGAGATTGCAGTTCTCACGCTCCAGTCCAACTCTATCTCTCAGGAAACAGGAGTCCCACCATGGCAACTGATTTGGATTTAGAAGAATTAGCGTGTGAGGGGCTGTACATTGGGAAAACAAGTAGGCCCTGGGGGGCCCCTATTGAGCAGAACAGCCAAGCCTTCTCCAATCTGATCACTTCCAGATGTGTGGGACTTCAATTCCTGAAATTCCAGAGAGCTGGCTGGGAATTATGGGAGGTAATGGCCAACACTTGTAGAGACCCCCATGCTAGATTTAGGTGCTAGTAAAGCATTACTGAGATTCCGGGAACCAGACTGACCACCTGCATACTACAGGACTATGTTCAAGACATGCTGCTTTGGGATCAGGTGACTTGAAAGACCACTTCCCCCATTATAAGCCTGTTGAACCACTAAGACAAGGGACATTTTAATGATGGCACCAATCTTACAGGATATTTACCTGGAAATCACTATTAGCAGTCGGTTTTGGTTGTTTCCCCTAGACTCTGACATATGCTAACCCCATCACCCCTGTGATATTTTTCAACAACTCTTCAAGGCATCCCTCTTAACTCAAGCTGCTCCTGGATCTGACCTGCTTCATTGTTTTTATCCATATTCTTTCATCATATTTATTACATGATAAATGGTAAATGGTAAATCATGATTTATCATGATTTATCACATGATAAATGCTTCCTATTTATTACATTTTTCTCATTGCCTTAGCAGATTGCAGACACTAGGCAACCTTGGCGGGTCTCAGAAAGTAAAGCAGAATTGGTCCCAGCTATCTTTGAAGAAACCATTAGGAGCCCAAAGGCTGTTGGTTAGGACAAGCAAGTTAAAAATAACATTGCCAAGAAAACTGCAAGAAAATGCTCCTGTAGCCACCAGCTGAGCTTGACCCGAGGGAATCTTTAACTTTACCTTTTTCTCTATATTGCTGTAGTGAAATTGATTTATGATGTCTGATGTTTCCGCCTGTTTTATTGTGCATACTGCTTAGGGATTATTTGAAGCAAAGAAGCCTAGAAATGTTTCCAAGTCAACCAATGAATAATAGATGGATAAATAATCACTTGCATTGCATTGCACGCTGTTATATCCCTTCTATTTGTGGGTTGGGCTCTCTCCTCCAGACCCTGAAATATACTACAGAGGTCTTCTTAAATATTTGTGCTTCACTTCCTAGAAAAAGAATCCAGGATGTGGGGGACCATGTGCCTGAAAAGCAGTACGCTTAAACTCTTGCACGTTAGAGTCTCCTGTGATCGACCTGCATTTTTTAATTAATACCTGGAAGAGAGACTGCTCAGACCAGCTAGCTCTTCCTATTTACTCTTAGCAAATTGTGAGATAATGAACGTTTTGCTCTAACCTCAGTTAGATAATCATTTCCCTCTTTTGTCATAGCAGGTGCCCAATGCCCGCTAGACACTTAATCCTCATTCATCTGTAACCTTCCTTTGCTGATGCCTAAACTGAGCAACTCTGGGGGCGGAGGGGGAAGGAGAGGTTGCAGGGCTGTAAGACTCACCCAACGAAAGCAACCCCTTGGTGAGTTGAATTCCAGAGACCGTCCCTACCACTTGGGCTTGCTGCGGCAATTGGGAAGGACCCATGGTGCTATAAGTAATTAATGAGGACAATTTTAATAAGCACGGTGCTGTTTGATTGGGTCCTGGCACCTCCTTTAAGGTTCTCCTGCCTTGGTATCCATCCAGCAAATTCTAAACTAGCTGGCAACACAAGAATTTCAGAAAACAAAATGTCAAAACTGGGATGGTGCATTCACACAGAGGAAGGTGTTATGGGACAGTCTGGTCCTGTTAACAACAGTCATATCCTCTGTTCTCCCCATGGCTAAAATCTGGTCGTTATTATTAAGATAGAGCAAATGCTTTTTAGCACTGTGCTTTTGTGCCAGTAAAGCCCTTCACATATTAGCTGTAATTCACGCTAATTGTACTATATTTGTTTTGAAATGTCAAATAATGTAGGGGCCCATGGCTATCCATGTTTAATCAATAAACTCAATGTTATGATCCCCACTCCCCAAATGGTACCACTGTCAGGTTACTGTAACATCAACCCCCAAACCCCTGATGCTTGATTCACTTACCATCTCGCCTTTTGGTCCTGCCGTTCCTGGGTACCCCCTGGGACCTTCTGGACCCTAGGAAAGAAAGATAAACCAGAGTTAGATTATGTCATCTGCAACCAGGGATGATCATATCACACAAACCATTATCACCCATGGCTCAGAAGGGGTCCCCAAAGGGGTATTTAAAAATGTGCCATGTGCCCAAAGCTCAGAGAACCCCAAGGACTCCGCAATGTGCATAAAAAAGGAGAGGGCTTGGATGGTGCAGTCATGACCATCATCTTGACTCCCCCCAGTTCTCTCCCCCCCAGTGGACACTCTTGCCTGTCATGTTGTGCAATGGAATATCAAAAGAATGTGGATCTCTTATATAAAAAAAATCCCAGTCCTAGGAAGGTAGGATTCTGATACAATAACCTAACCACATTGAAGTGCTTTCCAAGGCTCCTAGCGATTCTTGCCTCCAGACCTTGTCTACCCCAAAGGGCTGGCACCTGGGACTCTTGTTTTCTAACCTTGTCTACTTCAAAGGGCTGATCCACCTCAAAAGACTGTCAAAGCCTTTCTCTACTTCAACTTATACCTAACACAACCAAGGTGGAATTGTTCTGAGCTTCCTCCTCCCACTTCCTACTTTCCCAAAAATATCATTTTTGTAACAGCTCCACATCTCTTGACATTCCATCACACCTAGGAAATTTAAAAAATCCAAAGGGGAAGTAGGAAAGTCATTCGGTTAGAGCTACCTGACATGGGGTGCGAAATCTGGTTGATCATTAGGGAGCAGCAAAGTGATACGTACAGGAAATTGTAACTCTTTGCTGCCACTAGATATTTTCCTGGATATTTGCAGCCCAGAACTGGTTGTTCTACGTTACACCGAGATGTTTCTTCTACCCTTTTCCTCTCTGATGTGCTCTACCTATTTCCTGCCTGTACCTCCATTTAAGATATTAGCTTAATAATGGTATTAGTTCTAAAGCTCGCACCATTTTCTGAAAAGGACAAATGTCCAGCAGCTCAAGAAAAGTAAATGCATTCTTGCTTGTTAATTCATTGTTATCATCAAAGCACAAGAGCTTCTAATGAATCAATTGAACTGAGTGCACGTTCTTTATAAATCGCAAGTGTGGAAAACCTTCCAGGTAATATGAAAAATTGGCACAATGTGACCCAGCAGAATTCCAAACCCACAAATTCAACTCTGCTTTTTATTTGCTTTGGACTTGAAGTCTGGCCACACCTGACAGTCCTCAGTTGCTCCATTTGTCAAGGAAAAGGCAAAGTGAGTTGACCTTGTGCACTGACTGAGCCCAGCCCTTGCAGTAAGTCATGGTTTATCACTTAGTATTCTTTGTGGGTGTGGCCAATTGTATTTTCTTCAACAAACCATGGTTGATAAAACCACAGCTTAAAACAATGTACAAACACAAGCAATGTCCCTTTCTCAACCCTGAAAGCTGAAACAAAAAGGGTTCTTGAGGATGGGGTAGTTCTGTTTCTCCCACCAGGGAGCAGCCATGGATGACCTGACAATTAAAAGGCAATGTTCAGGGATGAAACTCTGTTTCAAATTAACCTTGTTCCCACTTTGGGTAGAAATGGACAGCCTCTGCAGGTAAATGTTATAGCCTCTGAAATACGAGGAACCAAAAGGTACAGGAAAAGACAAGCCATCTTGGATGATTTGGGACAAGTTAAATGAATATTTGGGAGGAAAATTAAAAATATGCAGTACTGAGGCTTCAAACCACGCAACTTTAACAACATAAAATGCATGATTTGTTACTTACGAATTAGTACATCAAAAGACTTTATACTTTTTTTCCAAGCAGTTATAAAAATAGCAAGAATTAAGCTGTTCAGTCTTAAAGGCAGTAAGCTTATTTTCTCTTTTGTTATTTCCTTTGAAATTTTATACAATGATAGAATTATACAGGGGGAAGGGACCACAAGGATCATCTAGCCCAGTGGTTCTCAAACTTGGCAACTTTAAGATGTGTGGACTTCAACTCCTAGAATTCCCCAGCCAGCTTTGCTTTGCTGGCTGGGGAATTCTGGGAGCTGAAGTCCACACATCTTAAAGTTGCCACATTTGAAAAACACTGATCTAGCCCAACCCTTGGAAATATGCAGGAAAACCAATTAAAAATCCTTGAGAGATGGTGTCCAGCCTCTTCTAAAAACCTCCAGAAATAGCAAACCGACAAACTCCATAGCTGGACTCTTCCACTGTTGCACAGATCTTACCACCAAGAAGTTTTTCCTTACAATTAAATGAAATCAAGGTAGCTGCAACTTATACCCATTGCTTCTCGTTCAAGGTTTGGTTGCCATGGACAATAGTTCCTGACCATCTTCCCTATGGTCCCCTTTTATGAAACAAACTTAGATATAGTGTCTTCCCTCATTTAACTAGAAAGAAACTAAAAAATAGAAAGTATTAACCATATAAGATATAATAAAGATTACATTACGTGGACTTATGAGGTCTCAATACCTACTTCTATAGAGATATGTCCTCTATTGTAAATAATGACCATGTCTAGATGATCATATATGGAAACTTATATGAAGTTGTCAGAAGTTGTCAGAACATTGGGTAATCATGCTGACTTTTCAGGCTCCTAAAGTGAAATAATACATTTCCAGCTTGTTCCATTTCTAGTTTTTCCTTATCAAGTCTTGGAGGGAGCCTGGAAAAAGGGAATCAGGCTACAGGAGGGTCCATGGCACAAGAGTAATAAAATCCCTGGAACAAAGGGAGTGAGATTAAGAAGTAGAAATAAATACATTACAGCAGGACCAGGAATGCCTTGTTCTCCAGACAGGCCCACATCACCCATTGGACCCTAGAAAGTAAAAATAGAAAGGTATCAAAGCTACAGAAAGGACAAACATTTAGAGATGGGCTTTAAATGAGAGAATTAGAAATCAGCCTGCGTGCTTGTTTAAACTGTAAACTACAACCACACCAGCTTAAGTTTCCCTGCTGGAAAATCTTCCCGATGCTCTACAGGTTATGTCAGAATTATGCCACTCCTAAAATTCTCAGTCAAGTAGAGCCAGCTGGCTGGGGAATTGAAGTCCACACATCTTAAAGGAGCCAAGGTTGAGAAACCCTGGGCTACATGATTGAGTGTTCTTCAATTGGCAATCCTGGTTGGCTTGGATGAAATGCTGCCTTTCTCATACGCTCATCCACCAGCTCGGCTGGCACTAAATTCTGGGGAGGAGTTCTGACAGCCGTGGTCTCCCAAGAGCTGTGGGAAAGCAGTACGGGATCTGAAAAAAACCCCTTAATCTTCCATAGCTAATGTTCAATCAGTTAAGGAGAAAAATGAAGGGAGGGCAAGGCTTCTCCATTCTCACCGGCCGGCCCTGTCTTCCAGGTTCTCCGGCAGCTCCTGATCGGCCTCTGTGTCCCTAAAAGGAAAGAGAATCAAAGTTTCAAAAAAATTGTCAATCAGCACTTTGTGATGGGCAGAAGGAATAGCCTTGAGGAACAAGAGGAAGAGCCGCAACTAAGACAACGGTCAGGTAAAAGAAACACAATGCCCGATGCACAGCACAGTGATCCCCTCATAGAAAGGAGCAAAACAGCAGCATTTGTGGGCAAGATGTGCACATCAGTGTGTAAGGGGAAGTAGGAGCAACCTTGAGGAACAGGAGGAAGAGGTGCAACCAAGACAACAATCAGATAAAAGAAATCTGAGTTGGGGGCAGAACTGTAATCCAAGCAAGCTTCTCAGACAAGAACCTCTCTAGTTAAAGATAAGTCTAAGATAAAGGGAGGAAGGGGGGAAGCACATTCACACTTGCACAATTATGTTACTGTAACCTTATTAAAAAATATAGTATGAGCATTCATAACTCTGGTTTCCTAGTCTGGTCTATCTTGAAGGGCTGACAGCGCTTCCACATCAGTGTTTCAAGTCACTTTAGGACCGGGGTGATCTTACAACCACAGATTTATTTCTAATAAATAGGAAATGATCCCAGTTTATTGGAAAGCTTAACAGAAGGCTCATTTCTAGGGACGGGCAAAGTGATTTGGCCTTTAAATACCCATTTCAAGTGTTTGGAGTTCAGAAGAAAATATGCGTATTCTAAGAGTTTCATTTCAAGGCTGGTGGTGTTGTGACTTTAGCTTCTGACCTCAAAATGTGGTCTTTTTGAGAGGGTTCCTCAAAGGTGGTTGCTAACAGTCCTCTGGGAAAAGCATCACTTTGGGGTGAGGAGGTAAGGTGGCTGGGCTCATATGCCTAGCCTGGGTAGACAGGGCCCAACAATGGCTTATCAGTTTGTTAACCCCTGATCTTAATGCTTGGAGCCATTAGTCCAGTCCATGCCTCCCACGTCCTGCTCTCAGGGCTGACCCTGCCAAGCCCATCAGATTCCCATAACCAGCATTCCTTGCCTGTCTTGATACTATCCTGCTGATGGAATAAAGATAAAATTGCTGGCCAGGGAAGATTGGGTGCTACTACTTCACACTTCCTGGCTTCTCTCCTGGAGCTGGCTGCCAGAAGATCATTGCTATTGCCATTGTCTAGTGCTTTGCATGCTAGAGAGGGAAGGCTTCTAAGGGACCATGGACCCACCCACCTCCTCCTGCCATCTTGCTTCTTCAACTGCCCTCAGTCTTGTGCCTGACCAATCGCTCTCTCCTGGATCTCATTCTTGGGGAAAGGATGCAGCTCTAGGAGCCCTCAGTCCCCCTGCTAATGTAGCAGAGGTCCATGGTTTTCTCAGAAGGTCACCACCTTGATTGCCACTACTGCTTGCCTCAGTTCTGGATGCTGCTCTTTCCTTAGTCAGGCTTCCTTCTAGCTGGCTGATGGGATTCTTCCCCTGATGCACCTTCCCCACAATTTCATAGGCTGCTGTCCAAGCTAAGCCATGTGATCTTTTTGCAGAGACCTCCTGCTGGCATGGTAATCAACTGGTACATAGCTACTGGAAGATACTTTTGCAAGCCTTCCTTCCTTCCTTCCTTCCTTCCTTCCTTCCTTCCTTCCTTCCTTCCTTCCTTCCTTCCTTCCTTCCTTCCTTCCTTCCTTCCTTCCTTCCTTCCTTCTCCTCCTCCTCCTCCTCCTCCTCCTCCTCCTCCTCCTCCTCCTCAATGGAACCAGCAGGCAGATCATAAGGATGAGAGGTTCCTCCATGGGACAAGAAGACATCTAGCTGAAAGACATGGTGTTAATCTGTCAGGCCCTAGCCCAAGAACAACGATGAAACTATCCAGTCCAGTTCCTTTATTAGCTTACACCTTATAGACAGAATCTTGCCAGACTAAATCTATACTACAGCAACTAGTGGATATGCCCTGGGAGATTCTAGGGAGTGGCCGTCCTGAACCTCTTTCGCTTCCCATGCTCTGTTGTGGACTCAGCTGCCTCTTGCCTCCTCCCCCCTCCAGGAATGCGCCCCCTCCTTCCCGACAGCCTTGATCTCCCACATCACTCTGCTCCTCGTATCTACACCCCATCACATAATCCTTAATCTGGGGATTAAGAACCTAGCCTATGAAAAATTCTGATGGAGTATTCTGGGGTGTGGCTGTTTTCTTCCAAACTCAAAACAAAACCTATCTCTTATTTTGTGTATACACTAGCAATACGGAAGTGTCCTGAATCAGAAATGGGTATCATCTCACAAGCAAATGGTGAAGAAGTTTTCCATTGGTGTATGGCTTGAGCTACACATGTAAAAGGTTCAGATTTTTTAAAGCAAAGATCAGCAACATTTTCAAGCAGGAGGGCCCATCACCCAGTACAGCACAATGCCACTTCTCTTTTTAAAACAAGATTAAAGCTGGCTGAAATCTTGTATCCTTTCATGTAAGAACACAGAGATCTTGCAAGATTTAGAGTATTTGTTTAACGTAATGATATAAGCTTCCTTGAGCTCTTGGGAGGAAGGGTAAGATAGAAATCTAGCTAATAAAGAAATACAGTTATTTTTTTCTATTACTCTATGTTTTTAACACTGAGGGCATATCTAGTGCTGGCCTGTTCTGCAGTGTTCCTTGCAATGCATCTGAAAGGAGTGGAAATTAGGACTGAATGATGGAAACCTAAAAGCCAGCATAGTTTCTACTCAAAGAAACAGACAAATCACAGAATGGCATTGGGGACAGCAATCATCATCATAGAAGAAATACAGCGGAAGTGAGTCCGTGCCCCTATAATCAGAGTGGAAACTGACCATTGGCTAGTAATAGCAAAAGAGGGTAGAAAGAGTTACACGAAAAGGAGAAGGTTCCATTGATTTTTGTCTCCTGCACAATACAATACTAATAAAATTAACCAATGCCCCTTGCTTGTTTCCTACATGATATAGCCGGGTTTTTCTGCTAATTCTTGAACAGCAGGAAATATTAATCTGTATTACTGAAAGTGCAGGCAGAATCAGAGGTGGGAGCTAATTAAGATTAGCCAGTCCGGCATCCATGGATGCTTAGCCTAGAGAAACTTTTCAAGATTCTAAAGTCCGTAGTATGGCTATGAACACTAACCAAGCAGCTACAATAGGATGGGAAGCAGAGAAATCCTTACCTTCAACCCGTGTAAACCTTGGGGTCCCTTGAGTCCAGGTGGGCAATTGGTCGGACACTGTAGACCATGAAGGGGAAGGAAGGAGAGAGAAAATCTGAGATATTTTTCATCCACGTGGCAATGGAGTAGCTGGAAATAAGAGCGAGCCAGCCCTCCAAAACACCAATGGCTTGGTTTCCTAAGTTGTTCACCTAAGATGAAATTCTTGGGAGCTTATACAGTTATTGTGCAGGGCGATTGGGAAGTGCACTGGCTTTATGTTATTGAGGAGGAGAGTATCCTGGGACAAAGGGTACCCAGAAACTGGGTTCAGCTACTAGCCTAGCCTCCTATTTTGTAGGAATAAGGAAGATAACCTGGACAGAGATATGTAAGATCCGTTACCAAAGCAATGTGGGGTGAAGCATAAAGTCCACAATAAACAGAAAATATACCAAAGAGGCTTAAACAGACACCTCCCTAATTCACGGAAATACAATAAGGGGGAGGAGTTACAGCACAATCAGACTTGCAAGACTGATCTCAGCCCCACCAGGTAGACCAGACCAGGAAATCAACTCCAAAAGAAGGCTAATGCTACTTTTATTGAGAATGGCCATAATCACAGAATCTTACACGTCTGACTGTGCTCTATTTCCTCCCTTCCTTCTAATAAATAATTAGTAATACTCTGAGAGGCGTGTTCTCGGGTCCTTGTTTCCAGTTCAGACTGAAATGTGACAGCTTCTACCGAGAGAAGTTGGGGTCCTGTCTACCTAATCTTAGCTATAGTGGCTGGTGGCAGAACTACAAGATCTCAGCCAGAAAGCTTTTCCCAACAGGGCTGGTTTAAGGGGGTGCCGCAGGTACAGCCACCTTGAGTCCCAGAAAAATGGGGCAGGGGCTACCCCAAGTGGGCTAAGGCAAAGGTGTGAAGGTGAAGAAGCTATGGCTGCCTTCTACCGTTGCCCCACCCCAAGAGAGCACCCTGTGATCATCATAGGCTGATGGGATGATCAAGATTCCCCAAAGTGGTCAGTATCAACTCCCAAGAGTTGATGGAACTATCCAATGGGTTGATAAATAGCTGGGGGTCAACAGGTGGTTGATAAATGATGGAAGATTGATTGGGGTTAATTAATCTTTTGGGGTCTCTGTAGAGCTTCACACCAGTCCCTAGTCCTGAAGGTGAGGTGGTTAGCGGTGAGACAGCGTTACATAGGGTTGGATGGCCAACTGCCAGGAAGAGTGGCCTTGAGTTGTTGTCGTCATCATCATCATCATCATCATCATCATCATCATCATCATCATCATCATCGTTGGTTGCATAGTCAGCCACATGTTTAGACTAGATTTGGCACTTTCATCCACTATCGAGTCCTTCCCAAGGACCTGGGATAGGCAGATGTGGTTGCTTGGTGGTGTTAAAGGTATCGTCACAGGATGGAAACTATTCCAAATAAAGCTGTCTTTGGAAATGGATTGATGGTGATTTTGTCAAGCGGTGCTCCAGCTGTTTTGGGATTGCAAAAGAAATGGCAAAAGAAAGCAAAGATAGTACCAATAGTTATAGGAGCCTTAGGTGCAATCCCAAAACATCTGGAGCATATTATTATTATTATTATTATTATTATTATTATTATTATTATCATTATCATTGCAAGAGCAATCTTGAGTTGCCGCTATCAGCGGTGTGTGGTTATTGGCCTTGTTTATTATTATTATTATTTGTGGTACTATTAGTTACAGTAGTTTTAATTACATTATTTTCATGTAATAAATGTTTGGAGGTCGATGAACAATCTGAAACTTCATGAAAGGGTCGATGAGCTGAAGAGTTTGGGGACCCCTGATCTATAGGTTAACATGCATTGTGTTAGTCAATGGTTAGATTGGGCTGAACTCATAAGCAGGAGTTCAATATAACACATGGTGATATTTTTTTCCTTGTATGTTTCATCTTGATTCATCTTTAACTTTCAGTTCGGGATCTGTAGATGCTCCATTTCATTTTAACACCTTATTTTGCAGGAATCTATTTGTGGTATCAATCCTGGACCGTGTGAAGGGTGGCAGCTCCAAGCCAGGCATTGTACTGAGCGCCCAATTCTTTAAGCCAGTCTTATTTTCTAGTAGTGCTTTTAATCTAGAGGTGTGTTTTTCTGCAAGCAATGCAGTGCTGTAGCACCTCAGAACAAACAAATCCTTTTTTGTTACACTTTCTTTGCTGATATTTTATTGATCTTTTTTTAAAGGTGATGCTGAGTCAAGCTGCTGCTTCTTGAAAGGCCTTGATTTTGTCTGTTCTTTCTTTCTTTCTTTCTTTCTTTCTTTCTTTCTTTCTTTCTTTCTTTCTTTCTTTCTTTCTTTCTTTCTCTTTCTTTCTTTCTCTTTCTTTCTTTCTTTCTTTCTTTCTTTCTTTCCTTCCTTCCTTCCTTCCTTCCTTCCTTCCTTCCTTCCTTCCTTCCTTCCTTCCTTCCTTCCTTCCTTCCTCTCTCTCTTCTCTCTCTCTCTCTCTCTCTCCCTCCCTCCCTCCCTCCCTCCCTCCCTCCCTCCCTTCATTCCTTCCTTCCTTCCTTCCTTCCTTCCTTCCTTCCTTCCCTCTAAAAAGATTATCTTTACAGTACTTTTATGATGTGCCTTTTTACTGAGTATCATTTTAGGTTTTCTATGACTTTTCATTTAATACATTTTGCTTTGTTCTTCTGGATATTGCCTTTATATTCCATTTGCAGGAAGGTGACTCAAAATCTCCCTTCATGCATCTACAGTACTTCCAGCTATTTCCAACTTCTGAAAGAAGGCCCTCAAAGTGTGCATGTGAACTCAAACCGATGAAAGCTACATTAGTATACTGTGCACTTTATGTTCCAAAGACCATTTGCCAGCCTCAAATAAATGCCAGAGCAAGTTTCTTGAGCATCTAGGGTGGTAATGCTAAGGAAAAAAAAGTCCTAATAAAAATCATAAAATGCAAGAAAAACCAGGGAGGAGGAGAAAGAGTTTCTTTGCATTTTACCGGTTTCCAGCTATAGCCCAAGACATGGTGGGCTTTGTTTTGAAATGGGAATTAAGTGCAGGCCTCCTTACCACGAAATCAGCACTGCCTTCAGCTCCTTGGATACGACCGATTGGGCCCTTGGAAAACAGGAGAAAACATAAAGCCATCAAAAACACAGAACATTCTCTCACTTGCAAAAAAGAGAAGACGGTTACCTTTCATCCTGAACTGAAGGAAAAGCTCTCACAACTATGGCTATCCAGACAGAAGGCTTTTAGCACTTCCGATCAAAAGGCACTGTGAAATTGTTGCATCTTTTTCCCTTAATGGACTTTTTTTGTCCAGTAAGGAAAACGATGGAGGGAGTGGCAGTGGAAAACAGGAGGAATACAAAGGAAAGATCCCATCGTTTGAGGCACAGTCATGTAATGATGGAAGCCAAGCACATCAGTTGGTAACCATTTTATGGCTTGGACCAAAGATAAGAATGAGTACCCTTGGCCAACGTATAGAGAGAAAAGTCAGCTCTTAGATACATCATGGATGTTGATACTTTTAGTTCTTAACTGGATGCTACTCTCAAATCTATAAATGAGTCGCCCTCAAACTGCCATGCAAAGCACCCAAATCAGTAGCAACAGAACTTACTGGCTTCCCAGGAGGCCCCGGAGCCCCTTGTAGTCCATCTGATCCCCGTTCCCCCTAAAAAAACACAAGAGGAATCACAAAAACATTATGGCAGCCAAGTCCAAAAGACAATCCACCACTGTGAGCATCCATGGTCCTTAGGAATGGGCATCAGGAATGGACATTAGCATCCACAATCCTTAGGATGGCTCTTCTGTTGCCACCTGAGCTGTGTAGGCCACATGGAGAGGGAGATACCCAAACACGCAGAGGAGCAGCCAGGAGTGCAGACAGTGGAGGGGGAAGGAAACAGGGAAGGAAAAATGCTGGGGAGAGGATCCAATGGAATTATCAGGCAAGGTGGAGAGGGGAAAGAATGAATTCTGGGACCCTGCCTTGATTCTGCTCTATTTTTGCTTCCCTTTCCCCAAAATGGAGCAGAGGTTTTGCAGAATGGGTGATTTGCTTATTTATTTTAAAAAGCAAGATAACTTGTGCAATGTTTATTTTTAGAATACTGTTAGGAAAATGTAAATTATGCAGGATGCAGAAGCAAACTATTCTGAACACAGGATCTAATTTAATCCATTTAGCGTGCATAGCCCTGATCCTAGGGAAGAGAAGATGGGAGAGATTTGGCAGCGTTCATTGTCTGGTTACTAATGTGGGTCTCTTTCTGAACCTTTCATTCTCTCTCTCCTTATTTGTTTAGTTAGTCTCAAATACATGAGGATCCTAAGCTATATGGGGGCAGCAACTATATATATAGGCTTACATATAGTTGCTGCCCCCATATTACATTTTTATATCAGCTTATTTTTTATTTAAAATCTCTCCTGGACAACTTGTACAAATATCCTGATACATATCTCAAGAAGCAAATATCTTGTCATACAAATACCGTAATGTAAAGACCATGGTATCAACAGACAAGCAAGAAACCTACTTCCAGAACTGGAATGGAGTAGATCAGATTTCATTCTGGCTTCCTCTGTTTAATATAATTGGGCATAGGCAACATCCACCATGGAAAAGGGCATTCAGGCTGACAATATCCACCTTGATGCCAACTTTAAACTTCAGGCCCAATGGCTAAAAGACTTGAGAAATTGGGGAGAGAGGGGGTTCCTTGTTTGTTCCCCCCATTCTGGCAAATTTTGCTTTCTGCTTGTAACATTTTGTGCAATGAAAAGTTCCAGAGAAGTCTTTAAATGGTCCTTCTCTCTCTCTCTCTCTCACTCACTTTCTCTCTATATATATATCCCTCCCTCCCTCCCTCCCTCCCTCCCTCCCTCCTTCTCTCTCTTTTTCCACAAGGATCATCATCATATCATCATTTTACAATATATACCCAGGAACTGATTCCAGAACACTTTTAGGCAACTCAATAACCCCCAAGGAATAGGTACATCTCAGCTGAACCCTTACCTTCATTCCCAAAGGTCCCATTTCTCCAGGAAGCCCAACTTGACCTGCGGGGCCCTGAGTCATAAAAAAAAAAGAGGGAGGGGGCTTTATTTTCATCACACATATTCTACATGAAAGAATAACACAGTGAAGGACACCAGGGAGGCTTTATTTCACCCATGCAGACTGGGCTGGACAGTCCTCCCTTGCGGAAATGATTTGCTTGGCTAAAGAATGAAAGACCAATTTTGGACTGCCTCCACCTACAGTAGATGGCTCTTCTTCTGTCCTGCTGATAGGAAGACTGGAAGCTGTCTTATACCATATCAGAGCTTCATTTCATTTAGTCTAGTCGCTCTTGAAGGTTTCAGCATGGAATCTTTCTCAGCCCTACCTGGAGAGGCAGGAACTGATGCTGGGAACTTTTCCATGCCAGATGGGTCCTGGGTCACTGAGTGATGATCCTTCACAACCAACTTTGTACTATAATAATGCATGCCTATACCAGGGACAGCAAACATTTTGGGACAGGGGCACATCAGGGCTTCTGAGAGCATGTTGCAAATGCACCCACACAATGGCTGGCATAGGAGCAACATATTGTGATTTATTATGCAAATCTTGATCCTGGCCTAACATCTTCGTAGGGTGTAAGGACATGCAGGATCAGCGTGAGGGTGTAAGTTCTGTCACTTGCCTCCCTGCTGACATCCATCCATAGGAGACTTACCTATTTACAACATGGGTGTAGCCTGTCATAAAACTGCAATTTACTAGAATGCCTTCTAACCCCCCCATCCCAAGAATATATTCAACCATTCTAGTGGTGCCCAAAGGCATTGCTGCAAATAAAAGACCTTGCTAAAGACTGGTGGCTTGTTTTGCAGAATGCTGACCTCCTATTTACTTTTCCAAAAAATTGAAAGTATCTTTTAAAAAAATCATTGTGTACTCCTTATGTACAGTGAAGAGCAGGGAGATCACCTGGACATGCTCTGGGGTTTGCAGTTTCAGCTTCTGATCATCAGCCAAGAGAACCAAATTCTGCCTGGGTCAGCAAAGTTCTGGGCATTTAGCAACATATCAAACTCTGATGCTGAGTCAGACAGTTGCCATGCCTAATAACTGCCTAAAGTCTCAGGCAGAAAGAAGGCACTTCTCCATCCACTGCTTCTTCATTAAAAGAAGGCACAGATTTGCAAATCCTCCTTGTTTTGATTTCACAGGATCACTCCAGATGAAAAAAAGAAGAGTTGCACGCGTGCAAAGGTACACCAAATCGATTCGACACATCCAAGCACTTTAACTACTTACTACGTTAATTGGATTACATCTCCTTCTAATTCAATTTCGGGGTCCAAATGTCATACAGTCAGGAAATGGACCAGCCTTTGGCATGAAAAAACGTATCTTTGAGTCACAACCTTGCCCTGCTAACTCTCAGGAATAACTAGTTTGCAAAGTAGATGGAATAGATCATTTTTTAGTTACGGACTGCATTCCTTCCAGGGTTCAACATTCAGGAGCCACATTCCAGAGCAGAACAATGGGTGGGTAAAATCACCCTTTTTCTGGCTCTTTCTGCTAAGCTCCATCTTCTTCCTGTCTCTTTTTCTCATTTTCTTCTCCCTCTTTGAGGCTTCTTCCCTTGTTCCTTCCTGGAGAGCAGGTGGCCAGGGAGGAACAGATCTGTCTTGCTCAAATGCATCCATAAAAATAGGATAATTGATGAAGGTACATGCTTATGGCTATGAGGACAACTCTGCACCACACTGTAAAAAAGACAAAGCATTGACAATAGCTGATGGGGAAGTTAAACTTGGAGAAGATGCAGCAATGGCAAAACTAACTATATATACGTAACAGAAGTTTAATGAAGTTCAAGCAAAAATGGCTTCCATATACTGTATACCAGTGTTTCTCAACTTCGGCAACTTGAAGATGGGTGGACTTCAACTCCCAGAATTCCCCAGCCAGCAAGGCTGGTTGGGGAATTCTGGGAGTTGAAGTCCACCCATCTTCAAGTTGCTGAGGTTGAGAAACACTGCTGTAAGATCACACAGCAAGGCAAATACAAACACTTAGAGGGTGGTTTCTTAAATTTATGTTAATAAATACTAGAAATCAGTTGGAACAGAAAGAAGAGGGAAGCCAGAAATTAAATATTGCTATTATTTTTGGCGTGCTTTTTTTTTCTCTCTTTTTTCTATTTTTAACAATTATCAATAACAATATCGTGGACCTCTTGCCATAAAGCTCAAACATTTGTATTTCTTTCTTTTTTTAATATCATGAAAACAACTCAACGTACTCTGCATGGTATCTCTTATTCAAGTGACACTGTGCATTAACTGCATAACCATTATCTGTCCATCTCTAGATATTCTCTTTCGGGGAACTTTATCTCTGTTTTAAATTACAAGACAAAAGGAACAGATCTTTCTAGACCAAGGTCTGCACTGAAAGACGGAGTTTCCTTCCAATGCTCTATGAGTTTCAGTTCCCCCACCCACCATTTCCCCTTCCTTGGCAGAAGATTTTGCTCACAGTTCACACCACACTTTTGCCATTCTGTTCCTCCACTTATTTTCACCCTCGATTTCTTTCTCTGGGTACAAAACTTTGCCTCTAGCCTCTTTTAGAAGCAGCAGCACTGAAACATCGACCTTTTGTGGAGTCTGCAAACCAAGGAAATGCTGTTACTCCCTGGCTGCTGCCTGATTTCTACACTAGATTTCTGCTTCTCTCTGCTTTGCGTAGAAAGCCAGAGGGTGCGTCCTACAGCGTTGCAGGAAGGAATAACTCGTTTTTTCATGCCAAAGGCTGGTCTGTTTCCTGACTGTGCGACATTCGGACCGAGAAATTGAATTAGAAGGAGATGTAATCCAATGAACACAGCATGGACAGTGGTACTTCGGTTCACGAACTTAATTCATTCCACGATTCTGGTCGCGAGCCGAATTGGTTGCCAACCGAATCAAATTTCCCCATAAGGTTCAGTGTAAATAAGGTTAATCCATTCTGAACCATATGTATTTTTTTTAACCACAAAAATATGAAACAAAGTACAGTACAGTACAGTATGAAGAGAGAGAACACTAACCTTGCTTGAGGCGACACCAGAAAGCTTTACAGCAAGTGTCTGTCTGCGACCGCGATCTCGCCTCGAGGAAGCCACGACCACGTGTCAGAGCAGGGAAGGTGACCGCGGGTTGTGCTCGTCACCCGATGCGGAGTTCGCGAACGGAAGCAAAATTTTGCAAACGTTGCTGTTCGCGAACCAAATTGTTTGTGAACAGAAACGTTCATGAACCGAAGTGTTACTGTAGTTAAACTGACTGGATGTGTTGAATCAATTTGGTGATTTGGTGTACTGAATCTGCCCATTTGGGTTTCTCTTAGTTTTGCAAGTTACATCAAGTTCTGACTCCTACAATTTTTTTTTTACTTTTGCTAATCTGTTCAGTTCAGTTTGTAAACCTGAGATAGATGATAGATAGATAGATAGATAGATAGATAGATAGATAGATAGATAGATAGATAGATAGACAGACAGACAGACAGACAGACAGACAGACATTCACACACACCTACAGTACATCAAAGAATCAATCAAATAAAAAATCAAATAAAAAATGTGATCTGTAGCAATTGCCACTGTTATCTGTATGATTGTTACTTTATTAATTTATTTTATATAATTTTATTGTATTTCATGTCTACTTTTTAGCTTTATGAATTATTGGTTTAGGTATTTTTAGTGTAGGGTTCTCTGGCCTAAAGGCCGTAATGAAGGTTTTGATTTTGATTATACTGTATATATTCACATTGAAAGTCACATGTAGTTTAGGAAACGTTTTTCCAATCATGTGCGTTTTTGTTTGCTGTTTTGCCTAATATACGCCCTTTTTAAAAAAAAAAAATTGTTCCAATATAGGCCTTGTAGCACATTATTTTCAGGAATGGAAGCATCTTGTACAGACTTTTTCCTAATAATGCATTTTTTCATTGTTGGCAAACTACATTGCAAAATTGGGAGAACTGCAAATTTCAAATGATAAGTTTTGATTCGCGCCCTGGTTTGAAAACCCAACAATTAGATAATTTTGCATTCAAATAAGAACTAAGCAAATTTCTTTTCCATTGTCCCTTTACAGACCAAGCACACTGCTCACCACCCACATAGCCCAACGGGTCACAAGCCACACTTACAGGAGGTCCTGGGAATCCGGGTCCCTGAAACAGACAGATACAATGGGTCATCATTCTTCACCGGAGGATCAACTGCTGAAAAAGTAATAACTGTAGCATTGGCACCAAAATTTCCAAGAGCTTGATAATGTCTTGCATTTTTCCAATCAGAATTCATGGAATCAGGGGTTCATAACTTCACCCACAGCACACATTTGGAATTCGAAAACATATTAGAGGAGTTCAATGATCACCATGCTGGGCATGGCCAATCATGAAACACTCCTATGGCAGCCATCCATGACTTAATTTTTTAAGAATACCTCTGGGATCTGAGTGGGGCCCAGTGGTTTGGCCTTGGGTAGATATTTTAGGGTTCAGTTCTTGTTTTTCATTTAACCATTCCAAAACACTCCAGTCTGGAATGTTTTGATGCCAAAAGATGTTTGAGCAAAACATGGGCCCATTTCTAGTGCTCCGTTGCTTGGTCAGACCACATCTAGAACACTTACTTAAATTAAACAATGCTAAAATCAAAAATAGAGCTGTTTGCTGTAAACATAATAAATACATTCTTCTATCATTTCCTTTTTTTTCCTGTTTTTGTTTTCTTTTCCTGTATTTTTGTATCTTTATTTCCTTCCCTATATTAAAGCAGTAAATAAATAGGCAAATGACTTTTGACTCTTTACCTATCTTTAAAAAAAAAAAATCTGGAAACCTTGGAATAACTCATTTTGAGGTTGGAATGGCCTCTTTTCTAATAGCTATTACCAGAATAGTTTATACACCTACATTCTCCTTTTATGGACTGAAACCAACTTTAAGATATAAGATGTGAGAGCATCTCCCAAGTGTTTCAGGGCCTATTTCTCCCTGTATTTACCCAGAAGCGAGATGTGTTAATCTGAATGGAATGTAATATCCATAACTATGTTTTGAATGACAGCCTTAAACCATACATGTGCAGTGGCCCTTGGGGCCAAGATACATCTAGATCAACATTGGCATTTTTCTCCTACAATTCACACCTGGCTTCCCCTGGCCTTTGCAATCTCCTTGGCAGATATACTAGCAAGCCAACCAATTCATTTCCTAGTTTCCAGATAAACTGGGGATGATGGAGGCCAGAAAGTAGCAAGTTGAGGGAACTGACAAAATCCATCTTGTCCCTCCCCGATGGTTTCAGGCTGTTTATTTATACCTGGCCTTTCTGCATTTAAAAAAAAAATTAAAAACCCACTACATTAATATTAAGGTCAATGGTTAACTTAATTAACCATTAAAAGATGGTTTGAAACAGATGCATTTTTACAGATGTTTAAAGGCAGGAGAAAGATAGATCAGAAAAACAAGCCTGTGAGCGTAGGAAATATGGAAACCCACAATTTCCTCCAGTTGCTCTAAACTCATCTAGCATTACTGTGTACAACGGATGCGTTTCAGCTTGGCATCTTCTCATCCAGCATGTGCAAAGAAAAGCAGACACTTACTGGGAGCCCTGGTGGTCCAGGAAGTCCAGGCTGGCCCTGTATCATCACAAGGGAAAATAGAGAGTTGATGTAACAGAAGCCACAGAACAAGACTTTGATTCAACTTCCAATTTCAAAAGTTTCCCCAAAAGCTTATTTCTTGGGGCAGATGCAGGCTTGAGCTTCAAGAAGCAGGGGCCTTTCCCATTCATTCTTCAGCAGCAGGGATCATAGTCATGGTATTAGAAAGTAGGCTCAACAGCTGAATCAATCATGGATCCTGGGCTAAATGTCCCAGCACCCAGGGGGCTGAAAACAGATGTGTTTCAAAGGCAATGCTGAAAAAAATGACAAAACGGAAAGGCCATCTCCTGTTTTCAGCTCGTTGTAGAGTCCTACACAGGCTGGCCTCCTACCTGTCTGTATCACAACCACTTCCAGTCCTTTCTGCAAAGCTGGACCCCAAGAGCTGAAAATATTTCTGGAAGCAGACTGAGACCAAAGAGAGTGTTCTCACCCAAGAGAGAAAAGTCTACATCCTGCCCTTCCTGATGCCACCAACCACATCTAATTTTTAAGCCATCAAAGCAATATCTGGATTGTTGCACCCCTTGGAGACAGGCACCCCCACCTACCTGCCAGTCCATTACATTTCAAGCAGAAATCGTCTATTTCTATAGGCACAGAGCAAAGCTACATGAGACACTACTCATGTCATGAGAAAGCTTGTCTGTAGTTAAATGGCTAATCAAGAGAACTGCAGCACAAGGAGAAATGGAATTTCTCAGCGCTTATTCCATGGCACATCTCACCAGACTTCCTTTTGCAGTTGCTCTGTTAGGATGGCAATCACAGTGACTGGAGCCGGTGGCATCCATCACAAACCACAATGATACCGACATGATACAGCTATGCACTTGCATTACAGCTTCTGTTGGAAATGCTTTAGTTACGGCATTTCCGTGATGGCTTCATCACACACATGTTCCCATTGGCTCCTGCCTTGCTTCCCTCTGTGGATGCCTGATTGAAGTTTTTATTCAAAGGCTAACAGAAGCACAAGGGATGGAGATTTCTGAGATGATGATTCCTAGGAAAAACAAGGTTTGATCTCCTCCCAAGCATGTTGTGGTGAAAGTTCCCTACCCTCCTAAACAAATAATTGGACATACTGAAGGGCTTAACATCAGGTCTGCTTTTTCAGCCCTCTGTTTGTCTCCAAAGTTCCCTGTACTTGCTTTCTGGCTGAAATCTCACAAGTTGGTAGACCCAATGACAATGGGATTGGGTAGCTTCTGGTTAACCATCCTATGAGAGCCCAACATCTTAGCCCATCATATGAAGCAGGTAATCAATAAAGTCATCATTACGGTTCATTTGTTCAAATATGGTCTCTTTTCTGAAGGCACTGTGTTTTGTTGATCCAGGTTTAGAGTTTAGTACATTGTACAAATCTAGACGTTATCAATTTTATGGGAGGGCAGGGGCTAGCAAGGGAGAAACAAGAAGCCTGGAAACAGAGAGGGCCATTTCACAAGCATTCTCCAGGGAGAGGCAGGCAGGCCAGCATGAGATGGGAACACAAGAAATCAACTGAAGAAAGAAGCCCAAGGTTTAAACCTGAGGACACCCATAAATGTAGAACCTGAAGTTCAGCCCCCATAGAAGCTGATCCTTCATCTTACTTGGTTGCCTGCCTGCATCTGCAATAAAATTGTAATCTGCTGTTAAGTTTGCGAGTGTGTGGCTACGTTTCAGAGAGATGTTTACTGCAAGGGCCTGAGGGCAACCCTCGAAACGCACACACAGATTCAGAGCACATAGTTCTCCAACGTTTCTTTATCCTGCGTCTTACTTCAAAGCAGTTTTCTCCAAACTGTGCCCCCCACGGGTGTTAGACCATGGGTGGTTGGCAGTCCCAACACATGGGAAACCACAAGCTGAGGAAGGCTGCTTTGGTGACTTCAACACGTTACATGCATCAAACACCTTTCCACCAGGCAGAAGAGTTACCCACTTTGGGACCTGGTCTCCCAACATGACCTGGTTCTCCTTTAGCTCCTATGAGACCCTGCAAAAAAGGAAAAGAAAGAGAATTACAGGGATCAGCTTGAGGGATATCAACTAGGTTTTGTAGACAGAAGCACACGTTTTGCTGAAGCCCTGAAGCTAATCCAGGAACAGAAGATCAAGGAATTGGCAAGCTTCAAATTAAGGTTTGGGGGGAATGAAACACAGCCCAAAGGAAGCATGTGTTTGCATACATTTGCATACATAGATGAAGCAAGTTAATTTTCTAAATGAGCACCCTTTGGATATGGTGAACTGCAAGTCTCATCTCACCACCCAGTCTGGCTGGAGAGTTCTTGTCTAGCCAATCTGGAGGAGATCAGATTGTAGCAGCTCAGCAATCAACAATTATTTTCTGCATTAAAAGGATCTAGCAAGGTTTCTCGGTTACCAGTACTCTAAGACACACAACCTTTACTTGAGCTTTCGGACAATTTGGGGGTGTGGGGGAGGTAGTTGAGAAATATTTATTTATTTACTCTGTTTGCAAGAGCGCCCCTCTGGCAAAAAATACCACTGGCATGAGTTTCTCCTCTTTTTGTGAATAGTCCGTCCTGAGTTGGCTCAAGCAAATCCAGACGAACTCAGCCTTGCATCCTTCAGAAGTGGTGGGCCAGATTTCTTGATGGCTGGGGATTCTGGGATTTACAGTTCCCCACACAGCTGGGGGCCACCGGGTTGAGGAAGACTGGGTTAATGGGTACAAGTTTGCAAAGACTGGTTTTGCTATGAGTAGTTCAGGCTTGGGCATTCCCATGCAGAGCCAACATGCAAACTGGATTCATAGAGGCATGCAAAAAGAAACAGAGGCTATGGACTTCAAAACACCTGGAAAGTGTTGTTGGTGGCCAGAGCAGCCAATGTCCTTTCTCAAGGACAGTGACTGTTTTTTTTGCTTACACCAGCTACAGCAGCTGGCTGGGGAATTCTGGGAGTTGAAGTCCACTCATCTTAAAGTGGCCAAATTTGGACAACACTGACCTATGGGGTTCTGGTAACTTCAAGTTATTTCTTGGGGGTTGAAAGCATTTATTCCAGATGCTCTTCGCTGTAATAAACACAGGTCTCTGCCTTCTCTTGGAATCCCAACCTGCCCGACAAAGGTTTCTAACAACCACAGGAAAATGATGCCACAGCGAGCAGAGTGCAGAGGTGAGCAACCTTTTCAGGACTGAAGTGGCCAGTGGGAATGGCCTGTCATGCGCTGTTCTGCACATGCACAGCCAGGAAACATAAACTAAATTTAAAGATAGGGAATATAAAAATAAATAGGGAATATAAATGTTATTTATATAGGAAGTCTTCTTGTAATGAATTTTAATTCATATTTATTCTATTTTAACTAATGTTTATTCTTTTACTGTAAACCACCCAGAGTCGCTCTGCAGTGAGATGGGTGGTGGCAAATTTGAAAAATAAATAAATAAATAAATAAATAAATAAATAAATAAATAAATAAATAAATAAGATTGCTTCCCAGATATCAGCTTAACAGTACAGGTGGACCTCACCTAATGACCACTCATTCAGCAACTGTTGGAACTTACAACGGCGCTGAAAGAGGGAGACTTACAAATGGACCTCAAAGTTCTGGCCGTCACAGAATTACTTCAGTCGCGTGACTGCTGTCTGCAACCTTCACTGCCGGCTTCCAACAAGCAAAATCAATGGGGAAGCCAGTAGGAGGTCGCAATGGTGATCACATGACAATGTGCTTAATGGCAGCGCAGGATTCACCTATCGACAGCAACCAGAAGTGTCAGTCTAAGCAGTGTGGTCATGTGACATTGTGCACTACGACTGCGTTGCTTAATGACAGAAATTCCAGTCCCAGTTACCGTTGTTAACTGAGGACTACCTGTACACTCAAAATTGGCAATGAACTTTGGAGGACCCAAGATTTTAGGGACTCCCAAGGACTTCAAAGGCCTTGAGGTGTGGGTTACTTTGCCATAGGTCCTGTTCACCCAGCAGGTCAAACCTCTCCTGCCCACACAACTAATCTAATCTGAATCAATTTCAGCCCACAATAGACAGAATTACTGGGAGCTAAAGAAACTCTCTTAGTCAGCCCTCTCATCCAAATAGTTATGGGCAGGGGTCTTATCTAGCCCCCCCCTTTTCAAAGGGGGGGGCTCTACGAAGAGAGAGCTTCTCTAGAAACTCTGACTACGTTGTGGTTTTAGATTGCATTCCCACATGGGGGGGGGAGTGAAAAAGAGGCAGGAAGTGGGGGAACCCTCCTTCAACCATGCCAATAGTGTCCTCAAGGGAGAGATTGCTCTCTCTTGCAGCAATAGCCTCCAGCCTCCTTTCCTAGACTTAGACTTAGACCTAAACTCAGTGCCTAGACATAGAAAATAGTTGCCTCTTCTTGACTGGGCCACTGGAGACTGTGTGTTCCTGATGTAAGAAGGCAGCTGTTAACCACGACAGCAGCAAACCAAGTCAACCACGATGCACAGAGCTGCAGAGGCACACCCAAATGGATAGGAAGAGCAGGGTGTTAGAGCTTGCAGTCAGAGCAGAAACCACGGACAGAACAAAGAGCGATGCTAAAATATGCCATTCAGACTTTGGGCTGAGTAACTACTCACATCTATTCCGGGCTTTCCCGAAGCTCCATTTGGTCCTGGCAGGCCTGGGTCTCCTTTGGTCCCCTGTTGCAAAGAAATGGTGAAGACATTAAACGTCTCCTCAGAAAGTTCAAGGAGAGGCAAGTGCCTCATACTGGGCACTTCTGTGAAAGATTTAAAGTGCCATTCTTCAACTTGGTGTCCTCCAGATAGGTTGGGACATCCAATCCTGAATTTGGCCATGCTGGATGGGAATGATGGAATTAATAGTCCCAACGTATCTGGAGGACACCCATCTGGGGAAGGGCAAGTTAGACCATCCAAAGCTCAAACTCCCCCATTCCCCAAATGAAAGTATAGTACTCTAGTTGCCCACCAAGGGTGTCCTCAAAATATGCTATTTTTGCAATGCCTAGCAAAGGCCTATTCCCTGAAAATAGCTGCAGAACTCATACTGCACTTCTGCCCCATGCCCTAAGCCTTGCCTATTAACGTAGGCACAACACATCTCCAGATCATTGCTGGCAAGGTCAGCATACTTACAGGACTGCCTGCTGCACCGGGTGGACCTTTATCACCCTAAGGAGAAACAAGAACAGCCATTATCAATCGGTTTGACAGATTTTCAGCCCCCTTTTAGGAAGTTGCCCTTACAAAGCATTTGGTAGAGCAGCCATAGATCTCCTTCCAAGAAAAGAATCCAGGAGAAATTGTTTTCGAATTAGATGTCCCTGCACCAGCTTAGCGATGTGTGGAACAAGGTGGGAGTGCAAAGGTGTCTTTCATGGCACCATCTTCTCTCCAGGGACCTCCAGCCTCTCTGGCTTCCCATCCTTCCATTCAACCCCAAGGGAGGTCTTCTTCTGAGCCCTTTGCAGACTGGAAAGGCTGGACAGCCAGGGAGGCTGTTTGGGGATGGAGAATGCACCACAGAAAACAATAATGTCAACCATTAGGCCCTCCCCCACCCCCAAGAATAAAGCAGACTCCAAAACTGGTCTCCAATAAATCCAAACTCAAGCACCCTGGGAATACGTTAGGAAAACGGAACCTTTGAGGGACACTTTGGAGGAACCATCCATGTTTGAGAACCATGTTGGTATTATAACCCCCTCTATCATATAGAAATGAGGTATTTTGGGAGAGAAAAATAGATCCTCCTGATCAAGGTAACCAAAAATGTTTGGGGAGGGTGGCTCAAAGCAATGCCCAGGGCAGTAAAACCCCAGAGCTGGTCCCTCCTTAGTACTTTGAGGCCTCTGGCTTCTGCATTTTTACCTACTGGGGGTTTCCCTAAGCCCTTTCCATGCATGTGTTTGTGCAATAAGGACTAGAAACTTGCCCTTCCAAAGACATTGAAATCCAGAGTTTCCACATTTCTCTAGTTCAGTCCAGATACCAATTACTGTATGACTTTGCAGGGCAAGACTGCAATTACAGAGACACAGAAAACCCTGTGTCATGTTCATCATGTTACGTTGCTAAGAAAGGAGAAGAGGATTATCTTAGACTCCAACCCTCCTTAGACTGAGGCCGCAGGTTACAAGTTCCATCTCCAAGTTACCAACCAAACTGGTTCAATTTTATTTTCCCACCCCATTCCTCCCTCTCCCCCCACTCCTTCTTCCTAAAGTAACCAGCATGAACATCTTCCCATAGCCCCTGAATCTGTTCTACCTCCCCTTGGGAAAAAATTAACACTTCCACCTAAAAACCAGTGAATGAACGCTGCCGAAGGAGCGTTCTCCTTCTCCTGCCCTCACATTTGCTGCAAAACACCCTACAAAAGTCCCAGCACAGGGGAGGGAATGCTGGCCTTGGAGGGTTTTGCAGATGAAGCCAGTTGGGGGTGGGGGGAGCCAGCAGCAGCCCCTCCCTCCCTCCCTCCCTGCAACCTTGGGCCACCCTGGAGACGCATCGCGTTTCCCTGGACATACAATGACCGCCTTTGTGCACAGAGGTGTCCTCCCTGCTTGCTCTGGCTCCCGAGCTCAAGCGGTGGACTCACATCAATGCCGTCTGCTCCTGGCACACCGGGCGGACCTGGGGGGCCCCGCGGTCCAGGTTCTCCTGGCGGACCTTGCTAAGGAAAGAAAGCACAAGCATGATTTGGTGGAGGAAAAGAACCCCAGGTAAACGGAAGAGCTGAACGGGTTGCGTTTCCCCCACAGTGGCAGAGTGAGAAAAAAGGAACAGAACACAGAGTGGTGGAAAGGATCCTCTGGATTCCTGGGACCTTTTCCCTGGGAATGGCAGTCTATCGGGCTGCGCAAGGATCAGGACTGGAGGGCCAACTGTGGCACGGAGTGCGCACCCAGCACCGGTGGGGAACCCCTGAGGCCAAAGACATCTTGAATTTGGATCTCAGCGCAGCCCTAACGTCTGAGGTGGCACCAGAGGTCAGAAGAGGTTCTTCAGAGCCTGGTTGGATCATTCCATGCCGCTGGCCTGAAAACAGGAGACTCTTGTGATTCACCAACTCTTGAGTAAGCCACAGTGGCCGAGAAGAGGCTGGAGAAGCCCTGCTTGATGTTGAAAATCATAGGGAGAGTCCCAGGAAGGGACAACTCATGGCTTGAGGGTCCCAACCAGATCCTTTGTGTACTCCCTAGGGTAGTGTTTCTCAACCTTGGCAACTTTAAGATGGGTGGGCTTCAACTCCCAGAATTCCCCAGCCAGCAAGGCTGGCTGGGGAATTCTGGGAGTTGAAGTCCACCCATCTTAAAGTTGCTAAGGTTGAGAAACACTGCCCTAGGCCCTCCCTTGGAATGGTGCTACCAGCGTTCAGTCCAAGTCCAAAAAATGCAGCAGTACGATTTTCTCCACTTGCTTGAAAAATTAAAACATATTTTCATTTTGAAACACTCAACAGCAAAACAGAAAACAAAAGTTGGGGGCGGGGGGGAAGAGTAATATTTCAAGGTTTCCTTTTCTTTGCAACTCCCCTTTAGCTCCAGAGGCTGGAATGAAAGGAAAAAAGGACACCCAACTTAGATGAGGAAAAATCCCCCCCCCCGCTTTTCTTTTCTTTAAAAAAAAAAATCTTGGGTCCTGGATGTACTACAATTGGGACCAAGATTACCATATTAGTAGTTCACTTCCTAAGAGTCCCATTGTAATACGAGAATATATTTTCTCTGAATTATAGTTCTAAAAACAAGTGGCTTCTCCCAGGAGCATGCAGCTTGACTTGTTTGCTAGAGTCACCTATTTCTCATACAGATCTGTCTTTATTATTATTATTATTATTATTGAACATGCTGAATACAAACAAGGTCAAGGGAGAACCTGAAAAAATAAAAGAATGTAATGCAGATAACCCAACCAGCAATTTAAGCATGTCATGGAAGCTATAGCTTTCTAAAATAGGATTAGTACTTATGGATAATTACATATATTATATCACATTAAAGAAGTAAGGTGAACATGGGATCTATCTTTTTTTGAGCTCTAAAGCAGCTTGTAAATGGATAGACCTTAGGGTATGGGAGTAGTCAGCCTTTAGGTCTTTGTAAATCAGTTAGATGTTTCTTCTTTTTATTTTAGACGATGATCTCTTAATTTTGCAATTCTGGGTGTTGCACCCCAAAACATTGGGGGTCGAGGATGAAACCCAGTTGAGGGGATGTTGCTCCAGATACCACAACATAGGTGTGGTTCAGATGGCTGTTAGCAGGACTTCTACAGAGAGGTAAATGGGAGGTTGAGTCCTAACATGGGTAAATCTTTATCCTTTGTTGGCACCCAACAGGCCTCTTGGTAGGTCAACTCACTTAAGTTTCCACTTGAAGCTTCCCAGCTCAGGGTTTAGAACAGCTCCATATTTCTTTTTTAGAAGAGGCTCAGGGGGAGGGGGGCTGTTTAAAGCTATCAAGGAGTATGGAGGTAACATCAGTGAAGGAATGCAAGAATGTTAAGAAAAAAATAAATGAAAACTCAGTCCCGGGAAAGGAGAAGACATGAGAAAGAAACTCAGAATAACCCCACTTTGATTCAGTTTGGCATAGGAGCAGGTAGAATGATATTCTGGCAGGCTTTTGAGATTCTGCTGTTATACCCTGTAACAGAAAAGTACAATTCCTGAAATCGTTGCTGTTTCCTGACCTTGCCTACCTTGAAGGGCTGACAAAACATCAGAGCTGCCACGTAAATATCACTGGGAGGAAGAAAATTCAACGGTTGCAATCTGATTGCATTCTGGACATATCGTGTTTACTCCTGCTAGATTCAGTGGGATCTACTTCCACAGAATCACTGATTGAGAAAGGGATCTTAGGAGCTGGGGAGGGGGACGCTTCTCTGTGCAATACTGGATCTGCTCTGACGATCTCTCTGGACAATGGTCCTCCAGCCTCTGCTGAAATATCTCTAACAGACAGACTCCCACCCCCAGATTGTTCCATCACTGAATAGCTTTAAGCCTTCTAGAGTTCTTGTGAATATTTGGACAAAATCTATTTCTTCACAAATAACAATGCCCAGACTTCTCTATTAGTCCTGGAAGGCTTCATACCAGAGTTTCTCAACCTTGGCAACTTTAAGATGAGTGGACTTCAGCTCCCAGAATTCCCCAGCCAGCATTGCTGGCTGGGGAATTCTGGGAGCTGAAGTCCACTCATCTTAAAGTTGCCAAGGTTGAGAAACACTGCTTTATACCCTTCACTTTCAACTTAGTTGTAGAGTAAGGGGAAAATGTTGGATTAAGTGTGCCAGTTGCTTTTGGACACTTCAAAACAAGGTACAGTTTTCTCTCCTGAATTCTCTCTGTTTGAAACGGGACTTGGGCGTGCTTGTCTACAGGTGTCTTCCTAAATCAGGCAAAATGAGTTGCAAACAAGGACCTACGGTGGAGCTCGAGATGGCTGCACTGTCAATGCCTTCCAAGGAGCCAAACGGAATCGAAAACAATTTACTTCCAGCATTCCAGGATGGCGAGTATGTATGCTACATGGATGGGGGCAGCAAAATTGCTGAACCAAGTCCAGCATTTCATGAAACCTAAGGACGCAGCCCTCTCTCAGGTTTCACTTTGTGAGTTCACCCGCTAGGACGGTTCGCTCTTGGTTTCATCTCCTCATTAACGCCATGCATCGTGGAGCATCTGCCTTCCAGCAGAATCAAAATCCCACATGTTTCGAATGAACACCTAACGGCCTAGTGGCATCAAAAGGATGAGGCCGCTGTCTTGATTTTTCCACTTTTGCTTAATTTAACAAGGCGAGGTTTTGGGTCTGGCACACTTGCAAGTTAAAAGAAGAAAAATGTGTACGACCACTACTGAACTTAAAATACCTCCTCTGCAGTACAGGTTTCCAGAAGGTATTTGGTGAGTGAATGGTCCTCTTTGTCCTTCCGAGGCTACCAAACCATGCTTTCTTCTCTTTCCAAAGTAGCACCCAACTCTAGAAGGGACTGGAGGCATCTTGTAAATGGGCGCTGATATCCTGAAACCCACCTTCTCCTACTTAAAAACAAGGCCTTTCCTCCCCAGGAATATCTCTCCTATTTCTTATTGCTCATGGATAAGACCCCTTTTGAACTCAGATGAGATACAATCTTAATTTGGCTCTGTTCAACCCCTTGGCTGCTATCAGGACATCAGCCAAATTGCTTCTAAACTGCAGTTGGCAGTTATTTCACTGGACAGAGCCTGCCTGTTCTTGTTGAGTAACAGAAGATGCATACAGAGGAAATATTGGGGAGGGGGAAATGGGTAAGGGCCCTGGATGCTGTAGTCTTCCATTTGTGCCCTCCTGAATTCTCCCACCACCTCTTCTGTCTTTTTGGAACAGCGAAGAGGTGTCTGTCTGAAAGCCTGCGCCATCTTGCTCCAGAAGTTATGTTTTAATGGGTTTCCAAAGCAAGATCAGCTTAATTCCATTCCCACCACCCTTCCTGCTTCTTTGACATGTCTGGTTCACTATCCCAGATTATGGAAGGGGACCTGTCTTACCTACCTGGATTCTGTTCAGGATCATGCAGATATTTTTGAACTCAAACAATGTTCCATGGAGTTTATTGGGGCTTCTTTTCCACTAAATGAGAAACTGTTTATCCACCCAATTGACTGAAAGTCTCCTCACTGCGGGGTGATTTTGCACACCTACTCCGAAACAAACTTTGCAGAGTTCAGCAGGACCTATTCCCAACCAAGCATACATAAAGATTGCAGCCCAAATCATTAACTCAGAAGAAGCTAACTTCCAAGAATGACTGAATCTGCAGAAGGAATACAGAGTACTATAAAACAAGACATAAATTTTCTCCTCTGACCCTCACACACACACACACACACACACACACATCAAACCCACAGAGTTTGAAAATCCCCAGGGCTTTCCAATTACACAATACTTATTCTAAGTCATGCAGAAAAGGATGTTGACATATATACATTTGCACTGACGCATTCTTTTGCCAACACTGGATCCTCAACCGTGACTGATTTTGTTTCCCAAATACTCCCTTCAGGCCACCAGCAACACCTTCTCTATCAAAAATTGCCTCCCCCAAGACATTTCCAGATATAATATGAAAGAAGAGAACATACCAACTGGCCCAAGGAGAAGACAAGGCTTTGGAGAAGAAGGCAGATCTTGAAGCTACTCAGCAGTCGAGCCATATTGAGAAGCTTCAGGCTGGGAGACAGCCAGCCTTCGAATGAAAAGGTCTAACAGGAGCGGAGAAAGACAGGAAGGGAGGTGGGAACATTAATATTTAGCATTTGGGGGGAAAGGGGAGGAAAAGGTTGGGACTGGAACACCCCTCCTTGCCACGGACACGTTATTTTATCACCCAAGCCTTCTCCTTAGACTGTAGACAGGAGTCTTGGCAGGCAAATATTTGGAAATAGAGAAGGAAGGACTAGATCACAGGGATGCATGGAAAAATGGAGCAGCCAGCCATCAAATGCCACAGAGTTATGGCAAACTGGTCACAACAATGGGCACTAAAGAGACTTGAGACTGCAAAATTAGGCTATTTTTTTTAAGTTAATCATTCCTCTACCATTTCATATGGCTTCTTCCTCCTCTTCCTCTTCCTCTTCTCTCCTGGCAACTGCCTGGCCTAGCCCCTGCAGTTTTCTTGGCAAGGTTTTTTAGAAGGTTTCCCCTTGCCCCCTTCTTCCTAGGGCTGAGCGAAAATGAGTGTCCCTAGGTCACCCAGCTGTCTTTATGCCAAAGACAGGGCTAGGACTCACAGTCTCCTGGTTTCTAACCCAGCGCCTTAACCACTCCACCAAACTGGCTCTCTAAAGTGACATTATAACCACACAAGGTTCGCTGGTGTTCAGGTCAGCTGGTGAAACTGAGGCTGAGAAACAGCAGGTTTTCTAAAGCCAGAGAGATCTTCTAAGGTTGGAAAACCCATTCAAGCCAAATAGCCTAACATATTTCTTTCAGACAAGGACACGCAGATGACACACACTGCATCATCTACATCAGTCTACATCATGTATGTAGTGATGCCATTATCCAAATGAAGTTACATCTCTTGCACAATTACACAAATAACTGCAAATAGTGTACATTAAACATTATTTAAGGGAAATTGTCTTCTTTTTTTCTTTTTATGTATGAGTTCACACATCACATTAAGTCGCAGTGTGGTTCATTTAGCTTATGGTATTGCATGAACTCAGCCACTAATAGCTTATTCAACAAACTGTGGTTAAAGAAGGCTAATACACTGAGCACAGCCGTAACCAATATAAATGGATATCATATTCCATTCATACCTAATTTTCTCTTTAACAGACTACTATTCCCTCTGAGATCAACACATTATTTTTTTTTTTCCAGATGTGATGGATCTGCTCTTTCTGCAAGGGGTAGAGAAAGCAACCTGTGCTTTCAATTAATTAAAATCTACTCCTCTAGAACTGCCAAAATGATTGCACACATTTGACTCATTCCCTTTCATTGTCACTGCAACGATAATGCTCATTTTCCCTGTAGTCTTGTTCTGTAATAACTTCAATTAGCACCTCAAGGTGAGACTTTGGGGGACTGAAAGTGCTCTACACACGCACCTCACATATCTCAGGAGAAGCAATGGAACAATTTTCTCAGAAACAGGATAGCCCATTTAGAAGTCTCTTAATGGCTGGGCTTAAATGCTGCACTAAGTCATGATGTTGAATAATTCACAAGTGGCTGGGGATTATATATCATGCTAAACCCAAAGCCATGGTTTACCACCCACAATCCTGGATTCACGCACCTCATTAAGTTTAAAGCCAAGCAAATTATATTAAGATGCAGGCACAGTTTCTCCCATTAGTATCTATGGGGGCGTTCACATAACGTGCTTAATTTGGGTATCAAATTAGCCCATTTTCTGACTGGCATAAGACATTGACACTTATACTGACCAAACAGCCTGGATTCCCACAACACACACACGGACGCACACACACAAAAACCCAACCCGAAGGTAAAACTAACCCAACATAGTTCATTTTGTGAATGCAACTATTAGGTTTATAACTGAGCAAGTTAAATGCGTTATGCAAACACAGCAAATCTTTACGCGTTGTACTAAATCAAAACATGGATTGTTTAGCTTTGGCTAATCATCATGTGTAAACCCAGGGACATTGCTGTTTGTAAGACGACATTTATGACTCGGCATTCTTTATGAATTTGGCGACTATGGCTTGTTCAGCCAACCACAAACTATGGCTCGCCTGATCTGTGAATTCAGACATATTTTAAGGCCTTTAGGGCAGTGACCTTTCCTTTTTTTTGACTTACAAAATTCTCTGAAGTGTTAGAGGTGTAATCTTATTATCAACCTCTGGTCACCTTCTTGACAAATCGCTGATGGTGCCAGCAGATTTTAAACTGCACCATCTTAATCCCTAGTCGGGTTAATAACCATCATCTTGACAAGCTTCAGAGCAAACACGGGGAGTTGGGGTTTATGCACAATGCCTATTTCAGATCTGAACATCCTGTAAGCCAATTTAAGCACACGTTGGATGTTTAGCCCCACGTGTTTGGCCCCTGCATTGTTAGCCCCACTCAGAAGTGGAGATTTGTGGGTTTCCTTTCTTGATCCCCCTCTCCTGGTCAACGCGATTACAAAGGCTGCCAATTCTCTCTGTGCCTCTAAGTGGAGGCAGAGAGCAACCACGGATGCTTTTGCCGGAAAGAAACAGGAGATGGCGGGGATGCTCCACACCAAGGTGTTGCTCTGAAATGCCACCTTCAGGGACCAGCCACAGGAAACTTTACTCCCTAAACCAGTGTTTCTCAACCTTGGCAACTTGAAGATGAGTGGACTTCAACTCCCAGGATCCCCCAGCCGTTTAAGCCTAAACCCAACCCTACAGTTTATGGATTATTCTCAAATGGACATAAACCATCATCTTTGGGCTTTCACCTTGGCCAAGTTGGATGCTCTGCCCTCTGCAGTTCTGTGGGGACGGTATAAAAACATCCCTCTTCAGCAGTGCTTCTGCCCATGGGGAGATGGCTCTGTGGAATCCCTAAGCCAGATGCTCCTTTGTTGCTCTCTCTTTGGGAGTCAAGGAAGGTAGATATTTATCCCATTTTAAAGAACCACCCTGGCAGAGAGCCCAATGCCTATCTGTCACTGCTTCTATCTGACCAGGACCCAGATCCGTCTTTCCAGGTTGCCCAATTCTGTGCTCTCATTTGTTGTATCCGTCCTACCTATGGTTGATGTTTAGCACACGTTGGTGATTGCCACTGCTATTTGTACTACAGCTACTATAATAATGTACTTTCTGTAATTCTATTGCATTTTTGAAAAGTTTTATTAAGCAGGTCTAAGAAATTTACTGCTGTGTTTCTGACCCAAAGGCCATAATAAAGGTTGGATATATTTTTCTGAGCATGCACAGATTTCTCTGAGGCATCGGGTTCGCGGCCCACCTTGCAAGTTAGAAGCTGAGCGACAGCCCTCCCACGGCACTCTGTGAGCCTCGTGTGCAGATGGAGATTTGAACCCAGTCCTGCTTAACCTTTGAACCACCGCTCCAATGGCCCTTTAACAGAGGTGGTCCCTCGTGGGAGGACAGAGGGGCAAAGGCTGAGATTTGGGCTGAGTTTTGCTGAGCTCTCTCCCCCTGCAGCGTCCTCCGGCACAAGCGGTCAGGAAGGATAACCGAGAGTCAGAGCTGGCAGGTTCTACAGCAGTATTTCTCAAGCTTGGCAACTTTAAGATGGGTGGGCTTCAACTCCCAGCGTGCTGGCTGGGGCATTCTGGGAGCTGAAGTCCACCCATTTCCAAGCTGGGGCATTCTGGGAGATGGGAGTCCACCCATCTTAAAGCTGCCAAGCTTGAGCAACACTGTTCTAGAGCAGGGTTCCTCGACCTTAGCAACTTGAAGATGGGTGGACTGCAACTCCCAGAATTCCCCAGCCAGCAAGGCTGGCTGGGGAATTCTGGGAGTTGCAGTCCACCCATCTTCAAGTTGCTAAGGTCGAGGAACCCTGCTGTAGAGGGCCACAGGTTCTCCACCAGCACCCAGTACAATCCCAGAAATGAGATTTTCATTTCCCTCGAGGGTTCTGTCTGGGAGAAGCACCCTACACATCACTCTACGAGGGGCTCAACCAGCCATCGGCTCTATCGAACCGGGGCCTTTCCCCTCAAACGTACCCACTCGGGGAAAATCCTGCGCCAGCATTTCAGGCAGGCCGGACTTTTCCCCTCCAGGCCCCCCTGGAGATGCCCCCCAACCCGGACCTTCATCATTACGCCGCTCCGCCGCCCCCCGCCTTCGCTCGTTCATTCATTCATTCATTCTTCTTTCTTTCATTCATCCTTTCCTCCATTCACGCCCAGCCCCTTCCAGGCCTATTTCGCTCCGCCCCCCGCCCTCCTCCCGGGCCTCGGATTGGCTCTCGCTCTCCCTGGCTGGCGCGCGTCATCGCCTTTCCGGAGAAGCCCGCGGGGCGGAGCTTCACTGGCAGCTCCGCCCCTACGCCCCCGCCCGCGTTCCGAAGCCGAGAGCGGCGGGGAGGCGAGGAGGGCGCGCGCCTGCCGGGGGGCGGCGCCAGGAGGCGCGGGGGGCGGCGCCGTCTTCAGCCGGTGCCTGGAGACGCGGGCGGGTAGGCGGGCGCGCGCACGCTCCTCTCTCCTCTTCCCCCTCCTCCCTCCCTCCCTTCCTTCCTTCCTCTCTCTCTCTCTCCTTCCTTCCCCCGCGCATGGGGGGGGTCTCTCTCTCTCTCTCTGAGCGCCCCTTCCTCTTTTAGACCACAAGGCTGAGGCAGAGGGGGCTGGGGGGGGTCGCCTTGGGGCTGTTGGAGGTGGGGAGCGGCCAATTTGAGGGGGTCGGTGCCTTGGGGTCAGTATTTGGGGAGAGGGCTGTGCTGCGGTGGGGCTGGGGGGGAGGCGAAGGCAGCCGTGCAGCCCCTTCGTTGCCTGTGGGTGGGGGGAGCCTCGGGGGCACCGCTCCCCCTCGGTTTCCTCCTTTGTCCTGCTGGGGTGGAGTCTCCCCCAGAAGGGTGGGGGTCCCAGGTTGAGGCTTGGGGGGCCCCCTCTGGTGGGTGCCCTAGAGGAGGGTTTCTCTTCAGGGGAGGGTCTCACGGCCCCATTGGATAGTGCCCCCTGATCTGGGGCTGCCTCGGGGTCCCCCAGGACCGGGTGGTGGAGGGAGCAAGGGGGCCGCTGTGTGCGCCTGTCTTGCGGGAGGGTGCCTGGCCCCTCAGAAAGGCGTGGGAGACCCCGATCCTGCAGGACCCCCGGGGGGCATCCCCATCCTCCCTCAGGTGCCGGGATTAGCCGGTGCCAGCTGGGTGAGCCGGAAAGAGGCCGGCGGGGCTTTGCGGGCAGCCTTCGCCAACCTGCCTGTGCCAGCGCGTGTCCGGGGCGGGCAGGCGATGGGGAAGCGCTGTGGGCGCCTTCAGAGCGGTGGGACACCCCTGGAGGAGGAGGAGGAGGAGGGCAGCTGCTGAGAGCCGAAAGAGGAAGTCCTCTTCCCGAGCAGCCACAGAGGCGGCGGTGAGGCAGAAGGGAGCCTGCGCCTGACTTTCTCCCTCCCCAGCTGCATGGCCAGAGAGCCTCCTCTGAAGCACTGAGGAAGGAAGGGGCTTCCTCCCTTTAACCCCCCCCCTTATTTCTTTGCACTTCGGCGGGGCCAGCTCTTATCTGCAATGACAGGGAAATCCGTGCGGGATGTGGATAGGTATCAAGCCGTCCTTGCCAACCTGCTGCTGGAAGAGGAGAACAAATACTGTGCAGACTGTCAGGCCAAAGGTAACCTGTGGGGCTTGGAAATGTGGTGTGCGGGGTGTGTGTGTGTGTGTGTCTTTAGGTCCTTGAATTTGGTCTTCCCGCAGAAGGGGTAGAGGGATGTGACCAGAGCGTGCCCCTTCTGGCCGGCGTGTCTTTGTGTTGAAAGGTGGGCATTTGCCGATACCAAGAAACAGTTCAGCGCTCCCGCACAGGTAAGCTTTGCTTTGTGTGAGCAGCACCCTGGTGTGGCTTCTAGCCGCAAGCCAGCGCTGAGCATTTCAGGTTGTCGTAACTGCATCCAGGAACGGTTCGAGCCCTCTACTGCAATAGGAGGCAATGCAGGTTCCTTTCTCAGAAATAGTTGCGCTGTGGCTGTGCGGGTTGGGGGTGAAAATGAGGGGGGGGGGTAGAAATATAAAGGTTGCTGGCTTTGATTTGAGGAGGGAAGGAACCCGTCTGTAATTTAGGGGATGCTGGCATACAGTTTGTTGCATGATGGCATCGGTACTGAGAAAGTTGACAGCTGTTCTAAGCCAGTGACCACAAATTGGAATTCAATTCTTGGGTTTACCTTTTGTTCCTACGTAGAGCAGAGAAGCATCGGAAAAGAAATGGGTAGGTTGAGTTTGGCATATATTTGATTCAACCAAGAAAAAAAAATCAGCCAGGGTTTTATGTCTTTTTTTGGGGGGGGGGGCTATAGCTCTCTGCTCAGGCAGGACTTTGCTTTAAAAACAGGGTTCCAGCTTCCTGTCCACAAATGCCATACATTTCTAGTTGACAGGGTGGCCGAGAAGTTGGAAAACTTTGTGTCTAGAAAGACCACAGGCTTGGTTTTATTGTTTTGAAACTAACTCTGATTTTCAAGGTGTAACTTGAAAGGTTCTCAGGAAGGATATTGACCTAAACTGCTAGTTGGAGGATGTGTCAGAGCAGTTTACTCACGATAGAATTGCCCTGTCTTGGGGCCATAAAGTGAAACTTATTTGGAAAATGGAATGCTCTTGGCTGATTGGTTTTGCTTCTTGCATATCTTGGCCTGTTTGCTTGAGGTGACTGGTGATGGTTTGCTTTGCGCTCACTGTTTGGAGGCACACCTGCTTCTTGCTAGTGACTCTGAGTGATCAGGGTCAAATATGTAACCCTGAAAGCAGAACAAAGGGCTCTTGCTTCCATCGAAGAGGAAAAATATAGATTGTATAGTTCAGAGGCCTATAAAATTAAATGTGTATTCCAGCAAACTTACTTGGAAGCCAACTAACCCACTGAAAACGTTATATAAACTCTGTGAATTCAGTTTACAATACAGGATCTCATTCTGAACACAGGAAATACTGGTTTAAGACTTATCTTCTTACCTTGAGTCAATTTTTAAATAAACTTACAATATACATCTTTGGCTCCCCACATAAGGCTGTTTTCATGTTTTGTCCTGAAAAGGAACCAAAAAAAGAAGAATAAACTTCCTGCTCCCTTGAGGGCCATTTGCTTGTTATCAGTTGCTGGGTTTCAAATGATCAGAAGGAATCTGGTAGCTCCTGTTTGAACTAACCCATTTTATGAAAAGGCATAAGCTTTCTTCAGCTGCAGGTCACGATGCATAAATTGGTTGTATGTAGATAGAGGTTGTGTGCATGTACATATATCATAGATCAGTGTTTCTCAACCTTGGCAACTTTACGATGTGTGGACTTCAATTCCCGGAATTCCCCAGCCAGCATGGCTGCCTGAGGAATTCTGGGAGTTGAAGTCCACACACCTTGAAGTTGCCAAGGTTGAGAAACACTGTCATAGATATAGAGTTCCTCATAGATACTCTAGGCATCTGATGAGTGAGCTGCAGCTCACAAAAGCATTAGCTTTTTAATCAAATTTGTTAGAAAAGATGCTATCCCAGACTCCTTTTGACTTTTTGCTATGATAGACTAACGTGGCTCTCCTCCTACAATAGGTTGCAAATGGAGGAGCAAATAGCTGTAGTAGTTCAATAGCAAGATTAGGCACAGCAGATACCAGGTTTCAATTTCCAGGTAGAGATAAGCATAATAAACATTTCCTCATTAAAGGAAGAGTTGTAAAAAAAAACCCAGGCTTTTCCTTATGGGTAGGTCAGCACTGCCAGAGACACTATAAATGCAAGCATTGCAAAATGTCTTTGTTTTGGCTTTTTGCCGGCTCATTTGCCATTCGACCTTCCGCTTCCTGTTCTTTTATCAAGGAGTCCCATTTCCAAATATGTTACTTGACTTCATTTGCATGTCTTCCTGCATATTTGCCTACGCTGGCCTTCCTCTGGTGGAACATTGGATGATATTTCTATGATGGTTCCCTGAGAAGCCAAGTTTGACTTTCTTTTTGTGGCTCTTAGCTAGAAGCTCTTTCTAAAAAGTTCCTGAAGTTTTAGTTTAACATCCACACTGGGTCTGCAAGTGTAGACTTTTGAATTGCCTATAAAGCAGCAAGATGTGGTGCCATAATTAATGTAAAACTGAACTACGTTATTAAAATGAAAAATAAATCATCATTTTAAGTCCAAACTCTCCAGAAGAATGGACAAATTATTCTATTTTATTGTAGCAGATATTTAAGAACATAATCAAGGAACATTAAAAAAACAAAAAAGAAGAATAAAATACAAAGAAGATTTATCAGCAGGATGAGAGTGAATAAAAATAAAGATATGGTAAAAAGTAAATTAACTATATAGGCCCCTATTTAGCTAAGTTGAAGCTGAAGGTTGGGTTGATGATCTTAAATGGTTCAGTGGAGGATGTTGAATTTGGAGAAAATTTTCAAAGTATTATTAAAATAGTGCTCCATATTAAAGTATCCTGTATTTAAACTTCAGAACATTATTAAAATTGAGTAAATATACAGTAATTAATCACAATAGCTAGTATGATATGAATCATAGATCAAAATTTCTGTATAAGCTAAACATTGTATCCTTATTTAGCAAAGCTTTGTTATTAAAGCCTTATGTTAAGAGAAACCCAAACCCAGATGTGGTACAAGCCCATATGTAGAGTTATAATTCATGAATAACTTCCAAGTTGAATTAAATTCTGTATCAGATTTCTTGTTCAAATACTTTTTTTTTTTTACATTGTGCATACACCTAGAACTTAATTTGCCATTTTTCTATAGAGGGGATTATATGTGAGTGTACAGCATCTGGGTAGCTGTTACCATGTAAAAAGCCAGCTTAGTATCCTTCATAGGAATATAAGGTTTGGTAATATTTAACAGAAAAAATAGCTGGTTGAAAAGGGAATTCAGCTTAAAAAAAGTTTGTGATAAATCATCTTCCAGAATTATTGAGCTTTACAACATTGCCACCAAATATGAAAAAATGATACACCCTGATTAATGTATTTCCAACTTTTCTTTTTTTAGAAAATGAGTTATTTATTTTAGCAATCAGTACTGGAATAATATACCAATGCAGAACATCTTATTCTAGCTTTCTCTAGGGGTAATATTTGCAGTAAATTTAAGTACTATTGGCATTCCCATTATTGCATATAAATTGTCCTCTTTAAATTCTGCATTCATTTAATCATACAATCTTGTTTGATTTCCGAGTAGCATTTCACTAATAAATTATAAATAAGCTCCAAGAGATGTTTTGAGTTTTGTGTCATTAGCTTTGTTTTTAGAACTGGGCAGCTTCTTTGGATATGTTTTGTTTATTTAATTAATTTACATGGCAGCCCATCTCTCAGATTTGACTCTGGATGGCTCACAACATGCTAAAAATAATAAAAAGAACAATATCAGCGAAACATAGAGAACGTACAGTATTGAAACCAATAAGGTGGTTCTGACCATTCAAGAATAAAAAAAAAAAAAAAGCAGAGATCACTGGGGTTTTGATTTATTAGGTCAGCTTATCAAGCAGTTCTGGATCATCAGTGGCTAGATCTGTAATAATGAAGAGCTTTTCCTTGCAATGAATTATGAGCATTCCAGAACCCATCAGTGGGCTTCTTTCTTCTTTTTGCACAGTAATAGTGAAACCAAGCGACTTAGCCAATACCTCCCGTAGGCAGAGTTTGTGACCTCAAATACTCTGTAAACCATTGCATTGTTCAGGATATCTTTGTAGACCAGTCCATGAGGTTTGAAAATGTGTGGGTTAAACAGTTAATAATTCAACTCCAGTTAGGAAAGTTTATAATATGGCTATAAAATGTGACATTTCTATTTCTGCCATTTCACATCAACTAATTTACAGTGGAAACTGCAGAAACCCAAACTGTTGCTATATTACAGCCTTCCCTAATATAAAGATGGACTAAGTTTTCCGAAGGAGATACAGTTGGGGAAAAAAAGATGTGGGCACTATTCTGACTAAACTATCCTTGGTTCTCCATGTAATCATCAATGAAACAGTTGCCAGGACTTTCAGGAAACAAATGGCAAATTTTTAGTGGAGCCAATGACTGAACCAATGGAATGAAGAACCAGCAAGTAGACCAGCTCTTCTTCTTCTGAGATTGCCTGCAAGAGCTCCATACAGTTGCTCCTCATGAGGAGACCACAGGCAGCAGTCTGCAGGAGGTTTAGAGCTCTGGAAGATGAGGGAATAGCTATCTTGCTGAAACTGCGGTCGGCGCCTTCAAAAAGGACACTGGGTTCACATACTTCCTTTTCTAATTACTTTCTGAAATTTCTTGTTAATTGCTTTTCAGCTATTAGGAACTTTTGGATGGACAAGTTTTACAGCACCAAGTGAGTTTCCTTTAATCCTTAGTGAAAGACGTTTTAAATACAACTTTAAGGACTTAGAATTTTTTTTTCCTTTTGGAATAAACAGCAAAAGGGGGATTAGAACTTTGATTTTGGAAAGTTACAAATGGATGAAGAGTTCAGATGGATTTGAAACAAGATTATAGAATTAATTATAAGAATCCTTCCCTTGGGAAAATGCTTTTGTTTGGAATTCTCTTTAAAAAAAAAAAAAGGAGACTTTGGAAGTTGGACACTAGAGGGAACCAGAAGGAACTAAAGATTACAATTAAAGGAGAAGAACACTTAAATTTGACTTACTAATACAGTATGGAGCAAAATATTTTAACATTGGACATATTGAAGGATGTTTTTGAACAATGGACCCAGAAGTTAATTTTAAGAGTGTCTGCCTCTATAGATAGACTGTGTTCAAAAGATGCTATGGAAGAGGAACAAGTTTTACCTGACACGATTGAGACTGATCTAAAAATGGATTTAAAAATGACAGGCTATAAGAATGACATGGAAAAAGATGGTACACTGGACATAGAAAAGAAACCTGCTGGTGTCTTAATAATTAAAAGGGATATACAGATAACAGACCAGAAGAATGACCCGGATAACTTTCCTACATTGGATTTACAAAAGAGGTATCAGGCCTAGCCCAAGGAAATCCAGGAGACCATACAGAAATTATCCAGCAAGGTTTATTAGCTACAACCCATTTACAAGAATCTTCCCAGACTGGAGGCCAGTTCCCAGACTCAGTCTGTTCACACCAATGGGATTTCTCAGGGAGGTGCCAGCCTCCTCCGCTTATCTCTTCCTCGCTCCTCTGGAGATGAGAGCACATTCTTTACTCCCCTCCCACCATTCCAGTCCATCACAAGAGGCTTGTTAAAGCTTTGAAGAATTTTGTGAGAAGGGATAAAGAAAAAATGAAAAGAAATCCAATTCTAGGACATTATTTGAAGGGACTAAAGATCAAGATTGTTAAAAGTAAAAGGAAGGAATATAATGTTAGTTTATTTGATCAAGGTTAAAATAGATATGTTGTTATCTCTGGTAACCCTTAATGGACTTTTGTTGATCAGGACTGAACGACGAGGCTTTAAGGATTTGCTTATAGATAAGAGATAGGATATGGGAAGAAGAGATCATTTGTTTTATTTTAGGGAGAAGGTGATTAGCTACTGAAGTTGTTTATACTTGTTGTGATGAAGAGGGAAGCCATTTCTTTACATATTTCTTTTCTTTTTCTCTACTGTATTCTTATTTTTTCTTTTCTATTTTTCTTTTTTCTTTTCTGCACTTTGTATTTTTTTGTTTTTCTTTTCTTTTTTTAGTTTTTATTAATTTTTACCTTTTTAATTGTAATTTTTAATACAATTACTAGTAAAAAAAATGAAATGGTTGCCTTTTTTTTATAGTGAGATGATTCCATGTCTGATAATTGGGGTGGGACTGGATATGCCTGGAAGTGGGCTTGATTTAGATTTCCTTTTCATTGGTAGATGTTCAGTGTTAGCGTTCCCCGTGATATCTCACACTTAGGTAAGATTGGACCAGAGCTTTGTTGAGCTTCCCATTGTACTACACACGATTTTCCTTTTTTTCCCCCCTTGCTTTACTAATTTGAATGTACTGTTCTTTTTTAAATTCCTCTTTAGTATTTCAAAGTTCATTCCTTACTTTAAGATTTACTTTGCGTCTTTTGTGAAGCTTTTGTAGAGCAGCACTCCTAAATGAGTTCAGAATCTAGGAAGTTTGTCTGTTCTGATAAATATATGCGATACGGCCATTTAGAATCTCTTCTAGCCTCCTACTAGGTAGGACAGCTGAATGATGGGACCTCCTCACTCAGAAGCCATCTATAACTTTGCACCAGCTGCTGGTGGCAGGCAAACAAAAAGGCCCTTTATCTTTAAACCTTGCTTGTAAGCTTTTCAAATCGAGAAGCACAAGCTGGTTGCGCAAGCTGATTACTCAGAGAAATAGGACAGTGGACTAGATAGGTTCAGTCAAGGAAAGTGTTGCCTTGGGGACCGATGACATTCTCCTCCCATATGTGATGCTGAAGTGCATATTTTGGGACAATCTACACCAGTGTTTCTCAACCGTGGCAACTCGAAGATATGTGGACTTCAACTCCCAGAATTCCCCATGCTGGCTGGGGAATTCTGGGAGTTGAAGTCCACTCATCTTAAAGTGGCCAAGTTTGGACAACACTGGTCTACATTAAGTTGCTGCCTTGCCGTGCCTCCACGCGTGAATCTCCAACTGTCCCTCCTGCAGTCTAATGGGACCAGTATGCCAGCTGACCAGCCTCAGACAGAGAAGGGTGAAAGAATTGGCTTTTTTTGCTTGTTTCCAGTTCAGGCCCAGCTGCAGGGAAAGTGTTTTGCTTTTGTTTCAGTTCTGGACAATAACAGTTCAGTAACCATTTCAACGCACCCCAGTCAACCAGTTCAGTTTCAGTTCATGTGGGAGAGTTAAATATAAGGCAGGTTATTTGTAATGAGTATTTACTCAGTGGGATGCCCTCTGTTTTCCCTGGTTCCCCGGAGGCTCAGTTGCCAGAGAGGCATAACTGGTACACCTGCCACATCTACAGGGTGGCAGAGATCTGTCCATGCTGCCTCTCCCCGTCTTCCAGTGGATGCAGAGCAAACTCTTACACTCACTCTTTTGATTTTCACACCTACCCGATGGCATCTTTTTAAATTCTCTTTCTGGTTTTTCTGTAATGCTTTCTTTTCAGTTGCCCCAGGTATGGATTCTCAGAATAGCAGCTATTATAAACCTGTTTCTCTTTCGTTTTATGCTTAAATGGAAAGATATTTATATGGAAAGACTTTTATGTGGAAAGACTTTTTGCTAGACCACACATTTGTACTATATTACTGATCTTCTCTTGAGAAATCTCTCACCTTTGTATTGTATCTTCATCCATTCTGTGTGTGTGTGTGTGTGTGTGTGTTGATCAGAGGATAAACTGGTGTCCAGGTCAGTCCTTCCCCAATGCCTCTCTTGAGGAAGGCTGAAGCTTCTTCAAACCCCAAATATAAACAACATCTCAAATACTGGTTGGATTCTAAGTGCTTGTTCTCATGGAGTCTGTGTATCAACCCTCTCAGATGTTTCCCCTTAAAAAAAAGAATGGATAAGCTGAATTTTTCCCAACTGAGATATAACATTTCATAAAGACCACTGGATATTCTTGCTAAAGAAACTGTAAGATCCTTAGCTGAAATAATGCCCTCTCTCTGCTAGATCTGTATTTCCTAGAGATTCCCAATTATGTCATTCCCTAGTGACTCTGATGATCCTGGAAATCGAGATTAGATCGGTAAGACTCTTCTTCTGTAGTTGAGATTCTCTCTTCCTGTGGCAAGAAGAATAAATCTCTCCCTTGCAAGCTTATGCCATTTTAGCTTGGAAAATAGGACTTGTGCCTATCAAGGGACCTGCTTCATTTGGGGAAGGGCTGCATTCCCCATCCAGTTTGGTCAAACACAGAGTGTGCCAGATGAGTGAACAGATCCTCTGGGCTAGTGCATTGGGCCTCAGCAACCTTGTGGGGCAAAAATGCATTTTGCAGAACTGAGTTGGTGATGAAGGTTGTTTTATGGCTAAGTGGGCTTGTAGGTAACAATCCTGAGATTTGAAATGGAGCATCTTCTACAGCAAATGATCAGCTTGCAGCTACAGATGCTAACTGCAAAGCAAGAGGTTGTGTAAAGATGCGAACTTGTTTTTCTGACATTACTTTGTGTATTATTGAGCAGTGGTGTCCTCACCCTGCCAGCAGCGCTCAGGCCTGAGTGAAAAAATTTTACCTGCCCTAACTATTGCTGTGTTGTAACACTTACTTACCGTCAAATGTGCTGGGTGCTGTATGTCAGAAGCAGACTTCCTTTTCTATGGAAAACCCTCTGGATAATCTGTTTGGGGCTGTGTGGTGAGTGGGATGGAAGAAAGAGTGAGTGGGGTCAAAGCTAAAGCTGGGGTCATACACCAATCTGTCTTCCTGATGCCTGCCTGTCAGCCCCACTCGACAGACCAGAACAGGAAACCGATTCCACAGGAAATGACCTTCATTTAGAATGGCTGTAAAAACAGAACCTCGCAAGTCTGATTCTGCGGTATCTCCTTCCCCTTCTTGTACTCTAGTGAATCAGGGAGGCATCTGCCCGAGTCACTTCCGAATACTGTCTCACGTCTCAGGACCTAAACAATGCTTCGGCCCCTTTTGCCCAGGTGACGGTTCTTGCATATTCCCGTCAAGGTCATCTTCCTTCCTCTCTGCACTCATTGCCTCCGTCCCTCCCTTCCTGTTTCTGAAATCCTCCCCCACCCAGGAGCAGGCTTCAGGAAAGGGAGAGATAGACCTGAATATATCTTGCAGAGGTGCCGAAATTAGGCTGAGAAAAATCAAGCTGGGAAAATGAGCGGTTCTAGGATTGCAAATTGTCCCTCCTGCTGTATCTATGTCCGTCATCACACAGGCAGGAGTAAGAGGCAGTCATCTTATAAACCTGCTTAGTAGGAACACATATCTGCTCTAAATTAGAGCTAAAGATTTCAAGCATGTCTCCATGGATGGCAACTTTCTTGGAAAAGAAATGCCCCTTGTGCAGGTTTGCCCGCTGCTGCGGGAGAAGTTACATGTGCAGAATGCACTGAGCAGATGATGACCCTCTTGCAACCAACAACAGGTTTAATGTGGCTGAAATTTGAAATGGTGCCATGACAAAGTAAACCCACTTTTTTTCCAGTTAGTTGCAGCTATTTGTAGGAAGCAAGAATTAAGGTAGCCTTCCCTGTCCTGTTGCAGCCCGGTTGCACTAAATTATACTGCCAGTTGTGCTGAGTGGGAATTGGAGAGCTCCAGACTGCACCAGAGAAGAGAAGATGGCTTAGGTTAAAAAAAAAAAAAAAAGAGCTACAAGTCTATCTCCCTGTGCTTCAACCAAGCCTACTCTTTGTTTACTGTCATCTTCCAAAGACCCTGTTGCATTAATGTCCAGTGATTACCCAGAGAAATGATGAAATGGTTTATCCTTTGTTTTTTCCAGGGGCTCATGGTAAAACTGAGTCAAGGTGCTCAGTGCATCTTGAAAAAGGCCATAATTTGCTTGTGAAAAGTCACTTTTAACTTTTTCAGAGCTGGAAATGTAATTTCATACAGCTTCCCCAAAGGTTCAGCACTGAGATATACAAAATGAAATGGTTCGCATTGCAGGAGTATTGTAGATGCAGTTAAATAGCAGGAAGAAGAGTGCTGAAGAAGGGATTGAGCGATGTTTTATGAGAATCTCTGGACTTTTTAATTTTACCTAAAGGGTCCTCTTTTGGTAGTACGTAGAAAAATAGATTGCATTAGCAGTTCTTGCTTGGAGCCAACCAACTTTATGACCTTTATGAACTATCAGCTAGGGGTTATGGGAACAGTTTGATGAGGCTAACAAGTGCGTCTAACACTTTCAGGTCCTTGAATTTCTAATGGTAATGCATTACAGTCAAAGATATACTTCACTGGAGTGTTCCCCTTTCCCAAACCCTTCCTCTCTACTACTAGATTTACACCCTCATCTTTCCTATAAGTTCCCTTGGATCCAGAACCATTGATGAAAAGAGCTACAAGTTTTTCTCCTCAGCTGATCATGTCAACTTTTGCTCTCTCTCTATTAATCAGTTTAAGGTAGCAACCATAAATCTTTCTCCTAAGTCTGATCTCCTTCCCTTGCCTCCTCCTTGCCCTAGAATATTCTAAAAACCTGTCTTAAAGTCCTTTTCTACATTCTTTTCTTCCTTTAATATGTTGCCAAACAGATGTGAAAATCTTAACACTTGTTATGATCCAGAGTTTTTAGTATTTAATCATAACAGTTTACTTTTCTTTGTAATATCAAGTACTTCCCATGAGCAAGGTTGGAGGACTATTTCAGAATTTGAGGCACAAAAACCTTTTCTCCAAGGAGAAAAGTTTCTAGGCTCTTGCTCTGCACAGAATATTTCAAAACCTCTGGATGTCAGCTTCAGATTTCTCAATACTTGATGGCTTTCATCCCATCATGGAGCTTTGGTGCAACAACTTCCAATAGATGTCTTCTGAATTAATAGAGTTACAACACAAAGACAGAAAGGAAGATCATTTGCATGTTTGCTTACCCTCCTAAGACTTGGTTTTAAACATGTTCTTGAATGGCAGTATTGTCCTTCTGAGTTGTCCATCAGAATTCCAGTGGACCTCTTAGCTCATTGAAGCTATGTTAGGGGCTTTCAGAATATCTAGGCTGCACCTTAAATTTCCTCTTTCATTTTGTTTGGATTTTGTTTTATACACCTTGATGTATTCCTTGCTTTCAAAATGTAATGTTTCTATATTTCGGAAGTAGCTTCTATGGATATCATTAGAGCTGGAACTCAAAACAATTTTTAAAACCTGGAAGTTTGTTTTCAAAAAGACTTGGCAGGTGATTATAACTTAATAATTTGCCTGCCCAGTACTATATTCTTTTTCTCTCTTCATTAGATTGGGTGGCAGGAGATCTGACATCTTAAGCAAGCTGCACAACTTTATTCATTCGTTCGAGTTAAATCCACGTTTCCTCCAGAAGCTGAAGGCGACATATAGCTCTTCCTCTTCCAACTGTTCCTCTTAAAAACAACATTGGAGTGAGAGAGAATGACTGGTGCACAGTCACCTGGTGTCCGCCTTTCAAGGTAGACCAAACTTGAACACCAAAGTCATGAATACTAAAATTACTTTTATGATAGGGTTACAGTAACAGAATCCTGCAACTGAATCTGCGTCTCTCCTCCCTGCCTTTTCCTAAGGAGAACTAGGGAGGGTCAAGTCTGAGTTGCTTTCTCAAATTCATTTCCCCTTTTGGGCTGGGATTTCTCTTATCTGACCATTGGCTTGGCTTTGTCTTTCCTCCTCTTCCTCAAGGTTATTTTCACAGCCCATTACACCTGGTGAGTTTTTATAGTTGAGGGTGGATGTGAACCTGGACCTTCCCAGTTCAAATGTGACACCTTAATCACTATGCCAGAAAGCATGGTAGTTCTCTTGGTCAGACATAACACACCAAAATTGGAACATTTTCCAATTCAGAAATTTTACTTCCCTGGTTGCTCTCTTCCAGTAACTGACTCTTTACAAGGCTGTTTTAGATTAAATTAACTGTTCTTTTAAAAGATCTACAGAATTGTGTATAGTGACAGTGGAAGATAGGAGAATGGGTTGAGTAACTGGATCAGAAAATTATGTCCTGATCTTCAGTAATGATTCTCCAAAGGAATGTCTACTTTTCTTTTAAGTTATGATACCTGCTAGTCCCATGTGAAGACCAAAACCACTTTGTGCAGCTATTGGTTTATAGGAAGAGAGTAGAGTATCCCATATGGTACCCATTAAGCTCCGAAACCCTTCTCAGATCCTTCTGAGATGCCATGGATGGACATGAAGGTGCCCTGAGAATTACATGACAAATGGACCTGACACCTTTACAGTTTGCTTTGAGGGCAGATATTGTCCTTAAGATTGGATCTGTTGTCTCTGTATTTGAAATTATGGATTTATCCAGACAAGATAAAATTACCATTTGGATTGGTGGGGGCTACTTGGAATTTTGAAAGGTGTTATGGGTACTCTAATAAAGTAGCTACCATGGGAAGCTAAAGATACAGTAGGATCTTGCAGAAAGCAAAGAGATATATACACGCTGAAGAATGCTTTCCTTAATAAAGCCAGATACAAGATACGTACCCTGCTACTATTAAAACATTGGATAAAAACATACAAGCAATACAAAAGTGCACAAAACAATGAAGGAACTTGCCAGTACATAAATACACTTAGAGCCAAAGACAAGCCATCTTGCTCCCAACAGTCCTTTCAGTTCCCCAAGATTGTCTCTGTTCCTCCTCTTTTCCAGTTACCATTTCTTTATACAGGTAGAAATGGTGAGATTCCACCATCCATCCATCCATTTATTTATTTATTTATAAAGTTTTAGTTTGAACAACAGAAGTTCAGAATTTGTGCATAGATCCCATGTTGTAGGCAGAGTAATGCTGGGGGGTATCAGGCGAAGAGTTTTTCCAACTCTTACCCATATTTGGAGTGAACATTAACAGCTTTTCTAAATCCTATTTGTCAATTTATCTAATTTCCATCTCAAGAGTAGCTGAATATCTTGATCCCAAGGCTGCAACGCTATTTCCTGGCAATGCTTTAGCTCTGTATGTCTGCAGCAAGCTGTGTTCCTCTCCAACTTTCAAATGGCAGTTTGGAAGATGTGGCTAAATATAGGTTTCTTGAGATCAGTACTGAATTTGATAATAGTCTTAACAAACAGTGGTAATTGAGAAATATTACCAATTTGAGTTTTTCAGTGAAAGAGTGGACTCTATAAAGGCTCAAAACGAAACAAACCTGGAAGACATTGAACGTATAAACTGTAAGATCTTTCTAGGGGTTCTTCCTGCAGAGAGACAGAATATTATGTCACATGGGTTGTGGGCCTCCTGCTTATTTTGCCCTGAACAGTGCCCAGTCTTGTCATCTTCCAAGTGGACACTGCCTACATTCAGTTATCCAAGCCAGGTTGCTTGAGGGCAATGCCACACTGAAGTAGAAACTACTTTGTAAGAATCTGCAGAGTGCTGTAGCAACAGTTATAGAAGTCAGCTGTTCCAAAACCTTGGTCCACATTTCTTAATATTGGTGAGACATCATTTGAAGTCTTAAGATTTTTCTTCTACAACCCTAACCTAGAGGCCAGCACACTTAAGCTACCTAGACATGGACAATAGCATTTCTTATACTTTTTGGGGGGTTCATGGCACAGTCAGCTACATTGAATTATGAAATCAGAGCCTGTCAATGCGTGCATAAGACAGACAGCTTTTGCTGCTGAAAACTGAACTTTCAATTTATTTTTTTTAACAATGCAACGACTGCTGGTTGCTATGGTAACTACCTTATAAAATGCATTTGAGAGATGTCAGAACGCCTTCATAAAACCCACATGCCGATCTAAAGCGGGAATGCCATTTTCTCTTGGAACAGAATCCGCCTGGGATTTTAGCAAAGACTTGGGCTATTGACCGAAACAAGGCTGGGCTTTCATAAATACAATACAAATAAATTGGCTTTCAGCAGGCTCCTTGAGAGGCCAGGCTCTCCCGTTTATAATTAGAGATAGTGAAATAAATGTAAAATGCTGTGCCATTTGACTACAGTTGGGGAAGGCCTCAGATATCTGTATGACTTTTTTTATGTTACTATTCCTCTTGCAAACTCATTGTGGCATTTGAGGTTGTCCCTCAATTATCTTTTATCCTCACAACAGTTCAGGGTAGTGGGATAGCCTGAAAAACAGGGACTTGCTCTGTCAGTATCATGGTCTCCCTGGTCCTATGGACTAGTCTTTCTCAACTTGGTCTCCTTCAGATGTAGTAGACTGCAACTCCTAGAATTATTCCCCAAATCCTGGCTAAGAAGGGTGATTCTTGCAGGCTGAGGAAGGCTGCTGTGAAATGTTTAACGAGCTGTGTTGCTTAAATATATTGGGTCTATGTTGGCATTTTGTAACATGCACTGATAGGACATTTGTCCAGAGTTCCTCATCAAGAAGACAAGAAATTATTAATTCCCCAGCCATGTGAGGCTAGTGGGCAAGATTTGAGCCACTCTAATGCAAGGGTGAACAAACGTCAGTCTTCCAGGTGTTCTTTTTTTAAAGAAATAGAAGATAAAATATGTTCTTATTTCTTTAATAAGGCACAGCCTGGGTGGATGTGTGCTTCTGGACACATGTTCAACCCAGGAAGTTGTGATTAACAATCAGAAGCAATCCCACAAATCTTTTCTTGTAAAACGTGTTCCTAGTTTCCAGACAATTATTCTTTTCTAGCCACTTGGGAAAAATACTTAGAGAAGAAAATATTTAAGGCAGGAGCTATTTTATTGTTGCTCCTTAAGATTGTTGGAGTTGTCCACAATTTCTAGCCATTATGCTCTTTGTAGGCAACTGTGGTTCAGATGCTTTGCCAATCTTGTAGGCCATCTTGAGATCTACCAAGAGTTTTCAGACTCAGCTCTAGCTATCCCTGTTCCAGAGGAGTCTCTGGAGGGCAGCGGTGAGACCTGATTTGTCCCCTAGAAAATTATCTAAAATTGGGTATGGTAGAGCATTGGGTTCAGTTATCAGTTTGCACTTTCCATATGAATACAGAATGGAAACTCAATTTTACATCAAATCTGTAAATATTAAATGCAGTTTATATCTTAAAAAAAAAAGTCCAAAATGTATAAAAAAGGGGAAAATGCACAAAAATTGATACATTAGGGAAGTATATTCTTAGGGGAAATTATTCAGAAGAAGTCAGATGATGGGAAAAGTGCAGACAGTGTGTATCTATTAAGGGAATATGTATGACTCTGTGTCCAAATGTGTGTGTAATTTTTTAACCTGTTCCCCAAATGAGCTGCTGTGGTAGGGACTAAAACAAATTTGGGATTACTGCATTTCTATCCAACCCTTTTGCAAACCCTATGTGACCTATGGGAAACTTGTGGTTCTCTGTACCCCCGAACTACAACTTTCACCATTCTCATTATTAGCTCCAAGACTAATATTGCTGTAGGACCTCATTCACCATTTGTGGGTGAACAGGATCCTAAGGGGGAGGGAGTTGAAAACCATCCTACTGATTTTCAAACATGCTATTCCCTGCATATTTCACAGCCTTCACTTCGGTTTGTATAGTTCGCTGGCCAAGGGAATACATTGTCATCTGAGCAGAGAGTGGATCCTCAAAATCCTAGGAGTATACAACTTCACTCTCTTCAGTCTCAGTCAGCATAGAAAAGGGATGGGGAAGGCTACTCCAGGGAATCCCTGGAACAGCTTCAAGGAGTTCTCCGAACTGATTACAATTTGAAGAACCATCCCCTCCTTCAACTGTTCATCTGGCAGAAATTGTCCTCTTTTCAGATCCAGTATTTTTATCCAGTGTCCTGTCCTGTGTAGAACATCTAGTACAGCGCTTGGGCTGAGACATCAATATTAGACATCCTAGGTGAGCAGTTAGCTGACTGCCTTGTCTCCGTTATTTCAAATTCAAGCAACTGTTGCCAGGAAGCTTTTCTAATTATAAATAATAGTAACTGCACAATTAAAGCAACACGAGAAAGGTCAGTTCTGCAAATTTTTTCTGATATCTCTTTCTACCACCTATGTAGCTACTACTTTTCACTGTAGAATTATCCTACTGGAAAGTTGAATTGTTCTCTGAATTTTCTCCCTTACTTGTTGTTCTAGCAAACATGATGTGAACAATATTTCTGGGTATCTTGAGACTATAGCATCATATAGGTTGCTTGTTCGTGTTGTAGTGATGTTGTTAATAACCAAATTGTTTTGTCTACTGCTTACTTCCAAGGTATACTGTTCATATACGTGAATTGTACAATTTTAGCTCTACTGTTAAAGCTATTCTTCTGAAAAATAGGTTTCTCTGGATCTTTCTCATTATTTTCTTGGAGACACTCTTCCCCACCCCCACCTCCATTTCTGCCCTTCTGTTTTTATTCTATTATTTTAGCTCCAAAGATCCTTTCACGTTTCTAGTAATTCCAAATGGATTCTGAGCCAATTGCTAATTCTGAGGTCTAGTACCTACTACATTTTTAAAACCAGCCTTTTAGATGTCATTGCAGAACAGACTCCCCCTTTTTGTTTAATTGCTCTACAAGTCTTGGTTTGCTGGATCAAATAGCAGTGCAGTTGTATTCTGTTTCTCATCTGTTGTTTCATCTAGATAGCCCCAGTCGCAGTCATGGCAATGTTGACTCTGCTTTGTTACTTTATCAGGGATGGTGTGCATTCAGTATGAAGATTCACAGGAGCACAAATGTCAGTATACGGCTGTAAAGCAGTTACAGTGAGTTTCCTTACTTCAGCTAAAATCAGGGCAGATGCCAGAATATTTTTCCAAAAGGATGATGATGAACAAGAAGTAGATCTCGCTGTTCTTCCAAACTGCCTTTCAGTTCATCTTAAGAGTACCAAATGAGAACCTGAGTTCAAGCTTACCTGAAATAAAGTTTGCCTCTTCTGACTGTAACCTTCCGCAACCTGCATTGCAATTCTCCATCATGCGCTGTGCTGATTAGGCTTCAGGGAAATCCAGCACATCGGGATGAATACTGGGGTTGGGAAGACTGTGCTATTGAATTTCTCCCTGCAATGTGCTGTCACAGGGAAGAACTGAATATGTTAGGACAAATGTTCATGTGTGATGGAGAGGCCCAAGTGTGTTTTAGAATACTTCCCAGCATCCTGTCCAATATGAACAGTTCCTTGAGAAAATCCTTTGATGTTAACGTGGAGGCCACTGAACTAAGAAGAATTGTGTATGGAAGTGGCTATTTCTTTCCATTTATACCACTCTTAATCATCCACTTTGCAGACCAGTGTTTACTCTAGTGACATCTGTAATCAAGTGTGTTTGATAATTAAATGCTTCTCCTGCTCAGTAATGTCTTGCTGGCTTTATTAATAGCAGCTAATCTGTAAAATGCTTAAGTCTCTGGGATCTTGGGAATCTACTTCTTTGTTCTTACTGTGGAATATTTAATTTAAATAATTACTAATGTATTGAATGACCTCTCTTCCTAAACCATTAGCCTGTAGACCAGCTAATGTATATCACAATGTAATGCAAAAAGAAAAGGCTACTCAAAAGTAGGTAAGCCAGCATCATAATGTCTGGCACTAAAATGAAAGTAGTATTGGCCCCTGTGGACCTTCAGGAGGAGTCTGTTCTAAAGATGAGGCACCATCCTGCCCCAAACTTCTACTTTTTGGACTGTGTGCTTCCACAGCAAACAAACTTAGGATAGCAACCTCCTCTGAAGATCTTAAAATATGGACAGGCTGACATTTAACATTTATATAATTCTTGGGAATAGCATTGTAAAGGTACCTCCATAGTATTATTCCTGTTGTGCAGGTATGATGTACAAAAAAAACATCAGGTGAGTACCTGCTTTCCAGATATTTCCTGAAGACCTGTTACGGCGTCATTTCAGCTACAGCAGAATTGAAAAGTCCTTCCTGTGTATCATGTTTTCTATCAAAGTTATGTCAAGAATTTCTGCTCCTTTTTAGAGAACCACATCAAGAACTTCCTCCTTTTGTTTTGCATTTGGTCCCTATGACTTTTTAAAGCATAGAAACTTTGCATAGTGAAAGCCAAGGTTTGATTCTTCAGGAGAGGCACCTAGACTTCCTTTTTTGTTCTGATGAGAAATCTACAGGCAAGAGGGACTTTTCTCAGCAACTATGAGTTGGGCGTTGTTGGAAAGCCCTAGAAATCAAGACAAAGATAAGTCTCATTAACATTGTGTTTGAACCTGGTTGATTTGGTATCTTTACTGCCAGTAATATCCTTACTCCCAATAAAGACAGGTTTGCACATATATACTCTAAATAATAACTCACTACTTTCTATCCATCTTGTCCTCTTTAGATCATTGTACATTTTCTTGTTTCTCACCACCCATGTGTGTATTTGATATAGGTGCTGCCTGACTCCCAAACAACTCTGGGTGGCTCACAATTTAACACATAGTGTAGAATGAAAGAAATAGACAAGTAGACACAGTACAAGATGGAAATCCAGTCACTCAACAGCAAAAACAACAAGAACTCTGCAGAACATGTGCCAGAAGGGGCTGCATTCACCCTAGCCCAAGGACTGCTACATGACAAAGCATCTGTCTCTAGAGCAGTGTTTCTCAACCTTGAGAACTTGAAGATGTGTGGACTTCAACTCCCAGAATTCCCCAGCCAGCATGCGAGTCGAAGTCCACACATCTTCAAGTTCCAAGGTTGAGAAACACTGCTCTAGAACCTGACTTACCTGCAGCAATATCTCTGGGTCACCTCTAAACCCCACAGGCATTGGTAGAAAATAAAAGCAATGAGTGGCTGCAGTGCAGAACTTTATTTGAAGCCATGCTGGCCTATCCTCCTCCTCCCACCATGAATGAATGAATGAATGAATGAATGAATGAATGAATGAATGAATGAGGGTGTACAATCTTCGGTAGGTGAAGCCCCCCTGCAGCACACCCTCAACTTTTCACATTGACCCTCAAGAATGTTGATGTTGCCTTGCAGAGCCCTGGCACTTGAATCGGGTAGAGGCACTTAAGAGCAGGAGAAAATAATCACACAATGACCTGCTGCAGGAGTGCGAGCACTGATTTAATCACACCACAGGAACCGTGCATATCAGGGGAGATGGTGGGGAAAGAAATATGTGCACCCAGCCTGAGATTTCTCACCAAAAGGAATTCATGAATCCACTCTGCTACTCTGGTGAAATACTAGTGGGGGGAGGATATTTAGGTTTGAGAAGGAGTTTGTACCATAGTTTAAAAGAGTTGGCAGGTGGTGCTGCATCAGGGTTTTATCTCTGTTGCTAATCTTTTTCAGCGCTGTAAATGTGAAATATACCATAACCCTAATGATTCCTGGCTGGCTCTTGAAGCTGAAAGTACAACCTTCGTTTCTTGGACCTTCCGGGTCTGATGTGAGAGTTCTCTGGGGTGGAATCTGCTTTGGGCTTTTCCTTTTTGGCCCTTCCCCTCCACTGCCCTGCAGCTGGGGGGACACTGTCAGAACACCGGTAAAGAGCAGCTCTTTGAAAGAGGCAGAAACCAAAGTGGCGTGTGAGATAAGATTATGAACATGGAAGGGTCTCTTGCACTAGCTGGATTCCTCCTGCACTGCAGATCTTCTCCTCTGACATCTGCATTCACTGAGCTTCATATATGATGTCCTGCCAGTATTGCTCACATAGCAAAGCCTAGGCCTGGAAATTTCACAATTTGCCAGTTCCAGTAACTCACCATAGCTGCCGTTGGGTATTGCAGCCTTCCCCAAACTGATGCCTTTGCCCTTCAAATGTGTTTCCAGTACATCTGGAGAGTGCACTGAAGTAGCCGTTTTCAAGAAGTCAAATATCCCTTCAGATCTTTTGTCTCTGATTTGAATCTGGCTTGTCTGAACTAATCCAGATTCTTACTAGTTTTCCTTCCTTGGAGCCTTGTGGGTGTGTGAGGGCTCCAACTCCCAGCATTTTAAGCTAAGCCCAGTTTTTCCAAACTGAAGCCTAGCAATGAACTTCAGTGACATCTACAACCCAGGTTGGCACGCAGTGGGCATTCTGAATTCTCCCCATCTTAATCACCCACTCCTACAAATATGATGGTTCTCTGTTGGACTTGAAGAACTGATTCCAGGCCTTCAAGAACCTGGCAACCCAGAAAAGCATCAGCGAGAGCTGGATTGCATCTTGTGGCTGCTGCCTGTATTCAAAGCAAACAACTGAATGTTCTGTTTCAAGGGCATTCAAAGCACCTTGTGGCTTCATGTAGTAATTTCTTTCAGTCTGCACTGCTGTTCTTTGCTGGCCTGCAAGGAAGAACACCATTAACAAAGCTGATTTTTCTTTCTGCCTGCCCTGAAATACCAGATTTGCAGGAGTCTGTGTGTGTGTGTGTGTGTGTGTGTGTGTGTGTGTGTGAAGAGCATTCATCTGCCTGCAGTCTGCAGGGGTATACTCTGTTCGGCCTCTCATCCAGCTGGGCAAGCTCCACTTAAATATGAAAAGGGTAACAATCTTATGGGTGTCATCCTGTGCCCACCTTTTGACATTTCTACAATAGTCATTCATTTAAATAAGACTTCTAGTTTTGCCTTTGTTGAGTGGTGTCTCTTCTTGTTCAAACTAAACTGAAGCTATGAACGTCATGCCTTGAGTAATGGATTAATTAACATTGGTACAATGGAATGATGATTTGTTGGTGGGCAGATTTTGGACCCATTATTGAAAGGGAAAAGACAGCAATAAGCAACTGTGGGTTTTTTCCCTCTCTGCTTCCCTGTTCTTGATCCACCCCTGGTTTAGAACAGTATCATAGGTAGATTGTTTCTCCATCCTTTGTCTTCCAACAAGGTTACGACTTCGTTTCTTGGTATGAATGTTTAAAAACCAGTTTGTACCATAGTTGGAAGATCCGGCCTCTGTTTGGCCTATAGCAGCTTCTTGGAACAGAGATCTTGCACAGCAGCTCAGAGCCGTGCTGATAACACTTTTCCTTGGACTTTTGCAGGGCCAAGATGGGCCTCGTGGAATATTGGTGTCTTCATTTGCATCCGCTGTGCGGGAATACACCGGAATCTGGGGGTCCACATCTCCCGAGTAAAGTCTGTGAATCTGGACCAATGGACACAGGAACAAATACAGGTCAGTAGCAGGATATAGATTTTTGCCAGGTAAAAAACTAATAGGTGTGCGTGTGTGTGCAGTGGTGGGGAATTAAGAAAAGGTTATTCCTGTCTTGGAATTTATGGAATGCTCTTCTGCCCTTAGAAGATGCTTCTAACTTGCCATTAGAAGATGCAAGTTGAAGAGAATGGTTCTAGTTCTTTCTCCATTACATGCCAGTTTTCTGTCTTCAGAGACCTGGGACTCCTCATTCCCACAAAACCTGTCTGGAGCAGTCTGTATACAAATTTAGCATTTATTTGGACTTTAAAAAGAGCCCCTTATTTTAGTCTTTTATCCAGCAGTCACCGTATGGTTTAATGTAGGTTATTTGAAAAGTTTTTATTTTTTTATTTTGGAAACAACTGCTCTCCTCCCTACCCACCATCACATATCCTGGATGATATTTGGCATCTCTGTTTCTGATCTCATCATGAGGCTTTTCTCTCATTTCTTCAAGTCTTACTGACTGAGGAAGCACATTAACAGGGCTGATGAAGGCCACTTTCTTCACCATTCCTGTAAGGTTGGGAGAAGGCTGGTTTAGAATAAGATACATTCACTTCAGAAGGAGAGGAGGGGCTATATTAGATGTGTCCTTTTATAAAATAAAACAGTCATAACTGGTGAGTGAACATAACTGCTCTTTCTAGTAGATACAGATACAGTTTTCTGATGATCTGACAGAAACTGAGAATGCATTCAGCTACCAAGACATCATAAACCTTGATGATTGCAGGTTGATGTCCAAACACCATTCTAGAAATGTTCTGGCAGACACCGATATGAACTCCCACTCCTCCCTGATCCTTTGGTTGTCAGGGTTCCAAAAAAAAAGCTTACTTCCTGCAAGAAAAGTCTGATTAATTATACAACATCACAGAGACTTTCTTTTTTGTATTCCAGTGCATGCAAGAAATGGGAAACGGGAAGGCAAATCGCCTTTATGAAGGTTACCTGCCTGAGAACTTCAGACGACCCCAGACAGACCAGCATCCTTTCTCTGCCTGTCGTCCCCAAGAGAAGATGGAGGCCTTTCAAAGGCTTAGCATCACTGGAGGGGGAGGGGGAGATCTCATCAATTTCTGCATGAACCCTTTCAGAGGGATCAGAATGGAGCGCTTCAAATAGAGTCCGCAGCCTTTTTTGGAATTTTGTCGAGGTTCCCCTGTTGGTGCGCATCTTCTGGAAAATGGAACCTCACAAGTAGACACTGATTAAAGAGGCTACGTGTGCAAGAAAGTAGCGTCTCCCTCTAATCTACACACTCCTGGAGACTGCATGTTGGTTTTCAGCACCAATAGGAATGGGGATTGCTCTTGCCTTTACTCGAGATGTTTTTTCCCAGTTTAGTCAACACATCTGAGATTTCCTGGTGATCACTTTTAAAACAATTTATCAGTCGTGTGGAAGAAAGGGATGGCTCTATAGCCATGTTTTTCAAACTTGGCAACTTCAAGATGCGTGGACTTCGACTCCCAAAATTCCCCAGCCAGCATGCTGGGTGGGGAACTCTGGGAGCTGAAGTCCACCCAATTTAAAGTTGCCAAGTTTGAAAAACACTGGGTTATATGGAGACAGGTAACTAATAAAACCAGCAATCTCTATGCTGACAGGAGCAATTTATCTGGCCATGGCCAGCCATGGCACTCCTAGAAAGTCTGGCTAGGTCACAGATTGGTATCCACAATCCTAACCCCTATCCTGTAACTTGTTATCTGGCTTTGCATATGGAAAGCCACGCTCCCATATCCCCCCGCCCCCGGAGTGGAGCACGGCTGCAAATTTACCATTATCTGAGCTGCTAAATCCTCAAAGACCGCTAGATGGCAGCAGATGCTTATAGTTTTCTATAACTTGTGCTGCCACCTAGTGGCAGTCCAGAGTTTTGCAATGCAGATCTGGCAGCCCTACATTTGTCATCACGTGGAAGGGGTTACATTTTCCCCTTTGGCCAATTCTAGCTAGCTTAGTTGCAGACTCCTGAGCAAAGATGGTTGGCCTTCAAGGTTATTGCAGCATCTTATTTGATAACAGAATCTGTCCGTCCATCCAAGATATCTATCTTCTATATCTGTCTATCCGTCCGTCCATCCGTCCGTCTATCTATCTATCTATCTATCTATCTATCTATCTATCTATCTATCTATCTATCTACCTTCTCTCTCTCTCTCTCTCCCCCCCCCCCCCCCATATCCAATTGTGCTGTAGTCAACTTCCAAACTAGGGCTGTTGATTGCTGCAGTTCCCTGACAGTGTTGTGTACAGACTGTCTGCTCTTGGCTTATTCATCCTTACCCAGCTTCCTTTCAGAGCAGTGGAGAGCTTTATCAGAGACAAATACGAAAAGAAGAAGTACCTGGACAGAAGTCTTGACATCAACATGTTACGGGTGGGTTCTAAATGCATAAATGTTTGCTATTTTGTAAATTTGATGCTTCCATCCAGATTTTTGACTGGCAGGAGTTACCTTAAGGTGGGGTGGACAACCTTTATTCTGGGACAGATCCCATTCTTTCAAGGCCACTTGTGGGAGGGGGGGGCTATAGGAAATAGTGAATGGGGCAGAGCTCAAAGTGGGTGAAGATACCCACATCTCTCTGACATTGTTTTGTGGCCCCTCTTCTTTTTTGTGATACCTTCTTTGCTGTGCAGAAGAGAGATCTGAATTGCTTCCTAGGCAGGGGAGAAGCAACTTAGCCCGAGGGCTACTGATTGCCCTCTCCTTGCCTAAGGCAGAAAGAAGTCTCTCCCAGCCTGAGATGGACTTCTGCTCGATGTGATCAGCTAGCCTTTTTCCAAATTATGACGACGATCTTAAGGCAATTGAGAATTAACAGCTTAAATTTTGGGGAGAAGTCATAGTGGTGGCACTACCCTTTTTGTGCCAGAGGAGATTAGAATAATGTCCCACCCACCCCCACCCAAAAGAAGGGCACGGACCTGAATTGCATCTCAGTAAAGTTGGGCTTCAAACAAGCAATTTTCAGACAGTGGTTAAACCTTTCGATTTGCTGCCTGTGATAACCACACTGCACCAGTTCTCTGGCAGATTAGACCAGCGGAGTTGTTGTGGATTCTTCCTTCATCTAGTTCTGGGAATGAAGCAGTCCGAAAAAAGCTCTTAATTGGATGTGTTTGTATAATGTGCTGCCAGGCTAGTTAGAGACCTAGCAGCGGCATTCACGCTAGGTTTGGCCGGTTTTAACCTTGATCTCTGGTGGGAGGGGGAGCTTAGCCTATAGTATAAATCCAGTCCATTTGGTGAATGTGTGGTTTAAGGTATTCTGTGAACCCAGAGAATGGGTCAGTCCAAGCCAAAAGGGTGGTGCAAACAGCGCCATTAGGCTGGGCGAGCGGAGGCGTTTTGCGTTGAAGGCCCCTTAGAGTTTAGGTTAGGGAATTTTCCCTTAGACCTGGAGAGAAAAATATTCCATTCCCCTCATTTGCTTGCCTTCTCACCGTTCTGTGTGATTCTATTCATAGAGAGAAAAGGATGAAAAATGGAAGAAGGAAGTAGCTGCTGGAAAAAAAATGGAGCCAGTTATCTTTGAGAAGGTCAAAATGGTAAGGTTCCTTTAGTTCTTTCTGGGTTCTTTCTGATGTCTTGTGGCTGGGGGGGAGAGGGGGGCAAGCAGGTGTACAGGGAGAGATTTGTCTCTGAGTAATAGACTGCTCTGAGATGAGATGCACCCCTCGTGGATCTGTTTCCTTTGGGGAGGAATTCAGGTAAATCTTATTACGGGCACTCAGCACGTAGTTACTTATTTAGCCGATCTGATTTTGTGAATTACATAGTGAAGTCCCAACATATCTGCTGCCTGCTGACTTATGCAAAGATTACACTTGCAGATTGATTGGGTGGGAAAAAGCATCAGGAGGCTAATTCTTATCCAGATGTCAGGGAGCTTCAGGGTAGGCTTGTACAGATGCCACAAACACACATTGATACTTTATGCCGCTCAGAGCTGAAGTTAATATCCTAAGAATTATGTACTGCATGAGTTCCCAATGTCCATAGATTAACCTAGGGAGACAAAGCCTGACTGTCTTACTTGGCTCCCTGAATCATTGGGATGGGCCTTAGAATAAGTTTCAGAATCCATAAGCATTTCTCAGCAGATAAATCGGAACATTTCCTAAAGGTACAAAGAGGGTAAAACTGCTCTTTCCATGGAATATGCATCAAAGGATTTTAATGGTTTCTGTTCCCTTCAGCCTCAGAAGAAAGAGGATCCTCAAACTACGAAAAGCCTTTCCAGACCTTCAGAGCCAGTCATAGACCTGTTGGGACTTGGTAAGAACCCAGCTGGAGCGCTCCCTTCTTTCCAAAATATTTGTTGCATTGTTGCAGGATCACTTGTAAGCAGTCCTTTTTCCATCTGGGAGAGGAGATCTGGGAAAAGTAGAATTTCTGAGTTGCTGGCTGTGATTTCACTACTTGCAGCTAAATCAGTGACTTGCGTTCCTTGAACCCTGAGCTTTTTCATGGAGGAGGTCCTTAATAGCCAGTCAGTGTCTGACATGTATTAAGATCTTTTTGGTCATGGTAGATACAGGGGAGCGTGTGACCCTAAGTTTGTGCTGGAGGACAAGGAGACCCAGAGCTATCCCTGTCAACACCCCAGAATTCTTTGCAGTGAGCTAGAATTCCATGCTTAGGCCCAGAGGTTTCCTCATTTGGTGGGTCAGGTTTAGTCCAAGGCTGCAGCTTAATCGACAGGACAGACAGATTTCCAGAACAAGATGCAGAATCCCTTTTTTAAAACATGTTTTTGCCAGTTTTGCCACTGAAAATGCAGTCACAGTTCCAGAAGAAAAACATTGGTGGAACTCCAGCGCTCGCAAATCGCTATGCTGAATTTCCTAACCTAAAGTTGCGTAACATACAAGTGGCAGAACGTACAAGCAGGCTGGGAAGCATTTCAGTTCCTCTTTCATCAGGAGGCAGCTACTTAGAATTGCGTGTTGATGCTTGAGTCAGTCGGAATTTCCTGTGCGTAGCAAATACGGTAAAAGACCGAGACAAAAATGGGGAAATGTGCCACGAGCACAACTGCCGTTATAAAAGCCAGTAACAGCTCAGTTGGTATGAGGAAGTCAGCTTCCATGAGGGGCTGTCTGTACTTTATAACTCAGCAGCTGAATTCTGTGTGTAAAACTAAAAATGACCAAGTTCCATCCCAGGATCTTGAGGTGGGACCGGGGCTAGGGGAGTTGCTGCTGGTCAGTGGAAACAGTACTGAGTCTGATGGATTGATTGTTGGACCTATACTGTCCAACTTTTTCTCTTTGGGGTGCCTTTTAACCCTCCTGTATGGTTTGCTGGACCATAAAGAAGGCTCAGTGCCGAAGAATTGATGCCTTTGAACTGTGGTGCTGGAGAAGACTTAAGAGTCCCCTGGACTGCTAGGAGGTCAAACCAGTCAATCTTAAAGGAAATCAACCCTGATTGCTCATTGGAAGGATTGATAATGAAGCTCAAGCTCAGATACTTTGGTCACCTAATGTGAAGAGAGGAGTCTTTGGAAAAGACCCTGATGCTGGGAAAGATGGAAGGCAAAAGGAGAAGGGGAAGGCAGAGGATGAAATGGCTAGATAGCATCACTGAAGCAATGAGCATGAAACTGAGCAAACTCAGGGAGGCAGTGAAGGACAGGAAGGTCCTGGCGCGATGTGGTTCATGGGGTCACGAAGAGTCAGACACGACTTAACGACTGAACAACAACAAAATGGTTTGCTTGACCAAACGAAGTTTAAGAAGCAAACTGCGTTGCATACTCATGGCTGAGATCTTTGGGTAGATTGAAATTAGCTGTTCATTGTCTCCTCCCTTTCATACCCATGTTCCTGATTGCCTACACTTCTGGTATCACACTAGTATCTATTTCAGTGTTTCTCAACCTGGGCAGCTTTCAGATGGGTAGACTCCAACTCCCAGAATTCCCCAGCCAGCAGGCTGGCTGGGGAATTCTGGGAGTTGGAGTCCACCCATTTGAAAGCTGCCCAGGTTGAGAAACACTGATTTGTTTTAACAAAATGTGAGTTGGGTTATACTGTCGGTCTGTTTCTTGATAGGCAGCTAGAGAAAGGGGTCAAAACAGGATGATGCCATGTCCCGTGTGGGGTTTTGAATGAGAAGTGAGAAATTTGGGGGAGAGGTTCCCTAAGCAGTGAAGTCCGTTGTGCTGAAATGATCAAATTCTGGTGGCTTGGCCTAGGAACCGTTTAGAGGTTGGGTGATTATGGTGGATTCCAGAGCCTACTTTTGGTGTATGCTTTGGGATCTATAACGAGACCCTGTGCAGAAGAGGAGATTCTCTATTCTGTTAGGAGAGCAGCAAGGTCAGTCTTCAGGGTGGGTAGTATGAATGTGGAATGGTGCAATTTGCATGGGCAGGAACATGAGAGTCCATAGATTGGGCTCAAACAAACTGTCTTGCCAGGCTTGCGGTGACAAGGTTTCTGCCCAACTTCCCAGCTTGGTAGCTTAGAAACACAACCACTCTAAGGTGGAATGAGCTGGAACATCCGTTCAGACTTCAGTACTTGACCTGTGGTATCAGGAATGAATTCCTGTGTACAGTGCATGGTGAGCACCAAAGACTTCCTTTTCAGGAGCTGTTTGAGGAGAAGCCCTACCCCTTGGCAGACATTTGGCACGCAGAAGGCTCCTAGAACCTTCCAGGGGCAACCCCTGACATCTTCCATTAGAAGGATCTCCAGCTTCTTTCTCTCTGCAGTCTGAAAGTTGTTGCCAGCCAGCACAGATACTTGTTAGCCAAAGGGACTCTTTGGTCATAGGACATCTTCATGCTTAAAAACTGGTTCTCTTTCACTTACAAGTTTCTGTTGGTTTCTGCTGTTTAGAGTGCGGCTTCATTATTCCCTAATGCTTAGACCACTGTTTCTCAACCTTGTCAACTTTAAGGTGTGTGGACTCCAACTCCCAGAATTTCTGGGAGTTGAAGTCCACACACCTTAAAGTTGACAAGGCTGAGAAACACTGGCTTAGATTCTTTAAAGAGCAACACAGCTTGGCTCCTACTTAATTGGGCTGCAGCAGCTTCTTAATGGAGCAAAGGAAAGAGGCAGAGGTATTGTTTTCTGAAATTCTGCCTCTTGCGTGTCCTCTTTCTCTCCCCCCTTTGTCCAAGTGTACTTTACAGTTCCAAGTAAACGATTCCCTGGTTGGACTGCTGGAGCAAACCCTTTATGGTGTTCAGATGCTGTCTTCTGTAGCAGAAGTTCCAGGCTTTACTCCTCTTTAAAGCCTCCTCACAGCCCAGCAGGCAGGCCTGTGGTTTCCATCGCTACTGCAGGATCCAGATAGCTGGGCTTAAACAATGCTGTGGGCCAAAAACACTTTGCAGTGCAGGCTATTAATGGCTGAGACTTGGCTAATGCCCAGTCTGGGGTAGAGCGCACAAGGGGGCATGCTGTTTTTCTTCTCTCTCCATCTGGATGAAGCTAAAAGTTCCAGATTGCTTCTTTCTAAGCGTGACGTGTGAACTAAGGGGACACAAGGCACAAAGGAATATTTTCTTACTTGTCCTGAAAACCAGAGCTATCTATAGGGTACAGCCATGCACATGTGATGTTGGCTCATTGTTTAGCTTTCTAGGAATCTTATCTTTTGCACGGAAATAAAAGCAGCTTGCCAGGTATTATGTTTATGGCTGCCAAGTCACACTTGTAAGGTTGATGAAATCTCAGAAACAGGAGTTGTGGCTAAGAATTCCAGGGGAGCAAGATGGGACTTCATACTACTCAGTATGGCTCCTTGTCCTCCTTACCAGTAACACAGTCAAAGAAATATAAAATAGAAGAATACACACTAAGTTGCATAGTAATTTATACAACTCGAAGAGAACAACTTAATTCGGAAATGTGAACTATTGGCAATAGAATACATGCAATCCACTACATCAGCTGGGGCAGGGGGAAAAGCAGAACTGATAATTGGAAAGTTAGATCTTTCTCTGCTGTCCAGATCTACCCTAGCAGCTACATGTTGATTTCCACAGGATTTGGGGATCGTCCAGTGCAGAAGGCCAAGACATCCTTCCCCAATCTGTTGCTTACTAAATTTATCCTTTGACTATGGGTGTTGAAATCCAACACTTCTGGAGGGCACTCACTTGGGGAAGCTGATCCTTTGGGTGATCCCAAGAAGCCACTTTTGCTGCTGTTCCCTGATACCATCTTCCCCCTTTTCTCCCAGATGTTCCCGTTTCAGTTGCCCTCCCCAACGGAAGAGCCAGCAGCTGTTTGGAGAAGGACCTGGACCTGTTTGGATCCATGGGTGCTGAGAGAAAGGTGAGGAAAGTGTAGTTACGTTCAGTGGGTGACCTGAGCCAGACCCTCAGTCTCATCCCAGCCTATCTCACAGGAATGTTCTGGGGAAAAATAGGTCTAGAACTATGCTTAGATATAAGCACATACATAATAAAAATAGTAAAGAGTTCTAAATTATAATTTGCGTGTTCACTAATGTGCGAGTCATGCCTAATCTTTCAATGAACAAGATCTTCATTACACATTCAATTCAGTGGCTGATTTCACAGATCAATATGTAAAATATATCAATATGAAGAAAATATGGTTTCTTCATTTTCGGCCTAGCAAGATGTGAACCCGTCCATTATTTACTGAGGATGTGGAGAGTTCCCAGAGAAATCTGGAGGACATTGCGCTGCCCTTGGCCATTTTTCTTTCTTAATCCTTTGAGCCTCTGCTTATCTGTCTCTCAGTGGGTTGGTTCTTGTTGACTTCTCCTTGGATGGCTTCATCTCCCATCTGCGGGGAAGGAGATGGATCCCGCCTACTTTTCAGAACTCTTCTAAGGACGCTAAATTAGTTTATGCAGTACTTTGAAAAATGAAGAACTGGAACATTTAAGAAAAGTGCTGCATCAGTTCTTTGCCCTCCACCTTCGGAAATAAACACCGAATATTCTCTCACCAGGTTGTTGGCTCAATGCCCACAGCTGGAAGCGCTGGATCTGTTCCTGAAAAGCTGAACCTGTTCCCTGAGCCCGACAGCAGGGTTGAAGAGACAGGGAAGAAACAGCTCTCTAAGGACTCCATTCTCTCTTTATATGGCTCCCATACTCCACAGATCCCGGCACAAGGTATGCGCACAGGGGGGAAGCATGCCTGTTGGGCTTTTAACGACTCAAGAATGGATTCATCACATGCTCACGGCTTTATGGGTAAGACATTGGCAACATAAAGTTATATTACGCGGAGCGATAGGCGAATAGCCATTCCAAGCTAGTAGATTCTCATTAAGGTTTGCATAGCTAGGCTGGGTTTGTTGGTTTCACCAGTGCGCACTCTGCTTTTTCCAATGGAGTAGGAGTAGATCAGAGAAATAACCTGGTTACAGTTGGACACTGCCATGCAAGAATTTTGCTCAAAATTCAAAAGCAGCTCCCGTACTAAAAAGCTGAACCAGTTTAGTTCTAGTTCAGCTGTGGATGTATCTGGAATTGCAGTAGAACTTTTAAAATAAGCAAAGAAACTTTGCGACGCCAATATAGTTTTCAGTCAGTCCACTTCTCTGCTTGCAAGAACTCCTGCCTCTCCATGGCTCCTGGCTTCTGAGGGTCTCATCTTTCACGGATAAAATAGGTGTGATGCCTCTGCAGTCCCCTGTTAATAAGAAACTGAAAATGAGTTGAGACTTGGGGGGGATTGGCTTGCTTCCTGGAAAACGTGTAACATCAGGAAATTTAAAAAAAAAAAAGACATCACAGATTGGTTTCAAATTGCTTTTCAGGTATTGCGGAAAGTGCAGAAATATCCTTAGATACGGCTAGTCCTCGACTTACAACTATTCATTTAACAACCGTTTGAAGTTACGACAGCTCTGAAAAGTTACTTACGACCAGTTCTCGCACTTATGATGCGGTCACGTAATCAAAATTCAGGTGCATGGCAACTGGCATGTATTTACAATGGTTGCAGTGTCCTGGGGTCACATGATCGCCATTTGCGACCTTTCCAACAAGCAAAATCAGTGGGGGAAGCTGGATTTGTTAATGACCGCATGATTTGCTTAACAACCACAGTGATTCGCTTAACGATCACAGCAAAAGTTATAAAATCGGGCATGACTCAATGACTGCATCGCTTAGCGACAGAAATTCTGGTCCCAATTATGATTGTAAGTCAAGGACTGCCTGTAATGTGTGCATTTGTGGAGGTGGATAGCATTCTGGAATAGCTTTCTGTGTCCCAGTGCAGGGAGTTGGTGCTGGTGGGCATTGACTGAAGAGTGCTTTTCTCCTTCTCAGACCCAGCGAGGTAAAGGCCTGTTAGAAATGGGTTGTTATAAAGCTCATTAGGTGTAGGTGCTCTTCTGTAGTCCATTTATAGGTTCCCCCTTCCTGTGATATCTGTACGACAAGTTTTAGGCTCCTCCAGGCAGATTTCCATATTCCCCCTTCTGTATCCCTTTGCTATCTTCCCTGCTTGAAAGGAATTTCACTGCAAAATAATTGGCGGATTTTACTGGAAAGGTCTGTAATGAGGGCTGAAGGGCACTTTTATCACACTCTTCTGTCAAGTGACTGGGCCACATGTCCAGGATGAATGAAGTTGAGAAGCCCATGATCTCATGATGGATTTCATGCTAAAATAGGGCACTGAGTCTCCTCTTCCTCCAGCCCCAGTCTGATACTAACGAATTTCCCACTGGAGGTGCAGGAGCGGTTCAAGTCTTCTGTCCCTCTGCTGACTGCTCACTTTCCCAACTCCTGTCTCCATTATTGCAGGCCTTCCCCCCTCTTTCCAGACTCTACCCCATTCTCCCCTCCCAAAGACTCCCCTGGATTGGAATCAGGAATGCTTCATTCATCTTTGTCTGAACTTTCCTAAAATTCAGCCTTTGTCTGAATTTAGCCCCAGTTGCTGAGGATGGAAAGGTTCTCCCCATTGCTCCCCCCAACAACATTTCTGAGTTGTTGCTCTCAGTAGGACACATAAAGGATATTGAATGACCTGTTTATTAGGTAGATTAAGAGAGCTTTTAGGGCAGAAGATGACATCTTCCTGATCATTTTCATCTCTCTCTTTAGCACTAATCCCCTTCTTAACATCTCCTTAGGAGCTGTGTTCCTAGCGCCAACCCAAATGGGCTATCCTGCCGCATATCCCAATTTCCCAGGCATGGCACCACCTAGTGGCATGATGGCACCACCAGTTGGGGTGATGGCTCAGCCAGGAGCAGCAGCAGGCATGGCCACACCTATGGCGATCCCAGCGGGTTATGTAGGTGGCATGCAGACAGCAGTCATTGGGGTCCCCAATGGGATGATGGCAACCCAGCAAGCTGGGTACATGGCTGGCATGGCACCTGTTCCACCACCAGTGTACGTCGTACAACCAGCTCACCAATTACAGTGGAACCTTGCTCAGGTAAGAGCCAATGGTGAGAACTCAGGTGCGTCTGGGTGAGGTCTCTTTCAAACCTTGGAAAAAGACTGTGCATTTATAGATTACAGGTAGACAACCTCATGCCTTCCAAGTCCGCATGACTGGGCAATGAACTTGAGGAAATTGGTAGTAATGTATTGAAAAAATAGCGGTATCAAGTTGTTAGTCCTGATGTAGAAGCTTTTATCCTATCCTTTTTCTCAAAGAGTTTGATCTGATAATCATAATAGTGGAGAGTGGGGGTATAAAGAGAGAAGGTGAAAGTGATAGATGCTGAAAGAACAACAGCAACAAAAAGTGTTTCCAAAATTCTTTGTAAGCCACTTTGTGGATCATTTGATCAAAAGATGAGGAACTTATTTTCTGAATTCCTATCATCTTTATATTCTCTGTGTATCAGCAATTTTTGAAGATGTAGCCCATACATTTAAATAACTGAAATAAATGAACTTGATGGAGGTGGAATTTCCATTTCAAAAAGCTGCCCCATAGAGGATAATATGCACATGGACTTAATTTTAACACGATGCTCATGGGCACCAGTACTTCCCCAGACCTCTTCTCTGATGCCCTCCAGATTCCACACCCTTAGAGCTACTTTCTTTAGTGGCAACCACAGCACCGAAAGCCTGCTCTCAGCATTGCTGTTGTGCCTTCACAAACTACCTGAATTATTAAATTAGCTGAAAAATCCATTGTTTTATACTCCTAACATAAATGGTTATAACCCTCTCTCCTAAGTATGCTAAACCAAACTCCAGTCAAATCTCAGCATTTCCAAAAAGAGCATCTCATAGCTCTGGGGTGAGTCACTTAGAACCACTGGGGTGTGAGGGAACTCTAGTTCCCTGGTAAATTGGTGACCTGGCTCCACATGTTGTATGAATATGACAAAGCAGCTCATGAGGTCAGCGCTTCCTATAATGGACACATGGATGCTTTGGATTAATCAGGATTCATTATGTAGTTTTTCAAATCTTTTTCCACCTAAGTTTCATAGTGGGAAGGGAGAATGTTTGATTCTTCTGCACACCTCCAGGTTTCTTTCAAGGTTATCTTTGTTAGAAAGCTTCTGTGTCTCTCAAACATCAGCCAAGATGTTATCTTCATTCTTGAGTCCTGATAGATATTATCAGATTCTCAGCCCTTCTAGCACCTCATGCCTTCTAGATGTGTTTGGTTTCAGCTCCCACTAATGTTCTCCAGCACTGTTTGCACACTTCTTGGGCAAGGCTTTGGCATTGATTACCCTCATGTTAGTTTCCAACATAATGTAGAATTTAAAAAAAAAAAACTTTTCCCCCCTTAACAATTGTGCTGTCGTATCAAGGATAAAATCATGCAGCATCTTCAAGTTTCTAAGTACCATAAATGGTCACCGGGTGGCTGATAGTCCCCAATACAGTGAGGGTGTGAAAGGTGTCATTGGGTATAGAAAGCAGCTGAAAATCTCATTTGCAACAGGGAAACTTGAGAGATGGGTGTAAGAAGAACTGACCTGACATCTCCTTGCCTTCTCCTTCAGGTAACGCAGCAAATGGCAGGGATGAACTTCTGTGGCACAAATGGGGTGATGCGCTATGGACAGTCGATGGGCAGAGGGGGTGCCCCAGGAACCAATCAAGCCCTCAGTTCCCAGGTGTGGAAATAGCACACCTGGATTTGGACCATTTTCTCCTTCGTTTTTAGCTTCGGCGCTCGTTTTTTGGTTTTCCCAGTTCTGTATAAACATCAGTTACTCCCTGATGTTATGTTTTTACTTAACTTGCTGATGGTCTCAGCCGGATATTCCTGTGTAATGGAGATCTACCCTGCCAATGTCCCACCTCGTGTTCAAGGCACTGATGGATTCTTTACTACCTTGGCTCACCTTTTAAATAGATGAGCGTTTTTTTAGAGGGGTGGACAGAAGATGGGAGATGGTTCCTCTGGATGGTAGATTTCATCACTTCAAAGGAAGCCTATTCTGGAATTTCGAAAGGGGTAGTCATGATGGCTGATGTTACTCTGACTTCGCATCTTTACTCGTGGCTTCCCCTCAAGGCACTTTGTATTTTAGGAATTTGGCACCAAATACTCTTGTCCTTTCTTCCACCAATGCATTCCATGATTTGTGGCATTTTCCAAAATCACTTCCTGAGCTTGAAATCCCTTATTGCTGGAGAGGAGCTCTGTGAGTCCTCAAGCACAAATGATGCTTTTTTTCAGAAAGTGAGTTGAGGAGAGGAAACGTACCTCTTAAAAGCAGCTGCTGGCCATTTCTAACCAGTAGACCTGGCATATTTAAATAATGATTTTTTTCCTCCCTTTTTTAACTTTTGGAAGATCTAACTCAGTGTTTCTCAACCTTGGCAACTTTAAGATGGGTGGACTTCAACTCCCAGAATCCCCCAGCCAGCATCGCTGGCTGGGGAATTCTGGGAGTTGAAGTCCACCCATCTTAAAGTTGCCAAGGTTGAGAAACACTGATCTAACTGATCAAGGTCCAGAACTCTGGCAAGCTTTCCCTTGTATCTTTTTCTTCATCTGTGTACCTCTCCCATACACATCCAACTTGCCCACATGACCATCTTACGGGAGAAAAAAAGCTTCTGAAGTGGGGTCAGTCTCCTGTCTCCATCACTTCACGGGCAGCGGTCACCCAGTCCACAATTCTGAAAGACTTTGTCAGCACAAATTAAAGCCGGGCACCTACTTTACCTTGTGTATATGTAAATTCCTTAATAAAATACTGCAGTGAAACTATCACCTTGTTTGTCCTCGTATGAAATGCTTGTGTTAAAAAAACGGAGATCATTTTTTATTGAAACGTTTACAGTGAACGCCATGGGACTAATCCAGCCTGTTTGCAATTCTGAATCTCTGCCTGCTAGATTTATCTGCTGGATAAGACTTAGTTGTAAGATGCAAAGATGTGGCACCCACCATCACCACCCTATGCTAGGAATCCCTTTGCTACTATAGAAAATCAGAGGATTCAGCCCTGGAGCACAAGGAAATCCCATTGTGTGAGATTTTTCCGTGATAAACTGGGATAATCTTCTACAACAGTGGTGTCTCCTGGGTTAAAGGGATGATGATAATTTATTAAACATGTATGCCACCTAACTTTCAATGACTCTGGAATTATAGAAAAGTAGAAAATCCCAGAATGGGGCACTTAATTATGAAGATTATAGAGGCACGTGAATCACGTTTATTTGCCTTGTTGAAAACCGCAGGCATAGGTCTTAGACCGTACAGAAGAGGAATTGTTACGCTAAAGGTTGGCAATGCTGCTTTTTCGTTTTTATGCTCTCCCCATCGTTTCCCAGGTTTTGTTTCATGTCAATTAAGTGTATTAAAGCTGTTTCTTACATTGTTCTTACATTCTGATTATATATTTTCCAGTTCATATCTTACTGGCATGCCTAAACACCATTTTTTTCCCCACAAAACTCCACTAACCTCTCTTGCATTATTGTGTTTACTCAATTTTTCTTGCAATTCCAGGTTCATTCTTCTCTCTACGCTTTCACATTCCAAATACTGATTAGTATTATTATGTGTTTTTGTTTTAAATGTTCTAGAAAATTGTTCAGTGTCATCTTCCATTGAGTCTATAGTAGCTGCACACACTCGATTGTTTCCTGGATATCCCATCATTCTAATAGGGACAATCCTGTTTATTTTGCCACAGCTGAGCACACACTTGGCAGTATCCCTTTTGAATATTATTCAATATTTCCCTTCATTATTATATTAAATTAAATAATATTAAAATATTATTCAATATTTCCCTTCATTTCCTTCAAATGGACTCATGATGTAATCATTTAAAGTAGCCCATTCTGGCCCACGTACATTTATTCATTCTTAAGACATCCAGTTTGGTACACTTCATTTCTACCATGACAGTTCCAGCTTTTCCTTGACTCATGCTTCTCACACTCCTCTTCCAAGTGCAAAACAAGGAACTTCTCAGTAATGGCACCATCAATTATCGGACTGCTACAGCTTTAAGCTTGCCATGTCACCACAGTCTGGTCTATTTATCAAAGTAGTATGTTCTTCCATAGTAATTGGAGTACCTTTCAAACTGGGGGTCTCACTGCTGAAGTCTAAATGTTTAGAAAGAAGTGGTTTGGCAGTGCCTTCTGGATGTGATTTTGCAGTTCCTTCTAAGTGAGCTGGTTTCCCTGATACCTACATAGGTCCACCTGCCTCCACCACCCCCTTTGACCTCACCAGCAAGAAGGGTGTACCACGAATTCATCCAACAGCAACCCTCTCAGGATCATTTTTTCCCATATACTCAGGTGACCCCCATTGTTTCAGAAGTTGCATTGGTTGCCAGTTGGCTTCCAGGGGTGATTCAAGATGCTGGTTGTCAGTTCTAAGGCCCCATGTGGCTCCAGACACAGTTACATGAGGGACTGCCTTCTGGATTTATCTGCCCATCCAACCAGATCAAACAGGCTCAAATCCCTTCAGGTCCTCTGTCTTTGAGATTGCAGTTGATGTGGCTTTCAGAGCAGATGCCCCCTCTCTTTGGAACTTTCTCCCAGGAGACATCTGGTCAGCTTCATCCCTCTTGGGCTACAGGAAAATGGTGAAACCCTACTTGTTCTATCTTGCACAGGAGGAGGGTGTGTTATAATTGAAGGTGGGGTTTCTGGGTGCGTGGCATTTCTACGGTTGGTTTTTACCTTTTTTTGATTTCGTCATATTTTTATATGTACTTTGGGTCTTGGGTATGTTGACATGGTTAGCCACTCAGTGTCTCTGGGAATGGGTGGCATGCAAGGACAGAAAAATAAACTGATTGAACATGCACACAAACACACCAACCAAAGCAGTAGTCCTACAGGGATCTTATTAATCTAGCCCAAAGTGATAAGCTCCCTATAGTAGTATTCTGTGGTTATATAACTGGGACTTTATTTTCACTTCGTTTCAAAAGCATTAAAAATACAAAGTACCCAGTGGGACATCAGGTGCAGATACAGCTTTGTGAGAAGCACAGCTATCACTGAAAAGTAAGTTAAAATTTCTGGGTCTTGCAGCTGCAGCAAATCCATAGAGAAGATCTCTTGACGTTTCAGAGCTTCAACACTTTTGGTGGTTAGAGAAGGAACCTGAATGCCCTGTATAAATCATTTACCTCCCTGTGTTATGAGGAACGATGCAAACAAGATACAGACCTATCAAAATCAAGTTTCAGTTCATGCAACGGAAACTCAGCCGCAGTACGTGTTTCTGTTGCGTGTGTGTCCATGAAACATCGCTGATGAAAAACTGGTAACAGTGACACTTACCTGAACACAATCAAAACAATTTTCAAAACTGGCTTTAATTATCTTTACTTGCTGTCCAAATACTGTACATGCAGTTAACAAGCCAAATGGAGAAACATTAGCTTTTTTTTTTTTTTTGGAAAATCCATCTTGTCTCCTTTGGAAAGAGGGGAAAAAAATCTTGTCAAGAATAATTTACAAAATTGAGCGTGCACCCTCAGAGCTGTCAGTCCTGCTGCATATATAAATCCACAGAAAAATACAAGAGTTTTACATTTAGGAAAGACCACATCACATAGAAAACGTTACAGAGCACAGGTATAAAATTGTCGTGTGTGTGTGTGTGTGTGTTTCTTGGTCCGTTAGTAACTCTTCTTTCCACTGCCCACTGTACCATCCCCTTGTGCTCAATGTGACTGGAGGATTTGGAACTCTTAATCTGACCCTCATGCATACTTCTCTGTTTAAAACCAAGGCCATGTTATAGTCTTGGGAGCCAAGCAAGAAAGCAGGCTAACATAATCATTGGCTGACTTGGGAAACTTTGATTTGATCCTTCAAACAAAAACCCAGTTTAGAAACCTTAGCGATGCTATCATCAAGCTTCCTGTAACACCCAACTGCTGTCCTGCAATTACTCTTTTCCTTAGGTTGCTCCACTCCTTGCCATCTTCTTCTGTCGCTTCAACCATCTCTGGCCAGAAGTATCAACTCCTGGCTTCATGAGGAAGGTGGCAGGCTTTTGGAGTTGCTTCTGCGTGGCAAGATCCCTGATTACTCTGTTCACACAGGGCAACGTAGAGACTATCAGTTTAGTTAGAAATTACTTCTAAATAAAGTTGGGCCAGGTGAATAGTATGTTTAGCCCCCCAGTTACTAGAATGGGCCTTGAAGATAAACTAGCAGCTAAGGTCAAAAGCTGCTTCAACCACCTAGAGTGGGGTCATCTACCTTGGCTGAAGAAACCATAACAAATGTGTCTTTGCTGTCTCAGGAAATCTCCTTCTGACAAAAAGCAGAGAAGCCTTCATACCTTTCTTAAATTTTAGTTCTGGCACTCAGAAATGTTCTACAGTACATGGTTTCCTTTCCACCGTCCTTTCAGAAGCTTCTTGTGCTATGGTTTCAAGAAGTGGTATGTATTCAGCTGCTTTTCCCAAGCATGTTCCTTCATTGGTGTGGCTTCATTTACATTTTAAAAATTATTGTATGACCTGATTTGAATTCTGTATCATTTGTGGCCTTCTGTTCTGAAAGGCTGCTATCAAGCTGTATTTTCAATATGTCAATGAAAACATTCCCTTTCGGCCAATAATAGCTGAACCATTTGATTTCTCCCTTCAGGTAAATCTCTTTAAAACAAAACAACGAATTTAGTTTCCAGATCAAGTTTAAATTATTTCTGCTTCATATCAATATTTTCATTTTATTCTATAAAGCTTTTTCTTGCTGCCTCATGTTTTTAGGATAAAGCCTAGATATAAATTACCCCAATAAATAAATACAAATACATCTTAAGCCATTACTGAACTCCAGATCCAGAATGGCTCCAGGCCAAACAAAATTCAGAGGTAGCTTTGCCTCCAGTTTCTGGTGACCATCTCTGGGGATTAATTTCACAATGTCACAGTGAACGAGAAGCTGTTTTGTTCAATATTCTTTTGTGGGAGAGGGGGGCATTGGAAGAACTAATTGATGGGGAGCAGAAAGTTATCAGTTGTTAACATGAAAACATATAAGCCCTTATATTTTAAAAAGAAAACACCAACAAGGCCACCAACATCAAAAGTGCTACAATCCAGAGGTGTTTGCTATCAAATGAGCCAGATATTCCAACTCAAGACAGCCTATTGCACCCACACTCAGAGCAAACAAGTACTCTGGCATCAGAAAAGCATTGCTTTAACATCTTTACTACAATAACAAATAACAGATCCTTCATTCCAGCAGTAACTGGAATGGTTAGTCCAATCTTCCCCAAACTTGCCTCCTCAGATGGGTGTCTTAGGACTGGAATTCCCAACCAGCATGATTGACAGAATCCCAGCACATCCCGAGAGCTTCAAACAGAGACAAGGTTGTCCAATGAGACAAGTGTCCTACTCTTACCCCACCCCTGCTGAACTAGTGACATAAAACCAATACCATCTTCACACACATCTCTTCTCTCCTTCATCTCCAAAGATTTTTTGTTTAAAATATACTGCTTTTTTTTTTTTTCATTAAAAAGCTACAGAACAGGCAACAGATTCTACAGTGGTGATAACAGTATGGATTCTACCAACAATGGCTGATCTCAGGTGAAGGACCTTCAAGAGCTCAGCCCAGGATTCCTTTCTCTATTGCATTTTAACCATCTTGTATGTCTACTTCTCATTTTAATCCTATCTTTCTATTAAGAGCACAACCGTGTAGTGTCCCCTGAGAGCAGCAGCCCTCAAAATGCCTTTTGCAACAGTGTACACTCTTCCTTAATCCTGGTGCAAGGGGCAACATTACTAATCCCATGAGTCATGTAAATTCTGCAGCCCCTCCATTTTGAACTGTAACATGGGTAGGAAGGCATCAGAAAGGCCGTATTCATGCAACACACAGCCATGATGTTTTTCCATATTCATCTTCCTGGTGATGTAGAAGAGCCCCACACTTTGAAGGAAGCTTTCATGTCAAGAGAAGAGCTCAATTCTGGTTGAAGAAAACATTTTTACAGGAAATGCTGGGACAAAGTTAATATCCAAGGATATCAAGTGATAAAACAGAACTGTATCCTGGAGAATCCCAGAGGTATTGAGAATACATTTCCCAGAATTCCCACACACAGCTGGAAGTTGCCAGGATGGAAAAGACTCTCATAAAAATTGATCCATCTTAGTTCTGTTTGAACAGCTGGAATTCAATAAGCTGTTCCATTACCTATCCTCTTCTCTTCAGACTGTATCCTTAATGGTCTAACACTGATATGATTTTGTCTTGTTTCTGCTTTGAGTTTGCAAAACAGCTCTGGATTTTTTTTTTAAGGTGAGATATGCATTATTAAAATAATGCTGGACAAGCTCTCCCAGATAATTCCTTTGCCCAGTGAAGGAGAAGGAAAATAAGAAAAGAGATGTGCTAATGGAGTTCTATCATCACTGTCCCTCACTATCTCTTGCTGCTTCTCTTAGACTAACACATAAAACAAGTCACAACATATTCGTTATAAAATCATGAGGTATACAACCAACAATTTGCACTTCACTCGGGCAGTTTGTCCTGCACCCTTAATTACTATTCCAGTGAAAATAGTTTAGTAAAAGAGTTTTAGCCATTTTCCCCATCTTCATGTACTTCAGTTCATGGACTGTGCAGAAAAACTACCGATTTCTTCATTCTTTAACTCTACTTTCTTAATATAAAGCTATCTCTCCTTGGGCTGCATGAGTCAAGATTTCTGCAGAGTCCGATTACCTGGCGGGAGACGCTGCTGGAGAACGCTGAGCTCTTCCTTCTTAGCTGAGTCTCTTTGCCTGTCTGGAATTGTTCACTACATCCTTCCATTCGCAGATGGCATCTTCTCCTTGAATCGATAACGCATCTCAACTGTAAATTCGATCAAATTGCCTCCTGTAGTGCAAGAAGTCCTGCAGGCCATTCTTCTTCTGTAAAGGTGAGCTGTTACGTTTTTCTTTAATCTTTCAACAAGTTTTATCTCAGTTCCAACGTGGTTTAGCTCAGTTCTACACTTTAGCTTGTATCTTGTCATTTTTAACTCTCATTCTGCACTTAATTAGTGTGGATTTAAATTCAAGGAACACAATTCACCAGAGCTCTTATTCATTTTGATCAGGGTCAATCCATACAATCTTCTGGTGAATTATGATTAGAGACAAACCTGGAATGGAAACAGAACCTGTTTTCTAAACTTTCCTGCCCTTTCTTTACAATAATATATATTAGATTCATTTCAGCAAAGTGGATATGTGAAGATATACATACATACATACATACATACATACATACAGTACATACATACATACATACATACATACATACATACATACGCATGCCACTTTGCTGAAATGAATCTAATCTTGGTCTAGTTGGGGCCTGGCAAATTCATATATGCCACTTTCAGTTCCATGAGGGAAGAAAAATGGGATATAAATATGCCAGATAAATAAAATAAAACAGATTTCAGTGATTCCTGTCAGGTAAAGCAGGAGAGAAGGAAGCAATGATAGAGGGGGGGAAATAGCATCATCTGGAAATGTGGCACTACCAGTTGTCCACTGCAAAATACAGATAATGAGATAAATGTCCTCCAGATATACCCAATTTGGAACCAACCTAATGGTCTTGGGGTGTAAGATTTTGTTCCCTATTTTTGACAAAAAATAGCTAACAGTTCAACAGGAAAGTTTTTAATTTTATCACTGGGGAATTTTTGATTCCATGCAGAGAAAACAAACTTTAAAAAATGGAGGTCACGGCCCAGATAGAAAGACTGAGATCCAGAGGGCTCTTTCTTAGTACATTCATAGGGATTTGAGAAGTCCTCACTGGGACTTCTGCCTCCTCACTAGAGTGAGAGATGCCAAACAGCTCTGGCACAAAAGTGAGAGGACTGATGCACATGAAACGAAAATCCAAAGCTCCCTGAACAGCCTGGAATTAGTTATTTTTCTTTGGTTCCCATGAAATACATTATAAAATTTGGGAGCAGTTTTTAGACCTGAAGCTCTGTTTGAAGCCTCACCATCTCTCCATCCATCTCTTCAACATAAGCTCCTGACTGTGAGAAAAGTAAAAAAAAAAAAAGGGGGGGTTACCAAACTGGGCTGACCGACAAATCCAAAACTTTCCGTTGAGATGGAGCTGGACCAATGCCATGTTCTAGCAAGATCTGTAGTTCTTCTGTTGGACATCCTTCCTATGCATGCTTCCCTTCCTGCTGATTTATAAAAGCTTGTGAAATGTCTTAGGAGTCCCAACTGTGGTTTCAACGTGTGCCTGACTGCAACACCGTTTGTGCTGTTCTTACGATCGCAGCATATCAACCTTGCCTGAACTGTTTTAAGAATACTGGAGCTATTTAGAAATCTCTCATTCCATAGCTTCACTATGTGGGAAGGGGAGAAAGGATTGATTTCTATTCATCTGCTGCCTTGTTCATTCTTTCAGCCTGACAGTGCCATGACTAATCTGGGTGAGATGTCTCCAGATGTGGCAGTGCCTCACCCTTGTTCTTTTAGTGCACGGGCGTTATTCTGCAGACCACTCCATGGATAAATAAGCCATCCTCTTGTCTATCGGCCACCAAAAGATGCCATGTGTATTCTTACAACTAGTGTTACTGGCTAAGCAAGCCGGTGCACTGTTCGGCATAGACTACGGCCTAAAGCTGGCAGTAAAATACTTTCAAGGAGCTGTTTAGCTAAGATGGAACACAATTCAAGATCTTACAAGCACAAACCATTTTTAGAGTCAGCAATCAACAAGCTGGAAAAGACAAAACAAGTCCAGTTTATCAAGCCAAAGAGATGATACAAGCTGATGCCCAGAGTGGTCTAAGGTCGAGGTAGGAAAGTTCAGAGACCCCAGGATCTGGGTCAATGGCAAGCTTGGGGGCTGAACAGCAGTTGTCTGGAGTGCTGTGAAATTGTTCCAATGATGTTGCTATGCTTTAGAGAAGAGGGTATCTATACTGGCACAGTTGCCAACCATCTTTGAGAACGTGAAAGACTCCCTGGATAAGCAGAACTTCAGTTTCAAGAATGCAGTTTGTCTTTGAACCTGAACCTTCAGGAGTCTTCTCTGTTTAGGAACAGGAGGAAGAGTGGATTCATGCTGTTCATCGAGAGTAGGTGCTAATATCTGTTGCTGTACTGCTTGGACCAGCATCAGCTTCTACCAAAAGTTGTACTTTTGCAGACACTTCCTGAACTCAGTTTTCTGCTGCTTCTCCTTCAGAGGAGAGACCCTTCAGGAGAAGCCTGTCCTTGGTTGCACAAAATCTTTACTGTCTCCCTTGCTTATATTTTAAAGAACTGTTGTGCTAAGTGACCTCCTTTAGAAGAACTCTCAACATGGCTCTTCACGTCTCAGAGTCATAATCTGAGGCACAGTTCTGCTATTCACACAAAAGTGTAATGTGTTTTAGAGGGCAAATTGTGCTGACTCAATGAGACAAACAATCACCAGGCTTTCATAATACAACTGCTTCTGGATATTTTTCTACTTTGAAGCAGATCTCAGTTTCCTGAAAAACAGACAGCCAATTAATTGACCATTCTTTGTCAACAGAGAAAAACTTGAATTAGTCCTGCTTTACATTTTTTAAAATCTTCTGTGAGCTGCATTCATTCAAACTCAGATACAGTGAAAACAGGCAACATTTGTTGGTTTAGAGGTGAATGCCAAATGTGACCTTTTTTTTCCCATAGAAGACTTTCTAAAAATGAAGAAGACAGAGTGCCTCAGGTGTGAACTTAAAACTTATATTGCTTATTCTGGAAAATGTCACAACAGTCCATATATATAGTGAGCAAAAGCATGACATGGAGTTCAAGGAGAACAAGGCCAAGGTAACTTCATCAACTCCCTGCTTTGAAACCTGTAGATGGTTTGGTTTGGTGAAATTGTAGGGCCAAATGGGTGGCTATAAAAGTTCCATATCCAAAGATCTGTGCAGGTTAACATTACTGAAATAGGTTACTAATATATTTACACATGCTTTTTGAAGGCTTTGACAGGATCCATCAACACATACTCCAGGAACTTGTCATCTTTGTACGGGAGAAAACTAAATGCTATCAGTTTTATTTCTCCTTAATTTTCTTCTTGAGAACTTCCCTAGTATTTCATCCTAGCTGGAATGACAGAGGAACCCATACTTATTTTATTTATATAATACACTTAAGAAATAAAACAGCTTCTTGGCCGTTTGGTTAAAAGTGTGAATGGTTAAAATGGGTTCTTCACCAAGGATAGTATTTCAGTTTAAGGGCCACTTCCAAGGCTGTCTAGTATTCAGAAACTAACCAGTAGCTTTCAGTCTGCTGTTGCATCAACACCCGGTCTGTCAGCTTTCACTGCTCCTATAGTCCATGGGAAATTTTAAAAATAACAGGAACAATAAAGAAATTGTGATTTTCAGTAGTATCTCCCCTGAGTATTTGCAACAAATTTTAGTAGGCACCTTCATGAAAAGCTTCTGTAATTCTCAATTTTGCTACGGGAACTGGCCATCACTTGGAGACCAGATTGCTACATAAGACACACATACTCGTACAACTAACAATCCAGCCTATGCAGGTTTACACAGAAGCAAATTCCACTGAATGTTCGGGTTTTTTTTTTAACATACTAGGTGGTTTAGGATTGCAGCCAGATTGTATTAAATTGAAAACAGTTAATAAATGGAGAGACTCCACACTCATCCTTTTGAGAAATCCAGGGGATCTCCTGTGAAATTTTGGAGAAGCGCTTTCGTGTTTGTCCAGTATATTTCTTCTTGTTACGTTTCACCTACTGTTTGAAAATCGGTGGTTTCGTATCTTGCCTTTGGGACTGCAAGGTGGTCCAGACACAAAGAGGATGAAACTGAACAAAGGGCCCCCTTCAATACGAGTGTTCTTTGCATATGCCTTGCTAAAGTAACGTAAAAGATCCAGTGTCTAAAGAAGGAGTGTCTGAAGGAGGAGATGCAATTAAATTGCTCTTAGGGTGAGAAAGCAAAACATGAGTCTTAGTATTCTTTGAACTTAACAGTCAGATGCACCATTTAGAGATCCCTCCTCTTCCACACCATTGGCAGAATCACTATTTCTCTCCAGATACGCAATGCAAACAAAATTGCTTTCTTCAGGCTTCCAAACTCAGGAATTAAGCAGAAAGTGAAACGCTGACAGTTCCTGCCAGGTGGGAAGATGGCTATACAAATATTGCAGAGAAATCCATGAGCACATGGCAAGCTACATAATGTCTGAAAATGCTACATTCCGTTAAAAAAATGTTAGCAGTGCTGCATTCCTTTTTTTCCCCCCTTCTTTTTTTAAAAAGAAATGCGAGGAGAAAAGCCAAACCTTCTCCTCCAAAGATACAAAAAGAAAACAGTACTGAGAAAGAAAGAAAACCTAATGTGCTATTTTGAGGTGGGATTAACTGTTGAGATGCTGTCCAAGATGTTTCAGTGATGAGAAATGGTTTACTCCTTTTCAAAGGCCATTTTCTTTGGGGTGATGTAACAGTCTTGAAACTGGCAGTCCTATCATTTTTTTCTTAATACGTGTTTCTTTTCTTCCCCTTTCAATTCCTCCCCCACCATCTTTTGGATTTCTCCTACTTTGCGCACCCAGAGAGGGAGGGACAGGCATGTCTAAAATCACTGGAACGGTTTTCTCTTCTTGGAGGAGAAGGAGAAGAAAGGACGATGGGAAGAAAAGACGTGGAATATTTACAAACCATGCTACCGGAAGCTGTGGTAGAGCAAGGCATTCTCTGTTGTTGTGTTTTCTTCTTTAAGGACAAGAGGGGCTTATTGAACTCTCTAGTGAAGACTGAGAAAGGCGACGAGTAAGGGGTCCAATGGTGGAGTCTGCCAACGAGGAAGTGGGAAAGAGCTTATACCAACCTGTCACTACATTGGACAGGTCCAGCTCATCTAGGACAATCTGAGCCATCCCCATGAAGCACTTGTGGTCCATGCGGCCATAATCTCCCCAGACAATCACCTAAAGGGAAGAAGGAGGAAGAGCTGAAGTACCGAGAGAATCTGAGGGGAATCAGAAGACCAGAAGACCTTCATGGGGTCAGGTGGAAAGGGGGAAGCCTTTACCACCACCCTATAATTAATCCTTGGGGGTGTTTCTGTTTTTGGGTAACACCCTGGTTCTTCATACTAGTATCATAAATAATTAACAGCATAGTCCTACCCACATTGACTCTGAACTAAGTTTCATTAGGTTCTAGGACTATTACTCTTAGGTAAGCATGTGTAAGACTGGTCTGTTTTGCATGCCAAAGATACTCCTTTATACTGATTAACGTAAAGCTTGCAGCCTTTGAAAACAGAGTTTTGCATTCTGTCAATCACTAACTATCCTGGAAATGGGAAAAGGCATGTGCTTGCTTAACTGATGTGGATCCCGTTACATGCATTAGGAGGTATTAAAATGTCTTTTGACTGGTAGTGCTAGGAGCTATTTGAAAATACCCAATGGCTGGGTTCCCCAGCACACTTCTTCCATGTAGTTAAAGATTTAGTGACCGCATCCACATAATATCATGAACTTCAGTTAGTTGTGACATTTTTCCCCTTAATATACCATGTACAAATGGTGAGTTTTTAGTTGAATGTTCTGTGCAAAACCAGAAAAAGGGTCATTTCAGTAGGTAGGTTCAGAAGCACCCTTGTCGTGCTACTCTTTCAATATTATCTTAAAGACATCCCACGTAGGAGTTGCTGACCATCTGTACTTTGCCCTCATCTGAAATCTAGAATCACATCTGTAATTCTTGGCTTTCCCTGAGGGATAAAAACCCTGAAAAGGGGGAAAGGGAAAGGAAGTATATCATAATTTTCTCAATCAACTGAAAATGAGTCAATAATCTTTAGCTCCAGTGCCTTTAACAACATTTGTGGAAAGTTGCCTTTTAATCCCTATGAGATTCTATTGCTCCAAAAAAAAAAAAAAAAAAAATTGCCTACACCAACATTTTAATTAAAATTTCATGTAAGTATGTCCCTGATTCTCCACCAAAATACTACTTCCTGTCAGAGATGTGGAACCTGTGTTTCTCCATGTTTAGTGCTGAACAATACCTCCCCTTGGCTCCTGGAGGATTTCCTGAGCAATATCTGAAGGGCCATTAGTTCCTCACTTTTTAACTTCTGAATTGAACTTTAAACTCAGCATGTTTCTGAAGCCAAACATCTCCATTTTTTTTTTTTTGCCTAAACTGAGGTTTCACAGAAAACTAAAAGTCAGTATTTGAGACAATTCATGGGAACTCTTTTCTTCCATTTCAGCATCCTCATAGCGTCCAACCTGCCTTCTGTGGTCATGGGGCCTTCAGAGCCTCTCAGGGGCATTTTTACAGAGCAGGAATTTCTACTGGAACTATATAAGTTCCCCTCCTAAAAGTAGCTAGGATCTTGTTTCTGATAAAGATACCAGAGACCTTTTCTGAGGACAATCCAACAGGAATTTCTACTGAAGCCATATAGATTGTCTACTGAAAAGCTACCGGAATCACCTTCCCACATAGGCAAGAGGGAAGTTGACTGGAATTTCTACTGGACCTATGTGAGTTGCCCACTTAAAAGCTACTAGGATGTTCTCTCCCACATGGACACCAGGGGACTGCTCTGAGGGCATCTTAATAGGCCTTTGGCTGGATTATGGCTCAAAAATGCATATGGGCAGAAGGAGGATCCTCTTACCCTTTAAAGAGGAGGAAAGCATTCACCTGTAGCATTTTACCCTGAGGGCCCTCGTCAAACAGGAGGGCCTGCTGATAGAGTGGGTCACAGTTCTTCTTGACCGTCTTTGTTTTCTTCTTGGCCAAACAAGCCCCATTTTCCAGCAGATACACTTTAACATATGTGGCTGTATTGGCAGAGAGAGGGGAATATAAGCAAGTAACTTAATAATAGCCATTATGCCCCAGGCGAGAAGGTTTTCAACGTTCTACCAGGTGCATCTGTTGAAGTCCTGCCTTCTAATATATTTATGTGTTTGTGCACACATGCACAGAATGGCAAGGATGCCTTGATTCTTGCAATAACATTTTTGGCCGGCATTTATCACAATATGTTCTCTATGTGGCAAGAAACTCAAATAAAATTTAATGGCCCTTTGGTATAGGAGAATATAGACACAAGAATTAGGTTAAAGAGGAGGTTATCAGTCCTAGGCCACAGATATTTAGTAGCAAAGTATCTGATTAAGTACATTTTAATGCACCTACCGCTTGCATTAAATGCTAAGCATTTGTTAACAGTCACCCAGATGTCATATAGTATAGACATAGCAATACCTGTATGTCAGGCTTCAACACAGCAAGCTGGACTACAACAGTTAAATAGGCACGCAACATACAAAAATTTCTGATTTATTGTAGAAAAGCCGGCAGGTCATTAGGAAAGAATTCCAGCCACTTTTGTGTGTCAAATGGGAATTCCATTTATAGTGCAGTCAACTTTCAAATTACTTTGACTCTTCCTCCTGCCTGCTCTACGTAAAGGGCTAGAAGTGAGTCTCTTTTGGCAGGGAAGGAAGATCCCACCTGTTCCTTGTTTTGGTAACAACCGGCTCTGGCATCAGGCTGTTTGCTTTTGACCGGATGAGAACTTGCTGTCCCAGTAAAAATCTTTCAGGTTCAGAGTTCTTACAAGCTCTGAATAGAGTTCAAAACATGCTCATTTGCTTAGAGCATTTCTAAATTAATTGGGTGAATTTACATCTGTGATATTTTAAACAGACAAAAAGTATACAAAGAGCTTTCTGTATATACCAAGAGTCGTCCCATGCTGCTTTTCACCTGATCTCTATTTGGTCCTATCCTGAAGCAACTACTCACCAGGAACAGTCTTGGATCCTAGTTTTGGCATCAGGCCTCGGGCTTCTATCACTTCCACCTCTAGCTGTCCACTCCGGTCAATCATCCCAACATGGACATCGCCTAGGAAGCAGCAGAAAAGTCAGCATGGATGCAACTCTAGAGTTTTGTGCTGTCCATGTGTGATTGTGCAAAATAAAGAAAAAAATGGTGTGCAGAAAAAAAAAGTATTCCTTATTATTTCAGAAGTCCCAAAACAGTTTGAGTGCCTCCATCTTTAACAAGCAGTTTGATTAATACTATTCCTAAGAAAAAGATCTTCTTTCAAAACCCATTGGATTTTTTTTTTTTTTTGGATGTAATAAAGAATACTTTTTCACCCGTCACATCAACTTCTTCCCACATTTCCATGTATGGTTGTGTTGTCTTTGATCATCTTAATGCTCTGTAGTAGACCTATATTTAGAAAACCCTGTTAAGTTATGGAAACCATGGATTTGTGATGGAGAACTTATGGTTCTCCAAATATGCTGACCTGTATCTCCCAAGAAATCTAAGGAACATGGCCAATGGTGAGGAATGTGGAAAGCTGTAATTTAGTAGCATCGGAGGGGGGGGGGGCACACAGGTTCTTCATCCATGAGTTCTGACCAAAATAAGCCACACTCTCCTCAAATCAACATGGAAAGTTAATTACAACTTATCCTGACCTACTCATTTCTTAAGATAAAAGAGAGATGAATCAAAAATAGTCCTAAAATATTGTATATATACTGAAGTAGAGCTTGATCAGCCCCATTCCCCTTCTGAAATTTGCTGACAGCCAAACCTGACCCATGACAAGTTTATTGAGGTATTAGATATAAAGATTTCCAAGCACTTATTATTGTTATACTGATTCTAGATGTGACTTATAATAGCCTTCACGCTCACAAACGTCATGCAATACTTGTGGATTTGCTATAAAAAAACTTACAGCATGAACCAAGGCTGGGGAGAGAATACAAAAATCAAATGAGAACCAACATTCCTCAGGCTCAGACCCTCCAAATGCACTGGAGTTACTCCTAATAGCTCCTACTAACGTGACCACTGGACGAGGCAAAACTAAGCAAACTTTGGTCTGGCTGTTCAAGTTTAACTACATTCTCTGAAACCCACTTTGGATGTTACTAGAACACTGTCATGGCTTCTAAAACCAGGAGTTGCACTGGCTTTTGGAAAGCTGTTAGTTTTAGGGGAGAAATACAAAAGGATCCCACTTAAATCCAGACTTTGCCCATGTGATGAAGGAGTATAGAAACCACCAAATATGACTTACTGTACTGTCCATTTTATACCAACACTCACTGTGAGCTGTTAATTCCACACCTAATTAATTATCCTGGTCAGTTCCATTTAAACATTTTACTCTTGGATTCAGATGACACTATTTCCTTAAGTGTGGCCAAATTCTGCCATGTAATATGTAAGATCCACAGCAGTTTGATTGACAAATCTGTTTACCTAACTAGCTAATCAATATCAATTTTATATATCAAAGTGTTTTACGGACTGGTCATTGACCACAATAAAGATAACGATTCGATTTGATTCTATAGAGTCCATGTGATTCAGAGGTGGCTAGCTGCACCCACAAAAACTCAGATTTTCAGATAATTTAATTAGTGGTCAGGATATTTCAACCACTAATTTCCACCACTGCAGAAAGCACAAGTCCAGGCTTATTGCTTGGAAACTTCTGAACCACATGTTAATTCTGTACTTTCTCTCCACTGGTCTATTTTTAACACACTTCTAGACTGTAGTCTTGCTGGGTCAAACGGTGATGAGACCATGTGAACAGCACAGATATCAACCTGTGGGGCCTGCTCGTGTGAGTCCCATCCTAGAATAGATTTCTGTCTGCTTGCCCTTCCCATCTTAGCCAACACATCTGTATTCTCTACCAAGAGTGCAAAAAGAGAGAGATTCTAAAGACTTTTAGTCAAGTAAAGGAGCTGTTCCTTGATAGTCTACCAGCAGAGGGTGTAAGTATTCAGCTTTAGAAGGCCAATTTTTCAAACAAGAGCAGCAAACTCTGGTATAGTAAGAAAAGAACATGCACAGAGTGCACTGAATAAACAAGTGTACTTTTAACAAAATTGCTCTGAATTCTTGCATTCTGGAATTGCCTTATTTTCAGCAATATCCATGAGGATGTTTTGCTACCAAGAATGTTATTATAGCCAAGCAGAACTGGCTCATCTCATTTGCAAATTTGAGTGCACGTATCCTCTAATGAAAATAACCTCTGACATCCTGACAAGGGATGAGTCTTACACATTGATTGTGGTGGTTTTCCCCAGCTTGTTAGTTCAGTTTCAACTCCTGTAATGTCTTACCCAAAATTACTTTTAACCACGCTGGATGGAAAGGATTGGAATTGTAACACAGCATTTTTGGAGACCATCTGGTTGGAAGACAATGGACCTGAGCTCACATCAAGAGTTCAGGAAGTATGGAGAGCATCAAGTTGGAGAAGGTTGGAATAAGTATTTAGTGAGATCTGAAGCAGTAATTCCCACACCCTGACCGAAGAAGAGGTGAGTATAAGAGAGAAATGTCTGGCTAATCTGAGAATGCCCCATTCTGCCTTAGCTGCTCTCTGAGAACCAGACTTCATAGAAACTGGGGGATACGGCACACTAGAGTTTGCACTGAACCGGTCATGCTAGTCCTTAAAAAGCTAAGCAGGGTCAGAGCTGGCTGGCTGGGAGACTGTCAAAAAAAGACCCCAATTTGTAAGCTAGAGAGGGAAGTCAAGAAAACACCTTGGAAGAAGGCAACAGCAAACTACATCCATATTATCTCAAGAATCTAAATAAAGATGTCTATGAAGTCACCAGGAATCATGCTTATCTTGAAGGAGACTTTACTGAATAAATCACAATTGGATAGGTTCAAAAAACACTCAGCCATAAACCATGATTTCTAAACTACAGGGGCAAAAAAAAGTTATGGCTCAATATAGAAATACTACACCTATCCAGTCCCTCACAAGGCATGAACCCAGGGGGACTGTTAATTAAGAAAGATCGAAATGAAATCCTCCTCCATCAGGTGACCTGAGACCATCCCCATAGGTTCACTCACCCATTGGTGGAGTAGCCAGTGTCTGTCGCCCTACAATTTGTGCTGGTCCAAGACCATCTAGGAAGTCACTGAACTGGCTTTCAACTCCCAGCTTGGTTGTGGGGAAAATAAATCTGAAGGAAAATGGGAGAAAGACAGTGAGTGAGAGAAGGAAGTCATCGCCTGAAAGAACATGCAGAAAAGCGATTCATTCTTCTCCTCCTACATTTTGTCCCACAGCAAAAATGCCTCTTCCTGCCTTCATATGAGACTTGGGCAAATAAGGCAACTGAATCAAAGGTATTTTCAGGCTTCCTGCTTCTTTGAAGCCTTGGTCCTGTCTATGAGCTACCATTAGCAGGACACATTTTCATTTAAAAAATAATGGAGCACTTGTTTTCATATTCTCAGTGCAACCTCTACCCTTCATTCAATGATAACGTTAACTAACGGCGGGCCTTACGTGCCATCGGAGCTGTTGCTGTTAGTACTTCCATCGGTTGACTCCCGACTGCCTTGACGGGTGACCCTGTTCCTCATCTCCACAGCAATCCCTGTCTCGGTGCTACGACGGATGTTACTCCGAAGTTTCTTTAGGCTACCATCTAGGGAAAAAAAAGAGAAGAAGTCACATGAATGGAGGGTGGGGCAGTCCAGGGGCACCGTCTCACAGACAGGAAAGGATGGGACTTGTCCTACAGTACATTCAGAGAGATCCAAGATGACTCTGGTTAGTTTCTTTCCTGCCTACCCTTAGCCTTTGGATGGATGTGAAAGGCTCTAGTTAAGGGAAAATAAGCCCTCTTGAGTGAGGTAGAAATACTGCTGGTTTTGCTCCCCTCCGTTTTCTCTCTTTGGAAAGCCATCAGAGGTTGAACAGTTGTGCTGCGCTGAAAGGACTGCTTTAAGGTCAGCATCCACAGACAGTGTTACTGGGTGTCTGCAAAGCCCGTATCCCAGTAGGAGACAGCTCCAGAAGCCTTCTTCCTTCTGTTTGCAAGCAAACAAATAAACAGTGAAGCCAGGGTGAGTACTCACCACCACATGTTTTTACCTCCGGGAGGCTGAGCAGATTAGACCCAGAAGGAGAGACAAGCACAGGGTGTTGCAGGAACAGTGGCAAGCTGGGGAAATGGATGCCCTTGAGAGCAGGACCCATAGAAACATCTTACCCAAGGGCTTCCCAAACCCAGGGACCAGCCCTGTTTGTCTCGGCAGGCTTCCATATCACCGTTTTTCTTCGATGCCTTTGCTCCTGATCTGATGAAATACTTGTGTACAATTGTTTTTGTTTGTGATTTGTGGTTTTCTTGGGGTAGATGTCCCCTGAAGTGAAATATAAATGTAATAGGCTTATAAGCCAGCCAGGATATTTAGTTTACTTGCCTGACAGGGCAAATGCACTGAAGGGCATGTATTTTAGAATAAAGCTTCAAAAGATCCCTTTCTGGCTGTGTTGTTTTTGCAGACCATAGGATCAGGTATCGAGAGTCACACAACAAGCTTACCCGGGTCAGCTACAAACCTAACAGCTGCATTTGCACAATATACTAAGTCTGATTACTTTTAACCTTGGTTAGGGCTTGTGGGTGGTTTAGAATATTGCCTGAATTCATTCTGTGTGGTTAGGATATAGGCTTAGGGTTAATCATAGCAAGATACAGTTGCTGTCCATTCTGAAGCCCTCTGATTCTAAAGAAATCCCAACTTTGACTCTACATGGAGTTGCACTCCCAAATAGAGACCAGGCTTGCAATCTGGGAATCTCCTGGATTCATACTTCTTGATAGATGGCCAGGAAAGCTTTCGTTCAACTTTGGCCGATGTGTCAAATGTCACCTTTCCTGGAACAGGAGGCTTCATTGATGGTTATTCATATGCTTATCCCCTTACAACCAGGCTACTGAAATTCACCCTACATGGGCCACCCTTGAGGACCATTCAGAAGCTACACCTGCCTACATGGTAATAATTCAGTCCTGATTTAGCCATATAACTCCAGTTCTGAGAGAGGAGCACTGTTGGCCAGCTGGCTTCCAGACACCATTCAAAGTGCTGATTATCACCTCTAATGCCTTATTATATGGGATTATATGGGACCTGGGTTATCTGTGAGACCATCTGCTCCAAGTAAAATCTGACCATCTGGGAAGAGACAACAGAAAGTCCTTACAGGTGTCTTTCCCTCAGGAGTGATGACAACAGAGGGACTAGAGATGAGTCATTTCTCCTTTTAAGCCCAGAAACGGATCAGTTCAGGAGCCAAGCTGTATGGATTGTATATTACACATCCCTTTACAGTATGTTTGAAAAAAAGGAACCTCCTGACATTGAAAAGTGAAGAGACTTTGCCATAAAAAAAAGCAATGTTCATCATCATCATCACCCTCACCCTCATATTACAGCCTGAGGTAAGGTAAATTGCAATTTACTCAGTTTGCATAATTCGTAAATTAATGTGTGGCCCACGGGCACAAGACTGTGGTCTGTCATATGATACAGAAAAATTGGGAAGTTTTTCTGATTCTTAATAAGGATGAAACCAGTCACGTACTGCCTCCTCGTGGTCAATGTAACTGACACCCCCAAGTAGTCCATCTTGGTCAGTGTTTCTCAACCTTGGCAACTTTAAGATGGGTGGACTTCAACTTCCAGAATTCCCCAGCCAGCCATGGGAATTCTGGGAGTTGAAGTCCACCCATCTTAAAGTTGCCAAGGTTGAGAAACATTGATCTTGGTGGATCACAAACCTAATTGCTCACACCCGAAACAATACCACTCCAGAGCCTATTCACCGAGTTTCTAAGGTTTACCCATGCATCTTCTAGCTCACCGCTCACTGTCTTCATTGCCGTACAGAGATGCCAAGAGAACACTACCTAATTTGCTCCTATGCTTTTGGAGGTAGGAAGTAACACTCTTCAGAGCGCTGACATAAATACCGCTGCTCCTGATTGCTGCTGTCAGGTTGCTTTATAAAACACAGGGTCTGTTTTTAAAAAGGGATGGTAACCTTACAGCTTGTAAAGGCAGCCATTGACAAGCAACAATTCTCAGGCCAGACAGAAAATGATATAAACATGGCATAGGTACCTCTGACTTTCAAGGCCAAGAAAGAACAGCTAAAAGTCCACTGAGTTGAAAGAGTGGGAGGACAAGATTAGGATTTAAGCCCTGTTGACATCCACCCACCCACTACCTGCATATAGCTTAATTCCTACATTCTGCAGTAGACCCAACTAAAGCAACTTATCTATCAGCGTTTAGCACCTCAATGCAGGTTTAATTTTCTGGAAAGCCAAGATTTATCGCCATGCCTGGTGGGTAGTCTGACATGCCAAACACAACTTGATCTTCCCACCAATCATACTAAGAGCCAACTTTAGAATTCACAACAATGAATTTGGAGCAGTAAATCTGTTTCTGCTCAAGGCTTCCTCCTGCTCTCAGGTCTAATTTGCAGAGCTATACAGGAACTATCATCCTCCTGATCACTCAGCAAAGGAAAAGACCCCTTTCTGCTTCAGTTTTATTGTTCAGCTATCCAGCATCAGAAGTGATCTTTTCCTCCAACAGAGATGAAGGAAGCCCCCATAATGGTTGATGGGAATGACCTTGGGAGACAGGAGGAAATGTTGCAGCCAGGACCACAGTCAGATAAGAGGCAGCTCAGCCTGCAGAAGTAACGAGGGTGTGGGAAACATCTCAGAAGGGACATTTCTTGGACTGTAAAGGCGACGGGGGAGAGATCTACTTTCAGACTTGCAGTATTCTATTAATGTAACCTTACAATAAAGATAGAGCTGGTACTCCTGAGTGTGCTTCTTGCCTGGACTACCTTGCAAGGCTGACAATCCCACAGAAATGGATCTTGCTCTGCAGACCCAGGGTTGGGGCAAGAATGGAGGAACGGACAACAGCATTTGATAAAAGAGCAGCGCCTTTCTACTGCATGCTCCCAAAGAGATTTCTGATCCCCATATTGCCATCCCACTGTTGCAGAAATGACTCACTGACATCTAATCAGCTTTCAAAAAAAGGACATTTAAAAAATTTCATGATAAAATTCTTAGACTGGCCTCTAGAACAAGTGCAATACCAGACATGACATGAGCTGGGTATCTGATTCAGAACTTGCTCTTGATGGATTAACTCAGCCTGTGAGGTTATAATTACAGAAAGTCTGAGCCTCCCCTAATCTTCAAGTCAGCAAATCCACCCTCTGCATTTGCAGCAGCAGAAACAACGGCTAATTTTTAGGCAGGAGAAAATTGCCAAATAAAATTATATCTTGCCAGATGCTCACTAGGTGGCTTTAAGAATCATTCCATTAATCACAGGGTTCAATATCAAACAAATTTCAAATGAGACTAATTCATGCAAACAATTGCACTAAATACACACACATACACAGAAGACTTCTTAAACTTAAGAGAAAGTCTCCAGAGTTGAAGATTTTAATGCTAGCCAATTTGCTAACATGAAGTCTATGGCTGCAAAAGGCCTACAAAGGGCAGATATTTGACATGTCTGCCATATTCTGCCTTCAGACTTTAACGTTACAAGGACTACATAATATCTGATTTTGCCATTTTTTTGATTTTGCTCTTTTTAAGGTTCTACTGGGATGTTAAGAGAGCCAGTTGGTATAGTGGTGAAGGCATTAGGCTAGAAACCAGGAGAACCTTGGTACCCTTGGTTTTCTATACCCTTGGTTTTTGTGGGTGTAGCAGCGAATGGAAATCTTGCAAGAACTTTAGGCAAAGGAAAGAAACAAGCACCAGATAGTTGAAGGATGGAGAGCCAGTTTGGTGTAGTGGTTAAGGGATCAGGCTAGAAACTGGGAGACCGTGACTTCTAGCTCCACTTTAGTACAAAGCCAGCTGAGTGACCTTGGGCCAGTCACTCATCCTAGAAAGGAGGCAATGGCCAACCACTTCCAAAATCTCACCAAGAAACTGCAGGGACTTGTCCAGGCAGTCACCAGGAGTCAAAAACTGAGTCGAAGGTGAGCACAAACACAAACACACACACACACACCTCCCCACTAGGATTGTAGCAATAAAAAAAAACCCATTGAATTAGAACCATCAACTATCTGGCATTCACCATATATGACTGTGCATTGCTACCATACCTTTCCAACCTATGCATTCTCTCGAGCAATGGGTCCCAGCTTGTGGCTTGCAAGGGCACAGGATGAGTGGTGTGGGTGATGATGATGATGACGATGATGATTAACACCTTGTGTGACTTTTGCAATCTTGCTAGAAATGAGATTTATGAGATTTGATGTACTCATCCAGTGAAGCTTGCAAGATTTCTAGCTACTTTTTTTTTATTTTTTAAGAAAAAATTATTGGTCCGGTGAGAATCCCACAAATGCCATTGGAGAGAGGCCAAGCACATTACGGCACTCTTGAGCCCCACAGCATCAATTCCTGGTTTAATGATGCTCCGGCAAAAGCTTTTGAAGATGATGTCATGGTGGACATAACGGACTGGATTAGAATCTGCTGCCTTCAACGTGCTGAGAATGCAACTCACATTCTCAATTCTTTGCAGAACTTTTGAAAGAGACAAACCATCGATACAAGCACTCCTGCCAAAAAGCTTTAGGAATCCACCATTTTCCCCAACAAGACTGTCAAGCCTTGGCTGTTCTTGTGACCACCAGAACTTGACGGGGCTTCTTTGCACACAAACACACATCCCGTAGAGTATGAAAACTCAATTAAACCTCAACAACGGCACTGAAGTAAACAAGCTTGTAACATGTTAGATGGGCTTGGAGGCCTGCTAAACCAAGTGGCCTTTCCTTCTTAACCTGCCCTCAAGCTGCCTTGTTCAATCTCATCTTCACTCAGAATATGGGGGGCTGCACAGTAAATCCTGAGGCTGTCTGTGAATGGTGCTATGAAGCTCAGGTGGGCTGCCTGCCTGCCCAGCCTCTGGAAATCCTAAGCCAAACCACAGTTTTTAACCAACTCCAGCTTCAAACCCAGCCTCTGGCAGCAGCATCTCACCAGCCTGAAGCAGAGCAAGGAAGCAGGCAAGCCCGTCTCCCTGGAAATGTAGCTTTCCCCTTCCAGACCTCCGAAGACTGGATTGCAGCCAGTGGATTTATCCTGACAGGAGTGAGGTTGGTACATTGCCAAATCCTCTAATGTGAAGACCAAAGAGTCCTCCAACTTTGCAGCCAGCCTGAGTAACTCGTACTTGCTCAACCAGCACATCTTCCAATTGTGTAGGAGCGGTCTAGGCTGCTATTTCCTTAGCCAGGGGGTGATGCAAAAGGCAGAAGAACCTTAACTGCTTCTACCAGTGCTCTCGCTACCTGCACCATCTAGCAAGACATCCTTAGGTGCACGCATTGCTCCAAGCCATGGTTTAATGGTGGCTTATTGACTAACCCCCAGTTGGCTATGTAGAAACCCCTTCAATAATTGCGTCCAAAGGAACGTGCCCAAAAGAGCAAGTGAACTTGCTGACGATGCTTGCTTCTAGGCAAGGACTGGAAGTGCCAGAGCCCTCAGCCTCTGGCACCTGGTCACCCTTCACCCAGCACGGAGCTAAGGACATGTACAGTGGCACAAGCTTTCATCCCCATCTCATTCTCTTTGGAAAACACTCAACAGAGTGCATTAAAATTGTGCAACTTTTTGGAATCAGGGGCTGCCCTTAATATTTTCTGGGAAGGTCAAGGCCTTCGCAATAAAAAGTATGTAGGGATGTTGATACAAGCAAGGATAGCTGGGCTTGGCAGCTGGTTTTTGGGTGAGAGGCTGGGTGGATTTTCATTGCTTTTTAATAGGCCTGTGCAATGCAGCTTTGACTCACCTCGGCAGGGTGCTTCACCTTGTGAAGGCCACACAATTTGCCCTGCTCAGCAGAGGCCATGCTCATTCACCTGAGAAGGTGCTTGACATAGACTCTGCTTAGCCTCCTCTGGCATTTACCAAAGCCAGAAGAATCCAACTATTGCGAGTGCTGGGAGGAGCTAAAAAAATGAGCAGAGAAAGAATCAAAGCCATATGGCTGAGTGAAGCTCCTTCCAAGGGTTGGCCTCCCTCAATCTTCCACCAATCAAAGCATCCATTCCATGATTGTCATGGCCCTACTTTTTAACGCCAGCACACCTACTCTGGGGCTTACAATCCAGATTTGGTGTGCATTGTACTTCAAAATGGGAGGAGGCCACCTGCTGATTTTCAGCCATCATGATAATAGGGGGCTCCAAGAATGAGAGGTTTGGGTGGTGTGAGGTTACCTAGCTTAGAATTAGAAATCAGGACCTGGACCAGGCCAGCTGGGTTGAGTCCCTACTGATTCCCTACTGCCCTTGGATGTGCACACCTACAGCCTTGTTGCTCCTGAGCATTCCTTACTTGGGAATTTAGCAGGTGAAGTTGAACATTTTTCATTGATTTCTAAAGGCACAGGACCCTACAGGCAGTTCAATGAGGAACGCCTATGGAAGAAAGCAAGCAGAGTCGTGTAGACATACAAAAGCAAAGACGCGATCGGTTAATATCGTTTTAGCTCCTTTTGGCACTCAATTTCTTTTCTAATCAACACTTCACATGCGCCTCGGTGTCTCATTCACAGGTCACCATGGCAACTCTTCCTCTTCTTGTCCCCCCCCCAACCCATTTCTTCTTTCTGTCCTTTTTGCAAAACCAGCCTCACGCTTTGTCTTCCCGTCACTAATATTAATTTGTGTGCCTGTATCCTCCAGCAGGTCAGTCCCCAGGGGCAGGAAAGAGATCTGGCAGAGCTCCTACTGCCCAGAAAAAGGGCGTAGGCTGCAGATTTGCAGGGCCAGATGCCAACCAGAGAGAGGCATCAAGGGTGGATTTAGAAACCCACAATTTATGAAATCTTATTTGGCCCCAAGGATCAAGAAAGCTGATGAGGAGGAATGGAGCAAAGGGCATGAACCTGGGATGTTGAAGAGAGAGGCATGGGAGGAAAGGGGGGGGGGTGTCTGAGAGAAGCCCCCCTTTATTTGTCCCTTCACACCTGAATTTAGCTTTGGGCCACTGCTCCCGAATTTGCAGGCAGAAGGTGAACTCTCTCCACTGTCCCAAGAACAGGCAAGTTCAGAACAGTTTGCTGGGCTTAATTTCAAAGGACTGAAAAACAGCCCGAGAAACTCCTTCCACCTTTATAGTACCATCTATCTACTGAAAGGGGCAGAGACTGTGAAACTCAAAGATGAGCATCCATGAATTGGGACTGGGAGCTACAGAAGAGCCAGCTGCCTACTCAAAGTAAAGGAACTCAAACCACCTTGAGTCTCCTCAATTCAGCAGCTGTTTAATCTAAAAAATGATAATTATTCCAGCTGTTGTTATTAACATCTCCAAAAATGACCTCTCTCCATATCAGCTTGTCAGGGTCCAGGTTCACGCCTCATGTGAAACCATCACGTGACAGTCCCAGCCAAACTATTATGTGTAAACCATGGTTTCTGGCCAGCCAATTCAATAAATCATGGTTTAGCAGGCCATGTCTTGGCAGACTCACTGCTAGCTCACCCAGTCAAGAGGATGGCAAAAACATCCCATATTAAATGGTTAATCCAATTTTTGGAGGGGAATGGGGTGATAACCTTGAAGAAGGAATGGATGAACCATTAAGGAAGGGAAAACAACTCAGTTCTGGGAAAACGTGAAAATGAAACTCAAAATAACCCCACCTTGATTCTGTTTGTTGTAAGAGGGGATTGAGGAAAATCTGATAGGCTTTCAAGATTCTGTTATCATACCCTACAACAATAAAGTAGAATTCCTGTAATCCTGGCTGTTTTCTGGCCTGGCCTAAGGGTTGACAATTTTAGACAAGCAACAGAGGCATTTTAATCCAGTGATGCACTATGCACTATTTAGAAGTTAGTCATCTTGGCTGGGTTCACCCAACAGATTTAAACAGGCCAGGTGCAAATCTAGCAGCTGTATTTCTACATCATGCTTAACTTGGTGAGTTTGAACCTTGGGCCTTTGCAACTAGTGGGAACCAGCTTACGTGGTTAGCGTACAAATCAACATACTGTGACATCCCAGAACACACGTTACATTAATAAGCGTTTGAAATGTTTATGTAAGCCTAACCCTGAGTTCAATGGCACTTGATTGCCATTGTAATTATTATTGTATCTCTTTTAGTTGTCCTTATTATTTCAAATGGGAGACATAACTAATTAAATGTATTTCCATCTACATCCATGTATACCCATCACACTATTTTCTTTTGAGGCATGCTACATTATGAGAAGTGCAAAAAAGGAATAAGAAAGAGTAAGTCAAAGAAATTAAAGGCAAGAGGTAAGAAAAAGGAAAGGAAATAGCACCCAAATCAGCTCACGTTAACACCATTCACTAGACCTTTCCTTACTTTTCCACCCTTGCAAATCAACCTTGTTTGGACCATTTCCGTACATTGTCTCAGATATTGTCCTGTGTTGTTTAAACTTCATGCCTCTCCCTTTTTAGGAAATCATCAGCTCCATCCAAGTGCAACCTTCTCGGTCTTCCTCTTCTGCTCTGCCCATTCACTCTTCCTTCAACTATTTGTTTTGCAATTTGATTCTCATTCATGCTCTCAAAGATTTTTTTTCATACCAGTCACTAATTTCCATATTCAATCCACAATCATTCAGCGTTCATCATTCTGGACCCTGTTCTTTTCTTCTGTTACTTAAGTAACCCATTCCCACTGCACCCAACTTACTTTTATGTTTCTCCTAACACAGCAAACTCTCATTTCCATGTAACACAGAAGGCAGAAACAAGCTGCTATACGCTACCATTTTCATGCCTTTTGACAAATATTCACTATTCATATAATTACCGTCAACTAACTACCTTTCTAAATCTGTCCGTTCATTTCCCTATCTTAGAAAACATTTTACCAAGATAAACAGATTTATCTGTCTCCTGATTTTTCACCATTGCTGTATAACTTGCAATCCTTCTCTCTACTTTTCCTGCCAAACCCAACTACCTTGGTCTTCAATACCTTCATTTCCAGATCTACATTTCTGGTCGCATCATCCAAGCTAACTTTCACTACAAGTCATTCAGATTCTCAGCCAACAACATGGCATCATCTGCATATTAAAGTACACATACACTCACATCTCTAACATCACTCCAAGCGTTCCTTACACATTTATCCATAAATAAATAAACATCACACGTTCTCATCTTACTTCCTGCTCAATGCTAAACCATTCGCTCAGTGTTCACTGTAGTAAAATGTAGAGACATTTTACTTCTATCACATACCACTCTGATCACTTTGGCAATCCACCTTTATACTCTCACATAAAACTTTCTATAATTCAAGTCTATTTCATTTACCATATGCCTTGTGTAAATCAAACGTACAATAAAATCTCCCACATTCATAGTTCGCCAACGACTCACCGAAGAGCAAAAATCTGGTCTATGCACCCCTCCCCAAACTGGCTTAGCATAAAGCAGTACTGCACTTCCCAAATTTTGTCATTCCGACTTCTTCTCTCTTTTTGATTAGAATTACATCAACCCCCCTCCCTGGCACACCAAAGAAGCTAATCCCCTGTAGCTTTTGCATTCACTCTTGCTATCTTTACTTTTTTGCAGGAAAACAAGAAAAACATTCTTCCAGTCATTGGGTACAGGTCCAAGTCACACAGCCACACCATCAACAAACCACATTTGTGCTTCATATTTCTTTAGTTACACCATCTGCTCCTGCAACTTCATCATTCTTCTCCATTCTCTCAGCATTGGGGCCTTCCATCATTTTCTTTTCGTGGGCGCTAACATTTATAGTATTTGTTTCAATTCCATTCTAACATGTCACTATTGTTCCCATACAAATCTCTAAAATACTTCTGCTAATGTTCCTCACTTCTGTTTCATCCCCAGTGATTTCATCACAGTTATTTTTCATTCCACTCACTCTGTGGGAGGCGCCTTGTTTAGACCTCTCCACCCACTTCTAAAACCTTGTGTGTGTGTTTGTGTGTGTGGGGGTATTTCCATCAAAATTGCTCTGCATTTCCTCTGCCTCTTTTAATCTCAACCATTCCTTTCTTGCTTTGAGAATGTGCTTTGCAGCTTTTTCTCTATGTACCTCTTTCTCTCACTCTCTTCCTTTACAACCACCGTTCTCTTATATGCTTTTTTTCTTCTCCACAGCCTCTTCCACCTCATCTTTTCACCAAACATCCTTTCATGCTTCCCATTAGTGTAATTCTGCCCATGTTTGTGGTGTCCTGTAATATAATTCTTTGCACTTGATTCCAAGCAACTTCCACATTCTCTTTAGTACCACTTTCCATTCAATCTGTTGGAAGAGTCATCTCTCTTCTAATACTTTTTCATACACACTCATTCCTTTTCTTCCCAGTCATTATATATTCACTCTAGTTTCTCTTATTTACTTTATTTTCTTTCTGCAACTTTTTTTGCAAGATCCATTCTTGACACTACCAAACAATGATCTACCCTACAGTAAGAACCTCTCATCATCCTTCACTAATTCTCTCAATTTTTCATTCTAATCATAATGCTTTTAGATTTATACTCATTCTTTTGTCATATATATACAGCTATATACATATTTGAACAGAGACCTTCTTCTAAGGAGATAGTCATCAAGCAGCCACCATTTCATTCATTCCTAAATTTTCACATGGCTTAATCACTTCTTCTGTACTCTTTTTTTCTCATTCCCACCCATCCATTCAAGTCACTTATCCATACAATTTACCCCCGGATCACATTCATTCAGGTTGTTACACAATTTTCCATAAAGCTCCTGTCTTGTCCTTTCATTATCACTGTTTACTGGAGTACAACATACCAGTATCATCAACCTGTGGATTCCTATCTTCTTACACATACACAACGTAGAAGACACCAATGCATACTTTTTAACATGTTTTTAGTCCTGCAATTCTTAATTAAACCTATATATTCTCTTTCCTGCATGTATTTATCAACTCCACAAAATCAGACCACCATCATTCAGAACTTCTCATTTTCTTAGTTTCACAGGCTCACAACATATTTTCCTTTTTTTTTTTTTAATCAATCCAGGCTTTCATATAATGCTTTTCAACAATTTATGAATAAGGATATTAACATCCCAGACAACCATTTTTTTTAAAAAAGAAGTCCCCATCTTCTTTCAGTGTCTTGTTACATAAAGCTGCTTTCACATTCTTGTTCCGCAGTTTGGCCCATTCAAGAGACATCCCACTGTAGGTACGCTCCAGAAACCATCTGATGTTCTTCCACCAACACATGTGCTCATTAAAAATGTCTCAGTCTGACATTGCTGGAGAAGCTGTCTGGATGACATGGCTGAATTTACCTGGAGTTCCAAATTGGGGAATGCTGACCTATAGAGAGGACTTTTTTATTTTGCACAATAAAATGGCATAGTGACTATAGTAATGTGAATCCTCATGTCCAAAATGCATGTTCTTGTTTCTTTCCTAGGTTTGATCTACCGTCCTCTGAGAAACATTGCTGGAAAATGTTCAGCTAGATCATCACAGCATGTAAGACATTCAATTGATTTAAAGGTCAGGAGAGGAAAAACTGCATTGTGGAACAGCAACAACAGTTTTGTTGATCCTGAAGCAAACAACTGTTGGGGGGAAGGCCACAAGAGAGGCCACTAGACTAATCTGATATGGCATCTCCTCCAGCTTTCTGGGTGGTGACTCATCTCCATTAATGATACACTGAACAACAGCTGCCTCCAAACCCTCTGAGTCATGTTCCAACTAGAGCAATGCTAAGGGAGTGAAAGACTAGTTAGTTAATTCACTGATGCAGGTAACCTGCAGAAATGCTTAGCATGAGAGTGGAGGGCCTGTCAAGAATATTGATACTGCAAGTTGGTCAGAGTTGTTTGGGAGTCAGGCTGTGCCAATAAATAACTAAATAGGCACAGAAATCCTTCTTTAATACAGAAGTCAGTCCAGGACAAATGCACCCATTTAACCTACACCAAAATACATAAGAGCAAAGCAAAATTCCTTTAAATCCCTATAAAGCTCCCAGTAAATTGGTGGGGTATAGATAATAGTTGGGGTTCACAAATGGTTTGCTTTAACCACAGCTTGTTAACTGCTTTTATACTACTTTATTTAAACCATTATTTCAACCATTTTTAACCTATTCGGGGGAGTGTTTTGTGCAAGGGATACAGCCCAAGACTATGCTGGTTGGTTATGATGATAACACAGAGATGTCAACAGTGCTTCCCACCCAAAATCAAGAACACTCAGCCTGTAACACCACACAGGTAGGAGAGAAAAATATATCAGGTATTTCTGCTCTGTATAGGACTTGCATTGTACTCTCTGCAATTGCTGGGTTTCTTCATTCATGACTTTTTTTAGCTCTTGCAATAAAACTCACTTATCAAGAACTGCACTGGTGAATCTCTATCTCCAAGGTTTTTAGTTCCACCAAAGGTTTACAAAGTAATATGGTCCCTTCACTTCTAGGAGCAAAGAGAAGTAATTGCATTGCCTCATGAGACTCCCGCCTCTCTTTGGCATCCTCCAGCAGTTGCAAAAGCTGGAAGAGGCTTCTGCAGATATGCAATGCTGCACAGAAGCCTCTCAAGTCATCTCAGTGAAGACCTTCATCCAAAGATTGTCTTTGTTGAAGCAAAGAGACAATACATTTTGTCACAACGAAGCACTTCACGTCACCTCAAAACCACTCAGTTGCTTTTTCTTCACACTCTTGACATAATTTGAAATTGCTTTGAGGCAACATGAAGTGTTTGGTTGAGACAAACTGTGTGGTCACTTTGCCTCCAAAAAGAGAATTATAATGCCTCCATGGACAAATGTCTTCCCCAAGGTAATTATAAGTTGCTTCACACAGGCCTATTCAACACAATGGCTGACTTTACATATGGCATTAATCTATAGACCATGCTTTACAAGTTACAATGCATAGCTTTACACCGTGCTAAGCTATGCCTTGTTCTTCCTATGGCTTGTTGAGTAAACCACAATGACCTGTTCCTGGAGTCAGGAATCTCTGACCCAGGGTCCCTACAATTTGGCACACCTGGAATCTGGATCTCCCCCAGAAAGTGACCTCTCTTCCCCAGAGACTCCTAACCCCATCTCAACCAACCAGTGCAGGGACTAGATCCGGAGAAAATCTTGAGGAGAAAGCAAGGGCACCTGTAAGCTGAGCCTTTTGCTTTAAGGTTTTTGCCTCCTTGGGAAAAGGTGATGCCTGGTGTGAGTTTGACCAGGAGGTACAAAAAGGCTTCAGTCGTGTCCAAGACTCATGACAGTGAGCTGAGTCTGTTGCTCAGTTAGAGTTACTACTCAGCTATTTTCCACGTAGTCTTTCCTGAAGTTACAGTGGGAGACCAAGTTTTAAACCTGTACTTGGTCTTTAAGCTCACAAACACAATGTAAGATAGGATAACACAGAAGCAACTATAAAAGCCACCAGGAGCACATTGGAGGAGAGAGGAGAAAAACTCTAATGAAAAGACAGGAACATCCTTACATTTCCCAGGACAATCAGCCCAGAAGCAGGAATAAGTTACCCTAGTTACTCTGGGAAACAGCAAATTGCTGATTGGAATGCCTGTGTTCAGATGGCATCTTTAGCCTGGTTACTGATTTAACCCTTTTTCTGGGTTTGTGCAGTGTCAATCATAAGCTAAGCCAATGGCCTTGGCTCATACAACAACCTAGCTTACAAAACATTAACCAAGTTTAAAACTAACTGATGCTCATTTTCTAATTGCTAGTAACCATCATTCTCATCTGGGGGATGCAATACCCATTAAGCAAAAACACACACACACAAGTAATTGGAAGGAAGGAGACAGGCAACATACAGTGTATGAAACAGTTGGTCTTTACATTTGGAATTAATCAGGCAGAAAGCTGGAGAACTGGCATCAGGCTGGATTTAGCCAAAGATGAAGTACCTGTAAGAATTCTGATTAGCAGATTTCCCCCCTCCCCTTGCAGGAATACCTGTCTGCACTCACTGCTCATTTTCTATTTTATAAATAAAACGCAACTTACAACAATGTTATACTTCACTGAGTACTCTCTACCATCCACAGGGACAATTCAGAGAAGTAAGGGGCCAATTGGGGAGCTGATGGAAATACAGCAAACAATTTTTATTTTTATTTTTTTAGTTTTTACAGCCAGGGAGAGAGTCATTCTAGAGGAAGTTTCCATCTAAACCACCAAAACAACTTGATCTGTTTGGATATTACTTCCTTAGACGCCATGGAATTGTACTTGACACCCATTGACCGCAAGGATCAATGCTGGCAATTTTAACCTTCCTTTGGTAATAACTCACAGCTCTTTCAAAAACATTCTCATCATCTCTTTGATCCTGTCCATCCACCTGCCTTGCTTCTCCTCTACTTCCCTCAACCTCCCCGTGCATCACTGTGTCTTCTAATCGATCATTTATTCCTATTACGTGCCCTAAAGTATGTGAAGTTTTCTTTCTGATTTTTGCCTCAGGGGAAGATCAGCCTTCATTTGGCCCAGGACTGATGGACTGGTTCTTCTTGCAGCCCGTGGTACTCTTTCTAACCATCTGCAAATCTATAATTTGGAGGCGGCTCTCTTTTATGGGGCTGTGCTGTTCAATAGCAAAACGTCCTCAGCTGCCTGCAACAACAATATATACAAATGCCAAAGGAGATTTCTTAATACATAATTCTTCTGTTGTCATGGGAAAAATGGCTATAGCCTTGACAGATTTGAAAGCTCAGTGTGAAAATAAAATCCCTGGATGTTTAGTACCATGTATATTCCACCTTTATTCTCATGTACTACGTCAGTCGCACAGCCTTTGGGTAAGAACTAAGATATCATTCAGTTCCTATTGTGTCTGCAAGTTGTAGATACTTTGAATCTGCCAATTCAGTGGGCTGTGAAGGTGAGGAGGAGGCCCATGGTCATGCAACTAGCCTGATAGGACAATAGTTTTAAACTCCCATCATCTTAAGCATTAGAAAGAAAAACAGCATTATTTACTCATCTCCCCAGGCACCTTTCAATTGGGGTAATGTGTTGTCCTGTCCATGGTGCTGAACTTCCCAAATGGAGATGTAGGAAGATTGGGGTAGAGCTGGAAGACTAATTGGGAGTGTTTCTCAACCTTGGCAACTTTAAGATGTGTGGACTTCAACTCCCAGAATTCAAGCTGGCTAGGGAATTCTGGGAGTTGAAGTCCGCACATCTTAAAGTTGCCAAGGTTGAGAAACACTGCTCTATCTCCATGATAACAATTCTTTTGGATAATGCTTGAACCTGAAACCTTTCCCATTCTCTTCCTTTCAACTGAATTCTAACAGACATTGTCACAAAGTCAGGGAAATAGGGAAGATCAAACATAGGTACTAATCATAGCTACAAATGCACTGATTTTGGACCTTTTAAGCCCCCCTCCCCCAAGGGAGATCACTGGGCAGCTGAAATTCAGCAGTTTAGCCACTGAGTTTTGGCGATGCAATCTGGGGGTTCTTTGAAGTCACCAAATTGGAGCTGGGGAGCTATATGAGTACTGTGAATTAGTCCATCTGTGAGTTAAAGTTAAAATGAGATATTACAAAGTGGGAAAATGTGCTACTGATTTTTGGCTGTTTTCTATGGCACAGATAATGGGGGAGAATGAACAGAGGCTGCAATAAAGTGTTTGGGGGGCTTATCAGGCCCTAGGCCTTGGATTCTTCACCCCTGATATTAAGGCACAGTAGCCTGAAGGACCTGCTGTACACTGAGAATGCTGGACCATGCTAAACTTGGCGACTGTTAACATTGGATTAATCAGTTCACTGGATTCATTTATGTATGAACAAGAAAATGGACTGATTTGATTTATTTATTTATGCATTCATTCCTTCATTCATTCAATAGCCAGGTCAACTATGTTGTATGAACACTGCCTATTTGCCAAGGGTTCTGAGAGTCTGACTAGCCCTTATTCCCATGGCATCCTTAACTGACTCAGGCGGAGACAAGGCAATGATGTGTCATGGGAATACAAAACTGGAGTCAACTGACAGAGTCAAGCAATTCAAGGGGTTCCATTGAGTCCTGAGCATATATACTGTTGCACAGGGTTAAACTAGTCAGAAGTGTCATGGGAAATGCTGATTAACACTTAATGTGAGAATCAGTGCAGTGTAGTGGATAAAAGCATTCGGCTAGACTGAGCAAACTCAGGGAGGCAGTCAAGGACAGGAAGGCCTGGCGCAATATGGTTCATGGGGTCACGAAGAGTCGGACACGACTTAACGACTAAACAACAACAAGAAACCAGGAGTCTAGGCCCACCCTAGACATGAAGCCAGCTGGGTGACTTTGGTCCAGTCCTTCTCTCTCAGCCTTAAGAAGAAGGCAAAGGGAAACCACTTCTGAAAGGGTCATCCCCAGAAAACTGCAGGGACTCATCTGGGTAGTTGCCAGGAGTCAAAACGGACTTGAAATCACTAACCAAAACAACACACTCTTAATTCTTCCATGACCAAGACAAAATCCTAAAGAAACCCACAAAATGAGGCCTCTCTAGGTACTTCATATCCATGATGTTTCGGTTTTCACACCACCACCGTGCAACTCATCGTATATCTATGCTGGAAAACCAAGATGAACCAGTCACGGGTGGCAAAGGCCCCCTTTCCCAGCCTAACCCTGGCACTGTGGATCTCTCCTTATTTTTTTTTTCCCCACACCATCTGGAATGTGGAAATTTGGAAGAAAAAAAGGAAAGACTCTCCTCACTGCTTCGCCCTCTGTTAAGCCGATGAAGGTTGGGATTTAATCAGACAGGTGACCACAACCACACACACACACACGGCGAGTTCCAATGTCACTTCTGTTACAAACTCACTCGGGAGCTTTGGGGAGGGTCATCTTCATTTCAGCCTTTATCTGGAGCTTGGAAATTGCTGTAGCAGCCTCCCTCTGGTTATTGCAAATTGCGAGATAAAACAGAAGAGTATTTTGATCATACGGAAGGTATATATTTGATGTGTGTTTCTTGTCTGCTATTGGCACTACAGTAGTCTTAACATCTCTAATTATAGAAATTATAAATAATTTTATTTTAATATAATTTTTATTATTACAACCATTTGTTTATTTCTCTTCTATTGTTTCTTAATGGTTCTGCTAACAGTTCTACTGTTCCTTTGCAATCCTCTCTGGTACAGGAATGGTTTGCCACTGCATTCTTCCGGATTTTGCTTTCTTTTCCCCAATTTTCCACTCTAGTCTAATGCCTTGGATTTCCTGATGGCCTCTTATCCCAATATTAATCAGCCTGATCTCCTCTAGCTTTTTCAGTTACTGTAGGGGGTGCCTCGCTGTGATGAATAATGCTTGTGTGGTAGAAAGTACTAGCTGCAGAAAAGACACCTGAAAAATCTATTTCAAACAGTCTAAGAACAGCCTTCTCTGTTCTTTCTTCCCTGCAGTCAAAATGCATCAAAGATTTTTTTTTTTGCTTGTTTGTTAATACCCAAATTCTTTTCCAGTATCATTATCTAGCTGAAATATCTTATTATTTTCCACCTCTCTATTTATGATTTTCCCCTATTTCTTTTCTTAGCTTTTCTGAACATAATTACAACCTTCTGGAAGCATCTCGAATGCACAAGCCTAGCCGGGCTCCAAATAAACTTCTTTTCAAATAACAGCTGAGCCATGAAATGCCAACCAGCACCAGAACAGAATAATGCAAGGGAAGTCACCAAGATTATAATTGTCTCTTCATCCTGAGGAGGGGGGCTTTTCCCCTCCTAAATACTTTGGGCACATAATTTTTTCTTGAAGCTTCAACAGCTGACAAGCCTTTTTAATTTTGAAAAAGCATTTCCCAAGCCCCTTCAGTAATTCCATATAATGATTTCTTTTATAGATGAATAATACTAAGTACAGAAGACTGAATCACAAAAGAACACTGGCTATTATTCTTTTTACCCCCTTGTACAAGAACTCACAGCTACAACTCCTGTTTGCTACCACCTCTTTCTTATTCACCCTCACAACCAACGCTGAGTTGGGTTGCAGACGCCATCCCTTGGAACAGGGACAGGCTGAGAGAGGGTCCAATCGAAGCTGGAATACCACCTTTATAATAACAATTTGGCTTTTCACCCAAATTCCTTCTAAAAAGCCACTTTTTCTGTGATGTCTTTGATGCTTAAATGCCACCCCAATCAAAATGAAGATACCATCCCAGTAATTCATGTCAAACTGTCAAGATGCCCCAAGGATTTGGTGGAAGCTTCTCTAAGACTTGAAACAACATGGCTGGGGTGAAATATTTCTCGTAACTCAGGAATGGGAGTGGCTGACAATGACTAAGCAGTTTGAGGCCAATGCAGAATTCTTCATTCAAATCAGGTTACACGCCTTTTTCAGGTGCACAACAGGCCCTCCGTTTCCCCTAGTAAGTAATTTGATCCCTCCTCTGGCACGGGAAGTACGGGTGGTGGAGCGGATGTGAACTGTCCATTAACCTTCTATCTCTTCCAAATGCCCTGGGAGAAAGCGATGGTTTGCCAAGCATGGTGCCAGCTAGTGTCAGTTGATCCTGATGCTCGCAACTCAGCAAGGGCAAAAACACATTCACTGTCTACTGGGTAGAAAACAGCAGGATGGATTTTTTCAAGGAGAACCATTGCACGCATGAAAAAAAGGTCAAAATGCAAACACACCCAAGAACAGGATAGATGGGCTGTACAGTAGCAGAACGTGATAAGTTGGTCCACTGGGCCCTCAAACCTAGTCATGGCTCCCTAGGATTTTGAGGAGGACTCTTTCTGACCCCACTTGGAGATGCAAAGAATGTTATGTTGGTGTGAAAAGGAAACACAATTTGGAAAGAGTAACAACAACAACAACATCCTAAGGCCATTCAAAGTTCCATTAACAGATGCCCCGTTTTCAAAATGTGGAAGGGGCACCATTTTTATGGCCACTACGGGGGGCTAGATTTAAATCTCTGCTCTTGAGCGCAGTCAAGACTCAATTACTAAAAATAATTGTTCTGTCGTAAACCAAGCCATACAATCACTGGGCATGAGCAACAATGGATGACACCGTAAGAACGTAATGCTTTTAATAACTGAGTATCTTCTGCATCTCATTGGCATTTCACCTGTAGAATCCTTTGTTATTACAAGAGTCACTTGAAAGAAAGATAGCTTTGTTTCCCTAAACAACTTACCTTTAAAATGATAAATTAGGGTTTGCTTTGTAGGAGGAGAAGCTTGTTAGTCTATGGCAGCAAAAAATCAGATGGAGTCTGGTAGCCCCCTTTTCCAGCTAACTCAATTTATTAAATGGCATAAAGTTTTCTTGAGCTGCAGGTCACTTCATCAGATGCATAAAGTAGCTAGACCAATGTAGGATTTAAACTGGGGGGGGGAGGAAGGATGGAAGGAAAAGAAGATAGGTTGCTTACATAGAATCAGGTTACATGTGAGACAGATTATAAGGACCTTATCAATTAACAATCGTAATGTGTTAAAAGCCCATTATGTTTGTTGAGACCTTCTGAGAACCTTTTGCTCATCTTTTGTGATGGAGGACTCGGATGAGGAGATTCAAGGTCATGGGGAGAAGAATCTCAAGCATCTCCTCAGCCCGCAGCCTAAGCGTGCGAAAGCGAAGAGGATGAGGCTGGCACCACCCTAAGGAATTCATTGTGGTTAGTTGCAGACTTTGGGAGTTAGAGTTAGTCTGGTGAGATTCTGTCTAGCAGGTGCAAGCTAATAAAATAACTGAGCAATTCCAGAACCATCCTGTGGAGTTTCTTGGGCTGAACCTGGCATCTTTTTTCCTTTCTAATTTGATTTTATAGAGTGTTGTGCAGGACTCATCTTAAATCCAGGGTGGCCTCCCTATCAGCTAGATTTGGGGTATGTTCAACTTGCATTTGGAAAGAGTGCAAAGTAGAAAGATTGAAAAAGCTCACACGAGATGAATCTACACATCATCTTAAGTCCTGGTTTGGTGGATCTTAGTTTATTGAGAAGACCACAGTTTGCTAGGTTTTCCTAATATAATGCCATACCATTATAAGCCAATGGTTTTGCTCACACAACACGCTAAGCCAAAGCTTAAAGGAACCACATGGCAGTTTAATACCACATGCAAATTCAACCAAAGACAGCTATGTGCTAAAGTCTTGTGGCAGGGCCTTCAGAGGGGCCAGAATGTACAACCCAGAGCAACTTGGTTCCTACAGTGTGCTAAGCCAAAGCCAAACCAAGCACATTATGGCTGGAGATGAAGTATGATTCCAATTCTTGGATCAACCAACCTAAATACCTACAGATAAACCAGGCTACAGTTACAGAGCAGAGAATTATTCCAGCAAAGGGAAGGCTCAGTCAGATCATGAAGCTCCTTACCAGCATGATTGAGCTGCATCGTACTCTTGCTCCACTGTGACAGCCCCACGATAGCCACCATCTTGGCCCCCAGGCTGGACCGCCGCTTCTTAGTGGAGGAGAGACTTGCCGAATCAGAATTGCCACCGTGACTCTTCTCTATGTTGTACATTTCTCCACTGATGCTGGAACTGCGGACCACATTCCTGGCTGCAGAAGAGCTCGTCTCCCCATTCAGCATGGCCACCTGAGGGGACCTCGCTGGCTGCTGGCCAGCTGGGTGAAGCTGCAAGAGAAGACCAGGAGACATGAAGCAGGAGAAGGTGATCCCTCTGTTGACCGTAGAGGCAGACACACTGCTTTGGGCTGAAAAACAAATCACATTTAAGTCACTATTTCTTCTCTAAACAGGTGGGAAGTTTTCAAAGGCTATTCCAAACACTCTATGGTTTCTCACTTGATGGGGGGGGGGTGGTCAAGGCCAATAATTGTGGACAATTCACTGTTTTCTAGAAAAATATTTTAGCTTTGCACAAAAATGTTTGGGTATGCACTAAATGCTTCCGCAGATCAGACCCAACAGCTGCATTTGCCTAATGCTTGGTTTGTTTTAACCTTGGTTTGTACTCATGGCTGACTATGATCCCAGCCCTCTGGATTGGTTTTTGAGTCAACGTATTGTACAAACCCAGAAGAAAGACTTAATCCTCAAGTTCAATGTTGTTTGCAGAACCCAGCACTTCATATGAATATTGCCTTTTTAGAGACTGGGTTGTTTTACTACTTATTTTTTGGGCTTTATTTGTTAAACAAAACAAAAATAAAATAAAATAATGGTAGAAAAAGAGAAAGAAAGAAAAAAGAGGGAAAAAAGAGAGCCATCACAGCAATTAATATGAGGGCTTCTCATGTGTCTGCATAAAGTTTTACATAATAATTTCAATAAAGGATAACCTTAATTCTCTGCAGTAGGATGACTGTATTTTATACTGTTGCTTTTTAACATTTTCTTCCCCTTCCTGAATTACTTGCACAGCCATTCCACAAATCCAGACCCCACTCCAAAGACACTCAAACAGGACAGATCATCCAGAAAAGGACTGAGAATTTCTTCACGAGCAAAATGTTCCCTGCTGCGCCTTCCATCTTTCTGTCCCCACGCTTAAGCCAAATAAGTTTATAATGTAGACGTACAAAGCTGCTCAGCTAAACACCGTTCCTGCATAGAGTACAGAGCAAAACCAGATATAATGCTTAAAAACAAAAAGTAAATATAACAGTAAGCATCAGAGGGGGGACAGAATACCCTAATTGAAACAGACACTGCACATGCCAACAGCGCCCAGATCTTGGAGAAGAAAAACAGGGTTTCAGAGATCATTTCAAGGCTTGCAGGGTTGGGGCAATCTGAACCTCCAGGAGATGCTGTGACAGAGGAAGCTTGCTCTCTTGGTATCCTACTTCAGATTTCTTGCTTAACAGATGGGACAAAAGACACATCTACCCTGTTGTATCTTACGGGGCAGGCAGAGAAGAGGAAGAGACGTGAGCCTTCAGGGAGCCAAGCCCCATGCCATGAAGGGCTTTACAGGGCACAAGCAGCCCCCTGAACTGCATCCAGAAGCTCACTGCGAACCAGTGTAGCTCATATAGCAGAGGTATTACATAGGCATATTGAATTCCTCCCGCAACCGTTCACAGCACTGCTTCTGGACCAGCTGGAGCTTCCAAGTCGTTCAAAGGCAGTCCCAGGTAAAGCACGTTGCAATAATCCACACATGAGGCAACCAAGGCATGGATGACCGTGAGAAGACACTCTTGGTCCAGGAAAGGGTACAACCAGCACACAGGAAGAACCTAGGCAAAGGCCTTTTTAGCTACAGCAGCCACCTGCTCTTTGAGCAGGTACTGTGAGCCCAGGAAGACTCCCTAATTGCACACCAATTCTGTATGGGGAAGTGCCACCCCATTCAGAACCAAAGATGGAGAATCTTTGGCACTGGAAGAACATGCACATATAGCTACTCAATCTTGCCAGTGTTGAGTTTAAGTGTGCTCCTCCCTTTCCAGACCAGAACAGCCTCCAAGCACTGGGACAAGACCTTGACAGCATCATTTGGTCAGCTAGGATTAGGGACATACAGCTGAATACCATCAGCATGCTAATGATACTTGACCCCATGTCAATAGATGACCTCACTCATCATGTAGATATTAAATAGGAGGGGTGACAGTCACACTCTAAAGCACCCTGCAAACTAGGGGCTTCAGCCTGACCTCTCCATGCCTTTCAACACTGACTGGAACCAATCGCAGAGAAAGGAAAAGAACCACCTTAACATCTTGTCTATTATTCATAACCCCAAAGTTGTCCAGAAGGATACCATGATTAATGGTACTGAAAGCTGCTGAGAGATCAAGAACAAGATGGCTGTGCTACCCTCATACCTGCTCCACCATAGGTTATCAATGAATGTGATCAATACTCTCTCCATACTTTGCCCTGACCTGAAACCCAACCAAAATGCATCCAGATAATTCTCTGGAGCTGTACTCTGACCACCATGTCAGCAACCATACTGAAAAAGGGAAGAATGGAATCTGAATGAAAATTGTCCAGAACTGTTACATCCAGCAATGTTTTCTTGAGGAAGGGGGTGTACCATCACCACCTTCAAGGTAAGCAGAATCAGCTGCTGTCTCAAGCATGAATTTGCCATCACATGGATGTACCCACACATCACCTCCTGGGAGGCCTTAATCAACCAGGAGGGACATGGACCTAATAAGCAAGTAGACAGTTGTAAGGAACCTGTCCACTTCCTCAAGAGTCACAGCATCAAACACTTTCCAGGTAACAGGAAAAGACCAACTCAACAGGACCTGCCCAGGAGGAGTAACTCAGAGGAGATCCAAGCAACTTTATCCAGCAGATGACTAGACTATTCCTCACAGCAGCTTTGTAGATATGTAAGTTGGGAAAGGAGGAAGTCAGGGAAATTTCCCTTCTTTTTATGCCTACAACCACCACCTAGTGTGGTTGGTTGGGTAGAGCGTGTGACTAACCCAAAGTTTTCCAGGGAGTTTCCATGGCTGAGGGTGAACCTGAACCTAGGTCTGTCTACTCCTAGTACAACACCTGTGCCACCACTTCACAATGGCACTATACCACAATAAAACAGTTCACAATATAAGATATAGCTTTATATGTTTATCATTACACAATTACTCTCTCCAGAGATTGAGCCTGTCTGGCTGCAAGATGTCTGTTGCTTGCTATTCTGTTCCAAAAGGATAAAATGAACAAAAGATTGTCTGAATTTTAGAAAAGGTCAAAATGCCCATTATTGAATCTGCATCCTGGATGCTTCTGCCAGTGAATTTTTTGTTTGTGTTTTGTTAAAAGTAATTACGGCTTACAGATGCCCACCTGCTTTGCCTGCTGATGTTCCTGCCAGGGTGTTCTATTTGTACCGTTGGGTGACCAATACCAACCTCTAGACACCGTGAAAGCCGAACCGTGCTCTGCTGGAGACCTAAACCATCTTTAATGTTCAGAAGAGGGGTCTGGATGGCTAGGATGCGAGAGTAAGAATAGCAAACATTCTTTACTGCTTCAGGGAGAAGGTTTGATTGAAATGCAAAGTTTCTCAGAATGAATTCAGGGGGACCTACATTTTAACAGATGGGTGGGGGGGACTATACCTTCCTGGAATATATACTCTGCGCTCCAGAAGCCATTCCTCTAATCCCAGAAATGCTGGTTGAAGAAGTATTAGGACCTAGCTCAGTGACACAGCAACACCTTTGTATGGAGATGGTCCTTCATCAGTCTCTGAGAGGACTAAGAAAGACCCCTTCTGAAACTTTAAAGCAGCACCACCAGGCACGTTTGCTGGTATTGTACAACGCAGGTGTACAGAACCACAGAGATGACCTTGGAGAAGGAATGCTGCAACAGATAGCAAAACATGAGTTAAGCCTGCAACAGGAAGAGCACATTAGAAACTTAAACTGGGTCCACCTTAATTCTCCTGGTATTAAGTGGAAAGGAGGAAAAATACTCTCAGGCTTTCAAGATTCTCTTACTATAGAGTTCTGGTAATTCTTGCAGAGTCTGTTTCCTGACCTGGCCTACCTCGAAGAGCAGAGAACAAGGTAGCCAACTACTTCTTAATCCATCTTTGCATGAACCCAGCCAATTGCAGGCAACATGAGCTAGAGGGACCAATTCTTTGACTCAAAAGTGTCAGGTTCAAGACTGTAGTCACACAGCGCACGAACGTCAGACCAAATCAAGTATAGCTCAACTCCATGTGTAAAACCAGCCAACATTAAGATCATGTGTTTTCAAACCAAAGAGATCAGATAACATCTCTTGTTAGAGCTAGGGAAATCACTCATCCCAGACCCTAGAGAAGTGCTGCTAGCCTGTAAAATGAAGAGAAACAATGATCTGATGTGGTAGGAGGAACTTCCTATATTCAGACAAATTCACTGGTGTGGGAGGGCACTCTGCACCTGCTCAAAATTGCTTTTCTCTTCTGTGTTTCTAAGCATGTCTGGACAATAAAAGTATGTCCTAGGATTAAAACCCTATCTCCAACAAAGGCCTGAATGGCTTTCATATGGCATCTAGGTGGACCTGCCCCCCCCTTATCAAAACAATGGTATCTGCAGCCACCCTAATGGGCTTTCAGCTGCACGTTATGGATTAGGAACTCTTGTTTCTATAGCTGACCCAATGATTGTGTTTGTGCAACATGCAAAGCCCAACCAAACCATATTAGGGCTTAATTTGAATGTCTCTTCCGTGGCTGGTTTCTCATAGCATGCAAAGGGTCAAATCCCATTTTAGGTGAGCCCTGTGCCATCCTAGAAGTCATGGTTTGGCACATTAGCAAGGTGCAAGATTTGGGGATGCTGAGGTCTCCCCTCCACTGGGTGTGTTCAAGCAGAGGCTAGCCAGGTGGAGGACAATAAATAACAGTCTTAATGTTCCTCTAGTTGAATGCTAAGACCTCCTTATGATGCAAGCAACTGGACAGTGGGATCAAGTATCCAGAGATGCCAGGCACCTTCTTCATTGGATGTATGCAAGCATAAATCAGATATACATTTATCATGCATGCTTAGTCTGATCATCTAGATAAGTGTTTCTCAACCATAGCAGCTTTAGGATGTGTGGACTTCAACTCCTAGAATTCTCCAGCCAGCAAGCTGGGGAATTCTGCATGCTGGTTGGGGAATCCTGGGAGCTGAAGTCCACATATCTTAAAGTTGCCAAGGTTGAGAAACACTGGTCTAGAGTCAGCCTGTCAAGAGTCTCCCCTCCTTGCAAGGTCCACGGAGTGTGGACAGCCCTTTAGGGAACTTCCCCCCACCCCAAAATACCTGCAGTCCCTTATTCTCCTTGCATTTGAAAAGCAAATCAAAGGCTCTTTTCCAATGAGCCTTTGGCTCAAGCTGATTGGGGCACCCCAATATATATATAATTATGATGATGCTTTCTGATTATCTCCTGTCTTATTATATTGGTTTATTCATTCTGTTACATACATTCAGTTTTGGCTGTTTGCTACCCAGAAACTTTTAGGACTGGAGTGCAGCAGAACTCAACAAAATACACAGGCATTATTGAACTAGACAGGGGGCTAGAAACAATGGTCTTTCCATCTCATGATTCTATCCCAAGTGGGCATTCCCCAAAGGCTCTTGGTTGACCCAACTGGAAACATCATACTTGGATCAAACTGATTTTTTCCCCCCTTTTTTTTTTAACCAGGGGAACTTTTCCTGCGCAGTTGACATGGAGCTACCATTAAAGAACAATGGGCATGAAATCTGGCACCATCCAATCCATTCTAGATCCTCTTGAGATTTGGAGGTAAAAACCATGTTCCTACCATGTGGGACAAATATTTGTGCTGGTGGTACTTTCAAAGGCTTTTTGCAACTTTGGTGAAAGAATCCTTCTAGCAGGAGCAACGCATTTGTTCATTTTGCTAAAAGCCATGAACTTCACATATTATACAAAATTAGCTCGGCAGCCTGCAACCAAAAACTAACAGAGCTAACATACACAGATGACTCAATTACCTAGATAACAAACAGTGACATTAACATAAATACATTTGGTGCCGCTTTGCTAGATCCAGAGCAAAAAATGCCCTGTATTTCTGTATATTCTTCAGTCTCAGTATTGGGGCTGATTACATTTTCCCCTTAAAAACATCTTTCCTCCCTTGAAAAGCATTTAATGTAAGTATTTACCTTCTCCAATCTTGTCCATACATTCCTCCACTGGTTTATTGCTGCTTTATCAGTGCTTTATCCTTATTTACTCTTTCTTTTCCTTCCCTGGATTAAGATTTCTTCCTGCGTTCAGTTACTTGGAAGTAAGGCCATGGAGCTCACTTATACACAGGGCTGCATTTTAAATCTCAGAAATGATTAGGTTCAGCATTTCCTCAACCTCCATCCTTTATAGCAGTGTTTCTCAACCTTGGCAGTTTGAAGATGTATGGACTTCAACTCCCAGAATTCCCCAGCCAGCCAAGCTGGCTGGGGAATTCTGGGAGTTGAAGTCCATACATCTTCAAACTGCCAAGGTTGAGAAACACTGCTATAGATGTCTTACAGCTACAATTCCCAGTTAAATTCTAAATCTTGTACCCCAACACATCTGGAGGGCACCTGGATGGGAAAAGCTATTCAGGACAAATATACTGATTGTATTCACATGACACACTTAAATCAGGTCAGTTGTACTTCTGTCAGCTGCATTTTCACATCATCCTCAGCTTGGTTCAGGTTAACCTGCATTCGTTTTTTACTTATGCCATGTTGTGTGAACCCAGATTGTTTGGTTAATTTATGGTTCAATAAATTGTACAGACTGGGTTGAATAAGGAGACACACATTAGGTGAACCCAGACCCTGATTGAGATGACATCACAAAACAGCTCAGCCTATCATTTTTGGGCAAGCTGCCTGTGTGATCAAAGGCCACCGAAGGGAAGAAAACTCAAGCCATCATATTTCCTGCATTATTCACTCCTAATCACAGAGCCAAAGCTGCTTTTTTCAAAGCAACACCAGTGTCATGCTACAAGTATTCTCCCAAGATGCCTCAATATTATTAAAATGTTTTCTGGAAAAAGGCAAAACCGAGGGAGCTACATCATTTATATTTCCATTGCAAAATTGTCACTCTGTAGATATTCTGTGAATTTTCCAGAACAAATTTTCAGGAAATCCTATATACATTTCTTGAAAGACTTCCTGACAGTTATCCTTTACCTTAATGCAACAGCTGAAGCATCTTTTAAACCAGGGATGCAAATATTTTGTCAGCAACACCAGGCTTTGCACAATATATTGAAGATGCCCTCTGAAAGTAGGTAGAGCCAGGACCTGAAGGGAGCCCACTTTTGTAGAGGGACTGAGATTTAGAATTTAAGGCACATCACTCCCTTTAAAACCTCTTCAACTCCCAAAAATGAAGGGAAAAAAAGGAAAGAGAACAAGGGCCAATCTTCTAGCACTATTATTCTGAGGGCTCAAAAACCTTAGGATGAAGGGAGATGTCTGCTGCACGTGGTAGGACTTTTTTGCACCCTGTTCCAATGCTTAAGTGACAATTTTAGGCATATACTTAAGGCGAAGAATAAAACAGACATCATTGCAAAATGAAGATATGTCCACAGCTTTTTCAACTGTTTACACTTGTACGGAGATCAGGAATGTTAAAGCACATTCCTATTTCACCTGCTGGAGATATGCACATGTCATGTCTTTTTAATTTATTTACCAAGCAGGAACACCTAAGGACTGCAAGACTTTACAGGAGGAGAAATCAAATACTACTCTAATGTGGAGAAATGCCAAGAAGAAACAGAGGAGGGTTTACTCAAAATGGGCATGTTCTGGAGCAACCAAAGTGTACTGAATGGTCTCATCTTTTCCCTCCTATCTTGCTCCAGACCCACCAAGATAATTCATTTGTCCATCCATCCATCCATCCATCCATCCATCCATCCATCCATCCATCCATCCTTCCATCCCTCCATCCCATATGGCCTCCCACTTCACAGCCATTCTGAGCAGTATAGAAACAAATAAAAACAATCCTGAAAAGGAAACAATACTTATCTAAACAGCAGAATAAATTGGCAACTGGAGATGCTAACCGATATATTACCATGCTTTCTAGAGGTGGGTTCTACAAATAAAGAAGAAATGTTTTCAGTCAAGGCTCTAGGACCATGTTTCTCAACCTTGGTGACCTGAAAACGTGTGGACTTCAACTCCCAGAATTCCCCAGTCAGCATGGCTGACTGGGGAATTCTCGGAGTTGAAGTCCACACATCTTCAAGTTACCGAGAAACCCTGCTCTAGGAACTGAGGGAAGACTGAAGGGAGGACTGAGGCTAGTGAAGTGAGAACCAGTGCTTCCCAGGCTAGATATGACCGCTATGCAAATATGCAACTACCCAACTTCAAGGCTGCCAAGTACCATGCCAAATACCCATTAAATCAAGAGAAAAGCTTTGAGTTTAAACTTTTGAGAAGATATAAAAGTGCCCCATATCTTTGCATTGCAGTGGGCAATAGAATTTTGTGTTTGTATTGTATTACTAATCTAGCAAGCTGTGCCTGTGGATCTTCTGCCAAGTGAAGCCAAGAGCCTCAACTAAGAGTGAGATATAGGGAGATCAGAGGTTAAGGAGAAGTCCAGAAGCAAAGACTGACAGGTGAGGGACTATTCAGTTCACACCTAGCTGCTGCTGAAACATCTCTCTTCATGTGCTCAATGTTGGACAGCTCCTCGGCTAATCTAGAACTATACACCCAGCCCTTGGCTTTTGGAAGGTTTCATGTTTCCCATCTCAAAATATCAGGAAGCTATTCTGTCAGTTTTAAGTAATCATGGTCAGAGAGAATAATGGGGGGGGGGGGCTGCAAGAAGAGGACTCAAAAGTCACAGGTTGCTTAGCCTTATCTCAAAAGGCAAGTTTTGATCCTTGGAGCAGAGCTTGCTGGAGCAGAATACCCTGCTTTAGGTACCAATGGACTCACTAGACATAAGGTCATCATCTAAGACTCAGGGACATCTCTGACTTTGGACAGCATAGATCTCTTTCTTCTGTCTTTCTCTATGCCACCTTCCTAAGACATCCATGTTTGGGCTTCTTGGTCTCACTCAGAAGTTCTACCTTCTCAACAACCTTTTGAAATTCATGAAGAAACTTCAGTATGGGTCACAGTTAAGTGCAGGAGTTGTGGGCAACCTTAATTCCTCTCCCCCCCCCCCGCCCCTGCCCCCATTAGGAAGAATTTACTAAGCTCACCTGAGTTCTGGCATTCCCCACCCTAAGACTCGAGAAGCTGAACATATCGTAAGGTAGCCAAATTCAGAAAATAAGAACATCTACTAATATGAGTTGAAGCTGAAAGCATAAGTCTAGTGATTTCTTTTAACTGGCTGGGCAGTTGCTGAAGGTTTTCTTACATATAATCCACCCCTCCCACTCAGGGTTTATCAAAAATTGGCAAGCTTCAGACAATATACTGTATGTTTATTAATTGTTATAATGGATATAGCTAAATATAGAATTGATTCTGCTGCACTCGTTTGTTTAGAGGCAGGAAAAAAAATCTTTGATTTGGTTCAGATTACATTTTTAAAGCAAGTGATGATTACATCACGTTTTCCAAGAAATTTTGTTCTTGGGGTTGAGACTTACTATTTGCAACTTTGCACTAGAGTCACAACCAAATTATTTCAGACTCCTTTAAATTACAGTACAGTATTCAGCAGGGGTACCCACTTTCATCCTTGCTTCTTTATTTAATCCTTGAGCCTTTAGCTATGATTGTTGGTCAGTCTTTGGATATTATGGGTATTCCTTTGGCAGGGTGTAAGTGCAAATTATTTTTATATGCCTACAATATTTTAGCAATTTTGGATAAGTACTCTACATTGCAGTCTAATTTTACATAGGTAGTACAGTATTTCAGAGGGTACTCTGGCTGTAAGATTAACTGGAATAAATCTTGTTTACTTCCTTTAGGCTGCAATATTTCAACACAGTTATGTAAAGAGTTGGGTTTTAATATAATCAATTCCACTGATTATATCAAATACTTGGGTCTTTATATCCCCCAAAATATTTCTAAATACGTGGAAATTAATATAAAACTTTTAGAATAGACTGAATTGGACGTCAATAGATGAATTAAAATCCCATTATGTCTTTGGGGAGAAATTAATGTTGTTAAAATTATTATCATCCCTCATTTGATTTACGTCCTTAGAGATATCCCAGTGTTAATACCAAATCAGTATTTTCTTCAGATTGATGGGTGACTTAGGAAATTTATTTGGAATAGTAGGCACCCAGACTTTCATTGGCTAAATTGAGGAGGGTGGCTTTAATTTAGTCAACTGGCAAAAATATAATTGGGCTTATGATTTATCAGCCATCAGTATAGGCTATGTTGGAAAGGGGAGGGGAGGGAGGGAGGAGAGATGAGATGGAGGGGAGGGGAGGGGAAGGGAGGGGAGGGGCAGTGTCAGGTTCAGCCCAAGAATCCCAAGGAGACAGTCCAGACCTAGCTCAGCTTCTTTATCAGCTTGCACCTAAGAAACAGGATCTCGCCAGACTAACTCTAATCCCCAACAACAGCAACTATAACCATAGGGTTATAACCTATAACCCTAAGGTTATAGGGTTCTGAGTCCTTTGGCTTCCTACAGTATTTCTCACTCTTTTTCCACCCTTGGAATAATTTGCTTCCTCCAAGATGGAATAGCATGATGGGTTTCTGAGTCAAAGAAGAGCCTAATTCCTAGAGCATCAGCAGCCACAGCAATAGACGCCGTCCTAAGGGACCTATAACCCTATAACCTTAGGGAGGGGCCAGTCTCTTCCTCTTGACTTTCACGCTGTCCGGCCAAGCCGGGGGCTGAGGAGATGGTCTCCTTGGAAAGTCTCTCCCCCTCCCCTGTAACCCTGAAGCTCCAGTCCAGAATCCTCCCCGCTCATGCCTTCCATCACAGGCGGGGGTTCTTTTACGCACGGGATACATGTTAAAACTCTTTCTCCAGCCCCATCTGTTAAAATGAGCAACAACCCAAGACGGGTTGATTTTTTGGTAGCATTTACAGTGTAACCCATATAATTTACGTGTGCGGTTTCCTTCATATGCACCAATGCATCAGCTAATCTGGCATGTTTAAAAGCTTCTGTCAACTGCTCAAGCAAGGTCAGGAATAGGGTTGCCTTACAAACAGGCAGCCAGCAGGATGCGTCACAGGACGACGGCGTCTATTGCTGTGGCTGCTGATGCTCTAGGAATTGGGCTCTTCTTTGACACAGAAACCCATCATGCTATTCCGTCTTGGAGGAAGCAAATTATTGCAAGGGTGGAAAAAGAGTGAGAAATACTGTAGGAAGCCAAAGGACTCAGAAACAGATGATAAGCAACAGAAAAGAAAAATAGAGCTACAGCTCCTTGTGGGAGATTGTAGGGAGGAAGGAAGAGGGGACATAATCAAGGGGTAGAAAGAGAATTCATTGACAGCTGATCCAATAAGTGGCAACTTAGCAAGTGGCAAGAAATTCAGGAAAAGGCTTTTGAAATCACTCAGAGACTCCACCTTAATGAAGTCACTCGAAAGGAGGGCTGGAAATTCCTCTTGCAGTTTCCAAGATTTTGTACGTACTCCAGACTAGCATTAAAGATATCTTACTGAAATCTGTGTAGCTCTTACTTCCTTATTTATTTTTTTAAATTTTTCGTTTACCAAAAGAAGGAAAAAAAATACATAAAAGTGGTTTAACAAAAAAGTGGAACAAATACAACAAAGGGGGGGGGCAATGTGTAGCTCTTACTTCCTTGATCTTGCCCAACTACGTGGGGCTTGACACAATTTGACACCAATGCCACAACCCATCTCTCTCTCTTTCTATATATATATCCCTTTCTATCCTTGTAAGCCATCCTTACTTCCACCACATCTACACACAGCTTCCCATCTTCCTTTTCTTCTTTAAATTTCTTACCTCTTTCTGAGAATCTCATTAACTCCATCCATCCACATTTGTATTGACCTTCCCTTCCCCTCCACCCATTCACTTCATATATTGTGGCAATTTGATCCTCATTCATTCTTTCTGGATGATCAGCCTGCCTCTTTTGTAGCAATCACTCACTTTTGTAGTCAATTTACATTCATTCAGTGCCCATTCATGCTGACCTTGTTTGGCCACACATGCTTCTTGAACACCCTCTTCCCACCGTATTCAACTTATTGTAATGTTTCTCCTGACATACCCACACTTTCTCCCACTTCCATATAGCAAAGTAGGAAGAAGCACGTTCTTATACCCTGGCACTGTATTTGTTTGGCCCTGTAGAGGTGATAGAGGATAGCCTTGAAGGACAGGAGGAAGATCTGCTACCAAGGTAATGGTCAGATAAGAGGGTCTTGAGCCCAGGCCAAGAAAGTAACTTGAGAAAACATCTCAGACAAGCCCCTTCGTAGTTCACGTGAAGATAAGGTGAGGGAGGGGGAAGCACATTCAGACTTGCAAGATTCTGCTGCTATAGGTGTTACAATAAAAGCAGTCCAGACCTACATGACATTGGTTTCTTAGTCTGGTCTCCCTTGTTGGGATGACAGGCCCACACCTTCTTCCTTCCTGGATTCCTGGATTTCAACTCCTCCATCTGGGTAACTTAGCAAGGTGCAGATGCTACAAATTGCATCTGGGGACCTTGATAAGATTTGCCCCCTTCCACCCCCCACAGATTCCAAAACCAGGGCTTTCCTTGGACCATTTCTCCCTGTGGTTCAGCCTAGGTCCCTGGTCTCTCATAGCAGACATCTGATTTTGGGCACTGCCAGAAAAGGTGTGAAATGCCCAGGTCGATTATTTGCTTGCTTTTGTTTTTCCTTGCTATCAATAATTCAACCTTGCAGGGTGATGGACAGCTCCATCTTCCCGAGGAAGCTAAATTATTCATTCCCAGCCACTTTGCAACAACAGAGGAAGACGGTATTGGCAACACCTGGGAAAATGTTTCCAGGAACACCAGAGAGAGAGAGACAGCCAGACAGACAGAGATGGAGGAAGCAAAGAGGAAGGGGAAAAGGAAAAGAAGAGAGGCAAAACGTGACCATTCTTGATTGCTGAGCAGCAAATGGTCCACCTTCTAGCAGCATCCAGTAACTGTAGCTGACCTGAATCGAACAGGGAGCAACTTTTTCTTCTCTTCCCTAGCAGCTTCTGTGGATTTTCTTTTAGGGAACGGATGTTATTTTGATCTCCAAGTAGTGGCAGGGGAAGTCAACCCATTTTGCCAAGCCAAGCCAAACTGTCTAAGTCAGGGATGGGTCAGCTGGGAGCCAGAAGTGGAAATCAGAGCACAGCTCTTCCTCCAGCCACAAGCCTCAGGACCCTCGTGCTGAATCACAGGGTTCGAAGAGCCCCCTCCATTTCTTGTCTCAAGAGGAAGGCCATTTGTCAGCGGTGGGACCTTCTCACGTGCATCATTCAAGAAATGCATTCATCTCACAATCCACTTCTTTGCTTTCCCATCACCACTCGTTATTTACCTCCCATAATTAACCAACCATATGCATTTCATGTCCTCTGTGGTCCTAGAGGCCAGGAAAGCATAGCCTGGCTAACATCCTTCTAGACTGAAGACTCCTCAGTCCAAGACAGCATGAAAGCTCGAGGCCACTATGTCTGCAGGACAAATGGGTGTGAAAGGCAGAATGAGGTGAGACCAACTGTGTTAGTTTAGCCAAGTTTAGCCACCACAGCAGCACCTCTTTGGTTAAAGAACACCAGTGTGATGATGAAGGGGAGCTCAAAAACTAGCCCACAATGTTGGGGAACATCCTGTTAAAGATACAGGTAATCCTTGCTTAATGATAGTAATTGGGACCAGCAACTCAGTCCCTAAGCAATGCGGTCATAAAGCGCAACGTCACGTGACTGCACCAACTTATGATGGCATTTCTGGCACTTCCAGTTGCTGCTGCTAAGCAAATTCTGAGTGGTCATTAAGCATGTCATGTGACTTCCTGCCAGATTCCCTACTTTGCTTGTGGGAAGCCAGCAGTGAAAGTTGCAAATGGTGATCATGTGACCATGGGATGCTGCAACCAACATAATTGCATGACAGTCACCAGAGCCTAAATCACGATCATGTGACTGCTGTGACGGCTAGAACTTCGAGAACCGGTCATAAGTCCCCCTCATTCAGTGCTGTCGTAACTTCGAATAGTCACTGAACGAGTGGTCGCTCAGCGAGAACTATCTGTATTGCCCAATGCTCAAAACTTCATCATGCATCTGATGGCGTGAGCAGCACATTATGCCTTTTAATAAAATATGTTAGTTAGAAAAGGTGCTACTCCTCCTGATTTTTTGCCACCATAGACTAACACAGCTCTCCTCCTACAATGCTAGGCAATTTTATTCTGGGCTCCCACCACACACGCCTTGCTCTGCTATGTTGGCTGTTTGCAAAATACATGGCCACCCAGGAACAACGAATCTAAACCTCCAATCGAACAACCTCCAGCTTAAAGATGCAACCGATGAAAATCAAGAGTGTTTTGTTTTCTTTCCGGTCTCCTGCCTTACAGTTTCATCATTCTTTCTCCTCCTTGAAGCAGAAGCAACTACTAACAACAACGATTTCCATCACAGCAAGTCAAAAGCATTACCCACCACCCACTTCCTGATCCACCAGGGCCTTCCATCCAACTCTCCAGCTTCCTCTGGTCAAGTACGTGACGATCCTGTGGGCCACTTCCCCACCCTGTTGCCACCTTGGAATACCATTCCCACAATCCCATTTGGAATTTGCAGTCTGGGGGTGACAGGAGATATAGTTGAAATGCAACTGGAAGGTGTCAGGTTGGGCAAAACCATATTAGAAGCTGCTTCAACACGAATCCATTATCAGACAACCTACGAAGAGACTTGGACAGACTTCTGGGTGGGACAGTCAGGGAAAACTTTACCTATGTAGTGGAAAATCCTTGCCACAGTAATAGCAGCTACGTTTACAATCCAGCCATGGTTAACATAAACCTGGTTTCTCCACTTACCCAGTCCTCTGGGCTTACACAATATAGCATGCTACAAAGAACCAGACAGGCTGAGCCCATACGCAGCTAAAACAGGGAGGGTGTTCCCTTTTTCTTAGAAAAAGTGTTGGTTGAGTGGTCTGCTCTTCCCAGAGTAAATTGCTCACTGAGGACCCAGATGCAAAAATCTGGTGTGACACTTATTTATTATTTATTTATCATATTTATATAGCCGCCCATCTCCCACAAGGCAACTCTGGGTGGCATACAACTTCATTCATCTCTAAGGCTTTTCTCATACTGTATCATGGATCAGGCCCCAGTCTTCCATAGGGCAAAAGGAAGCAGCACGTGAAGTATTGCACCATGATAAAATTATCCACGGCATGTAGAAAGTTAGCTTTAAAAGTGTGGGATTTTATTTATTTTTTAATACAGAAAAATCATCATGTTAGGTCTCCTTTGCAGTTGAAAGTGATAGAACTGAGAAGCAAATTCACCATCTCCACTCAGAGCTGGAAACTCTGGGAACTTTTAGAAATGCTTTTACACTGATGTTTTATGTATTTATATATATTCATGTTTTTAATGTTCGGTGTGAGTCACCCAGAGTTTCCCCATGGGGGGGAGAGGGGCGGGTGAGAAATTGAATAAATAATAATAAAATAATAATAACTTCAGAGCTGGAAACTCTGGGAACTTAGAAATGCTTTTAAACTGATGTTTTATGTATTTATATATATTCATGTTTTTAATGTTCGGTGTGAGTCACCCAGAGTTCCCCCATTGGGGGGAGATGGGCGGGTGAGAAATTTAATAAATAATAATAATAAAATAATAACTTCAGACCTTTCATATCTGGAGGCTGGGGGAGGCCAACGTAAACCATAGGGATTACCCCATGCTATCTGAAGGGAACTGGCAAAATGCCTGCAGTGATGGGAGATGGGTCCTCTTAGTACCTTCCATAAGCTTCCTTATTCTCTGGTGGGACCTCTGGCTGATATTGTCATTTCTAAGAAGGCAGACTTTGCTGTTTCACTGGGAAAAAAATGGGGGGGCGGGAAGGATGGGTATTGTCATCCCCCTCCCCATTGCTTGTTTGGGTGCAAAACAGCTGGCTCCTCTTTGCAGCCCTGCTCCCATCAAATTCCAGAGAGAAAGCTAACCAGATAACTTCTTGGTTTGTTCTGTGTGGGGTTAATGCAATCTCAAGTGTGCTCATTTTCACAGCGTGGCAAGAAACGCTAAACCGAATGTGCTCTAAATAGAACTTTGAATGAATGGGAGAAACTCTTCCCGTGAGCTGTTGAAACTAAAAGCAGTGATTCGGTGGAGTGCACAGATCGTTCCCATCTATTTTATGTGGGCTTATGCAAGAGACCTTCCCAGGAAATGATCTTTTTGCCTTGCTCCAGCTATTTCCCACCTCTTTTTTCCTTCCTTTCACAATATTGAAGTCTCCAAACCAGGGTTCCTCAACCTTGGCAACTTGAAGATATGTGGACTTCAACTCCCAGAATCTGGGTGTTGAAGACCACATATCTTCAAGTTGCCAAGGTTGAGAAACACTGCTCTAAACTGCAGATTTCAGCTTAAAAAGATGCACATAAGAAGCCATAGAAAATGTAAGACCTCCTATTTCATCATAGTTCAGGGATGGGCAACTCTGGGTTGGGGAGGGGCTAACCTGGTTTTCTACAGGTGAAATCACCACATGCCAGTGATGGGGGAAGTTATTTATTTATTTATTTATTTGGTGGACTTGTCCCCGCCCATCTCCCCACAATGGGGGACTCTGGGCAGTCTACATCAAATTAAAATCATAAATACATAATTAAAAGTTGTAAAAAGAAAACCACACTTACAGAGATAGAAAAAAGATTAAAAGATCCAAGAGGCCAATAGAAGCCACACCCATTCTCTTTCTGTTATCTTCCCTTTCTTTCCCTAGAAAGTTATCCATTCTCTTTCTAGCATCTTCCCTTTCTTTCCCTCTTTTGCTCGCATCTCTCCTTTGTCTGACACCCCCTCCTTGGCCCCTGTAGCAAGCTGCAAGAAAGGGTCAGATCCCTTTTTAAAAAATGAAACATTTTCAAGAAAGAATATAGACAAGGAGAGATTTAAAAGCGTGCAGCAAGAATAAATGGATAGAGTACAAATGGCAAAATAGGAATAAGCAAACAAGGGATCTAAAATGTCATGGCGATCACAGATTTTCAATCCATCATAATTACTGACAAAAGCCTAAATTGTATTCTATCATTTTTTAAAGGAAAAACTAGAATCACTGTTCAGCTTTAAACCAAGGATATGTAGTTAATGCAGCAGAAATCGCTAACTAAAAAAACAAGCCATCATAAATTGAATCAGCCCTAGAAATCTAATTTCCCATGAAATATAGACCCTATATGTAGAGAAACCCAAATACTGGGGGTGCTGCAAATCGATGCGTTGAATTATAGTCCAAAAGGGTTTCCACTTAGAACTAAATTCTGCATCAGGTCACTTTCACTGGCAGTTCAAACTACACTTTGCAAGCACCTTTTGAAACTAGGCAGTGGCTGCCCACGGCACTGGGGCCACGGGATCTTTGTCTCCCCCACTATCTGAGGCCAATTCTATTTGATTGCCATCACTTATCCAAGGTGTAGAATCTGGATTTTCTTAATTCAGGAGGTAGAATTAGAATGTCTTCGTTGCTTGCCTGCGCTGGCTCTGTGTTGTGGGCTAACAATCTTTTTTTTTCTCCTAAAAGGAACAGGAAACGTATGTTGAAATGCCATCACCACTAGTGCCACCCCAGCCTCCATTAAGCTGGTAAATCAGCCATTCTCCACGAAATCGAGATCCACAGACCTGTCCTGCCAGCCTTTGAAAGGAATGGCTCCGCTGCAGTTCCAGAGGATTAACCAGCGGCAACATAGCTTAGCGGGCACCTTTTCTTTTCTCTGAAAAGCAACGAGGCAGGGGTCTCCTTCCCCACACCAACTGAAAATATCAAAGCAATACTTAGCACAGCGGTACAAATTAAGAAGTAACGCAATCGTCAAAATAATAAGGCCCTTAACTGTTCATCTCGCTCTCTCCGCTGAAAGAAGTATTTTGGCTTTCATTTAAATGCAATTGGCAGATTTTGGCATCCATCTGATCCCCCGTGCCACTTAGCCATTCAGCTGAGATGGTTTCAAAGTACAGACAAATAGGAAGGGGTGGAACAGGTTTGCCCAGCCTGAACCCTCCAGATTAGCGAGCTACGGTTTTTCAACAGCCCCAACCAGCACGGCTTGATGGGAGCTGTAGTCCAAACATTTGTAGGCCATCGGGCTCAACAAGGCTGTTGTTAAATCATAAGTGCATCTTCCATACAAAATGAGGATAAGAAAATATAGGAGGCACCTTACCCTGCCCTGGTTCACACTCCATGCTAAACCATAGCTTATTACAATGGCCAGTTTGGTGTAGGGGTTAAGGCACCAGGTTAGAAATCGAGAGACCCTGAGTTCTAGTCCCACCTTAGGCATGAAGCCAGCTGGGTGACCTTGGGCCAGTCACTCTCTCTCAGCCCTAGCAAGAAGGCAATGGCCAACCACTTCCAAAATCTTGCCAAGAAAACTGCTGCAGGGACTTGTCTAGGCAGTCGCCAGGAGTCAACACCAATTCGAAGGCACATGTTTTAAAAAAAACTGAATAAATCACAGCTGGTGAGTTTTATTTATGGTAAGCAGTGGTTGTCAAATAGCCCACCACTGTCTAGATTCACCTCTTGCACTAAACTATAAACAATGGTTTATAAATCAGAAGGATTGGGTGCAAGTAATATATTAACCCCAAGCCAACAAATGGGGGAAATCAATCCAAGCATGTTTTTCATGCTGTGGCCGCAATGCATGAGTGACCTCCTCCATTTATACCCAGGTTTTCCCATAGCAAAACCCTATGAAGTAAATGGGGCAGAGTGAGTGACTGGCTCAAGGTCACTCATAGATGACTGCGGTCAGGTGAGGATTTGAACCTGCATTTCCTGGATCCAAGCTCAACAACTTCATATTAATTGCACTCTCTAGTCTAGTCATATAGTCATCCCTTATATGTTGTTCAGCAACATACACCTAAATTGGTTTTGCATCACTTTCAACTGCCGTAGTTTCAGAGAAAGAAATGGATATTTTAGCTTAGAAAAAGCACTGAGAATTCTCTATTAGCAAGTCATTTACCACATCTCAGAGCTACAATGCCTGAGATTCCTCAGGGAGAAAAAGCTGTTGACTGGATTTAAAAAGTCCAAACCTTTTAGCAGCTTTTACATGCAAGGGGATTTTAAGCTACGAACCATTTCTAGGAGGTGGCACCAATCTTGGCTGAGCTTGAAAATTTAAATAGGATCAGATCTAGCTGGTATCTGAACAAGGGACTATCAGGAAATCGCAAGGCTATCGGCGAGACTGGGAAGTTGAAGAACTTATCCAGAAAGCAGCAATGGTGAGCCCTCTACACTGTTCTCAAGATAACCACATGGATATGCAAACAATATTTCTGGAGAAAGACATTTTTTCCATGTTTTTAAGGGGAAATGAGCTTGGCACATCACACATACCAATTTCAGATTTGAACTTGAGATAAGCTTCAAATGCTTGAAGATGATGCTCATGTGGACGTGAAAGAATGTTTGCACTGAAATCATTAACTTTTTTTTCCCCAAAAAATAAAGGGGTTCACCTGAACTCCTGAACAGTATCTGTGTATGTTAAGAGGTCTGTGTAAGCCATCTTCCCACAGGTAGGGCAGAACAGATTTTCGAAGGGGCACTTCACTTCAGAAGCCCAAGTAGATACCCCTTCAAAGCTGCTTCACAAAACAGTGTGACCCCTTTGCTAATGAAAATGGAGCAGCTGAATTGCTGTGCCTCTCTTCTGAGCCCTCTCACAGTTTTAACGGTCAGAAGAAGCTTCTACAGACGTATTACTCACAAGCACATGCTTCTGGCTCCTGAAGTAATCAGCACATCCAGAAGATCACCGACCTCACTTTTCTACCTTGGCAAGGAGAATCATCTCTCCTCTGACACGCAAGACATTCCATCAAACTACGATCAACCTGTGTTGCAATGTATGTATGTATGTATGTATGTATGTATTTATTTATTTATATTTCAAATTTGGTCACCGCCGATCTCACTAGGAAGCGACTCTGGGCGGTTTACACTAAAAACAAGAATGAATATTAATAAAAATACAATAAAAATACAATAAAAAGCATTCATATATAAATAATAATATCTTCCAAGGTACTGCTGGTACTTAAGGAAATTAACCTACAGGAGCATCTTCAAGGTGCTAGCCACCCCCAGGGTTGGTTGCCCTTCTTCTTGCCCCACACGAGTTGACACAGCCAAGTCTTCACCCCTTTCTGGAAGGCCAAGAGAGTAGGGGCCTGCCTCACTGGGGGAGGGGCAGTTTTCCATAGGGCGGGGGCCACGGCAGAGAAGGCTCTCCTTCTGGGTCCCACCAGTCGACATTCTTACATCGATGGGGTCCGTAGCATACCCTCTCTGCTTGACCAGCTGGGACAGGTCAGTATATTGGGGATGAGACAGTCCCTCAGGCAACCCGGTCCCATGCCATGTGGGGCTTTAAAGGTAATAACCAACACCAATTCTTTTTGGTTTTCCTAAGTCTCTGGAGTCCTGAAACAAGGGTTTTCCACTCCATATCTGTGATGGAATGGAATTATGAAGGCCAGGCTCAGGGATATAAACATTTTCTTGGCTCGCCAGAGGAGCGTGGGAGATACAAGAGGATGAGACTGGCACCTCCCTGAGGAATTCACACTGTTGTGGCTGGCTGACTTTGGGATCTGGGGTTTCAGTCTGGGAAGATTCTTGCTAGAAGTTGTAGCTAATAAACATAGCTTTTAGCTCAAAACTGAATTTGCATTGTCTTTTGGAGTTCCTTGGGCTAGGCCTGACAATATCGCAGGCTCAGTTCTTCATAAATTAACTCCCTTCCATCTTTCTCAAAACACACATTGGCCAAAAGCAGAGCATCTCTACCTCGTGGTCTTCTTTTGAAAAGAATAACACTTGTGTGGCCAATTCCTGCCCATTCAACAAAGTAACCCTAAGGGTGTCTTGAGAAGTTGGCTTCACACATTGCACACGCCCATCATAAGTTTGTTTGGTTTATCATAAAGTCCCTCTCCAAAAGGGCAGGGCTGAATTTGGAGGCCAGTGGCTTTGAGGGTGGGGGAGATCTGAATGTGTACATCCCTGGCAGGTGCACAAAGTTGACCAGGTGCTTTGGACTGTGGGAGGCTCTTCACAGAGCACTGCCTACCACTCCTTAAAGCAGCTGTCTCTTTTCCTGGGATTGCGCAACTGCCCTCCAAAGTGGCGAGCCCATCCCAGGAAAAGACACCGCTGGTTTAAGAAGAAGCAGACAGATGGTAGGAAACCACTTTGCAGAGTCCCCCCAAAGATGTTGCCTTCTTTTATAGCTTAATCATTCATTACAAGAAAGCAAGCAGTGATTGCCAGTTTTGCTACTGAACCTCTGAGTCCCTGGCTTCCGATTGGCCATCCCTGACTTAGGGCTTAGCAGTCCCATCCCACATGTGTTGGGACTGGTGCCCACAGCCTGCTGGACAGCTGGGCTCATTAAGCAATTCTGGGAATTGCAGGCCCAGCGCCCCTGGAAGGACCGGCTTAGGGAATGCAGATATAGCAGCAAACAGATCCACCAAGCCTGTGGGGTATGCAAGCCAGTGGGTCACCTCTATCTGTCTTACTACCAGGCACAGGGGAAGTCCCTTGACTGCCAGCACAGAGAGGAATAACCCCTTCTTCTCACCACTCAGTCCTGATTCTAGCTGATCCTAAACTGCCATTTGGCTGGCAAAAAGCTGACATGCTAACTTCATTTAGCAACTTATGCCCTTGTCTCCTTCTGCAAACTCTTTTCTCTGTCACTGAATTCAGTGGGTTACTTCAAAGTGGGCACGTATTTGTCTCCTTTCTCCCAGGACACAGGCAGCAGAATAGTTATTTCCTACCCTCCTCCTTTCCCAACTTGATGAATTCCAGATATACTGGACTTCAGTATCCATTATCCTGTTGGGTATGCTGGCTGTAGATGATGGGAGTTGAAACCCAACATATCTGGAGAGCACCAGACTATTCTACAGCAGGAAGGGGTGTTTCTGGGTAACTCACTGGCAAGCAATTCCACAAAGGAAGGAGAAAATACAGCGTACCAAAATGGTTTGGGTTTGACGTGTTGCGTGAGCTCAGATTGTAATGCTTTATTTAATAACCCATCGTTAAAGAAATCATGGCTTGGCACACTGTGTACCCAGTCAGTATTTCTCAGGTAAAAAGGCTGCCATACACTCCCTCCTCCCCTACAAGCTGCACTGGGGCAAATGGAGCAGCTGCCCAAGATGGTGTCCTGCAGATGGGTCATTAGCCACGGTGGCTGGGATGATGGGAGATGCGGCATTCTCAGGATGCTGACCCAGAACCTCAGAGCATGATCATAAGATAACTGAACGGCAACCTGGTTTGTTACAGAACACTTTGGCAAGAAAGCCAATGGCTGGGCAAGAAATAGAGGCAGGAAGTTGATCTGGAGCCAAGAAGGACACAGCTCTTTTTCTACCCCTGCGTGTTCATTTTCTTGCCTGTGCCCTCTCAGGAAGCCTTCAAGACAGTTGCATGTCCTGTCCGGCCAGATGGGGAGGTGTCCTGCCTGCTTGGGGGAAGTGAACACTGAGTTAAGTTACCCACAGACAGTTGGTCTTATTCACCACCTCCGTCCCGAATGAAAACTTGCCTTCTACCCATTCCTGGGTTGCAGTCTTACCCCATCGCTACTCTCCAGGTTAAATGCCAAAATAGGGCAAGAGTTGGGAAACTCAGCATGTCCTCAGCTCTTCGTCTGTTTCTTTTTCCATATAGCCTTTTGGGTCCACATCTGTGGCATAGCACTAAGCCTTCTCCCATTTGTTCTCCACTAGCTGTGCTTGATCACAACCCCCATCCACCTCAGACAGGATGGCCAAGGCTGGGACGTGATGGGAGTGGCAGTCCCACACATCTGGAGGGCGTTGTCTTGCTGGCAGCTAAGAGCTTATTTCAGGGATGGAGGAGGCAGTGAGTTCACAACCAGGCTCACAGATGGGTAACTAATTCATTTAATCCTTATCCAAACGCCTGGGATTAACCCCCACTGAATAACCTCACTGAGAATTATGAACGCCTAAACAAGGTTGAAGATCATAATGCCAGATATTCTTTCTGAAGCCCTCTTCAATCAGCCCTTCAGAAAATGAGTAAATGTTATTTAGACCTCTCTCTGGAAAGAACAGCAGTATATTATTATTACAAGTATTTGCAGTGATGAAGAAGACGAGGATAATGATGATATTAAACCCATCTTTACTTCATGGTAGTCACTTGGATTCTTCAAAAAAAAAAAAAGGGGGGGTGCACAGAAATTTTCCTCTCTCCCTGCTGGGATAGCAACATGCAATGCACAAGCCACAATGCTCTAGCAACAATATGCAATGCTCCAGCTACAAGATCCTTGCATTATACTCATTTTCTTCCCTACTCCTGTCAGTCCAGGAATGTCCCTGCCAAGGATTAGAACCCAAGGCAGGGCTCCTCTGCCTTTCCCTCCCCTCCCCTCCCCTCCCCTCCCCTCCATCATGCAACCCTGAAGATCAACATCTGCTACCAGAGAAGAAAGATCTGCTTACCAAGAGACGCGTCCTATCGCAACTAAGGCGGCATGGAGGCAGCTCCCCCACCAGCCCTCGTGCCACAGACACACCTTCCCTGCTGAAGCGACAGGCAGCACTTTCCCCCGCAGGACCGGGATTCAGATCTTCAGCCTCATGGCTGGAGTCTGCAATCTAGTCCATCTGTAATGTCACGGCTCCTTCTGGATGGCGAGAGCAGGGGAGAAACAGGGAGAGAAGACAGGCAGGGCGGCAAGGGGTGGGGGGGAGTGGGTGATATGGGAGACCGTCTTTGCTTAAGTATTGCCATGGTTACTTCCCTGACCCAATTCTTACATCCAGAAGCAAAGAGGTGGGGAAGGGGCAAAGAAGTGGGACAAAAATAAGATAGGCAGGAGGAATATGCCGGGCACGGGAGAATCAGCGTCCAAAACAAAGGGCAGGAACAGACAGACAAAGCCTTTCTTCTCCTTTCCTCCCATGTTTTCTAGTGGTCCCCCTTCTGTGTTGGCGGGGAAGGAATATCCAGTCATCTTACACAGTGTAATATCCTCCAAGTTTGCTGGTCTCTAGTCCCCCACTGGAGGGAATAACAAGAGGTCCAGTCAACCAATTTGGAGGGCAATTCCAGAAATGGGTAAGAGTGGTACCAATGTCGCGATTATATCTGAAAGATCAGCTTAGTCTGGCTCCCAGGATTAGAAACTGTGTATTAACTAAATTACAACAACAATAATAATGTAATCATAGGTGTCTTGGTCCTCAAGGGGGGAAGCCCACCCCGCCAAATCCACAGCCAGAGGAGAGACTTTGATTAGAACTAATGACAAGAGAATAAAAGAGCATGCAAACTTTTGAGTTCTTCAGAATTGTTGGTCACCCAAGATGTTAACCAAAAGCTGGAGCTGGGGAAGAAGCAAGAAGCCCACATATCAGATCAGACGTTTCAAGCACAAAGGCGCATATTTCAAGTCAGCTTCTAAACAGAGCATTAAGTGCTGTTGGTGCTGAGTTACGTCTAGAATTTTGGGCCAAGAAAATGCCTGTGGAAAGCCTCACGTTCACTCCTAGAAGGAAGAGAGACACTGGCTCTTGAAACTCTGGAGAACTGCCACCAGATCAGCCGATGCTGGAATAAATGAGCAATGCTTTGATTCACAAATGTGCATCTTTTAACAATGACTGCATCAGGCAGTTTTCTTGGATGTGAATGAAGAACTACAGGTCAAATGCCACAGACAGCTTTTGTACTGACATAATCTCTCAGGACCTGAGGCCCACTTTGTTTCCTGGAGATGGAAAATCACGGCCAGTTCCATTTCACTGTTCTTCCACCCCTCGCCTCTGTTGCACCCCTGTTCTCAGGGTCCTCCAGCAATTGCTAAAAGTCAGTGCTGGGTGCTAGTTTTGATCATGGCTTTTATTCTTCCTTAAATGTAAGCTTAAAGTGCCCAGAGGGGAGTTTTCTAAAGCATCAGGTACATGAAAATCTGGATTCCTTCTCGGTGTTAATGAAATCAGGGCATGAAACAGAATACTGATCTTCAGTTGTATCCACTCTCATGTGACAATGTTTTAATCAATACACAAAATACACAATACACAAAAAGGATGATTTCACACATTGCTAAGACTTCTGATTCTTTTAGCCATAATTTACTGAACTCACTAAAGTGGCTTGGCTTACATGAAGGGCTAAGATCTAAACCATAGTTGACAAAGCTGAGTTCTTTTCACTAAAAAGAAAAGATGTTTGAGCCTTTTGAATTTATGCAACAATGTGGAAAGATGTTGACTTCATTCACACAACATCTTGAACCAATCCATTTTTCTGAGTTTGCACAATAACCTAATCAAACAGCTTGGTTTCAGACAACACATTAAGCCATGATGAAACTAGCCAAGTTAGAACTATCCGTGCATAAGATGCTGTGCAAATGCAACCACTCAAGTTGTAACTGGTTTGGTTAAGTGTGTTGGACAAACACAGCCAGTCAGTGGCCTGAAAGTCCATTGTCTGAAAACAACAACAACAACAAAAACTAGTGAGCCACTAGATGTGAACTTCATTGGACACACAAGATCTGGTAGTTAAAAACTCCAGGTTCTGGACTAAGTTTGGAGGCAAGAAATTTTATTGACCCCTTTGAAAACTGGCCACTTTCTCCTTCCTCCATCGCTTTACAGCTGATTATGGAAGACCAGCTTCCTCCACTGGACCAAAGAAACAGCGGTATCTTTCCACTTTTGGACTGGCTCACGTGAATATGGTTGCTAGTTCTATGATTTCCTCACCTTTGATTATTCTCCACGTCTAATGGGTTCCTGGAAGCTGACTGTGAATGAACAACTCCATTGTTCAGTTAGAGACTGCGACAGGCCAGACTAGATGAAGATCCAATACCTGAAGTTCCATCCAGGCCAACTGGAGATACCACTGGTAAATGGATTGTCATTCAGGGTATTACTTTGTCCAGCCTGAAGACATTTACACACACCCACAACCACAGCAGAAAAAACGTCTGACGAGACTCACGCAAATCATGTCCTACTGAGCTTAATAAAGGTCTCTTGTCGTTTCCTGCAGAGGCCTTGTCAAATTGAGTTGAACGCTATATGGCATTTGGCTGAGGGCTGCAGATCCCTACTCCAGCACAAAACATCAGGTTTGCAGTTGGGGGGCGGGGTGGGGGGGAGGTGGTCTAATTCAGCTGCACGTTTAATGGCTTGGAGTACATCTAACTGGCAGACATCTGTGCTATCTGCAGCCCCACCAAGACTAAGGGCACTTTTACATTGCCCGGATTCCTTATCTTCTTTCTGCAGAGCCACGAGACGGTTCTGTTTCAGAGGGTGTTCGGTGATTGATTAGTATTCTTGTTTGACTGTATTGTATTGGGCTGCCCTTTTTAAGTGGGTGGATAAAGAGTTACCAGCATTTCACTTCTGACTGCTTGGAATCTTGGGAACTGGCCAGTGCATAAAAGTATATAAATAATAAATTGAGAATCAGCTCTGGATCTGTCTGATCTTGCAACCCTGGCTGTGTTCAGGATCTGATTTCTGGGCCAGAAGCGGCGTATCTCAAATTGCAGCAAAGAACTTATGTTCGTTTGCCTGCTACAATTCTGCAGAGCTTGCAAACGGACTGCTTCTCGTTTGCAAAATTCCTTCCTTACCCCACCACCCAGATCTTGTTGCAGAGCATCTTTTCAATAAAACAGAGGAATGGGGGCTTTACAGCTGAGCAGCTCCTCTTCATAGCAACAACAGGACATGAAGAAAAGTGTGGATGAGATGGTGGTATTAAATGTCTTCCCTCTCGTTTTTTTGTAGGCTGGGAATGAAAAGACTTCTGTTGTTCCAGGGCCAGTAGCAGCACGGGGTGATCGTTTTTCGGTGGTTCGTGGTATTCTCAGTGTTTTGAGGTTGGCAGAAAAGAAGATAATCACAGGTCTATTGCAAACAGAGATTGTAGAAAATGTTCCACTTATAACATGGCATCTCTGACTGTGCTGGGGAAACTTGATTAATTCCTACAATGTGTTATGTGCTTTGAGCCACCTTGAAGATTGCTCAGAAATTTCATTTAGCTCAATGCTCAGCTGCTAAATTCCATGCTGGAACTACCTGACTTGAATAGCCCCCAATCCTCCAGTCAAATAACTTCCCAGGGGTTCTGCTGGGGGAGCTGTGAGCTACCCTGACTGCGTTCAAAAGTATTATGTTGCAACTGGCATCTCTTCAGATTGTGCAACATGGGGTTCAAAGGTGGAGTGAAATTGTGTGAAGCCCACCCTCTTCTTGCGAAGGAAAGGTTCCCCCCACTTGCCACCAAGACAGCACGTGGCCCTTTCTTCCTCCAGAAATGAAACTGCTCCCACCGCAAGGAAGCCAGAAGTTGGGGGGGGGGGAGAGAGAGAGAGAGAGAATCTATATTTCAGCAGTTAAACAGCAATTATGATGTTGGAGCAGTGGCTCACTTCTCTGCCTTTAATCCCAAGAGCAGGAAAGGCTGAGACTTCTGTGAAATGGTTGATTAACTTTCCTAATCCAGCTAACAACAGAAACAGCAGCCAGGAGTAAGTTTTGCAGAGCGCACGTGGGCAAAGAGGGCTGGACTCTCCAGCACGGAGGTCCGTAAAGAAGGTGGAAAAACTTCTGACCCAGGAACAAGAAAGGATGCTGCGACTGACCGGCTCCCACTGAACTGCCACCCGCTCGTACTCTGCAGCATCTGTTGCCCAATCACAGGGAAGCATGCAAATGAGGCAGGTTTTTCAGGCATGGGAGGCACGGCCCGGATTTCGAGGCCGCGGGAGGGAAGAGGAGGGTGGGGAGCTGGCTCCCGGCTGCTCGCTCGGCTACCACCGTTAGTTACATCAGGTGATTCCACAGCGGGCTGGTTTACGCCTTCCCTAGCTCAGCTGCTGGCCGCTTCCACGAGACTGCAGCCTGTGCTGCTGCCATAATACTTGGAGATTGCAAAAGCGGAGGGGAGGAAGGGATCAGCCTGTCTGTGCCTTGCTCCGTTGCTCAAATGGCATCCAACTGCTCTGGGAACATGCCGTGGGACTGGGCCACAGTGCTGCACCTGTAAATCATGAATCAAAGGGCTAAAGACCAACCAGAGGACAAGGCTGGCCCAGGAGTTATTTTGCCTTTGGGCACAGAATCATACAATCAGCTAATTTTATTACAGGTGGTCCTCGCTTAACGACCACAATAGTGACTGGAAAATTTGTTGTTAAGCGAATCATGCCCAATTTTACAACCTCTTTTGCAGTAGTCATTAAGCGAATCACCACGGCTGTTAAGCAAATCAGCGAATCACGCAGTTCGCTGTTGATTTTGCTAGCCAGAAGCTGGCTGGCAAGGTTGCAAATGGTGATCATGTGACTCTGGGACACTGCAAGCATCATAAGTGTGAGTTGGTTGCCAAGCACCTGGATCACAATCATGTGACCACTGGAGTACTGTGATGGTTGTAACTGCGAGGACCGGTTGTAAATCCCTTTTTTCAGCATTATCGTAACTTTGAACGGTCACCAAATGAATGGTTGTTAAGTAAGGACTACCTGTACTGGAATTGGAAGGATCTATCAGGACCCTCTGCAATGTGCAGGTAAACCAGTTAAACCATCTCCAAGAGGTGGGAACTTCCAGACAACTGAACTGTCTCTGCATTGCCTTTGTGTGTGGCCCTATTTTTCTGACCACGCTGAACCATCAGATCATTTGGCATTCTCCAATGGAAGAAAGGGAAAATTTCTTACAAGGTATAAAGAGAGGGCGGAAGACTCCAGGTTTCTCATTTATGGATCTATTTATAGCTTCAGGCACCACTTAGCTGAAATTGGTTTCCTTGGAAGAAAAAGAAAGTTGGTTCTTGTTAGACCTTGGACCACATAGGAACTCTAGAGAAGTCGACTTGAAAAAACATCTCTTCAAAAGGCAGTGATAAGCCAATTTCATAACACACTCAAGAAAGCCATACGGATGTTGTTCTCCTGGAATCAAGTTTGATCTGAGGCATCTTTTACCTGTTCATAAATGGGACTCCACTCAGCAGCAAGTTTTACCTTTTTTCCAGCTTTTCCCAAACTGATGCTTTCCAGATCTGTTAGGATACAGCCTCCAGAACTCCCAGCCAACATAGACAACTATATTTTAAATCTATGATCAGAGAGAGCTGGTACAAGATGTCAGAGGCTGAAATTAGCCAAGCCAGGGTCCTCTCATCTTTCCTTTTGTCTTCTTCTATCCGGAAAAAGCGGTTAGTTCTTTTTTCCTTAGCTCAAGAATAAGTAAAAATGGTCAATGTTCTGGCGAAGTAAAAAGCAGATTGATCCTGGGAGAGACAAAATTAGGCAGGATCATGAAGGTTAAACCTATGACAACAAAGGCCAAAATTGTCAAAGCAATGGCTATGAAAACTGGAGTTTGAGAAAGAGAAAGAGCAAGAATTAGATGTCTTTGAATTATGAGTTAGGCAACATTTACTAAGAGTGTTATGGACCGCAAGAAAAATCAATCAATCAATGCTGGATGAAATAAAGACTGACGATTCCCTCAATACTCTGGGATTGCAGTGTAAATAGATGATGGGCTATAAAAAATAATTATGCTTGGCAAGATTGAAGGAAGTAGAGGGAGATAACAGATTAGATCAATGGATGAGGTTACGGTCACTGGAATGGCCTTGCAAGAACTACAAATTGTCACCCTGGACCGGTCAAGTTGATAGGCATTCATTCATACAATTATTAGGAATGGCACCTTACTACTACTTGCTGTTCAGTACCCTGTGCCCACGCCCCTCTTATTTCAGGAAAAGGTTTGGGATGGGCCTGTTAGCCCTTCTGTAATCTGATCACTCCTCCGTGTACACTGCTACTTTTCTTCCGTTTCTCAGGGGCCCAGTTTGATTCTTTTTCTTGGACAGCTTAATTTGGTCAAGGGGTAGGCCACCTAGTACTTTCTATCACCTTTTGCAATGGACCAGATCAGCTGGTGTTGGTGGGAGCTGAAGTCCCAAACATCTGACTGACAACAGGAGGCCTGGCTGCGATCCAGAATATCTGTTCTGGAAAACTTCTTTTTCATCACAATCAGCCCTGGGCTTAAACATAGATTTGATCATTACACGGCTGTCATTTGTTCTCCCAGGGTGGACAACTAAAACTTCTGTTTTTCCTTTAATTATACTCAACCTTTCCTAGGCTGATACCCATTGGCTATGCTGGCGGGGGATAACAGATTCTATACTTGAAGGGAGCTGGTTGATGAATGCCAGACATGACTCTGCTCATCCAGTCTGACCATCTAGAGAAGAGGTACTTAGGGTCCTACAACGTCAAGAGTTACAAAGGGCACAGGTCATGGGGCAGGTCTTCTCAGGGATAGCCCCTGCGCTCTGGAATATACTCTCCCTGATGGTATGTTTGGCCCCATCTCTCCTTTTATTTTATAAGGCTGTTAAGACCATCATATTCTAACATGCCTTTGACTTTGGCTGATTATGGCTGATTGGTTTTGATTCAAATTACCCTCTTTTGCTTTGGATGTTTCTTCCAAACTATTACTGCCCGGTCTCAACTGATAGGGGTACTCTACAAATATTGCAACAAATACATAAATAAATAAATAAATAAATAAATAAATAAATAAATAAATAAATATCCGCAGATAATTATCTAATTTGTGCTTAGAGCATTATCATTATTAGCTTAGTATGCTGTGCAAACCTATCATGATATGTGCATATAAGCTATGACTAACCATATCCTAGCACAACATGTAAAGCCAATCATACACACTGAGAATGTTTTAACCCAATGGCCTGGTTCACATACCATGCTAAATCAAAGTTTGCTTTGCCAGTTTACAAAATAAACCATGATTGGCTGGATTCACACTGCTAAAATCAACCCAGCAACGCTGTGGCTTAATGTGGTATGTGAATCAAGCATCTGTACTCTTAAAACCATAAGACTGCCCCATACTTTGCACCCTTGGATAAACCAATTCCTTTCCAGTATCAGTATTTACCATGGATAACTATGGTAATGTTCATGATGACAACAGCTTTAATGCAGCTACAGCACTAGAGAAGCATAATGAAGCTGGCTCAGTTCCTTCCCCACGCTCACGTTCTATAGACACACACGCATACACACTAACAGACTGGACACCATCTTTCAAACTACATACAGCCTTTTCTAAACTAATGTTTGTCATCTATGATATACACCTAACTTTATCAGCTCAGGCAATGTGATGGAAGTTTTAGCCCCACACACCTGGCAGGCCCCATCTTGGAGAAGGCTGCAGGAAAGAAACATCTCCAGATGTTAAATGTTATTAGGAGATTGCTTCTAGGTCAACTCCAGGCGATATTGAGAGAAATGTGTGTATGGGAAATGTGTAAGTGGCAAGTAAAACATTCACCCATCTCTACTAACTCGACTTCCCACATTCAAAGCACAAGAGACATTCAGTTCTGTGCAATCATTACTATGATTTTTTTTCTTAACTTAGTTCATCCGGAGGAAAAAAAAATGTTAAGAAAATGCATTGCGAAGAATAAGATCTTCCTTTATGGATTTTGCCCCACATTACAGGCAGTTGAGCTCTACAGAACAGCCCTTATCAGGGTCTCTGAGGGTTTTATTTGTGGGGGGAGGGAAGGGAGGGAGAAGAAAGAGACACAGCAAAAGAATCCCATCAATATCTTACAGTGCTTCTGGGATATGATGTCATTTGTTCCCCGTTCCATCTGATTGTTACCCAAAAAATGAATACCTGGATTTCCGTTCCATTTTCCATTTATGCATACATCTTTGTATGCATCTAAACTGTCATATTTGATTTTCTATTTGGCATGGATGGCAAGACTCACTCACACACTCTGTCACCCTCTCTACATACTGTATATAGTGGAAGATGAGTCACATCCACAAATAAACAGTTTTCCCCAAACAGAAACTTTCAGGTGTGCTGGGATTACAACTCCCAGAATTTCTAATTCAACCCAAACTATGTTTTCATCATACAAAACCATGGTTTGCTTAATCCAGATTTGCTGAATAAACCACTGTTGGAGGGTTCACATAACACACTTAGGTACAAACAAGCAAACCCCTTCTTTCACATAGCTTCTTTAAGCAGGGAACCCTATACTGTACTTCTAGTGCCCTCCTGAAAGTTTAGTTCCCAGAATTTAGTCACCAGGTAATTGAAGGCAATATTGCCTTTGACCTTGATACAGTGAGTGGTATCCCATTGGCAGGATTGGCACAGCATACTAGACAAAACCAAAATGATTTAGGGTTATTTGTAGCTTAGCATATTCTGGGAATCCAGCCATGGTCTCACCATATTAGGTGAACCTTGGAGTCCTTGGGGTTCTCTGAGCTTGGTTGTTTTCTTGCAAACGTTTCATTACCCAGCTAGGTAACATCTTCAGTGCTAGAAGGGAGTGGGGTTTGCCCTCTGTTTATATGCTGTGCCATGCCCTGCCAGTGTTGGTGGGGGTGGGGGTTTTGTCTTGTTTTATTTTTTTCTTTCTGGTAGTTCCTTGATTAGGGTATTGTTTACTGCTTGATGGTATGTCTGGTGGTAATCTTGGTGTTAATCTCTCCTTATCTAGGTGATGATTGCTGGTGAGATGTTCTGGTCTTTTGTTTTTCTTTCTTTCGTCTCTTTTGAATAGTGTGTAGATGTTGTTTATCTCTATGTGTCTGTTGATGGCTGCCTTGTCTGAATGCCAAGCTTCCAAGAATTCCCTCGCATTTTTGGATTTAGCTTGGTCTAAGATGCTGACAGTTTCCCAGTTAAAACTATGGTTGAGTCTGTCCATGTGTTGTGAGATTAAGGAGTTTTCATCATGTCTTCTGACTACCAGTTGGTCTTCATGGATGCTCTCTGCCAGCCTTCTGTCTGTCTGTGCGTCTCAGAAACAACCAACAGACTATTACAACCACATGGCATCTCCATAGCACACAAACCAACTAAAGCCCTCCAAAACATCTTAAGCAAACCAAAAGACCCAGTAGCCCAAGAAGAAAAAACAGGAGTCATCTACAACGTACAGTGTAAGGACTGTAACAGCCGCGATGTAGGACAGACACAGGGAATTCTTGGAAGCTTGGTATTCAGACAAACCCCATTCCATTCTAGCATTGAAAATGTGACCTAGCCGGGTAATGAAACGTTTGCACAAAAACAACCAAGTTCAGAGAACCCCACGGACTCCACAGTTCAACCCTGAACTACACATATTCGCTTCTATTGGTAGGTGAACCTTGCCATCACTTAAACCATAATATGGCTTCATTTGTTTGGGCATGACACATTATGTGAACTCAGCAGTTGTAGCTTGGCAGCCCAGGTTGTGCATCTTTGTTAGAAGTGTGTCCTTTCATCTGAAATCTCCTGCCCATGAATTTCAGAATTCTAGTATTAGGGAGGGGGTGGGACAAGGAAAGAAAGAATTCTTCTCCTCTACACCAGTTCCCCCATACCTGGTACTCTTTGGGCATGTTGCAATTCAGCTTCCATAATCCCCACCCAACACAGTCAATACTGTTGTCATCCAACACATCTGGAAAGCACCAGTCTGCAGAGGCCCTACACCTATTTATTCAGCCGCCAAACCTTTTGACCAGAAAGCCAGATGAGGTTCAAAGCTTTGCACTCAATATTTCTGTTCTTTTATGCTTACTTCTGAAGCATTGGCTGATCTTCAAAAAGAAAAGTCTCCAAGTTTCATTAGGACCATGCAACTCCACCAACAAGAGAATTTAATCTTCCCTTTGGGAGACCTCTAAAGAGTTTGGCAGAAAACCCTCGAGGAGCTAGTGTGTATTACAAAGAGTAGAAAAGCTCTGGGGGATGAGGTGGATGTGAATGGGTTCACGCAACATACTTACTCCTGGTCTGACTTTAGCCTAACTGCCTGGATTCATACAACACACTGAAGAGCACAATGTAACCAGCCACAGTTCAGCTTAAGAACTGTATGGATTGAACCAGTGATTTATAAGTCAAGAAAACTGGAGCAGTCACATAATCAATCAAGCTTGGGAATATATCTATACTTCCACATATCATGCTAAGACGAAATCAGAGAAACCAGTCCATGGCTTAGTGCAATTGCACTAAGCATGCTTCCTCAAAGCTGGGTGGAACATTTTCTTTTTAATAACTTTTTACAGAAAATACTGCTTCCAAATTAAGTTCCAGTTACTCCGTCCACATCCTGCAGAGCCTTGCTTTCCTGGAAATTCTCCAGATCACACTTCCATTCTCCATGGCCAGGCTGGGTGGAAACTCTGAGAGAGATCATTAAATTCTCCTGGTGGGCCCAAGACATGGCAAAGCTGTGCCTCTTAATTTTTCTGTTGCAGAGAATCTCTCAATGGTACAGATTTTGTCCTCATTTTAATATCAATGTGCACTGGGTTTTCACTTAGATCCAGTTAGACCTGGCCACAAACAGCCTTTTAAAATCCTCTATTAAATTGGTGGGAACAGAAATTGTATGGATGATCCCTCCAAATTTTTCCAGGGGGAAAAAATTAAAATCTCCAACCGATTTTCTTAAGGGCCAGCAACAGTCATCCCACAGCAGGAGTTTCCTTCTGATGTCTTCTCTTGAGCTTTGCTTGAAGTGGGGGCATCCTGGGAGTCTGAAGACCACCAGAGCACTGATTCTTCACCAAAAAACAAGACTTTCACAACTTCTTTGGTCAATTAATGTGCATAAGAAGAACTTTGCAACGCCCTCAAGAGAACTTTGCTAAGATTTTCTTCTCATTGGAAAGAATGTTCTGATGCAAAGTTTCCTCCAAATTGACAAGAACTGGTATGAAAAAAAGAATACAAGAGAATAGCTATCTCCAGCATTAATTGATTGCTGTTGTTTAATGGATTAGATGTTAAAAGGTGTTTCCATACAGCAGGTATTAGAGAGTTCTTTCATCTTCCTCTCCTTAATGGATTATTTATATTAGTGTAAAAAAAAAAAGTAGTAATTGTGGGAAAATATAAGAGGGCTACTAAGAGAAGAGCACAGTATCTGAACCTCCCCCTCTAAAATGTTTTGAATGAGGCAATGGAACAAAAGCTTTGCCCGGAAACACCCTTGTAATCATGATCAAATGAATGCATTAAAAAATTTTAGCTCAACAAGACACCTTCCTCCACAATCCAGAAGCAATTAGTACCACTAATTGCTTTATATCCTACTGCCCTCTGAATGTGTGATACTACAACCAGGCCAGATTAATGGTTGTGTTGGGTGGAGAAAACAGGAGGGTTTAGGGCCAAACATCTCTAGCATTCTAGGGTATGGAAGTCAGGCGTCAGCAATGGCTGGCTTCACATATCATACTGTCGTTAACTATGGATTAGGTTCATGAAACACATAAAACCAAAACCAAGCCAACCCCATTTTGGCTTAGTGCAAGGTTTGCATCTAATCAATATCAGGCTGGATGGATGATGGCCTGCGGCAAAGGCACGTTTTTCACCTGCAAGGAGGCATGAAGGAGAGTAGGAGAGTTAGACTGGACATCTGAGCAAGGACTTGCTTGCACCCAGCAGCTGGAGGCACAGTGTCAGAAGAGCAAATCCAAGAGAGGAACATCAGCCTCAGCAATGCAGAAGAAGGTCCATGTCTGCTCTGGGTTTCAGATAATAACAAACCCTCTAATGAAGACTTCCAAAACAGCTGATGTCACGGGACTGGACAGATTAGGATCCTGCCTAGCGGTTCACTTGTCCCATGGATGACCCCCTAGAGGTGACTCTTCTAGGGAAGATACTGACTGCAATAGTTCTCACGCTGTCAGTAATAAACAAGATCAGAGCAAACCTGACTGCTTCAGAACCAGATAGCACCATGCCCCTCAAAAGTGGGTGCAAGTAATTTGATATATAGGGCAGGAATGAAAATGAAATACAAGAAGTTTTGAACCTGGTTTCTATAAATTGTGCTGGTTCCTGAGCGCCTGCAATTGCTGAAATTATTTCAGTTACAGCTTTCTAATGTTCTTCAATAAATATTATTTATTCCCAGTTCTGGCATTTTCTTCTGAACTGGCTTAAGTAGGTAAAGTCTGACAATTCCAACTGGATTCCCCCATTTGCTAAGCTGTCATGTAACTTGATTAGTGTTGGTTTAGTATGTTGTGTAAACCCAGCCATACTGGTTTGTAATCCATAGCTTGTTGCTCTGTGCAATGTACAGTAAGTCCTACTTCTGGCTTATTCAACAAATTGTGCTTAAGTAAATCAGTTTCACACATTGTGTGACCCAGATCCTGGGCTTTTTCTAGGTCTGATCATTGTATCTACTGAACCGGATATTTTTGCTATGAAATAAAAGACAGCAGCATTATCATGAAGCCCATCATAGCTGGGAGATGTCTCTGCTACAACCTTGCTATGGTGCTAATGAAATCAGCCACTCTGGACTCACGAGATGCTCTCCCAGGGCAGCGGGTGATGTAAGACCGCACGGGGCTAATTGCTTGTTTAGCAGAGCCTTGAAGGAGCACTTCAAATACTGTATCTCCTTCCCCTCTACATGCCTTGGACCGATTCCCATCCTTCCCAGCCAGCATTAACAGTAGCTGGGATGGTAGGTACTGTAGTCCAACCACTTGGAGGGCACAGGTTGCAGAAGATCCCTTCCAGCAAAGTCGGTTTTCCAAGGCTCTCATTATTTCAAAACATAGACAGGGAGGCCCAAACCCTCAAAGCAAGAAAATCTTCCGTGTCATTTTAGCACAAGGTGGCCTTAACCAAATCTGCTCAGCATGAATCTGCCAGAATTGGACTGACTTCCTGAATACCTACTAAATGTCTGGAAGATGCAGTGCAGAGGCTGTGCTGGTTCAGAGTGGCTTAGGTGCTGCCACAGGAAAGCGACAGCCATTCTGGCCAAGTTTGTCGGGGAGCCAAGTATCTAAAAAGGAATATGCAGTGCAAACCTTGAAAGGGTTGCATGGCTTAAGACCCTGAACCCTGAGATTCAGTTCCATACAGCCCATGCTAGAACGTGCAGGGCACTTTGCTCTCCCTACTAACCACTAAATCTTCCAGAACTTCTCTTTCGAGAAATTAAGCCTAGAAAGACTCATCCTTAGGCAGGATGTGCAACAACTCAGCAAGTTCTGGAGAGGTGACAGCTCAACCTGTTGGATTTCTGCCATTTATGCAACCAATTGCAAGCCTTAAAAGCCTTGCCAGAGGAAGAAGGTGCCAGCCCAGAGGTCTTCCAGCATTCATTCTTGGCTCTTCCCCCAACCTTTTCCTCCCTCCCTCCATGTTGGTTTTAAGATCCCAGCAACAGGGCAAACTGTTTCAGCTTGCCACCAATTAGCCCCAGCCACATGTCCCTGAAGGGACTGCTGCAGCCTTATTAAAGCTAATTGGGAGGGAGCTTCTGGTGTCTGAAGGCAAAGCGTTAACCCTTGGCTGGCCAAGCTTTTGCAAAAGAGCCAGACTGGATCCCCAACCAGCCTGGCCTGTGACATGCCACACCCTCCCTTGGACGAAGGCAGCTGGCACCTGACCAGCAACACATTTCCCAGCAGACAAGCTGGCTGCATTCACACAACATGCTTGACCAGGCCAGTTAGAAACCTAGCAGCTGCATTTGCACCACAGGCTAAACACCGATAGCTTTGATTAGATTAGGTTGGCAGGTTGTATAAACCCACCCCCATCGGGTTCCACATCGTGGGCAAAGCCAGAAAAAATGGATTCACTCAGTAATGAAGTGGAATGAGTTGAGTGAACACTGCCATTCCGAAGCCCGTGCCTTGATTTGTGAGGATTACCCGGTGGGACTGAAAAAAGACCTTTCTCCAGGGCTGGTTCCAATCCTGCAAGAGAGTCCCACAGCCCTCCAGATGTGCTGCCACACCCCCAAACAGCACAACTGGGAATTCACAACTGTTTCCCAGCCCATCTGGAGGGCACCAGGTGAGAGAGGGCTACAGAATCTACGACCTGATCCAAACTGGCTGCTAGCACGGGGGAGAAGAAGAAGAGAAGGACCTTACTTGGCCGTGAGGCCATTAATGATGGCTATTCTTGCAGGACCCCCTTATTCATGGATGTAACCATGGCTTGTTCAATTAAAACCATTCCCTGGGGACTTGCAATAAACTATCCACTAGTAGTTAGTGGATTATAATTATATTAAACATTATAATTCAATTTGTATCCTGCTTTATTAGCCAGAGGGCACTCCAAGTAGCTTCACCATCGTTTATTAAATATTATTGAATACTGAATAGTTAATATGATTATTGAATATTCCACAACTGGCTCGATTCACACAACACAGTAAGCACAGACATTCTAAACACCATGTTATAACTTAGCATGATGTATGATGACCACCTTCACATAGGATTTCAGCATTTATGTCTGCAACTAATCCCCGTGATGGAAAACCACACGTCTAGAGGAGAAGTCGCTCTTCTCTGATGGCCTATGTTTTTATGAATATTAATTATTAGTATTAATTAAAACTTAGAATCTTGTACTCTGTGAAGCTTTGCCACTGGGGGGCCCCAACTCTGTGACCACAGAGTACTTTCCCCCAAGTTGTTGCTCTTAATAATCGAGAGGAATTCAAGAGGCACTTGAAGGCTTCCCAGTTATAGGTGGTAGCAGGTTTGGAGCAAATTGCAAACAACGACATGAAGATGCAGAAAGAGAGTCACAAACTGGTTAGGGTTGCCAAGGGATCTGATCAAGAGCAAAAGCCTTCTTTTGTCTTAACCGAAGCTGCAAGAGTCAGCGGATGAGACCTTTCACTACAAGAGATCCTTATTGTCTTGTTCATTTAAGTTATGTTTATCTCACCTTAAAAAAAGGTACCTCCTAGGACAGGCTCAGAACTTGATCAGAATCTGAACAAGCATTTTGTAATGTCAGCGGGAGATTGCTCTATTTTTGATTGTATATTTGCTTTGTCTTTCAGGCTGCGAGCTGCCCAGAGTCAGACATCTAAGTCAAATAAAATAAACAGTTATACAGTACTAACAAATATACAGCTAGCTTACACTGAACTTACAGAATCTGGTGCAATTTTTTTTAAAACAGTTTTCAACCTCTTTTTAGCACACTTAGCGCTCAGTGGTGCTTAGAGGGGCATGGTCCCGGCAAAATTAATGAGCAATATAAATATGAATAACTATCACAATTCTTGCAGTCGAAAGAAAATAAATAGAAGGTATTGTTGGAGTTTTGGCAAGAAACAGATGCAATCCAGGCCCGTATTTAAGACTGAACACAAATGAGCTTAATACCCTATCACTGAATTCAGCCAGCCATCCTCCAAAATCAAACTCCACAAAAGCACTGCCTTACTGTGATCCTTAAGTTGTTTATTATTAAAATACTCAGAAAAATGCAATTCAATATTTAATATTGTAAATGCTGTGTTAAATGCAATAATTGATCATTCTTATAGCTACAGGAGGGGAGTAACCCTTGAAAATAAAGGGAATTTAGAGCTCCAGAATATCTAACTAGGATTGACACATATTTGTGTCTGATTCAGTACTTCTAACAGTCACCAGAGACCCCCCAAAATGTTAGCTAAAGTATTTTCAGGCACAGAATTATGTTATATAGCTAAAAGTGGACAACATTCACACAACGGCCTTAATCTAGTTATTGAATGAAGCCATCTTGGGGATGTGCACATTACATTGAACCATAAACTACCCAAGCAAGCTGGGTTCACTCAACAGTTTAAATCACCAAAAATCAAAAATCCAGGTTAACATTAACCAAAGTTAGTATGTGAATGCAATTAAAGGTTTGTAACTAGCCTGGTAAATCTTGCATGAATGCAGTCCCCGAAGTACCCAACTCTGTTTCATCTTAGCAAATTGCATGCAGATTCAGGCAGGGCCGTTAATTTACGGAAGAACCCGCGTCAGGTAGAACCAGAAATTTCGGTTACTTGAATAAGCTACAGTCCTACTAACCGTGTATGAGGCAGCAATTCCACCCGGGTCTTTCTGCTGCGAAAGTCATAAAAACAGATTCAAGAAAAAGGAGCGGGGGGGGGGATGCGATTCTGCCAGACACACACTCAGTTTTAACTCTGCCACAGTTACTGAACGACTGCAATTTTCTGGGGTCGGTGCGAGGCGCAGGGCCACAAACCGACCAGATGTGCAGCGTTCACACAACCCGCTAAACTGAAACGTGATTGGCGGCTTCCTAGGTCAGCGCGCGGCGCGAATGAGACGCGAGAGGGACCGATCGGGCGAGCCGGCGCGCCTTCTTCCCAAGACCGGGAAGACGGAGGACCCATCGGCCAGCCTTCACCGACGTTCGCCCCCGGGCGCATTCCGTAGCGCATCCCACCCCCGGGTAGCCTTCGCGCGCTGCGGATGATGGGGCTTGGGGTTCCCCGGCTCCAAGAGGGCGCCGGGCTGGAGAGGGGCTTTAGCCCTCGCAGGGGCCGGCGACGGGTACCGAGAGATGCGTCCTCCCGGGGGCCGGCGACGCCGGTGCCCCGAGGCGGCGGCAGGGCGGCGGCCCGGGCGCTCCCTTGCCGGCGCGAGGACCGCTGCAGCCGCTCACTCACCTCCCGCCTCCGGGCTCCTGCCGCGGCCAGCGGCGCAGAGCTGCTCCCCGCGGCCTCCTGCATCCGCCCGGCGCCCTCGCCAGCCGCGGAGAAAGATGCCGCCAGGCGCCGGGCTGGCAGCTTTAAGCGCGCGGGGTGGGGACCGGCCGTGGCCTCTCCGGAAGGAGGCTCAGCCTCCGCAGCCAGGCTGGAGAAGGGCTGGGCCACGCCGGGGGCGCGGCGGCTGCGGCTCCAGCGGCGGTGCCCGCGCGCACCTGGGCGGCCCTCCCGCGGCAGGCTGGACCCGCTTGCGGAGCCACCCCGGCGAGGGGGTCTGTGCCGCGCATCGGGCCAGGAGCCGAGCCGAGCCGAGCCGAACGCGCGCCGCGCTTTTATGATGCTGTGTGAACGCGGCTGCCGGGCTGGTAGCGGCCCGATTCAGCCTGGACTGCCAACCTAGCGCCCCGGGCTTTTGTTCTTGACGTTGTGGGTGTGATTTGTGCCTCGGGTCAGAGATGCGAGGGATCAGCTGCAGGTGGCAGATCACCCTATAGCAGGAAATCCTCCTCTGTCTTATAGGGTCGTCTGAACGCAGTCTGAAAGTCAGAAAGGTAGCCTCACTCATTCAGCTCACCATCTGGGCTTCGTTTTGGCTTAGTGTGGTGTGCAGATTCAGCCCCTCTGTTTGTGCCTTGTTCAACGGTCCATGTACTTAAATAGACCGTGACTTAGCAAGATTTGGGAACCCAGAAATGTTTATCAAGCGATTGCCCTGCTGATTCACAGAATTCTTCTAGAGGTCCGGAAGCCATGATCTTCCACTTGAAACTCTCTGTGTTTTCACTCTGGTTTCAAAATATTTAGGACACTCCAAACTGTATGAGAAAAGCAAAGCACCTTATGGATGTCATGCCGTTCGGATGTGCCGTTCAGGTGATGCCTGAGAAAAATGAGCTTTAATGCTGTTGTCACCTTGGGGCTCCCGGACCTCCTTGTTTTGGACCCACTCCGGAGCTTCCTCCAGTGGCCGAAAATTGGTGGCATGACTTCCCACGTGTTTGAGATAAGAACTTCACAGAAACGATTGTGCAGACGTTGAAAGAAGCTTTAACCATTTTGGAAAGAGGCTTCCAAGTCAGCACCCCAAAACTGAAAAATCAAGACCCACCCACTTTAATGACGGGGCCCTCCCCCCTTTACACCAATGTTCTGCCTACTATCTGTTGATTTCTATCCAGTTTAGAGGCTATCCAACTTCAGATGACTCTGGGCGGGTTACATGAAAACAACCACAAGGAGGACAGCATAGGCCTCCAGGAGGCAAACTCTGTATAACAAAAACACCCTACATAAGTTCATCCATCACCCGGCCTCAAGGGCTGGGAGAAAAGCCAAGTTTTCAATATCTTCTTAAGCATCATCACGGTGGGAGCCATACAGATCTCTTGGGAGATGCTGTTCCTTCCTGGATCCTAAAAGATGACATTATTTTATCAAAGGGCCTTTATTCCTCTTCACCCACTTTAAATGTAGTTCCTGGTCACCACCATTCCCCAGTCTTATTTTAAAGCAGTGTTTCTCAACCTCGGCAGCTTGAAGATGTGTGGACTTCAACTCCCAGAATTCTGGGAGGTTGAAGTCCACACATCTTCAAGCTGCCGAGGTTGAGAAACAATGTTTTAGAGATAAGGCCTTTTGAAACAGAACTGGAACTCCAGAAGCTGGAATATATATTGCATGTTAATTATTTACATGAAATCAAATCCATTATGTTTAGGAATGAGTCTTGTCAGCAAGCCTTTGAAAAGTGTAGTCCCTAACTCAGAAAAAAATTATACATACCCTCATTGATTTGGGTACAGTCCTTCTACCTTTCTCTGAGTCGCTATTCACCCAGGATCTGTCAACCAGTTATTTCTCCACCCTTGAAAACAAATCTCCCCGTGCCAGATGTTCTCCTGGCCTTCTGAGTAGATTTGGACAGGATGTCATTAAATCTTCAGTTGCGAGTCTGCATCCTTCTGTATCCTTGCAGAAATTTCTCTCCTGCAGAAGCCAAGGCTTTTTCCTTCTAATCACATCTGCGTGTTTACTTTCTGCAAAACGTTAGTCGTCACAGATAGGTGAAAAAGAAGAATGCCTCACTTTTAAAACTGGACAGAGGTATTCGTGGCATTAAGAAGGGCGATAACATGAAAAGTTAGCAATTGCCACTTTCCAAAAGGCCACATCACAGCTTTTAGCATCGTCCAGTTTTCCTCTTCCTTGTACGAGGGATGATCGCTATTAGAGGGCCATTGGGATAATGGTTAGGCAGGACTGGGTTCAAACCTCCACCTGCTCATGAGGTTCACAGGGTGATTTGGGAGGGCTGTTGTTCAGCTTCTCCTAACTTGCAAGAAGGGCCGTGAACCCGATGCCTCAGAGAAATCTGTGCATGCCAGAAAAATAGAACAAAGACCCCACTGCGTTCTGCTTCCTTTCAGGGAACTTTTCGGACTGGTGGTGATGGACAAGATAAGGAAGCCTGGAACTGCACCCCAAGATATTTAAAAGTATGTACCTGCTCTTTTGGGGTCCCATTAATTTGCCATTTATGTAACCTACTGTTGTGTCATGCAAACATGAGCACTTAATTTTTTGACAATTTACTACAAGTTGTTCTTTTAGGCAAAAGGAAGCCAATTCCTCAATATCTTTCTCATTCCCACCTGGGAGACAAACAAAATTATGACATTGTCTGCACTTAGCAAGGCTGGAATTTTTGCCCAGAAAAATAGAACAAAGGCCCCACTGGGTTCTGCTTCTTTTCAGGGAATTCTTCGGGCCAGTGATGACTGACAGCGCTGATACCTGGAAGAATTTGGGCTTTGTCTGCTCTTGGATACTGACTAAGGCAGGGTTTCTCAACCTTGGCAGCTTTAAGATGTGTGGACTTCAACTCCCAGAATTCCCCAGCCAGCATGCTAGTGGTGCTAGTCCAGGTACTGAATACTCAGATGGAGTCTGTAGCCTCCTGCTAGCCAACTGCTCTTCTGTTTAGGGCAGTGTTTCTCAACCGTGGCAACTTGAAGATGTGTGGACTTCAACTCCCAGAATTCCCCAGCCAGCCATGCTGGCTGGGGGATTCTGGGAGTTGAAGTCCACTCATCTTCAAGTTGCCACGGTTGAGAAACACTGATTTAGGGAATAAAGATTCCTGCTGCTGGTCCCTGAAGGTGGCATTTCAGAGCAACACCTTGGCATGGAGCATCCCCATCATCTCCTGTTTCTTTTCAGCAACAGCATCCGTGGTTGCTCTCTGCCTCCACCTAGAGGCACAAAGAGAGTTGGCAGCCTTTACATGCCAGGAATTACTGGAAAATGATCAAGAGGAATACAAGATGAAATCAAGAGAACAACTAATAGCAGAAGGATACAGTTGTCAATGGTTTCCCCATTTACAATTATCAGAAAGATTCAGAATGGATGAAAAGACTTATGGTATGGGGCAAAGTCAGACAGAATTGGAAGTACAATTGTGCAGCGATGATGAACGTGTAATTGCTAAAATGTATAAACTTTTGTTGAAATCTGAAATAGAACAGGTTAAAGAACCTATGATAAAGTGGGCTAAGAGTTTTGGTTATCAAAAACGGATGGATTAATTGGGAAATATGTGGTTAAAGGGGTTAAAATTGACCTGTTATGTTATGATCTTAAAGAGAATTTTTGTAAAATGATGTATCGTTGATACATGACTCCAGAGAACTTATCTAGAATGTATAAAGGCATTTCAAATGTATGTTGGAAATGTGAACAATATGAAGGGACATTTTATCATGCTTGGTGGACAGGTAAAAAAGCTAAACAATTTTGGATTCATACATTGATACAGAAGACTTTAAAGATTAATATTCAATTGAAGCCAGAACTTTTCCTTTTAGGATTGATGGATAAACAGTTAGAAAAAAACCATGGAAGATTATTTCAATATATGATTACTGCAGCAAGACTACTATATGCATTAAGATGGAAAGATTCGACACTACCCACCATGGAGGAATGGTTGGTGAAATTGACAGGACTTGCTGAGATGGACAGAGTGACTTCTTCGATTGGAGAAAGGACAATATCTACATTTATTGGGGACTGGAAACCCCTTATGGACTTTCTGTGTAAAAAATTTAAAAAATGAACTTGTGATTTATGGTTTTGATGATTAGACTGTATAGATGATAGAAAGAAGAAAGTCATGATGTGACTTTAGAGTGAGAGGTTAAAATAGAATTGTACTTATAATTGCTGTGAAGAATATCGGAAGCTACTTCTTTATACCTTCATATCTTTCTATATATCTTTTCTTCTATTTTCTTCTGTGTTCTTTTCTTACTGCACTTTTAGTGTTTTCTGTTCATTTTCTCTGTTCTAATTTGGTTTGCATTAGTTCTTATTATTGCTCTTAAAACTTTTAATAAAAATAAAAAAGAGTTGGCAGCCTTTGCGATCTAGTTGACCAAGAGAGGGGATCAAGAAAGTACAGGCGGTCCTTGTTTAGCAACTGCCTTATTTAGCAACCGTTCACACGGTGATGAAAAAGTAACTTTGTGATCAATTCATGAGCAGGACTGTAAAGCAAAAGAAAGCTGAAGTAAGATCACAAGCACAGTTGCAGTTTCACTTAGCAACCACTCCGCTTAACAGCCAAGTTGCCAGTCCCAATTGTGGTCACTAAACAAGGACTACCTGTAAACCCACAAATCTCCAGTTCTGGGTGGGACTAACTATGCAGTGTGGGGCTAAACATCCAACATGTGCTTAAGTTGGCTTGTAGGATGTTCAGATCTGAAATGTGCATTGTGCATAAACCCCAGCTTGCAAACATGATGGGATTGCAGCAGGACAGGAAGCTTGCACCCCCTCCGAAACTACTAGAAGCCTGAGTTATTTGCTAATTGAAGGGGGAAAGGTATTAGGCAGGCCAGTATTTTCTCACAGTTCAGATTGAAACAGTGAGATCTGTGATCACCAGTTTGGACAGCCTGAAAAGGAGATAAGATAAATTTATGCAGATCAATAGCTGCTAAGGGGGAGGGACGGGGGGGGGGGAGTGATGTCATGATGCCATCACAAAAATAATAGGAATGTGTAATTATGTTGTTTCAGTCACATCATGACATCATTGCAGTTTATACTGGACCACAGGATCGCCTGGTTGGCCAGCATGGGAAGAAAACACTGAACTCAGTGGGTCTCTGGTCTGACCCAGAAGAGCTCTTAGATGAAATCACTAGTTCCCCTCCAGTTCTTAAATTGTGCAAAATAACATACCCCAGAAAGCCGTTCTTGCATTTCAGTTATGTAATCCAATTCCACTCTTTCTTTCCCAATGCTAAAAAATGAGTTTTCCATGTTTCCCACCTTCTAGCATTCTACTTTCCCTGCACCATAATTACACATTTTAAAGAGTTTAACAATTGGCACCCTGTCTTTTGTAACGCTCACAATGTATTCCTTTGGTGCTATGCCAATCCGGTGACCACACTTTGCATATAAAATAGGACCTATACTTAGATTTCATTCTACAGTTCACCCCTCACCCGATGTCCTGTACAGCTCCAGGATTATATAAATACATCATAAAATGCATCCCTCTGCCACTCCCAGCACATGGATAAACACCACCCACGACGACTGACATTTCTCTTCAAGAATTACACTGGCAACTGTTACTTAAAGCTCCTGAGAACAAAATATCAACCTCTACCGTCAATACTGAGGACATTGGCCTTAAAATAGAAGAGGTTAAGGAACATCTTGAAGAGAACTGCATTACTAGTGTGAAGGTATTGAAAAGCAATACCAGTTCTTCAGTTGCAGAACCCTTTCAAGACAGAGATGAGTAAAGGCTGCTGAAAAAGACTGATCCGGTAATGAGGGAGGCATGTCAATGGTCGAAGATTGCAGTCTGAAGAGAGAACGCATCAGATATTAAATTAGTAAGAACAGATACGACATTTGACCTCAGCCAGAAGGTTGAGAAGATACACCTGGTTTTTATTGTCTGGTTTTTATTGTATTGTCTTTTCTGTGCCAGAGGAAGCCACTTTATTTTCTCTAGACCATTTAATGATCTGTTAATTCAGCTGTGATATTTTTACAGTTTGATTACTGTTTTTACTCTTATGGTTGTTTATATTTTACTATTTTATCTTATGGTTTTATACAACGTAGTAATGTATACTTTTATTAATGCTTTTAATCTTCCATTTGAATTGTTTGAATTTGGTCGTTTAAATAACGTGTTTAAAAAAAAGAGATTTCCCTTTGACCTATGTCTCGTTTTTTTCCAATTAGGAGTGGCTTCCTTTTGCCATTCCCGGTAGTTCTCACTTAACAACAGTAATTGGGACCAGAATTTCTGTCAGTAAGCGATTGGTTGTAAAGTGTGATATCACATGACCATGCCGCTTAGTGATGGCAGTTCTGGCAATCCCCAGTGACTGTTGTTAAGCGAGGACCTCAGGTGACTGGGACTTGCAACTTCCAACAAGCAAAGTCAGGGGGGTGCTGCAGCGTGGCAGAAGTGTGGGTGGGCAGGAAGTGGGTGCTGCAGCCCGGCAGGCAGGCGCTACAGAATACAAGATCCCCAGGATCTTATACTGCATAGCAGGGCTCAGGAGAAAAGGCAGCAGGAGCAGGAGTGACTCATAGAAGCAACTTGTGACCTTCCCTGCCAGCTTCCCCATTGACTTTGCTTGTGGGAAGCCAGCAAGGAAGGTTGCAAATGGTAGTCATGTGACCATGGGATGCTGCAACCTCCTACGTGCGAGCCGGTTACCAAGCACCCAGATCACAATCATGTGACCGCGGGGGTGCTGGGACGGTCAGAACTTTGAGGATCAATCATAAGTATCCTTCATTTAGCGCCGTCATAACTTTGAATGGTCGCTGAACAAGTGACCCTTAAACGAGGGCTACCTGTAATGGGCAACAATGGGCAACACATAAAAGATGTGTGGAGCTTGATCATACAACCACCTTGGCTTTTTTTTTTTAGGCTTACCTGCAGATACCCCAGATGGGCAGATGAGCCGAGGGAAAGATGCCAGCTGCTTCCCTGCCAGCCATTCATTTTCCAAGATTTCCACAGCTTTGTTAGAACTTTATTTTCTTTACTGTAGTTATGTGTTAATTACAAAGAGCAGAAGAAAGCTGTGCACAGCAGAGATAAACAACCCAAAACCTGCTCAGTGGGGCAGTTTTCTACCGCTGAACTTTGCATATTTTTAAAAGCAAATTGCCAAGCACCAGATTTCAGCAACTGCCCCCCACCATATGTGGCTGATAAAGGAGCATCATCCTGATAAAGGACGATGTCAGCAATTTGGCAACTCTCTGTTCGGGTGCTCGGAATGCAGAAAACCTCCTTTCTGCCTCCCTTGGAGGGGCACGCTCCTTGGTTTGCAAAAAGCAAACAAATAAGAAGCAGGAGTGGGCTATTTTGTACTATAAAGGAACCATGGTTAGCATTTGATTTTCCAATGAGAAGACTGTTGGGAAGAAAACAAAGCAGAACTCGGGGATTGAGATGGGGTAGAGAAGCAAAAGGGGTAGACAGAAGTGCTCTCAAGTCATCTGGACCTACCAATGGCTAGAAGCAGGTTCTAGAGATACACCAGGACAGCATTCATCAACCTTGGCAACTTTAATATATGCAGACTTCAACTCCCAGAATTCCCCAGCCAGCTGGCTGGGGAATTCTGGGAGTTGAAGTCCACACATCTTAAAGTTGCCAAGGTTGAAAAACACTGGCTTAAGCAAATGAGGAAGTTTATTCAAACCACTGAGATACTTATACAAATATAACACTGTGAGCTAATATAGACAAGTGAAAATACAATTTACAAAGCCTTCTCTTTCTTTTCTCTTGGTACAAAGCCTTATATGTACAGTACCTACCTACCTACCTACCTACCTACCTACCATCCATCCATCCATCCATCCATCCATCCATCCATCCATCTATCTATCTATCTATCTATCTTCTCCTTAGTTCTCAGCCTCTCCACTCTCGCTTTCGCTTGTGCTCCTATTTGGCTTCCTTCTTTCCTTCCTCCTGATCTCCACGGCTGATGAGGGAGTGCCTGTGGGTTCTCCTGGCTGCCTCGCTGCCAGACAAAGCTTGGAACTCCTGCAGTTCCACTGACCAGGATCTGGAACTCCTGAAGCACGACGCAGTCCGCTCTCCTGGTCTCTCCACGCACTCACAAGCCACTCCAGAATTTTCTCCCCCTTTGCCCTCCTTGTCCCAGGGCTGGAATCTCTGGACTTGCAAGCTCCACTTCACATTTCCCAGGTGACATCTTCTCCAGCAGCAGGTCCTGCAGTATCTGCAATACTAAACCCCCCTTTCTCTACTTTTCCTCTTTCTTTTTATATCCTATATCCAGGACCTATATGTGTCACTGAATAGGTATCTTCCAGCAATATCCCTTTTTTGCTCACACGCTTGTGGTTTTGGACTGAGTCATCTGCCTTCCTTAAAAAAAAAAATCCCTTGACCTTGGCACAGACCCAGCCACTTTCCTTCGGCCAAGGTCTTCAACCTGCCACAAGGGGAAAGAAGAGAAGGAGGATAGGAAGGGGGCATGAGCCCATTAAGTCCAGTATTACTTTATGGCCAACGGACACAGAAAAAGCCATAAATGTGCTTCAATGTTCTTCAGCGCTGGGAAGGGCATGGGTGTTGTGGATATGCACCAAACTGTCAACATGAATCCCCTATCACACCTTCAGATTTCCCCGCCCTCTAATTCTAGGAGGATCTCACAAGGCTTGTTCCTTTGTGACAGCTCTCAATACTTTGCTCATCATTCTTTTGCCTGAATTGTAACTATGCAGACTTTTGGATGCTTTTGAATGGTTTTTCTTCTCCTCTTTTGCCAACATCAACAGGATCCAGGGCAATCACACTCCTGGGGATGTCAATTCCAGCAGAAGACCTCATCCCATTTTCCATATTCTCTTCTTCAGCCAAAGAATGGAACCTGGATGGTACCTAGGGACAGATCTCGGGTCATGGATGTTAAAAGATGTGAACCCCGTCTTTCCCAGACTCCCCTACCCACTTTTCCAGGCCCAATTCTGCCTCAAAATGCAGGTCCACCTGTCTCCTTAGCTGGTGGAGCTTGTCCTGCCATCAATTTTGGATTTCTACAGCCAACTGTGTATCCCAGAACGTCATCTCTCCGTACCTCCCCGTGTGTGTATTTGTGTGTGTGTGTAGTGAACACCTTGAACAGCTTGTTTTCACTGTCTGTACACAGTGGGGGCAATGAACAATAGCCACTTTTTTCATGGATTTTTGGTAAGGCTCTGCTCCTTGGGATTTTGATGACACAGTCTCCATGCTGCTCTAGATCTTCCCTCATTTTGTCTGTGTCACAGAGAGCAGGGAGACCTGGATTCCTGTGTGTGGAAAGAGGTTGTGTGGATTCTTTCTGTGGCCTACGGTTGGGAGTCTGCAGGAACAGGTAAAGAATGCTGGTGTTCTGCAGCATCCAGAGGTTCCTGGTGTTCTGACCCAGATGCAGGAGGGGGGCAGGCTGGGAGGGCTGCTTGGGTCTGTGGGGTTGCTTTCTCTGGACTAGATCAGACTGCTACATGCTTCTCCAGTAGGGAGGGGCGTTTATGGTGATATTTTTGGTGTTGTTGGACTGAAATAGCTTCTGGCTTTTAAGATCGGCTATCAACAGGAAAGGAACCAGCACTCAAGAAATGCAATACAGACCAGCACATGGTAGGGTGGCAATGAAGGGCCTGGAAAAGGTATTCAGAAGTCATGACATGCCTATGCCTGCAAAGATTAGAATCATGCAGAGTGTTTTTCCCAGTGAAAGTCTATGGAAGCGAAGTTGAACTCTGAAGAAGCTGGACAAAAAGAGTACTGACGCTTTTGAACGTTGATGTTGGAGGAGATCCTCAAGAATACGAAGGACAGCCAGTTAAACAAATAGATCGCAGAAAAAGCCAAACCAGTTTTAACTCAACGCACAAATGATCATACTTTGGGCACAGTAGGCGAAGATCTAGCTCCCTTGAGAAGTCCGTAATGTGGGAAATGTAGAAGAAAAGAAAAGAGGATGACCAGCAGCAAAGTGGGTGGGCTTAATTATAACAGAAGTGAATGAGATACTTCAAAAGCCAGGCTGAGCCCAGGAGAAAGTCTATTTATTGGTTACTAAGAGAACACCAACTTGAAGCACTTAATCAATCATTCTTGAAGGGAATAGATGGCAAGGTGACTGGTTATCCCCACAGGTTCACCCAACTGGTCCCCTTGGGAGCATGGTTACAGTTATTATGGAATGGATTAATCTTCCCAGAGGATCCTGGAAGCAGCTGGCAGAATTTCCAGAGGTGCAGTGCCAAAAGCTGCCATTCTTGGGAAGCCAGGGCAGAATGTCTTTTGGAGTATTCTTTGTTTATCTTTGGATTTTCAGTAGCTTAGTCACAAGATGCCATCCCTACAGTTTCTTTCCTATTTGGAATCTTTGCTGTGTATAAGTGCTTGCAGAAACCAAGCACAAAGCAGGGCAGTTTTCTTGCAACCGAGGATCCTCAGGGAGGCCTGAAGTGGTGGTGAGTCAATGCTGCTGCTTTTCAAAATGTTGATCAGCTCTTTTTCTTGGCAGATTAGGTATAAAAACAGGGTCAACTGAGTTTAGGTGTTCCCAGGACACAAATGACTAGCTGAGTGGAGTTATTTTAATCCTGTATATGACTGGGTTTGTTCAGGGTTGAATTTAATCTTGCCAAATTTAGTCAGTTGGATCGATTAACCCTTTTGGTATACCCGCATTTAATCTCTCATTGGCCCAGTTAAACATGTTGTGGAAAGAGAGTCAAGGTGTTGCCTTGCTAGAAAAAAAATGATGTTTTTTCTGATCTGTCGGCTTTCAATTGCTTCTGGAAAATATCATCAACAGCATAGGGTGCAATAACCTTCCTCTATTGCTATCCCCGGCATCTGATACGTAAAGATAGTGGCCCTATTTCCAAAGCACACTTCACCCAGTGAGTCACTAACCCAGGCAAACCTTTCCAGCAGTTCTCACAGCACATTGTCACGCTAATGGGGTTAAGAATATTCTTTTGGGAAAAGAGTCTCTGCCCACTTTCTCCCGGAAGTGCCTAGCATTCCACGTAATTGGTAGCAGAAGAGTTCTGGCAAGACTTTATGACATCACCAGCCCTTCCTCATTGGCCAAGCAGGCAACAGCAGGCATGGCTTGGTCAATGCGGTCCGTCCATTTGGGAGGCCTGTTCTGAGCTCCCAGGGCATGGCCGTGAATGCCGTAATGGACTGGCTTCCTTTTTCAGCCACTCCTTCTTGACTTAGAGAACGAGATATGGAAAACAGGTCAGTGACTGGGGTTAGGTATTTCCACAACACGGGTGGAACTAGTTTAGTCCTGCGTATGACTGGTCTATTTAAGGGTAAAACTAATTCCCTGGGGATAATGTGCATGAAGGCCATCCCATTGACCTATTCCAGCATGTAAGGGAAACAACAAGAATGATAGAGCAAGGGAGTTCTACTGTTTTATCCTCTTTCTCACCATTGAACGGCTATCTTTCCTACTTTTTCCAGACATTCGGAAGTAAATGCTTCTTGACATTATTCGATATCCTGCATGGTGTATGTATTTCTGACAAAACAATAGCAATAAGAAGATTGCTAAGCCAGGATTAACTGGTTATAACTCTAGTTTGTTCAACAGGTTCATGTGTAAGCCATAAATTATATAGTAGTTAATAAACCTCAGTGGTTGGGTTCACGGAACACACTGAGCCAAAACCATGCAAGCTGCATGATGATTTGGTACAAAGTATGAATTTATCAAGATTGTTTGCTTTTTATTTAGCATGCTATATGAACTCAGCCCATTGTGATTTAGTAACCTACACTCAAGACAAACCAAGCTTCCAAAAGCCCCATGATGGTATTATCTTCATTAAAAGTTAAACTCAGGTTGAGCTTGGCTTGTAAATATATGGATACTTCCATATAGTTCTCTTGGCAACAATACAAGGGTAGTTTCCCAATTTCTTCTTCTGGGATAAGTTGTAGGTGAGGGGAGAAGGGTTGACTTTTCAGTCTAGCCTACAGGTCCGAAATTTCTTAGTGGTCCCCCATCAAAAGACTAATCAGGTCTGACACTGTGCAGCTTGACCAAGAAAGCTACATGGATGTGTCCATGTAGTCAGTAGGAATCTGAAAAACAAGGTAATTTGCATTAAGTCTGTCTAAAGTGGTCCAAATAGGGCATCGGGGTTATGCTGAAGCCAATTCTAATATTTTGTCTTTTTGTGTAAAAGCAATGAAAAAGTTTTAAGGAACAATTTTGGTTCCCTGAAAGGGGAAGGAAAGGAAAAAACAATTTTAGGCTGTGATTATATAACAACACTAAACCGCAATCTTGCAAGTAGGAACTGGTATTTGTTGGTAATGGATCTGCTCACTTCCAGCTCCAACACTGACTTTGAATAGGGTCATTCTCCTCCGGAAGGAGCAAAGCTGCTGTTTGGGGGTCCTCTTGGACTTCTAGCTCTTGCTAGAGCAGCAGAACGTCCTTAACCCAGCTTTGGCTGATGTGCCAGTTGCTGGCCTTTTGGGACCAGACACCCCGACGACCGTGACTCACGCCCTCATTTCCTTGCAGCTAGATTACTGCAACAGGCTGTACATGGGACGGTCTTTGAGGACCGCTTAGAAATTACAATTGGTCCAAAATACAGCGATCCATCTGCAAACTGATGGTAGCAGCCACTTCTTTGTATCTTTTTCCCTTTCTTTTCTATCTTTCCTCAACTTTTTTTTTCTTGCACTTTTTCCTTTTTCTTTCCTTTTTCCTCCTTACTTTATATTAGTTTCTGTTAGTTTTTATTTTCTTGTTTAAAAGCTTTAATAAAAATTATATATGTGTGAAGGAATGGCATGCTGAGGGACTTCGCCACTTGTGAGGTGGGCTGAGGACACTCCTCTGTGGCCTCCTATATGCTTCTGAGGTAAATGGTGCCCCTGACCTCCTGGCCTTTAAGAAGACACGTAAGACCATCTTATTCTGCAGAGGGTTTGGGCGCAAACAGTAACATGATTGCTTTCAAGCAGGTTTTTAATTTGGGAAATTATCTCAATTTGCACTTATTAATTGTACGCGTTATTGCAAATGGCCTTGAGCCTCGTGAAGTAGATGGCATATCAAATGTCACGTAAATAAAATAAGCCGGAGCAAACAAACCATGTCGGCGGTCCTTAGTCAAGTGATGCATTCACACCACATGCTTGGGTTAGCTGCTTCTATTGTCTAAACTTGGTCTGTTGGGTTAGTCCGGACGATAACCCCAAATGAGAGTCAGCAACCACGCTAAACACGCCGTGTGAACACAGCCGCGATGGCTTAGTGTGTTCACTAGGCATCGTGTAAGGTAATTGTGTGTTTTGACTTCGTGTCGGCGCAGCCCCTGCAGTTCCTTCAACGTCATTTGCGCACATTGTGCGACGCATCGTTTTATTCCAGGTTTGGTCAGGAGATCCCCGTCACCCGAGAACGTGCAGAGCGCCCTTCGTGCCGGAGGTCGGGACGAGGCACCGGCAGCCCCTGCCAGGGAGGCCCACGGCGAATGCCCCCGCGCAGTGCGGGCACCAGCGGCCCCTCCAGACACGGGGCGCGCCCGCTCCCCGGCCCCCGTCGCGGCCGCGCTGCTGCCAGCCGGGCGGAGCCTCCGCAGGGCGCCCGACTGCCCGGCCTGCGCGCTGCCCTTCCTTGCCGCCCCGGCGCGGCTGCAACAGTCCGCAGGGCGAAGATGGGAGCCGAGGGCGCTCCGGCCCCTCGAGCGCCGCCGGACTCGGGGCAGGTCAGCTCCAGCGGCCGCAGCTCAGCGAAGGGCGAGGCCCCTCGGCGCGGGATGCGCGGCCGCTCTCCTTGCGAGCGCGCCCGAGAGTTCTCCTCTGCCCGAGGCTGGAAGCCCGGCCCTGGCCGCGCCGCAGGGAACGCGCTGGGCGCCCTGCCCCTTGGCTCAGCCGCCCTCCCACCCCCGCGGCGAAGGCGCGCCGGGCCGGGCCGCGCTGCTGCTCGGGGGAGCCTCCGCGGCCGCCTCCTCGGGTCAACTCAGCTGGGGCCTCCGCGGATGCTCGCTTCGCTGGGGCGGTCGTGGACCAAGCTCAGCCCAAACTACACTTCCCAGAACCCTGCAGGGCAAGCAACGCTCTCCCGCCGCGGCAGGGAAAAAAAAGTCTCGCCCTTTTGTGAATTCTCGCGGGAACACACGCTTCCGAGGGAATGGAGGGGGAGGCAAACGCGCTTCGAGCCTCGCGCCTGCGTACCAGGGGAAGGTCGCGAACAGAGGGAAGGGGGCGGGGCTTGCCGTTCTCCTCAGTCTCGGCCCCGCCGCCATCTTGTTTCACCGCCACTTCGCGCTCGCTCCGTTCCCTCACATCCCCGCCCCCTCCCGCTCGTTTCGGTGGGAAGCGCCCGAGCTGCGCCTAAAGCACTGACACTCTCCGCTGCAGCCGAAGCGCAACGGGAGCCACGGACTCGGATCAGGCCGGTGAGTTAAAGAAGGGCGAAGGAAGCTCCGCGGTGGAGTGGCGGTTGGACTTCTCTTTCCCTTCCCCCTTCTCCCGTCGCCGCCATTCACCCTGCCCGTCCTTCTGATTGGTTGGAGCGGCCCCCCGCTGACGTTCCTGATTGGCCGCCGGCGGGGGAGACGAATGGGCGGAACTGTCGCTAGGCTATTGGGTAAAGATTGCGTGCGGACCGTGGAGGAAACAGCGTGCAACGGAAAGAGCGTTTTTTCCCGCCCCTCTACCCTTCTCGGAGGCCCCGGGGCGCACATCGGAAGGGGCGGGGCTTGGAACCATGGGTAAATTTCCATAGAGGGGAGCAGAGAGGCCGGCAGGGCTCTGGTGGGGGCGGGGCTTAAGCTAAGCGGAAGGACCCTGAATTGCTCGAAGTTAGGGTTCCAAGCAACTTGGAAAGGGGCAGGATTCTGGCCGGGCTCCGACGTTGCTCTGAGCCGCAAGCCAGCTTATTGTTTGAGCACATCCCTGCGGGTTCAGAGTATTTTATGAGCCTTAGCGATTAGGTTAATTCAGTAAACCATGGTTCATTTAATCATGGTAAGCTTGTGCAAACCAGGACGTGTGTCCTCTTAAGAGGAAGGCAAAGTGTGGTTTCACCTCTTGGAATTGCATGACTCTCAGGAGGAACTGGTGTTGTGGGTCAAAACTCCTACTGGCTGTACACGTCCTAGATCAGCTCGGGGTCATTGCTGGCTCTCAGTTTCTCCTACTTCCCATTGCTGTAGTTGGGATTAAAAAGCGGATATATACAATGCAAAACAAGCTATTTAAGCCTTCTCTGCGCTTCATCGCCCCAGTGTCTGGTTACATTCTGATAGTTATTGAAATGGTTTATATCACGTTTTTCTGTTGGAAAAGCAATGATTATTTCAGGAATTGATTGGGAACGATGCCAGTTGTAACTGGCAGTAGAAGCATGAATTAAAGAATTGCTTCTCGAGGGAATTAAAACTACCTTTGAAGCCCCAGACAAAGTTTGTCCTTTTCCACTGAGTTCATTGTGATGTGAGTTTGTCGAGATTGATTGTTTCTGAGCAGTTTGCCTTGATTATGTATTGATCATTATCTGTTGGCTTCCATTGTTGTCTCATAGCTGTTGCTTCTTCAAATTATTATTAACTTTCTAAATTGCAAGTATTTGTCATTCTTTGTTGGTAGAAAAGTGTCATTTAAACAATTTCCAAGCCTGCTTCCTAACGGGAAGCTGCTTCCTATTGTTGGATTTGTTGCTTGTCCATTTTAAGTAGGATACAATGTCCAGAAAACTCTGTTTCTTGTAACAACCAGTCCAACTTTTCTTAGTGGATCACCGTTGAACATGTAGATCATAGGAAGAGCCAAGTCATGAAGGAGAGAGCCAGTTTAGTGTAGTTGCTAAGGTGCTGGGCTAGAAACCAGGAGAACATGAGTTCTAGTTGTCCCTTAGGCAGGAAAGCCAGAGGAGTGACTTTGAGCCAGTCATACCCTCTGAGCCCAACCTACTTCACAGTGTTGTTGTTGTGGGGAAAATAGGAGACAGAAGCATTATGTTAGCTGTCTTGAGTTGTACAAAATAAAGGTGGGGTGTGAATCTAAAAATAAAAGGCTTTAACAGACAAAATGAGCACTTTGAATTGGACTCAGAAGCAAATTGGACATCTTTGTATTTGCTTCATATATGACCTTAAGTGTGTGTCAGATAGCTTTGCAGATGTTACATTTTAGCTTGGTTCTAGCTTCTAAACATATCTAAATATATATTTTATGTATCTATCAAGGCCCATTTTGAACTGATGTCCTAAAACAGGTAATGTTCTGATCTCTTAACTTCCTTCAGTCTTAGCATGGCCAATAATAAAAGAAGGGAGTTACAGCTGAACAAGTTCTGGCAGGCCACTCATTTCCATATATCCCAGGAAGGGATATATTGAATCAATAAGAAAGAAATGTGACAGAAACTATAGGACCCACTGTGCCTCACCCAATTCTCAGTTTCTTTTTTCAAAACCAAACCTCCATGTTGATTGAATGCATAATCCACATCTAATAACTCTGTGCTGATGCAGTAGAGGCAGAGAAGAGCAGTATCTTTGCTGACCAGGCAGCTATTGAGTAGACCCTGAAATGGGCTCTAACATATTTGCTTTGTTTTTCTCTCTGTTATCCTAGTCATCAGTCCAAGCATTTCATACCTCTAAGCTGCTCAGAAAGTCAAGAGCTTCTGTTCTGTGCCTAAGAAAATGATGCTTAGAAGTGATAATGCACACAGTTTAGTTGGTCAGGAACCTTTCAAAGTATTCCAAAATTCTTCTGGATCTATTTGTCTTGGAGAGTGACAGCCTCCCATCCTTCACCTCATCAGATGCATAGCATGGCTTGATGGATGTGGGATTTAATTACATTGGGGTGAGGCAGGGGGAGAGGAGGGGAGATGGGAAGGGAAGACAGGACAGTTATGTAGATGCATCTAATGAAAAGAAAAAACTTATGCTTGCTTGCTTATTTAAATTTTAGTGGCCACCCAACTCCAGCAGACTCTGGACATCCTACAAAACTAGGAAAAACATAAAAGCAGCTAAAAACATTGAATCACACAGACAGCCCAGACAAAAATAATCTAATGGGCAGCAAAAACAACAAACTAATAGGCAACAAAAACAGGGGCCCTTGAACAAATAATAAACATCAACCCCAGGCCTGGGACCAAAGCCAGGTTTCCAAAGCTTTCCAGGAGTGAGGTTGCCATCCTTATCTCTGGGGGGATGCTGTTCCAGAAGGTGGGGGTCACAACAGAAAGCATACTTCCTAGGTCCCACAAGATGGCAATGTTTAACGGAGGGGACCAGGAGCACACCCACTCTGCTGGAATGTACCAGGCAAGCAGAAACAGTTGGAGATAAGTGGTCTCTCAGATATCCAGGCCTTTGCCATACAGGGCTTTATAGGTAATAACCAGCACCTTGAATTGCACTCGGAAGCCAACTGGCAGCTAATGCAACTTGCATAACAATGGTGACACATGGGCACACCAAGAGGCGCCCATTACTGCTGGCAGTGCAAGTAATAAAAATAAAACTGTTTGCCTCAAAAGGTGCTACCAGATATTTCCTTAATTTTGGCTATCATAGACTGACATGGCTTTCCGCCTACAAAGCAAATATTCACTATGTGAGAGAAAAACATAAAGAGAAATAAAGCTTTATTATAGGTTTCACTGTTTGCTAAGTTAATGCTTCTTTTAAAAGTTGCATAGAAATCATAGTTACGTTTGAATCTGTTTGTTGATAACATTTCTTTCAAGGCATGTTTTTCCCTTGTAGTTAAGTTGTTGAGACAGTTTCCATCAATAATTCTTCCTCTGTCATCCTTCTCTTAGGCATTCCCTCTCTTCTTTTGGTAGTGGACAAACGAATACAACCTCCATTGCTTCCTGTTTTGGAGGGTTTTTTTGTTGCTACAAGACCTTCTGAAGAGTTCAAATTATCATTGGGAAGGTTTCTTTTTTCATCATAGGGATTTATTCAGCTGCCCCCATGTCTTACTTTTCCACAAGACTTTCTAGTTTTCCTTAGCACAATCATTGGTAAGTTTGGTCTCTCCTTACCATGGATCTCTATTAGTTGTCTAAAGGCAGTGCTCCTGTAGAAGAGGATTCAATAAGTTGTTCAGTTAGATTTTTAGTGGATGCGTTTCAGTAAATCTTGGATCAGGATCACATGTCACAGTAGGCTACAGTTCAAAATTCTGGCATACCAGGAATGAACAAATACAGTTTGACTGCTCTCATTTGTTTCCTGGCTAAATATTGTTGGAAGCCTTCATCTGTACTTTGTTTAGTGTGACACATGCTGGATCCCTGGCTTGCTCTCCTAAAAATCCAGCATCGTAAGCCAAGAATCAACTCTGGAGTTATGATTCTGGCTTATTAAAATGGGATTATATTTTTAAACTAATGATTAACCAGTGTTAATATTTTCCTGGTTTGTTTAGCCACTTCCACTAGCAGGAATCAGGTGGGAACAATGGAACAGCATCATGTATCAGCATGCTTGTCTAGTCCTGGTATTTATTTATTTGCTGGATTTATATCCTGCCTTTCATCCGGGGTGGTCAGCATAGCAGTTGTTCTTCCGTTTTTCCACACAACAACCCTGTAGGTTGGTTGTGTCAACAGAGAGTAATTGGCCCAAAGTCACCTTATAGACTGCTGTACTGAGAGTGGACTAGACTAGATCGCCCCGTCCTAGTCCCAACACCTCAACCTTTACACCATTCCAGCTCTTGTAATTATGTCTTAATAAGTCTTATAACCCAAATAATGCCAAACATAATGAAACTTTCTAGTGATACTGGAAGTCACCCTTCCCCAGAGTGGATACAGGCTTCAAGAAATGAAGTGTTTTTTTTAAAATAACTATTAGATTTTTAGAATAAAGAGATAAAAACTAACAAGACCTAATAATTAAGAGAGTAGAAAAGAGAGAAAGGTAAAGAATGAAAAAACGAGATCAAAAGTGCAGAAAGAAAAATACAAAAGAAAAATGACTTCCAACTTTCTTTTACAACAGATATATGTATAAAGTTTATTAAAAAAAAAAGAGATGATGAAGTGGTGCTGGCTCAAAAGATTGTCATATCCTGTGTGGAGTTTTCCCCCTTCATAACTAAGTTTTGCCTTCTCTTCTTATTAACAGAGTTGTATACTACTTACAATTAAACCTATATGAGATTCATTTCCAAGTATGCATACATTGGATTGCATCCGAATTCAAAAGCCTTTTTCTTCACCTCTTCTCAGCTTTCTCTTTCTTTTATGTTCATGTGAGTGTGTGTCATCTCCTAGCAGATTCCTTCCTTTTGGTTTCCCCCCCCCCCCTTCATTACATTCCTACCACTCTTTCCATAAGCATTTCTCCTGAACTGTTCCAGTTCTCCCTCCTCCTTCTTTAGAGGTAAGGTTATATCTTGGCTGTAGGCCAAATTGTTTGCTTGATATCTGTATTTTATTTTGTATCAAAGCAGAACAGTTTATCTGGATAGCTGTGGATGTTCCTGAAGTTAGTAGTGTCTCCAGGCAGTCACTGCAGCATTTTGTTGGGGCTTGTATGTGTCCAGTACATGGAGAGCTTTATTTTTATACTATGGTCCAGAACCACAGCAATATCAAAGTTTTGTCCATAACTTTAAACTGTACCTTGGCCTGGTCATACCACTTTCAAAGTTCATTCTGCTTTCCCTATGACCATTATCAGTGTACAGTCTTGCAGAGTATTATGAGTTTTAAATACATGTAAACGCTATAGTTATGTAGAGTAGTCAGCACCATGGTTATCTGAACAAGCTACTGTGATCTGGTACAGTAATATACTTCTTTTTCAAAAGGATTTTCCTGTTAATGCTAGTGTTTTATGTCAATAATTCTTACAAATCTTTAAAAATCCAGTCCACTTAAAAATAGCTATTAGCTAAGCAATTGTTCAGTGTGTCTTCACTTATTCCATTGTTCACTGAGGATAATTGCTGAATTGGACAGTTTATTATATTATTATTTATATTACCGTCCAAATGTTTGGCTGTTATATGTCTAGCTCGTTTCAACTTCCTTTTCACTCTGCTATTGGAGAACTTAAAATGCTATTTACACAGAATATAAACTATTGATCTCTTATTATCTCTTAGGACTTTAAAAGCAGGAGATACAAAGCTCGTTTTAAAAGCTTGAGGAATTTCAAGAGGAAGGATATGTCAGGACAAAGGCTACAGCTAAGTGCTGATTCTGGCACAAGCAAGTGGCAGTAGATAATAAGCTGGAGATCAGGTAGGCCAGTTTGGCTGGGAAAATGGGGATTCTGTTGAACATCAAGACAACAAGGAACATATCTGAACAATATGCATAGCTTAGTTTGGCATGAACCATGGGCAGGTGGCTTATCTTCTGGTGCTAGATGATTGAAGTAGCTCATGGCTACTGTCAGGGCTATTTAACACCACCCAGCCTTCTTTGCAATAGCTGGCATGCTGTCACTTCCCTTTTTTTAATAATTAAAGAAAAATCACACACACACACACACACACACAGAGTGGGCCAAGTCAGGTTGATGTTACTATGGAGTGCTGGAGAAAGTCTTGAATTTTCCAGACCTCTTCCAGATCTGGCAACATGCTTAGTTGTGTTTGTATTGTGTCATTGTATTGTTTATTCCAACAATAAACTTTTGATCCAAGGGTAGGATAAAAATGGCCTTTCTCCTGACTTGGAAACAATTGCGTTTCAGAAAAACTCTTATACAAATGTGGCCACTGATGGTATGTCAAAAGGGTCTCTTCAGCTATTTATTTGGAAGGGTTGTTTGGACTGGATGGGAACACTCTGGAGCAACTTTAAGATGTGTGGACTTCAACTCCCATGCTGGCTGGGGAATTCTGGGAATTGAAGTCCACACTTAAAGTTACCAGGTTTGAACTGGTAACACTGAAATAAAGAATTAGTCAATGTTCCCCCTGCCCCCAATTATTCACACAAATACAAAGGTAGGGTATTCACCCCCCCCCCTTTTTTTTGGTGAACTGTTTTCCTCCTGTGTATAGTATCCACATTTCTGCTCCTTCCTTGAAGCCTGGGATTCTCTGCATACTGGTGACTTTTTGTGACTGATATGCAGGAAGGTAGTTTTGTTCTCCTGATGTACATCTTGGACTGCCTCTCCTTTTCTTGTTATGGCACTTTTCCATTTTATATTCCAAGTTGAGTTTGTCTATTAAAACAATTTGGAAACTTTAGTGTTGGACAAAACTGGTTTTGTTTGTATAAACTGATTGAAGAAAAGATTAAGATGGCATATTTGTTTGCTGTCCTTACTATGAACATTACAAAATGCCTTTTCAATCTTCTACTTAGGTTTAGTTGTGATTTAGCTGACTTCCAAAATATTTTGGGGAACTGCATAATGCCATTTTAAAATTATGGTTCTGGACTACAGTTTGATCTGCACAACTTAGTTTCCAACTGACAGGAACATTATGACATTTAAATAATTTAAATTGAAGTGGTATAAATCAGAAAATGGTAAAAAGCTATTTTAAAATTCTATTCTGAAAACCAGTTCTTTTTTGCATTGCATATTCTATGCATTTTCTTTACATTATATGTCTTTAAAATATTTACATTGGGATCTTCCGACCAGTAGCGAGGCAAAACAGGTTTAAATATGCAACACAGGAATAGGAAACTTTTTTTTTTTCTGATTTCTTTTTAGCTTCTGCCTTGTGTCAGTCCCTTTCTCAAAACATGAATTTATAAACAAAAGAGAAATATGATAGGCATGTCATGGTCTAAGAGATACGATTTCATAATTACTGGGCAAACTAGAACAGGTTTTTTTCTCAGCCTGATAAATTAGGGAGTATAATTTTACATATTTATAATTTTTTAAATTGGTTCTTCACTAACTTAGAACTTCCTTTTTTAAGGGGAATCTGGTAGACAGTGATTTACTTTAGAACAGCCTCCCCAAACCTTTGTTCACTAGGGGATACTGGGAGATGTAGTCCAACACTTCTGGAGCTGGAAGGTTAGAGAAGTTAATTTAGAGACTGTACCACTAATATCATATTATTCAGGATAGTATTTATATTAACCTATTTTTTGAAAAAAAATATAATTTTAAAGCAAAGGAGGTTAATATAAATCACCTGACTTTTCTGAGGTATGCTAAGTTTCTTTTCTCCCAATCTTGTTTTTCAATTAGAGCCTAGAGGATCCTACCTAAAATACTGTAACCTCAGGGCCTTTTGTGTATAAAATGTATGTACGGCTTTTGTTTATATTCTGAACAGGTTTGAGTACTTTGCAATTCTGAGTCTAGTGCCCAAGCAAGGAACCTTGCATTTGGCCAGACGTTTAAAATCCTTAACGTAAGCCTAAGTTTCAAGCCCTCAAGATCGTTGGGAAAAGCTTCAAGATGAGCGCGGCCTTAAGGCTACCCCTGGGGACTCTGCCAGCGCTCTCCTCTGAAGGCTTCTCTGCTGCGCCTCTCGGCCATCCTTCCGTTTCTCTCCACCGGTCCTGCCACTTTCCCTCTTCCCTGGTTATAGCTTAGCCGTGCTACCTGTCCTGCTTGCAGTCGCAGCGGCTTAATGACGCTGAAAGTTGCTGGCCAGAAATGGTCAACGCTTCAGCGGTTCGAGTCCAGCCTTCTCGTTAGCAGGGTGAGCTCCTGTTTCCTCCCCAGTTCCTGTCAACCCAACAGTTCGAAAACTCACGTGAGTAGATAAATGGGGACTCTCACTCCGGTGGGAGGAAAAATGCTGGCGGCGCCTTGCAAAAAAGGAATTGGGAGCAGTTGCCAGTAAGCGCGAAAAACCGTGCGCGCCCGAAAAGGGCGCGAAGCAACGGAAACCCGCCTCCTGCGCTCGCCAGCTGGGCTGTGCCCTAGGAAGGAGGCTCTGGCAAACCACTTCCGAAAAACAGTTGCCTTGAAAACTGCAAGGACTCGTCCAAGCAGTCACTGCAGGGTCAGCAATGACTGAGCGCAGATTATAAAAAAAAAAAAAAAAAACTGCGCTTGGGCACGAGAGGGCTTTGCCGGGAACCGGCTGGGTTTCCACCACCGGGTGCTACCGCCGCTGCAGGAAGCGGAGCGGCGAAGGCTTGGTGCGCAGGGGCGCCCGAGTTCACCAGAGGGCCGCTCTAAAGCAGGGGAGGAGGGAGGCCGAGCGTTTGCAGCCCCCCGCCCGAATTCCAGTTCCCGGTATTCGTGACGGGGAAACGAGGCTCTGACAATCAGCCCTCAGGACTGTAAGGCTGCCGTCCCGCCTCGCTCGCTCGCTCGCTCGCTCCCTTCCTCACGACGAAAGCCGTAGCGCTGCAGGTCACCGCTTATCAAGCGAAGCCGCCTTTTCACGGACAGCGCGCGGAACCAATCGCGGCGCTCCTGAACCCTCCTCCAAAAATGGAGCCTGGGTCACGCTTTAAACAACCCCGAAACTCCCAGGTCAGCCACGCCAGTCGGGGCCGTCTCTCTCGGCCGTCCCCTCCCACCCCGCCTGGCCTGGCCTGGCCCGGCCTCCGGCCGCCGCCTGCCCGCGCGCCCCGGCCTGATTTACGGGGGCCGCCGAGCGCCCGGGCTTCGCCAGCTCCTGCTTTTACATAAGTTGCTCCTGGCTTGAAGTCTCCGCGTCTGACCCCTGTTCTGCCTCTCAAGGTAACTTTAAAACAGGAAGTGCACAAAGGAGGTTAGTGATGGGCGGGGCAGCCAATCCGAGCTCGGGGATCCCCCGCGATAAAGGGGCTTAGCCAATGAGGGGCCGGCCGAGGGAGGTTTGGTGTCAAATAGCAGGCTAGATTGAATGTCTTTCACCGTTAAAGTGGAAGGAGGCTGCACCGTGTCTCATTGGAGTCTCTGGGAGTTTTGCACTGAGGCAGGGGTCAGCTGAAAGACAAAGAAAAATGGCGAATAGTTTGGGAGGGCAGCTGTTCAGTTTTGTACCACAGTGGACACTCCAGAGAGCTTTGCCTGCATCTCCTGCTGCCTTTGTTTCCTCTTCCTCCACGTCTCTCCCTCTCTCTCTCTCTCTCTTTTGTGGAGAAGGACTAGAAATGGCTAAATTAGCTCTGTCAGAGGAGGCATAATTAGCTGCCTGTAAAATTAACGCTGTCCCTGGTAAGTTTTTTTGTATTGCTTTTGTTTTGTTTTTTGTTTTCCCTAATGTAGCAATCTTTGGAGTAGTCATAAAATCCAAAAGTGCAGATAAGTTGAAACTGTCTCAGAAAATGGCCCCCTGGCATTCATTGGAAACCTTAGAGAACACCTCTCTTACCTTGCTGTCCTTGGCTTATCCCCTGTGTGTGTGTTTCTCTCTTCCCCCCCGGCTCCCCCCATTTTTTATAGCTGTGAAAAATGAGAGCAATTTGTATATAGTTGCATAATTTTTTTGTGTGTAAAATCATTGTCAAAAAGCTGGAACTCTTCTCCCACTCACTTCCCAGTAATTTGTCTTTCTTGAAATGCACTGAAGCTTTTATGAAAAACCAAAAATGTAAGCGGAGAGTTCTTCAGCTTCCCTTTTGATTTTAGGAGATAGAACATCGGCAACAAGTATGGGAGGCATTCAGGTGTCAAATCAGGATGGGTGGCCTTGACTTGACCCATGCCATATTGCATTTTAATACAAAGGCTTTGGACTGATGTATTACTTTGTACATCTGAATTAAATGCCAGATATTTGAACAACAGTATTTTGACATCTGTTTCATCTGTCATTCCCTTTTCCTCCTTGTCTCCACCCACATCCCAATATTATGTAGCTTGACTGATGGGGCTCTGGGAGGGGAAGGGTTATTTCTTTAAATCATGTTTTTTGAGCAGCATGAGTCATAACAATATGTTACCTATCATAAAGCTAGTTTCCAAATGTGGTGGTCTTTAGATCTTTGAAGTAGCTATATTGTGTTGGTTTCGGAAAGTTGGAGGAAAGGAGCTCAGCTGTTCCCTTGTTTCTCTCCCTTATTTACTTTAAGTAAGAAAAGTCTGTCCTTCAGACAGCTGAAGAAGAGTTTATGGTGGATACCTGAAGACTTGCATCTCTTCTAACTTGCTGTGTTCATAAGTATATAAATTCTTTGTTTTTGTTTTTTTAAAACCCTGCAAATTAATGATGAAGGTCACTGGAATGTTCCTGCTATTGTAATATCTCATCTTTTAATGGATTAAGGTGAATAAGTGCACTCTGGAATGCTTTTATAGCAAAGGACTTACCTGTTTGCCTTAAGTAAAGAGTTACACCTGAGTTCTTTGGGTTTTTTTCCTTCATCTGAGTGGAATAGTGTTGCAGTAAAAGTTGCTGAAGCAAGGCCTGCCTTTGCAAGCAAGAGTGACCTTGAAGCATAGCTTCTCTGAGTTTTAACTGTTGAAGGACAAAGTTTGTTTATGCTGTTTGGAGCTGGTAAAAGGAATCAGAGTTGAAAGGAGGAAACAGTGGATTTGTAGCACTGAGAAAGTGTCAATGCTATGAATAGCATGAAAAGCTGAAACTAAAGCCATTTTAATGAAGAGCTTTGAACTACCCTTTCCCCTCTTTCTTCCGTGCTCTACTGTTATCCTGTTCTCAAAGGTTTCAAGAGGCTAGAATCTTTTAGCTCCTCAGAAATCCAGAAAAATGACACAGGTCCTGGATTTATGCCTTTCTCTCATGCATAACCTTCATTCACTGGCCTTGTAAGCAACATTTTGAAAGTTCAGAGTAGGTTATCTGTTCTTTTTCCTTGTGTGAGAACATAGTTTAATCATACAAAATCTATTCTGTGATTATTAAGCACCGTCACAATGAAGGAATGCCTCCTGGGAGTAAATTTCACCAAATACTGACTACCAAGTAAAGCTTTATAACGGCTTTCAGTTAATGATCAGGAATCTACGCATTATAGTAGCACAGGAGCGGCCTTGGCACCCACCTGATTTGCTGAAGGGAGCAGAAAGCAGGTTCATCTTCTTTCCTCCATCAGTTCTGCTTTGTGTGGGACTGATTGCTGTTCACTTTAGTTCCTCTTTTTTCCTTTGCATTTTCAGGAAATATCCTTTTACTGGAAGTGGTCTTAAAAACAAATGCTGTGCTCCTAATAGCATATTTCAATAAACTACTGTAAGAGCTCTAATGGTATGTCCAGGTCTCCCATTTGCCATTTAAGTTTTGGGGGGAAAAGTTATACATTATTGTTCATAGTATAAAAAATATAGGGTACAGCCAGCTGAAACTTTCCATGTGCATCTTGGACTAATGGGAACTGTGCAAAGACAGTTTATTTCAGTGGGTATTACATGGCTGAGCTTCTTTTTGGATTTTACTTCTGGTATAATCTTGATTACACCCAGAAACCCTCTCCTCTCTTCCCCTCCCCTCGTTTTGCAAGTGGTAGTTCCAGATTTGACAGGATTGATAAAATCACATTGCCACTCATAAGGTAGTGTCTTTTCTTCATACAAACAGGTGAACCACCAAGTCTGTCAGGAAGCTAAAAGATCAACTTGCATATGCAGACAAAACACTAATGCATAATCTATACTTTACCAACACAGTACCTGGGTTCATAAAATGTGCTAAGCCAAAACCAAACCCATTTTGCCTTAGTGCAATATCTGAATCTAGCCACAGTTTATAAGATCTTGTTGTTTCCATCCCATTGTTCCAGTTTTCAAAAATTGGGTTTACCCTATTCTCGCTGATACTGTTTGTAGGCATTTATGATAATTTCTGTCAAATAGCTTGGTTTCATTAGCAGCTTTTAGGTATTTTATTATGGATATTGTTACTAATGGCAAACAAGGTGGCTTTCAAGTATAATTTTGCTGAGTATTTTTTCCACCCTGACCCCAACAACAATTTATGCTAATCATACAGGCCCCAAACTATGGCTTACACGTTTCCAAATAAAATCTATAATCTTTGCTTTCATTTTTTATCTGTTCAGCACTCCAATTAGGATCTTACATGCATGCTTGAATGTTGACAGATTTGCATAGGCTTGTGTAGCAATCTGTAAGTTTTGGTTTCTTTTCCAGTAGCACAATCGTGTATCTGTTGAATTACTTTCACTTGGTTCCCTTTTCCAGTATGTTAACAGTATGGTAACTTAGATGCTGTGGTTTGTTAACCATGGTTATGATTTAGTATGATCTGTGAACACAACCATGATATGACTGGATTCACACATATATGTTAAGCTGTATTTTTTCTGAGTCTTGGCTTAGCATGATACATATTCTCAGCCACCACTTTTGTTAGTAAATTGCAGTTTATAGCTTAGTGTTATATGAATCAGCTGCTTATAGTTTGTTCAACAAACCATAAGTAAAACAAGCCATGGCTTAGCACAATGTGTAAAACCAATGATTATTCTTCAGGGTTTTTACTGTAATTAGGTGGAATCTTAGTTATTTTCCCCCTGTAGCTTAAATGCTTTTCTATCTTATTATGGGACTCAAATTTGAAAAATAAATGAACGATTAAAAGGGCTAGCTCACATTTATGATCTGGAAATGAAAGCAGACTACTGCATGCTATAAAATATGTGAGATAAGGATCTGACTCTACAAAGCTACCAATGCTTTGAGTTTTTCTTATCCTCTTATTTGAGCAAGTTAGTAGCCAAGAGTATTTGCAAATTTAGGAATTAGAGTCAAGTCGTTAATATATAACAACTGTGGTGGTTCAAATAAGATTTGCCCCACACACTTGCAGTGTGTCTGCAGTGTGTTGTACATTCTGTTAAGCCATAGTTTAGCATAACATGTGAATCCAGGTATAGTGGTTTGTATACCATGATTTATGCCTTAACGTGTATAAACCCTTCTATAGTAGCCTAGTCAACCCTGATTGAAACAAACCTTGGCTTAGTGCTAAGTTAAACCTATCCAGTACATCTAAACTGGTTTATATTAATAGAATAAAAACACATACCTTCCTCCACCTTTAGGGATCATAGTTTATCAGATAACAGAATACAAATAATGCTTAACAAGATCTTAAAAGCTGAGAAAATCTACATTTGTTGAGGGTGGTGCATGCCCGATGCCACAGCCCTCACAGAAACTGAAATCACAAACAGAAAATGAACTCTATCCTATATTCCTTGAAGTTCCTGAAGAACCCAGAATTAGCCGCCTTTAAATGGGATATTGGGTGAAAAGTGTTCCTGTTAGTTCAAAGCTTCCATGTATGGTTTTGTAGCTTCTCATAAAGCAATCCACTTTTTGAATATTACTTAAAAGTGAAGATGTTGAATCATATGGTTCTTGATAGAGAACAAGGATGGTCAAAGTATGGGTCACAAAAATGCATACAACTGGCTTCCTAATAGTCCCAGGGCAGCATGTTAACTGTCTCTTCTATGAGCGGCATAGGTTTAAAAGGTGTCTTATGTTAAACTGTATCATTAGGCAAGTGCTTAAGGATGGTAACTTTACCCTTGGAAATAGTATGAATTAAATCCCTGGCTCAAGAATGTGCTAAAGGCAGAATAGCATTATATGGTCATGATCTTATTTTACGAGCTTGCTGTGTTTTGTATTTGCCGCTAAATTCTTTTGTACTGAAGTCCGTGAGAAAACCTAGAAGGGAAAGGGCATATAAGTTTTACATATTCTGCTGGACTTGTTCCTGTTCCAAAGTTCATTGCAACATTCCATCGCACTTTGCAGGTGCCTCATAAAGCAGTTCCTGGAATGAGAATTATGATACCCTGGTACGGCAGTCAATTTGGGAAGATGGATATGAGTCATAGTCTTCATCTTCTTTTCAGTCACAATCTTGTGAACTGTCTTGGTGATTACACATTAATAAATGACGTTTATAAACCTCCTTCCCATTCCCAGGATCCCTGGGCATTGCAATTTAGCAAATGGGAAGAATTAGGATACTCTCCTAATTCTTGTTTCCATGTTTCCTGAAATGGTAGGATGGCAGTATTTCATAATGGGCCATTCATATGATATTCTTTCTCAAACCTGTTATGAAATTATGAGGATTACTACCTCTCTGATTCATGCTCTGCCACAGGCTCACGACCTGTTTCATATTTGGAAGTTGGGCCATTCTTCATTGTCAATGTATTTTAGAAATGTATACTGTGCCTTTCTGCATTTTAAAGTGCCCAAAGTGACTGTTTTTAATAGTTTTTTAGCATCTCCAAAACTAAACATCTTTTAGTGTTACAAAAGGTTGCGTGGCTAGCAAGTGCAGATTGGACTAGGATCAGTTTCTGGAGACTGACATTTACAGTGTATCAGAATTATATTAGTTTAATTGATAATACCCAGAGCTTTCACAGTAGAATCTCAACATGTGTGATTTGTGTTAAACCATCTGTCCTCTTGAACCTGCCTTTAATAATGGCTCTGAAGTACAGTAGCAGCATTGACTTCTTTTTCTGAAGTGATTCTGCACTTGGAAAGTACCTTGCTCACAAAGGAAAACCTGTAGATAAGTAGGAAAATCTAATGTAATATAGCAAAGTCTTTAACAAAATCAGTCTAAGTAAATGTTTAACTTTTAAAGTACCATTTTTAAACATGTCCTTGAACTGCTTGGTTTAAAGGCAAGTACAATAATTGATGGAAATAGCAATGCCAGTCTCTTTTGCTCCTCTCTTAATACATTACTTTTTAAAACTAGCAAGTGAAGCATTTTCCAAATGGCTGGTGATTGAGGTGGGTCATGAAGAAAAGGTCATTTCTTCTTTGGCGTTCACCTGACCACCTTTCTTCTGGAACATTGTTGCTTGCTGGTCCTGTCTGGTGTATAGCTTTTCTGTTCACTTGTACCCTGAAAAGCCTTGTAGTGGGAAAATGTTATGTAGTAATCTAATATTAAATTTTGTGCAGGAATGGGTTATGCAGTGTAAAGTTTTGTTTAATTTTGTGTGACACAAATCCATTGTGCTCATTCACCCTTATTCAAAATGTGGCTTGTGAACACTTAGTCTCCTTTTTGCCAGCATATTTTCACTTTCTCATGAGCCACAGATATATTTATCAATATTTATTTATTTAAAAAATCAGATACTGATCTGAAAACTGGAAAAATTGATAATTCTTGACATGCATTGTAAAATGCTGGAAGGTATTCACCCATCATATATTTTATCAGAAACATGTGTGGCTGGCTTGATAGGGACAACTTACATCAGCAATGGATATTATTTCAGCTAAACTCCACAACAAAGCAATGTAGGTTCTGCGCTCAAAATAGATGTGCTGAGAACAAAGTCGATTTGCAGAAGCTGTCATAAGTGCCCACATTCTTGGTCTGCTTCATTAATCTGGTAAGAAGTAGGTTGTGCCTATCAGAGTTTATTCTGGCTCTTGCTCCTAATATGGCTTCTTCCCAAGCAGGTTCTCCAACTTCTCTGTGCGACCATGAGAACTGAGATAATTGAACCTCTTTGCTGCCCAGAAATTATGGCAAGTCTGAGTTTTGTGGAGGAAAGCATCTGATTATTTTAGCAAGGTAGGGTTTTAGATAATCTTTCAATTACAGGTAGTTCTCATTTAGCAACTGCCTCATAAAACTACTGTTCACAGTTATGACGGTGATGAAAAAGTAACTTTACTACTAATCCTCGTGTTTACTACTTTGCATGTCTGTAAAGCAAAGGAAAGCTGAAGTAAGATCGTAAACACAGTCAGTTTCATTTAGTGACTGCTTCATTTAATGACCAAGTTGCCGGTCCCAATTGTGGTCACTAAACGAGGACTACCTGTATGTTTATGTCAATAGCTAATCTTGTGCCATAGTGTAGATATAAACTGTTGTCAAAGTGGACAGGGATATAACCAGACTTACAAGCATATAAATATGTTCCCTTAGGCATGAAAGCTGGCTGGGTGAGTTTGGGCCAGTCACTCTCTCTCAGACCAACCCACTTTACAGGATTGTTGCTGTGGGGAGAATAGGAGACAGGAGTATTAGATATGTTTGCTGCTTTGAGTTGTATGTATTAAAAGGTGGGATAAAAATCTAATAGTAGTAGTAGTAATTTACTGGCAGGTTTGTGAGCAACTCTCAGGTAAACAGTTGTGGTGCTTCTCTGGATGAGGAACTTTTGTCCCTTCCTGAGGTTGCTTGATAAGGAAAAGAAACCAGATATTGGTGGTGGTGGTTGTTTTTATGGCTCTGCTCTACAGCACTTGCTTTGATGTTGGTTTCTTCAACAGTGTTTGTTGACTTCCTCTTTTATAGGATCACATGCCACATAACTGATTAACAATAGTTAATGTTACATTTCTGTTTCTCACTGAATAGGTCAGTTGTTTAAAAAAAGGGAAGATAGCATTAGAACTGATGGAATGGCATAAACTTTGAAGAAAACCAGTTCTTGTGATTTGTGTATGTCCAGTTATTATCTTGAATTATTCCTCATCCCTCCTTTATATTTTTCTTTTTATCTATAGGAGAATTAATGATGGAAGTTGATCTAAGAAAAGCTGACATGAAATAATGCATTTTTGAAATACCTTTTGCTGAAAATACGCAGCCTTCTGTTTCAATAATGTTTTGGAAGATATGTTTATTTTACTTTATTTTATTTCTATACCACAACAAGTTGGTAGGGAAATATTCTAAAGTGCTTTCAATTACCCCCAAAAACTGACCTTTCCCCCTTTATGACCATCTATAAAGTCTTTTCCTTACATCTGGACCTAATTAACTTTAGCAGCTAGAGTTGAGGTGCCTGTCACTATAGACTTGACACTGGGATTTTTTTTAATCTGCAGGTGCTTTTTCTGTTGTGCGTTTGCTTGTTTCTAATGCCTTATGATATACATTATCTGTATTTGCTTCACATATTATGATTGTCAACTAAATGTAGATTTGAAAGATCTGATTATATTTTAAGTGCATTTATTCTTGCCAAAATCTCTAGAGACCCTCAAGAGAATTTTTGTTTTCACAAGACATGATGCTCTGATATTAAAAAAATATTCATCAAAACCTTTTTAACCCTCACACTTAGAACATTTAGCTAATCTTAGATATTTTTATATATACACACACACACACACACACACTCTATGTATGTATATATGTATATTTCTTCCTCATAGTTGTATATAAGCAACCTAATTACTATTAGTTTCTTCATAGAATGATTTAGAAGTACTTGCTGTTTTACACCGCATGAGCCAAAGTCCATGCAGTAATTGGTTCTTGACAACTTTGTTCTAAACAATAACCTTATATTGTGTGTGTATGGCAGGGGATGGAGGGAGAAAAGGCCAAAATAAAATCCACCACACACAATGGATCATAAGTCAGTGGGAATCATATCCACTTATGTTAGAATTGTTCTTGGCCTCAAGCCATTTCCCATTACGCCACTACATAAAAAGATTGTATGCATTCAGACTTTTAAATAAAGCAATCTTTCATTTCTCTTACCCTTCTATGCAAACTTTGAATGATATATTTAACACAGTCATTTCTAAAAGCACCTTTGGGATTATTTTCTAAGAGAACATTTAGCGGACTTAAATTCATTGGCCGAACCTTTTTTTGTCTTATTTAAAAGCAAATAATCACTTTCTTCCAGACTGTTTCCATATAGAAGCAGACTTTCAGTTTTGCTCTTAAGTAGAATCCTGACTTCTGTAGATGTTCCTTTTAAAAAAAATATTTAATGTTTTCTTCTTCCCTTCCAGCCCATCCTCCATATGCAGGCCTATTTCGCACAGAAAGTGAAATTTTTATTAAAAACACTATGATGCTCTAATAATGAGCCATATAGCAACCCTAACCAGCATCCTAGCATGTTAGAGGAAGGGTGCTGTCTCTTTATACCCATAACTCTAGGGTTACTTGCAGAGATTATGTGTTTCAAATTTGCTCATTACGCTTTCAGTTGTGCCTTTTTACTCTGCAGATATGGTGCATTGAAAGAGCTCACTGTTAAGGAAATGTTCCTCAGAAATATTACATAGTTGAGGTAAATTTTTTCCCCCTTTCATCCAAACTAGAATGTCATTTGTGACATTCTAGTTTGGATGAAAGTAGTCCTCCATTCAGATTTTCCATATGATTACAAAGGGAAGTCAGTATTCTCCAATTCTTGGAAAGTAAATCGTCATGCTTCTTAAATCCAGACCATTATAGGTGAAGAGCTGACATGTTGGTTGAGTGAGCAACTCATAGGTTCTACTTACCTTGAATGTCAATTTGTATCCTTTTATGATTAAATTTGGGGCAAATAAAAGAAGGTTATAATCTTTATGAGGTTAGATTTACTCAGCAATGATAAACTATGCTAAAATGTAGTTGGGCAGTTTCTGGTTCTGCTTGTTGTAGAAACACAGCCTTTATTTTAGCACGTTGTAAAAATGAGATAATCACCTTAAGCTGAGTGTATTGTGGTCTACTGCTTTAGTGAATCTAGCCATCGTGTGGACTGTGTTGATATGGAGAGGATTAAATAAAACCACTCCAAACTAGCCTGACCCTTTCTCCTCAAAGGACAGCTACTGTATGTGTGCTGTAGCTTTCAGGATGCTTTCTTCTAGATAAGTCAAGCAGGACATGAGTTGACATCATCCATATACTTTATTATATTTGCATCCTGCCACAATCAAACTGCTCTCCACAGTTCACACAATATATACTTGTGACTTTTTGTATGTATATTTGCTTCTGCAGCTGCTACATTTGATAGGCTCTAAAGATGGTTTTCCCATGATAAAAAACCTGACTTTATTTGTGGATCACTCCATCCTGATTGCTGCTAGTGTGGTTCCTAAAGAAGAATGAATCCTATAGTGCTGTTACCCTTCCCCTTCTCTCCCACAAAAATCCGCTCTAAGAATGTTTACAATTGCCTGTCAAAGAAATTAACTTGATGGGTTTAGAATGAATTTCCATTTCTTGCGCCTTCTGAATGGAAAAGGAGAAGCCCAGACCCTTGTAGAGAATCTGTATATATTTATAGCATCTGAGGTTCAATAGCCACAGTACATCTCTGCATTGGACACTCACTTTCAGTTGCACCAAATATTGAGAAATGTAGAAACTTGCTGCTATGAGTAGAAATTCAAGTTATAAATTGAATACTGTACATAAAAATAAATAAATAAATCATCTCAGAAAGAGCTGAAAGGAAAGAAGCAGGGAAAAGAGAAGAATTATGGGGAGACACAGAGGGCAGCCTCTTAGGAGTGAACACTTTTGGGCCAACCACAGTCTTTAATTAACTTTTGTGTGGGTTTTTTTTCCTTCCAGACTGTTCAGGAATTAATGCTTGAGAGATAACTGTCTCCACTGTTTCTTGGTAATAAGATAAAGGCTGCATGCCAAAGCAAAATATTGCGATTTTTTTTTTTTTAAGTTGACTTAGGATCCTCAGTTCTGTTTCCTTGTGTTACCATAGCAGAGCTGTGCAGAGCTTTACATTTGATACCAAGAAATTTCCTTGGAGAATGAATGCAGCACCTTTGGATGCTGGTGTAAGAAGCCATACCTTTTTCCAGGATTGCATGGCTGCTTGGTACTACTGTCGGTCTGTGGAGGAGCCACAGAATCTTAGAAACGGACATCATAAGGAGTTTCCCAGAGCATCACAGGAGGCAGTTAATTTGCAATCAAAACCAATGCTTCAGCAGTAACATTCAAAAGACATAACGAAGTATATCCCTAACAGATATATATACACAGCAAGTCCGTACAGGTTAATGTAGAAGTAAATCCACCAGATTATTTGAAGTAATCCTGTGTTTAAGTGAGCATAACATCTGCATATGAAATACACATATCATTGTCTTAGACTAATAAAAGTATCTGAATTAAATCAATGGAAGGAAGATAGGAAGGAATAGGAATAGAATCAGAGCTTACAGAATCCTTGACCAAGTCTTTCCAAATTGTTCCAAAGTCTGATGGAATAAAATCTATGTCGATGAAAGGGATTTGAGGAAGATCCTTTCCAGGTTCTTGGTTTGAAGCCTTGCTGAACATCTTTATTTTGCTTTACCATCCACCATGTACATCTTTTACATCTTTTAAAATATAGACTCAAAAACCTTATCCCACCCTCTTACTTTTAATACGTTTTGGTTTCTTTCCAGTTACCATAATGTCCACGGATGGGGGCTTTGCAGGAGGCAACAGTGATGCACAGCAGTGTCTTCAGTCTTTCTGGCCTCGGGTCATGGATGAGATTCGAAACCTAACAGTGGTAAGGAGAATTTTTCATAGCATCCCACTGAGAAATTGTTTATAGACCTCTTACTAGTTATGTCTATGAGCATTTAGTGATTTTTCATGTTGTGCTTTTGAAGGAGAAAAGGTTCAGACTCTTACAATTTTAAAAGCCGGAGATACAGTCTGGCACCAGCTCTGTATTTCACACAGCTTAACATCCTGAATCAGAGAAAGGCCTTCACTTTAGCCCAATGCAGTGCTCTCCCTTCAGCACTTTTGGCTGGAAGATACAAAAAGACACCACATTCATTATGAGTATGCCCTTGCAACTCAGGACAGGTCGATACTCTCGAACGTGTTCTTCTGTATTGTCAGTTTTATACAGAACCTCGAAACACCCTATAGTATGTATATGTATTTTATATTGCTATTTCAAAGTTTATATTACTCGGATTGCTAATTTTAATCTCTTTTGTCCTTGTTGCATATATGTAGCCTGAGCAAGCCCCTTAGCATATTTTGATTTAATACTGTCTTTTAGCCAAAATTCTTCGTATGTACTTCTCCTAATTATCAATTTAGTTGTCAATTTAGTTTTGGATATTTTGGATATCTGAATAACAATTCCCTTGTGCTGGTAAATGACTGCAATAATGTTATTTATTTATTTACAGTTTTAACGACTGTAAACTTTCAAACCTCAACAATCTCCTCCATGGGCTGCTAGTTACTAGAGCAGCTAGAGCAAGAAAATCACTTTTTCTGATTTTACAACAAGAGAGAATTGTTCCTCAGCTACCTCTTTGTATATGAAATATATTCTCAAGGTGCTCCTAAGAAGGGCTAGTAGACATCTTTCAGTCAGAGGTATTTGAACACCATAAAATCTTCCTGCCAGGAATGTGGTATCCTTGTCTGCCTCTTTTCATTTAGTTCTTCACTGAAGCAGTGGCAAAAAAATACAGTGTTACACACATGCCCAGAATTATTTTCAGAAATACTTTCCCCTTGCCTTCAGGTCAGAAGAAGTTGTATAGCTGGATGTGAGCAATGTGCTATTTCGGCGATTGGCAAGCATCTGTTTTTATGTATGGTTTTCTGTGGTCACACGTCCCTTTGAATGGTCTGCACTTCTGCTGACTGTGAATTCATTTGGCCTTGAAAATTTGCTCACCGTTGTCATTACCTCACTTCGGAACTTCATTTTTTTTCTAAATTTATTGGATGGGTTTCTGCAAAAGTAAATGTCCAAGATAACTCATGCTTTAACATGAATATTAAAATATATCAATGCCTGGTAAAAGTTCTACATTTTAACAACCATGAGGGCTAACTGATATAACAAGTTAGGATAATGGGTGCATTGAGAGGGGAGTGAGGTTGAAAAGTGCCCTCTGTGCTTGGGGAGGGCAGCGTTGAAAATGCTACCTGGCAAAAATGCTACCTGACTGCAGCCTGGCAAAATTGCTCCCCCACCCCACTACACTCTTCCTGAAGCTAGGCTGTCTCCCCACCCCACCCCTCAGGTTGTAAAAGCTTTACAGTCCTGGCTTTTACAGTCCTGGAAGCTCAGTTGCCTCCAGCCTGCTGAGAAAGGCAGACTGATCAGCACAGACTCACCCATAGGCATTCATGCTGGCACCTCAGCTTAGCCACACCTTGACTTTTTCAAGAAGGTGTCAACGTCCATTGGCAGCCAGGTTAACACACCTTACCCATCTACACCCTTAGCCTAGAAAAAGGAAAGTCAATCCAGAGGGTGTGTGGGTGAGTGTGTGTGTGGGGCGGGTGTCCTTCTTTATTTTTATTAGCATTGGAACTGTTGGCAATCCAAATATGTCAAGAAAATAGGATCCTAAGAGTCCAATTAGCTTCACGAGAATATAAATTGAAATTATTTGCTGATGAAATTGTACTAGCAATTGCTCAATGTGGAGTCTTCTAAAAAATGTTGATAGACCATGTACAATATTATGGTTTGGGGTCAGGCTAATGAATTAAAGAGAAAACTCAGTGTTGATAGGAATTTGACGGGTAGTGAAAAGCAATTGTGTATTGGCTAACAGGTTTAATATTACTGTTAAGAAGGTCAAATATCTAGGGTTTTTTTAAAATAAATATATATTTAAGAACAATTATATACTAAACTGGACATGTATAACAAATATTTCTAGATAGAAGAGATTACATTTATCTTGGTTAGGCAGAATTGCAGCATTTAAGATGAATATTTTACCAAGACTAAATTTTCTATTTCAAATGATCCCAGTTTCTGTTGTGTACAAGGTATTAAACCACTGGCACAGACAAGTAATTAATTATATATGATGTAGTAAAAGGCCAAGGATTAAATTCAAGATGCAGGATTCAAAAGAACAAGGCAGCCTAGTGGCTCTGAATTTCAGATTATACTATCATGCCAGCTGTCTAACATAGATTTCAGAATATATTTCCTTATTATGGTTGCAGCACCTCTATGGAAGGGGCAGGCCTTCCAGGGGGTTCCATAAATATATTTGAATTGATATGCACAGGAACATCAGTTTTCAAGGTACTTCGTAATATTGAATGTTTAAACTTACTGAATGTTTGGGACAAATCCAGGAAGAGACTAAGTCCAGATTTTTTCCCTCTTGCTTTGTTACTGAACGTCTATTTTTTATGAAGAGGAAGGTACCAGAAATGAGAGAGAACAATTTGTTCAGATAACAAGATTTTATTATTAACAGGAGAAAATTAAGATCTTTTCAGTCTTTTGCTATGCAGCGCTCTTCCACACTTAATTGGTTTCAATACTGTCAAATAAACAGCGCAGCAACAAAACAATTATGAAAATAAGGCAGAATATTGAGAATTGATTAAATTTGAAAATGTTATAACTTAAAATACTGAACATTTGTTTTGCACAGTTTATAATTTATGAGTGAAATGTGACTCAAAACCCTAGCAAGTCAAAGATTATATGACTAAAGGGATGCAAAATTTGAATTCAGGTATTCCTTGCTTAACAACGGTAATTAGGACCAGAATTTCTGTTGCTAAATGACGCTGTTGTAAAGCACAGTTGTCCCATGACTGGGCCACTTTGCAATGGCAGTTCTGGCAGTCCCTGGTTGTTAAGTGAATCACGTGACAAGGACCTCACATGATCACGACTTCTGACTTTTTGCCAGTTTCCCCATTGACTTTGCTTGTGGAAAGCCAGCAGGGAGGGTCCCAAATCGCAATCACATGACCACAGGACATTGTGGCAGTTGGAAATGTGATCCTGTGACCACAGGGGCAGCGCAACAGTCAGAACTTCAAAGACTGGACTTAAGTGTCACTCATTCAGCACCACTGTAAATTCAAAGAGTCATTGAACGAGTGGTTGTTAACTGAAGACCACCTGTACAGTCATAGAGATGGAATAATGAGAATTTCAGTGCAAAAATAATATTTACTGCGAACGTTAAACTTGGAATTGGTATAAGATATTTTACTGCTGGTACATTATTCCAGTCATGATTGCCTTTTCTGTGAAAGGCTGGAAATGCAATAAACAAATTGGATCCTTTTTCCATATGTGGATGGCAATGTTGCAAAGCTCAACAATACTATAAATTAATTCATTGTAGAATGGAACAAATTTTGAAAATTTCAAAAATCCCATTTCATCCTGAGATATTTTTATTAAACTTCACTAAACCATACATTCTTCAAAATATAATGAACTGGCGTTGTATATCTTAATAGTTGCAAGAATTTTATACACCCTTTATTGGAAAAGATCTTTAATCCCCTCTATGGAAGAACGGCTAACCAAATTGTGGGAATGTACCTTGATGTATAGAATAACTTCATATTTAAAAAATAATTCTGATGTACAATTCAATTTAATTTGGAAACAATTTTAAACTACAGCATTACACATAGAATTTTAAGTATTTGAAACAATTTTAAGCGTTTAACTACATATTATTTAAAGTATTCTCTTAATGTATTGTTTATTTATAGTTTTATAAAAACGATTGACTCATGATCAAGACTTATTGACTTCAGTTATGTTAACCAAATATCTTTAACGTTCAATAGAGATATGTTTTGGCTAGAAACGGGGTAGGTTTTACAGTACCTGAAGCTTTTAATGGTGTTTTAGAATATATTACCCATATGGTATTTAGATTTGTTGGTTAATCCAATATTTGTTGGTGATCTGCAAGTATTTCATTGCTTAAGGGACATAGAAGTTTTACAGTCCTGGCTTTTACAGTCTTGGAACCTGAGAGGGGAAGCGCCTGCTGAGAGAGGCAGACTGACCAGCACAGACTCTCCACAGGCATCCACACTGGCACCCCAGCTAGCCGGTCTGCTACACCCCAGTATTTAACCGGCATAACAATATCCCTAGCTGGCTAGTTTAGGCACACACTGGCTTTTTCAAGAATCCATAGGCAGCCAAGGTAGCATACCTTACTCTACCTATGCCATTAGCCTAAAAAAGGGAAAACCAACCCAGACGGCTTGTGGGTGAGTGGGAGAAGAGGAGACAAGGAAGTGGGAAGCAGTGTCTGGGCAAGTGCAACAGCTGCAGGCAAGCAAGAGGGTGGACAATCAACTGCCAAGACTGCCAGCCATGGTGAACAGTCCATCTTGGCTTGATTCCTATCTGGAGGTTGGCTTGGGAACTGAGATTGAGTGCTCAGCCACAACATTGCTTAAGAGCAGAGCCTGGAGCTCAGCCACAACCTTGATTTGCAGCTGTATTTATGAAAGGAGCAACCACACTGAGGCAGCACATCATCCCCAACAGATGCAAGGTACTGGGTAAAGTGTTCATTTAAGCTATAAAGTGTTCAGTTATATTAAAAAACCCAAGCCCTCACACCCATTAAGAAATAAGGTTTCTGGTAGTGTTCAAGTTATAAGAAAGCCTAGCTGGCCTCTAATAGGAGGTCATTTCACTATGTTATGCCATTGCTTAAAATGCCTAAGCCTGGACTTCTTTTTCGATAATTTTTATTAAGGATTTTAAATGAAAGATAAAAACTAACAAGAAGGGAAAAGAGAAAAAAGGAAAGAAAAGGCCAGAAATGCAGAAAGAAAAAATAGAAAGAAATCAAAGTAGCTTCTGATTTTCTTTACAGCAATTATAAGTACAAATACGAAATTACCTTTTACTCTATGGTTACAAAAACAGACTCTTTTTTCTATTATCTATTTTTTTCTAATCATCAAAACCATAAGTCATAAGTGCATTTTTTTCTGTTTCACACACAAAAAGTCCATAAGAGGCTGCCAGTCAGGCATAACTGTAGATACTGGAAATCAAGGAAATCAATTTAGCCATCTCTGCAAGTTCCATCATCTTCACCAACCCTTCCTCCATTGTGGGCAATGCCAGATCTTTCCACTTTTGTGCATATAATAATCTTGTTGCAGTTATCATGTATAAGAACAAAGTTCCATGACTTTTTTCCAGCTGTTTGTCCATCAATCCCAAAAGAAAAGCCTCCGGTTTCAATTGTATATTAATCTTTAAGATCTTCTGAATTAGTGTATGTATTTGTATCCAAAGTTTTCTGGGGTTTTTTACATGTCCACCAAAGATGATAAAATGTCCCTTCATGATGTTCACATTTCCAACATACATTTGAGGTACTTTTTTACATTCTAGACAATTTCTCTGGTGACATACAGTTTACCAACAATACATCATTTTATAAAAGTTCTCTTTAAGGTTATAACATAATTAAATGTCAGTCTTTTCAACCACATATTTCCCCATTGTTCCATTTGTATATTGTAATCAAATTTTTTAGCCCATTTTATCATACATTCTTTCACTTGTTCTTCTGTTTCATATTTCAATAAAAGTCTATACTTTTTAGCAATTATGTGTTCATCATTTGTACACAATTCTATTTCAAATTCAATCTTAGTGGTCAAAACCATACATTATTTTATCTACTTTAAACCTTTCTAATAATTGTATATAAGAATAATTGATAAGTATGTCCCTCTACTAGATCTTCTCTTGACTTTATTTTACATTCCCCTTGAAAGAATTCTAATATCTCACGGTAAGTTAACCATTTATGTTTGCTTATCATTTCTTGTCTATAAAATGCTTGTACTAAGAGCCACAAAAGTGTTTTTGGGCACAACCTGGATTTGTATCTATTCCATATTCTCAGTGTGGCATGTCTAACATAATGATTTTTAAAATCTGCATTAACCTTAGCTTTATCGTACCATAAATATCCATGCCACCCAAATCTCAGATTGTGTTCTTCTAACTCCAAAAGCCTTCTATTTCTCAGCAACACCCATTCTTTCATTCAAACCAAACAACAAGCAGCAAAGTATAATTTCAAATCAGGTAAACCCAGTCCTCCTCTTTCCTGTGCATCTTGTAACACCTTATATTTAAATCATGGCTTTTCCCCCTGCCATACAGATTTAGATATATCTTTCTGCCATTGTTTAAATGCTGTGTCAATTGTCAAAACAGGTATTCTCTGAAACAAAAGTAACATTCTAGGTAAAACATTCATCTTAATCACAGAAATTATTCCCAACAGTGATAATTTCATTCTCTCCTACAGTGGGGCAAAAAAGTATTTAGTCAGCCACCAATTGTGCAAATTCTCCCACTTAAAAAGATGAGAGAGGCCTGTAATTTTCATCATAGGTATACCTCAACTACGAGAGACAAAATGGGGAAAAAAATCCAGAAAATCACATTGTCTGATTTTTAAAGAATTTATTTGCAAATCATGGTGGAAAATACTGTAAGTATTTGGTCAATATCAAAAGTTCATCTCAATACTTTGTTATATATCCTTTGTTGGCAATGACAGAGGTCAAACGTTTTCTGTAAGTCTTCACAAGGTTTTCACACACTGTTGCTGGTATTTTGGCCCATTCCTCCATGCAGATCTCTAGAGCAGTGATGTTTTGGGGCTGTCGCTGGGCAACACGGACTTTCAACTCCCTCCAAAGGTTTTCCATGGGGTTGAGATCTGGAGACCGGCTAGGCCACTCCAGGACCTTGAAATGCTTCTTATGAAGCCACTCCTTCGTTGCCCGGGTGGTGTGTTTGGGATCATTGTCATGCTGAAAGACCCAGCCACGTTTCATCTTCAGTGCCCTTGCTGATGGAAGGAGGTGTTCACTCAAAATCTCAGATACATGGCCCCTTTCATTCTTTCCTTTACACAGATCAGTCGTCCTGGTCCCTTTGCAGAAAAACAGCCCCAAAGCATGATGTTTCCACCCCCATGCTTCACAGTAGGTATGGTGTTCTTTGGATGCAACTCAGCATTCTCTCTCCTCCAAACACGACAAGTTGAGTTTAGACCAAAACATTCTACTTTGGTTTCATCTGACCATATGACATTCTCCCAATCCTCTTCTGGATCATCCAAATGCTCTCTAGTAAACTTCAGATGGGCCCGGACATGTACTGGCTTAAGCAGGGGGACATGTCTGGCACTGCAGGATTTGAGTCCTGGGCGGCATAGTGTGTTACTGATGGTAGCCTTTGTTACTTTGGTCCCAGCTCTCTGCAGGTCATTCACTAGGTCCCCCCGTGTGGTTCTGGGATTTTTGTTCACCGTTCTTGTGATCATTTTGACCCCACGGGGTGAGATCTTGCGTGGAGCCCCAGATCAAGGGAGATTATCAGTGGTCTTGTATGTCTTCCATTTTCCAATTATTGCTCCCACAGTTGATTTCTTCACACCAAGCTGCTTGCCTATTGCAGATTCAGTCTTCCCAGCCTGGTGCAGGTCTACAATTTTGTTTCTGGTGTCCTTCGACAGCTCTTTGGTCTTAGCCATAGTGGAGTTTGGAGTGTGACTGTTTGAGGTTGTGGATAGGTGTCTTTTATACTGATAACAAGGTCAAACAGGTGCCATTACTACAGGTAACGAGTGGAGGACAGAGGAGCCTCTTAAAGAAGTAGTTACAGGTCTGTGAGAGCCAGACATCTTGCTTGTTTGTAGGTGACCAAATACTTATTTTCCACCATGATTTGCAAATAAATTCTTTAAAAATCAGACAATGTGATTTTCTGAATTTTTTCCCCCATTTTGTCTCTCATAGTTGAGGTATACCTATGATGAAAATTACAGGCCTCTCTCATCTTTTTAAGTGGGAGAACTTGCACAATTGGTGGCTGACTAAATACTTTTTTGCCCCACTGTATCTCAACATATCTTTTTAAATTTCATTCCATGTCTTAATTATTTTAAAATAACATACAATTCATGTTTGTCAAAGTGATATCCAAATATTTTACTTGCTTAATTTTAAAACCTGTTTTATTCATCAATTATTTTGATCTTGTATTTTCATATTTTTATTAACATCTTCATCTTCTGTTTATTAATCTTAAAACCTGCTAATGCACCAAATTAAAATAATTTGCCCATTAATGTTTCAATTACCTTTAAAGGATCTTCCAGAACCAACACCAAGTCATTTGCAAAAGCTCTTAACTTACAAGTCTTTTTAAATCTTTACTCCCATGATCCTCTCATCCTGTCTTATGTCTCTATTCAATATTTCAAGAACCAAAATAAACAGGAGAGGGGACAATGGGCAGCCTTGTCTTGTTCCTTTTTGTATCTCACATGGTTTTGTTAAATCTCCATTAACAATTATATGTGTTTTCTGTGTAGTATAAATCGATTTTACCCATTTTATAAAATTCTCTCCAAAATGCATATCTTCCATAACTTTAAACAGGAAAGTCCAGTTCAAATTGTCAAAAGCCTTCTCTACATCCAAAAAGATCAATGCGGCTTGTTTTTCTTTGTGTTGTTCCAAATATTCTAATAAGCCTGGGCATTTGTAGATGCTACTCTCTACATGAAGTCAGATTGATTTCCTTTTGTCTCCTTATGGGTTGTTAAGGCCTGAGCATTCTAGCTAGAGTAAACAAGCTTTTTGTGGTGCTCATTTTCTAGCCAATAAAAGGGACCAGACTGAGCTTTCCATGATAATCTTCTTGGAAAGCAAAAAAGATCCCTGGCCAATGGATGAGGCCAAACATATGCATCCCTTAAGCTCCCCAGTTGGCTCTATTTAGATTAGTAATCTTATTTCGACTGAAGGAAACATCACTCATACAAAGTGTGGGAAAGGATAAGTACTGTAGAGATAGTGGAACAGTTGCTGAGGATTAGACAAAATCTTAAAGAAGTGGTGATGTTGCCATTCCCAGAAAGCCTCAGCCAGCATAGCTGGTTGGGAAATTTGGAAAGTTGCTGCCCCAACACATATTGAGGGTCCCAGATTGGAGCAGACTATCCTGGAGAATATATGTAGATATGTTCTAAGTGGAATTCTTATGTCCAGAGGCAGTATGGCTTTGCATAGTAGATGTTAAAGGACAGTGATGGGGGAAAACAGCTGCCTATGAAGCCTTCCTAAAGACTTCTGTTAAAAACTGGGTTGGGAATGAGATAGGCCCTTGTAGTGTTGTAGCAGGGATCTTTTATATTCCAAGATGGATTTTGATTGGGTCATTGTCCTCTGTGCTGCTGACAGATTTGTGTAGGATGGGACTTTTGTAGAATTCTGTGGTTTCCTTCCCACGGCTTGAATATTGAACTCTTCAGAGAAAAAAAGAAGAGAAAAGCCAGGATAGCATCTAATTGCAAGGAAGAGAACTAAATAGTATCTATTAAATCCTCCTCCTTGAAGCATTGCTGATTTTGTCAAGCTTTATTTAAAATGCTTGCATGAGGCTAAAAATAAGCAACTGGAACTTTTCTGTGTGGGGACTCTTAACAAGACCTTCTTAGAGAATTGTATCTCCACACGGTTTAGGTCTTGATCCTTAACTGTAGTCTGATTTAATTGAACATCCTCCCCCACTTCCAAGAAAAAGCTGCTAGCTTAGAAAAAGGAACACATTAAACCCCAGAGCCCAGCACAGAACCAGCATGCTAAAAAAAGCTTCACATTTTCATGTGACACTTGGAACCACCTTTTTGGAGCCCAGTAGAGAGCCTAAAAAACTAGAATTAATTACTCTGATCCCTTGGTACCCAGAGGTCTGCCACATAGAAGCTTTAAGATTTCAGCTGTGCATGGTTAAGAGTTTTACTCTACAGGCTTCCAAGAAATGGTAGTTTTTTAAAATTTTGGGCATTCTGATGACATAAAATAATGCACTGCACCATGATTAAACACAACCTTGAAGATTGGGCCGTAACTTTTCTGCCTTGGGCTATGGAAAAAAGATGTTTACCACAAAAAGGGGGAAAAAACCTTATCTGCAGCTATCTTGCTTGTGATGAGTGCTGAAATTATGTCTTGAATTTACACTGTGTGTGCGTGTGTGCATGTATATTTATAATTCTGTCTTCTGTTGTGGCTGTGCCAAGTGAGCAGCAGGAGTACAGAAGTTCAGGTTTCCTTTCATTTGAAGAACCTTGGTGTTCATTGTTGAGCTCTGTGTAATCCAAACAAGAGATGTGCACTTAGTTGAGTACCTGATATGAGCTTGAGACAGGCATTCTTGGCGACTGCCCTCATGATGATACTGTGCTGAGAAGAAGAAGGGAATGCTTTTTCTTCTTGTATTTCTTAGAGCAGTCATTTTCCAGTCCGTCTTGTTTCAATGTTCTCATGCAGACCAACTTGTCTTGCCTAGAAACCCCTGCATGATAGAGGTTTCCTTTATGGTGCTGAGACTCTGTAGCAGGCTTTCCTGCTTTCTCTGGCCTTGCAGACACCTCATACAAATGGAAGGCATGTCCTGAAGGTCATGGACACGTGCCTTTGGGGGGAACCTTGTAATTGTTCTTTCAATTCAGCATTTTCAGCTCAGGCATTCACCAGATGTGTGGACTTCCACTCCAAGAATTTTCTGCCACCATAGCTGTTGCTGAGAAGTTGGTCCACTTATCTAGGAAGCGCTCAGTTTGGGAGAGGCTGTTCTTAATAGAAGAATCCAAGCCACTGTTCTAAACGTCCCAGCAACTTGGAACCACCAGATTTGTTTCGACTACTTGGAGGAAATATTGCTGCTACACTGGATTGGCAGCAACCAGAATCCTCACAACAGAAGCTTGATGGAGTTGCTGCCATAACGTGGTGTTACTTCTAGCCTTGTGTTTTTTGTTTTTGCTGGTGGAGCAAAGAACTGCCTTCCCCAACCATCTCCGATATCGGAGCTGGAAGCAGAGTGCTCAGCTCAGGTGGTTCTGCCACATTTCTTCCTGCAGACTATAGTCTTTATGGCAGTTCTTCCCAAGTAACTTGGAAGCTTTGGGAAGTACAAACTCTTGGGAAGTACAAAATCTTGTTGCTTTCAAGAATGAGGAAAAGCAAACATCTTCACCTGATACCATGGCAGCTGCAGTATAGCCCTTTTAATTTCCAGGGCCAGATCAAGGTTCCAGATAGATTTTAAAGCCTACCTCATAGCTTGGGTTTTGTGTGCCACTTGAAAATGCTCAACATCCTAATATTACCTTCTCTACCTGGTAAGATTTACCCAAGTGGCCCTGGTTAAATATGGAGATGATATGAACCAAGCTATTCCTTTTGACACTCATCTTGTATACTTTCACTACTAGGTGTATAAGGCCAAGAATGGCTACAAATCAAGCTGGGGAGGTTGTTGGTTGTTGGTTTTTAATCCCCTCCTGGAATACACAGAACAGGCCTGATTATTTTTGCATGCAAAAGGAACAGGAAGAGTTGAACCTAAGCTTAGTGCAAACTGGCAAATATCCCTCCGACCCTACCCTCACTCTTAAGTGGTTATTCTGAGAGTGGTTTAAAGGGAGAACTGAACTCTGCTGTATTTTGACTCTGTTCTGCTTATGCTACTTTAGCTGGGGTTTCCCCATTTTGAGCTGTCACAGTCAGAAGGAATGGGCTAACCATATGCCATTTGCTTGGCAATTACGAGCAAAAAAAAAAAAAGTTGCTTTTTCTGTGTGTCCCATAAGTACCCAAAGACTTTAGGAACGGTTCTTTTCCAGCTTCTAGGGGAAAATGGGCAGAATGTTATTTGTTCAAGCATGATTGACCCTGTGGTATCAGACCTTGAGCTATGCTACATATTTTAATGCTGGAGAGAGAGAGATTGATTTTAGTTGCACAGATCTGTCTGTGAGACATCGATGTTCCTGAGCTGGTACAGGGGCTTGAAGGTTATGCAGTTTACCTAATTTGGGAAAAGAATGACAAGGAATTGTCAAGAGAAGTTTGTTTAGCTGGATGGTTGCCAACGTACATTTTAGTGGATTTCAGTGTAATACAGACTTTGGGTTGAACATCCATGGAAACCATTAGCAATATATCTAGTTGTATATTTATTGAAGCATCTCTGGAGAGTTTTGTTGTGTTGCAGGAAATCTTGCTGCTCTTTGCAGACCTGCATAATTGTAACAATGGATCACTAATGAAAAAGAGTAGGAGCAGCAGCATATGGGAATTTATCATATCTGAGGGAAATACGTACAATATCCTGTACCATATAGTTGGACAGATGTCTCACCCTTTACTGATTGTGGGTTTTGAGGGATAATGTCAGGTCTCTCTTGTGTTACTCTCTGCAGAAAGACTTCAGAGTTCAGGAGCTCCCGTTGGCACGCATTAAGAAGATCATGAAACTAGATGAAGATGTGAAGGTAAAATTTCTGGCAAAGCAGTTTTTTTTTTTTTAATGTAAAACCCATAACAATGTTCTGAGCACATTTGATTCATTATTGAGCATGTTTCCCTGGAGGTTCTCTTTTTATTTTCAAATTAGAAACTAAGGACAGCCTGGCTTGGAGTTGAATGGAAACTTAAAATGCAGCATGAGCTGCTGGGCTGACACTGGCATGAAAGACATTGTGGCTAATGAGAGTGGGCAATGGCAGCAGAAGGGGCGGGGGATAGACAGGTTGCCAAGCGAGGCCCTTGGTGGTTTGAAGAGATATAACGTGAGTTTATCTCGGTATATTAAATTTGTCCCTTTCTCACCTTTTCAGTTTGGTTTTCCACTTTTTGTCTGGGTAGGAATGGATTGTTTTCTCTCCTTTTCATTCTCATTCTCTCCCTCCCTCCCCCCCCAATATATATTAGGTGTCAAAGGGATAACTCTGTTTCTACAGTATAACTGAAAACAGTGTGGTATGATAGGTAGAGTATTAAAACTAGAACTATGGAGACTCTGTTTACTTAAATCATGAAGTACCTTGTGGTGCATATGAGGAATTGCGCTAGTCATTACCCACTTGCCAGTGTTGGTTAGTTGCCCCTGAGAAGTCTACAACCAGGGCATTCTTCTGTTGGTGCTGTTCCCAGCAACTGACGTTCCATAGTAAACAGGTTTCTAATTGTAGAATAGCCTTTGATAGATCTTCATTTCTGAATGTAAGTAGTCTTTTAAACCTTTTAGTGTCCATCACATCTTGTAAAACCTATGCTTTTCTTGATCTTACGTTTTAACCTGTAATAGCAAAGATAGTCCTGTTTCCCTTCCCCCCCCCACTTTTCCTCCCTCCCCCTCCCCTCCCCTCCTTTCTTAGTATCAAGATTAGGTTCCTCCAGGCTGACTGTAGCTCTCACAGGATGGGAATGGGGTCAGTGAAACTGACACCCTTGCAAAGCGCCTGAGCCATGCGATGTGAAAATCCTCATTGGTTTGGAGCAGGGCACTTTTCAAATTGTTGCAGAAGATAAAAACAGGTTTACCTGACAGACACACTCGATAATGATATATATTTTTTATCTTGGTCTCTGTGCCCCACTTAACTTTGCAAATGACCCATGGTTCATTGAAATAATTTCCCCTGTTTTATGTAGACATTGAATCTGGTCGCATGGACCATTGTTCAAACTCGCAGAAGGAGCTGCAGCTTCTCTTCCTCAGCTTAACAGTCTTAACGCTGGAATATTGAGTGGTTTTTGCCCTGCTCCATTTGAGAATTGGCCAGCTTTTGAATATAGACTTGGGTCTCCAGGGAGTGAACTGTGTGTGCAATACTGTCCTATTTCTAAGGAATTACAGGTTGGGTCAGGGTTGATTTCAAAGGGTGCGCATGTCAAATGTCTACCCTGCAGTGCAAAGTTAGAATTCTGCAAAGAGGTTCCTGAAAACAGGGTTCTTAAAATACCAGATGAGGTCATTTTCACTTATATCTTAAAACTTAGGAGATCAACATTTAGTCCATTATTCCTTTAAAAAATACTTTGTTTAAAAGGTTCTGTGACCACTTAAAAATAATGGACAGCAGACTTTTTTTTAAAATGGGAATACATAGAAACCCTTGAATGCCTAGTACAACCTTTGAAGAAACTTTACTCTCCCACTAGAGAAATGCTGCTTCTGAAGGGCATCTAAAAACAAGGTTCATTGTGCTTTATGCTTCAGAATGATGGTATTATTCATAAGTGCATTTAACTGATTAAAATTCAGGACTAAGATGCTTTTATATGACAGCGTTATTTGGACTATATTTGGGATTGTAGTCTGAGAACAACAGGAAGTGAACTGAGGCCAGCAGTGTGATCAGAATTAAAAGAGACATTTCCTGTGTGAGTGAGGAAGCTGGCTACTCTGTGCCAAAGGTTTGGAACATGCCACGCCTGTTCTTAAACAGCAAGACATGCACCCTTGTCTTCTCTGCCATTTTCCTGGGCTGGAGGTGAGACCCCAGAGACAACGCCCTTTCATATTTGTATTCTTTGAGGTTGAAAATCTTGAATTCGCTGGAATTCTCTGGCTGGAAATTCTTCACATTTCATTCCTAACATATCTGGAAGGCAACCTGTCGCAGGGCTGGTGAAACCTGAGGAATCTCAGTTACAAATTTCTGTTTATCTAAAACACTCAGCAAATAGCTTGAACTAGCCTCTTATTCTGTCTGTCCCACCTTTTGGAGTTGCTGTGAGGACAAAAGAAATAACTTCCATACGTGCCACTCTGATCGTTTTGGAAGATAAAGTAGCCTACTTTATTTTCCAAGATAAGTAAGTTGTTTAGTAGCTCTCACTTGCCCCGGAGAAGGCTTTTTTTTGTTTTTTGTTTTTTTGGACAGTGGGTTCTGCAATGGTCTTCTTTTAATACAGTCAGTAGGTAAAATGCACCCTCATTTTTGTAGATGATCAGTGCAGAAGCCCCTGTTCTATTTGCCAAGGCTGCTCAGATATTCATCACAGAGCTGACCCTACGAGCCTGGATTCACACCGAAGACAACAAACGCAGGACCTTGCAGGTAAAGGACTGCTTCGCATCCTGAAAGTATGGAGTCTCCTTCACTCTTTGCCTCTTTCCTTCTTGGGGGTGGGAAAGGGAAGGATAGATTGGAGCGAGACCGTTACTAGTCAGTCTTGGTAGGCCAATGCCTGGTGATGGCCTTTCCCCTGAAAGCCAGTTGACGGTAAGAAGCATCCAACAGGCGCTTAACTCTTCCCCCAGTTTCCATTTCTAGATCTTGCTCCCACTGCACGCACACATCCAGAATCCCATGGGGGGAAAGGATGGGGGACAGGGGCGTGGTGACCGGCTATTCTTTTTGGAGAGTATTTTCAGCATTCATTTAGGGGCATGTTCTGGGAACATCCACTGAATTGCTCTAGAACAGGCATAGGCGGCCTTCTTGTACCCAGGAGGGATACTCGGTCCTTTCCTCTTTTTTTTCTTTTTTTTTTTCTTTTGTAGTGCATCTCAAAAGGTTGCAAGAGATGTGGCAAAGGTGCTTCTGAAGAGGGCATAGTTTTGTTTTCTTTTGTTAGCTTTTTTCCTGTGGATTATTAGCAAATAGATATATTAGAGCTAGCAAAAGCTTAATGCACTGAAAAATGGCCCTGCCAAAGACTGTCTATGTGCTCTGGGACAGGATGCTCCAGAGGCACAGAAAAAAAGGAGCCACAGGGTCCCATGTTGCCACACAATAGGCCCTGGATGGACTGCTGTTGCTATTGCTGCTCCAGAAATGTCTTTAAAATCATAATTAGACGATTGTTTGTTACTACCAGACTAGCATGATATATAGGAGTAACTGTCCTTTGGGGGATTAGTGGGGAAAATAAATATACATGTTGACTATTTCTTCTGCTTGCAACCAATAATATTGTATAGCCTTTCCCCAACTGGGTGTTCTTCAGATATCCTAGCTCTGAATTTTGTGAGTTGTGGTCCCAGCAAATCTGGAGGATACCAAATTGGGAAAGGATGACAGGATGACAGACTGACTGAGCAATCCAGTGTGCCGAGCCTTGATCTCTTGTAAACTTCACTGAGAACAAAACGAAACAGGACTGTGAAAGATGCAGGACTAGGTGTCCAGTATGTTTACATTGTTTTATTTTGTTTTGTTTTAAAAGCATTCTGTGCATCTGGTTGAGAGGGAGGGGGCAAGTTAGTACCTGTATGTTTGTTTCTTCAGGGAAACTAAGTCTTACAGAAGAATTAAGGGGAACAAATCCAGGGGAAAGAGTTTCCATCCCGCCCCCCGGCACAATGACCGAACATGAGTTAGCCATTTCTAAAAGTATGAAATTCACCCCTGGGGTTGCAGAAGCTGAATTGGGGTTGAAGAGTGGGGTGTCACCTTTTGAGTTGCCTTGTCTTGTACCACCTAAACTAACTTTCCCCTTAACTAAAATTTAGATACCCCCCCAAAAAAACCCTCTGTGTCGTAAGCTACCAGAAGTCCCCGATCATGATTACCGCGCTCTAAGGGTTGAGTTAATGCTTTGGCCAACTGTTTATAAAGCCACGATTGCTAGAAAACTCATTCTGCCTCTTCTTGATATATTCAGGAAGCTATGTCACCACCTGTTTCACTTGCATAGCTTCCTGAATATATCCTTTTCCACTTTTTCTCCTCACCGCCTCTGGTTCCCGAACACGTTCACCATTTAGTCTGCGCTTCGTTTGCCTTAGCTAGCCGGTAGCTGAGCATTGAAGCCACCCAGTCACTGTTTACTCCTCTGCCCCAAAAACTTCTAGCATTTTGCAAGTCAGCAAACAGTTACAGGAGCAGAGGAAAAAGCATACATTCCGCTGTGTCACCATTCTAGCAATCCTTGTGGACTATTTTAGCCCAGCAGATCTTGCAAGCCAGCAAGCTGACAATCCTCCCTTTTTTCTTTTAACCAACATACTCAAATTGTTTCCCCTAGAGCTGGGTTGTGAAACAGTGTTGCAAGACGGGCAGTGTGTGACAGGGAGTCTCATACAGTATTTTTCAAACTTGGCAACTTTAAGATGTGTGGACTTCCCATGCTGACTGCGGAATTCTGGGAGTTGAAGTCCACGCATCTTAAAGTTGCCAAGTTTGAAAAATGCTAGTCTGATACATGCCACAAACATAGGATAACCTTGTTTATAACTCTGAAGTGGGGGGAGGGATAATCTCTTGGTTGCTTACGATGTTGTATACTGTCCAGGTACATCTATAGGGGGCACTTCAAAATCCTTTGTGGTAGTGCTCCTTGTGCCAATCTTTTGCATTTCCCAAGTGGTCTTTGCAACATCAAGGATTGGTACCTTGGAGTAAAGCAAGGGGGTGCTATCTGCAGTCTTCGCCCCTTTTTGTGACACAATAACCCTGATTGCTGAAGACTGACAGCACAGTTTAGCACATTTGAAATGAGAACTGCATGGAAATTGTATTACAGGTTTGAAGATGAATTAATCCTAGTTAAGAACAAGCAGTCCCAGTGCATGAAGTAGTCCATGCCATTTTGCAGTCCTCCAAAATGTTAGCTGGACACCCTAAGTTTGCCCACTCCTGGCATAAAGGGAAAAATGAAAGCTGAGATTCTTGGGCTCCACGCTTCATACAAATGCTTAGGGGAAAACAAAGTATTCAGAACTCTAATTAAAAGTAGATAAGAAATAATGTTAATGGCATTTTTCCTTAGTGGGTAGTTTACAGCATTCATTCATTTTGGAATTATTAGTGGTGTTATTGCTAAGCCCTTAGAAAGTTTTAACTGCTTAATAAATGTCATACAGATCGTAAAGGATAACACAGTCTCTGCTGTAGACTCACAATCTATCAGCCACAACACAGAGGGGGAGAAAAGATGATGGCAGTGTTGAGGCAGGAATGCCTTGTCTGGCCAGTGTACAGAGTCAGCTTGTTTAATTTTGAAATAGTTGCTCTTTCTGTCAAGAAAGGGTAAAGCCAACTCCCTGAAAACTGCTCTGGCTAATGGATGAGGCCAGGTTGATCTCCCCTTTGCCATAGGGTGCCTCCTGGGATGCAGGAGCCTTGATATCGATGAGACTTGAATTCATCACCCTTCATGCCTCCAGTCCTAGAGCAAGTGTAGTGGCCCAGTATTCTGTAGAAAAGATACATGGATTTTGAGTTATGCCCATGTGATACTGAGTGCAATTGAAAACATTTCATGTATTTGAAATGAGTAACTTTACATAATGCAAGGCTTTGGTATTGATTGATCTTGCAGAGCAATTAATGAATAAACATCAGGGAGCTGGGGAGTTTGAAAATAGCCTTCCTTTACAAGTTTTATTATATCTTCAGGTTGTTAAGGATTTATGTCATCATCATCCATTGTCCTCTCCACCTCTGAGAGCTGTTTCTTGTTAAGCTGATTAAGGCCACTGTCTGCAGCATTCAGACAGCTAGAGTTACAGAAACCAAATGTTACCTGTGCTTCCTTTCTGTTACAGAGAAATGATATTGCTATGGCCATCACGAAGTTCGATCAATTTGACTTTCTCATTGACATCGTTCCAAGGGATGAACTTAAACCTCCAAAGCGGCAGGTGAGGGTGAAAGGGAATCTGTGCTTGGTTTGTACATGTGTGTTCCTTATACACGTGCTCACATTGCAACTTGGACCTCATCAATCCAGAAGGAGTGTGCTTTGTTTGCCCTTGGTGATGATGTTACATGCCCAAATCTGATTAACTGTGTAACTTTGTGTTGTTATCGTGGTTAGTAGAAATTAATGAGAGAAAAAAGCTTTAATCAAGAAGAAGACACGAGCCAACAAATCAGGGCAGCCCAAAATGTAAATCTTATCCATGGAAAAGGAGAATGTGGGGACTATTCTGTAGGGCCAGAAAGTTCTGCTTTCCTCTCCCAAAATATGTAAATATTTTGTATAAACCAGGCTAAAATCCTATCTAATCATACTCAAGTTCCATCTTATTTCTGTACCGAGTTATGGGATATTAGGTGGATTTATATCTTATTCTCCAGGCGAAAGGCTCCTTAGAGCAACTCACAGATCCACTAAATGCAAGAAAATTTGTGCCTTAGATCTGCAATCTAAAAAGGCACCACACAAGAGATAAAAGGGATGGAGTAGGAAAGGAAAAAGATGCAGACACCAGTAGAAGTTCCTTGCAATGAAACTAACCTTGGTGGCTTTTGGCAATAGTCTTATGGCCAACTGAAATGGAAGCAATTCAAGGAGAAGAAGAACCCCAAAGTTCTGTTCCATCAGCTGAACAGGTGGTGTGACCCTGCTTCCCTTTCAGTACCCCTCTTCTGAAACCCACTGGAGCTGGCTCCTCTGGAAGGAGATGGGCAGCCTTGTGTTCCTTCTCTGTTGCTCTGCAGTCTGATAGACTAGATGATGTTAGGATTCAGCTGCAGCAAGCCTAGCACAGTGGGCTTGTGGGGGAATTTGGAGTTCCTTGTAACCCTGTTGCATGCAACTCTAATTCCCCATGAGGGCTCGTAGAGTCTGGAGGGCACTTTAAGCCGTGCCTGAGGCTAGTCACCTGTAGAGCTGCCAAACAGGTTGATAGGTTGTATCAGGATTGTATAATGCCCAGATTTGCATGCAGGATCCAGTTGGGCTTCAACTTGTTGAATGTAGCTTGAGGTTCAGCTTGCCTGAATGCCTACCAGACTTTATGTTCTCTCTTGTGAATGAAACAGCTTATTCCTCCAGCTCTGGCAGTCCTCCTCTTTTCAGATGTATGTATATAGTAAGCATGGTTACGTTTAGTCTGCCAGTTGAATTTAATATAGTTTATTCTCCAGAATCCTTCATTTTTTTCCCCTCTCATCTCAACGTAACACATGGTATTGCTGCTGGTTTTGACTCAGATAACTGAATGTTTTAGAAATTGTGAAAAGCAGCGTGAGGATGGATTTGAAAGGCAGTGTGTGCCCTCCCCTCCCCTCCCCTCCCCTTCCCGGGCTCACAACTGAGCCCTTGATTACCTACCCAGCAGGTTCCTGTTACATAAGCAATAACCTGTGCGTGATGTTGCAGGTTTCTGCCTCGTGCTTAGAAACGGGACACATTTTCCAGTTGGTCACTTAGAACTTTTGTATTTTGCCTAGTCAAAAAATCTTGCCCAGTTGACTGGACAGAGAGTTATAATGGTAACTTAAGTTTGTGCCTGCTTGAATTGAGAATTATGGTGATGGGAAGAGCACCATCTTCCTTAGGACTCCACATCTTCCAGGACGTTTGACATGGGAATCAGCCAACATGCGCAAGTTCCATGGTATTCTTGCAGCAAGGAATACATCATCCTGCGAGCGTCCCATTGTGAATTTATCTGGGCAGTTGTTGCTCCTGTAAACATCCTTGACTGGAAGCTGTACAGGCTCAAAGAGGCTTTCAGTCGGATGTTTACAGCGGCAGGCTGCCACAATTCTCCTGAAACAGAATGGGTTCGTATTGAAGAGTTGCCCTTGGGTGACACCTGGCTTGAGAAAGCTCCAGATTTGGAATATATTCAGTCGCTACTTGTAAACCAACCTTAGAATACAGAAGAATATTGGCCGATTAAAAACACTGCAAGCGTTCTTTTAACTATAATAGTTACAACATTTAGTGCTCTTGTAATCTACCTCCAAAGACCTCAAGATAAGGTATACAGTCTCTTTCCTTTGCCTCTTATTAAAACATGCTTTCTTATGGCAGTGGTGATATGTTTGGAAGACCTCCAGAGAGGAGTTCAACTGATCAGCAAGGACGTCTGACTCACAAGAGCAACAAATAAAACACACTCCTTCATCCTATATTAGGTCACTGAAATACAAAAATGCTTGGGAAAATTGGGGAATGAGGAGTGGGTTTGTGGTTGCAGGGGGAAACCTGTGAGGTTAACTGTTATCCTGAAAACAAATTCTTGAGCTGCTAAAAGTGCTCAGAAAATACCCAGTTCTGGAACTCTAATCATATGTCTGGCTCTTCAGCCACTGTTTTATATTCTGGGCCTTGATGCTCGTGTAGAAAACAGAGCAGATCTTTTAAGCCCCAAGTTTGCCCCTGTCCTTTATCTAAGACGTTTTGTTGAGAAGCCTCACTCCCTTTGTTGGGGAAGTTGATTTTTCAGGATTGTGAGGAGGACAGCCTACTGTCACTGAAATACAATCCCATGTCTGTGCATTAACTTCCGTTTGTGATATTCAGTGACCACAGGGAAGCCTTGTCCAAATTCTATTCCGGCTGGTATAGCAAGTTTAAGTCTGGAATTTCTGTATGTAGGGTGTAAAACAAACAGTGATCCTAGCATAACGTTTGCTCTCCATGGGTTTAAATCTCCCCTCTGCTTAAAATAAGGCAGACCTTTCCAGCTGGAGGATCAGAGAAGGGATATATGGCTTTGTAGAAGTATCCATATACCAATAAATTACAAAGTCCTTCAAGAGGCCTCACTTTGGAGGTGGGGAACTTGTAATCTTCCAGATGTCATTAAGCTGCTGTTCTCAGCATCTCCAGCTTGGAGGGGGATAATGGAAGTTTCCCACCCTTGCAATATGGTGTTTTTATTTTATATTGTTCCTTCCATAAAAATAGAATCGGGCTCACACTGATGTACCAAAGGGCCCTGTAATGAAGAAGGCTGAGTGCAAGTGCTCATTTCTGAACACTGCAATGCTTTTGAAGGCCACTATTGTCAATCGCCTAATGCCACAACAGGCATAACAGTGTAGTCTAGACCAAGATTTCTGTCTCCTTGGCAAGCTCAGTGGCATCAGGTTTGCCCCAACATAGGATTCCTAAAAGATCCAGGTGTGCCACAAGGGAGTGGGGTGCGGGGCAAATTTCTTCCAGCATTGGGAGGTTCCAAAGAACTGCACACACTTAATGTTCCCAGCAGCAGGGTGGATAGCAGTGCTCTGAAGTTTGTTCCACTTTCTCTTCTTGGTAAATGCCAAGGCATACTTGCTTTGGTTTCAGAGAAGCCTTGACTACAAATATAGAACAAGCAAGGCGCTGTTTTATATCTGTCCTCCTCCTGTTGTCCCTTGAGGCCACACGTGGGAACGATTGCAGTGCTTTCTGCCCCGGTCAGGTTTCAAGGGTTCCAGGACTCCAGATTTCATGAAACTCTGGAACAGACTCAAGTAATTCTCTGTGGCTTTGAATAGCTGGCATTCCTGGTTCATTAAAAAAAATGCATTATTATTGATACAGCAAATATAAGTCCTTACAGAGTAGTATTACAATAAGGTATCCTTATTAAAAAGGGAAATTATACAAAAGTATAATTAACTTTTAACAAAGGGGGAAAATGCTAAGGTATAAAAGGAGGAGTAGAAATTCATTAATGTTAGGTCTGCATACGGACTGACTTGTGCCCTTGAATAAGAAGAACAAAAAGACATATATTCCCAAATATTCCAGTAAGCTTCAGGTATCATTTTTTTTTCCTTCGTGGTCATTTATATAACTTACAAAACTACCACAGACCACTTTAAATTGCCCCATAGCAACATTTTTGTTTTTTAAATTAATTTTTATGTTTTTCTAGAAGAGACACAGATACATTTGACTATTCTGTGTTTTTAATGTAATCCCTTGTAACCATTTGGAGAATCCAGCAATCACAATTATAGCCACATAGAGTAATAAAGAGTTTTGTATCCCTGTGATTGGTTAGATTGAAAAAAACTGATTTAATGAAGCCAGCTGTGGATGTTTGGCTGTCTTTTTTTTTTTTTAATTGCACCAAGTTCTACAGATATGTTGGCCTATAGTGGCACTGCCTTATCACACTTTTACCCTGTTCCTGGTTCATACGTTGCAGAGGTCTGGACCAAAATCATACTGCAATGAAGTAGTTGCATTTGGATTCCCATCTTGGCAGCACTGAGTTGTTTCTGCTTCTACTTGTTTTCAGCCTATCATTCCCTTAATAGGCACTCTGTCAGTCAAGCTTTATCCTTAGTTTGGAAACAAAATAGGGCTGCTTAAAAATAAAGTAGGAGCTTCCACATACCTAGTTGACTCCTTATTGTACAAAGGCATATCAAGTGTGCACATTTAAAAGGGGAAGAAAAGCTAAAAACAGTTTCTCATGGATCTGTGAGTTTTCAAGATGTTGAGAACAATGTGGTATTACAGGAGGAGATGAGATGAAACTGGAAATATATAAAGGGCACTTGGATTGCTCAATACACTGAAGGGAGCAGTCAGGGTTGGTGAGATCTGTCTTCCTGTAGTTCAGAAGCTTTTTAAATAACCCACTTCCAGCCATTATGTAAAAGATCTTTCTTCAACTTGGTGCCCTCCAAATATGTTGGGTTGCACTTCCCATGTTATCCTAGATGGAAGGAGTTGTCAGACACATCCACCCATACCTGCCTGCAGTGAGCTCTAACATCTTGAGCCTTCTAGCACAGTCTAGCTTAAGAGTGGTGTTCCTGCTGGATCTTTCTCACCACAATTGCCTCTTTCAGGCTGAACAGCGCCCTAACCCACAGGTCTGAGGGTGCCCTGAAAAATGCAGGAAGCCAGTTATGTCAGCTTCTCTCTTTTCCAGCTCACTGAGCAAATGGGAATTTGCCTGGTGCTCATGTCTTGTAGAGACGTGAATCTGGTTTTAGATAAAAGGGAAGAGGAGCAACTCTCGTCAGCTTCCATTCTGTCTGGACAGCAGCCTTCAACTCTTCTGAAGTCAGAAAGGGATTTTCTTTCCCAGAAAGATTTTTCTCTCACCCTGTGGGCCCAGGGTCAGCTGCTTTGACGCAGGCCAGTGACTTTGCACAAGAGGTCCTTATGTGTTGTTGATGGAATTCATTCTTGGCAACAGCATCTCTTGGCCGTGCCCACTGATATCATTGCTGGCAAGTGGGCCAGACAAGAGTTTCGTAGTGCTTTTGAAGCTGTGATTCATTCAAACCTAGTAGTCATTCCAAGTGCCAAACGATTTCAAAATCATTAAAAGTTGTATTTAAATGATGAGTTCGGGGGTATGCTAGGAAATTATGCCTGTCTTTCTAAAGAAGCTCAAGAAGAAAATAACTTGCAGGATTCACTGCTTAAAACCCTGGAAGATGGGTCACTTTTATACTTGATTTTCCCTACATGGAGATGATTTATCCGTGCAGGGAGGAGAGTGATCCAGTGGATGTCCTTTAGCCCTCTTCTGCAACAGGGACAGATTCTTAGTGGATTTTTTAACCAGATGTTGATACCACCTTTGAGCAATCAGTCACTACAACTGAATTCAGTCCCAGCTGGGGTAAGCATCCTCTGTGCCCTTTTTTTGCCTCAGCCATTTTGGATAGAAGGTGGCAGAAGTTAACTGGCCAGTAGCCCTTGTGTGTGTTTTGCCAATTTGACCCTAGCCATGTAGCAGTGTGTGTAAACATCCTACACTCTCAGCTGTGACTTTGTGGTGGCTGGGAGAAGGTTGTTTACGCCTCCTGGCATGGACTGGTCCTCTTGGAAATTGTAACTCCTCATGATGTCTTGTGGAGCTCAAAACGTGTCTGCGTATGGCTCCAGGTTTGTCCTGTCAGTGTTCTCCAGCTTTTCATTTGGAGGAGGTAGAGAACCAGGAAGGATAGGTGGGGAGAGGCCTTGATGGGAGAGTTAGGGTAGGCACATGCCTGGCATTCATTTAAGATAAAAAGTGTCCCTTAGCAGTAGTAGTTTTACTAAGGTGTTATTCTTATCTGCTTCTGTGCTATTATTGCATTTTATTGTTTGCCTTCATGATCTGCCCCAAGAACTCAAATTGGTTTGAAATGTCACCTAAGTAAGTAAATGGCATTTTTCATCAGCTCATTGTCCTCACTGTTAATAATAACTCCTTGCTTTCATCATGCCTGGAAAGCTTTTCCCCCAAAGCAGCAGGCCTGTTCACTCTCAGACGCTGCTTGTCTTTGCAGGAGAAAATGGAAATGCAGCCACCAGACCTGAAGACTATCTCAAGAATGGGAGAAAGTAAGACAGGCAGAACAGAGCAGAACAGATGGTTGATGCGCAATCTCCAAAAAAAAAAAAGAAAAGAAAGAAAAAGGGAGAGAGATAGTTGGAGGGGAGACAAATCTTGACAATTATGTAACTTTAACACTAACTTTTCCATACCTGTTTGCATTTCTGGCTTCTGGTGGAATCCTCATGTTTCAGGCTTAGGTTTACTGTGCCTGACCTTCCTCTTCTCCTTTGGCATAGGAGGAGGTGCGCCAAGCTGTGACTCCAGCAGAACCTGTCCAGTACTACTTCACCCTGGCCCAGCAGCCAGCAGCTGTCCAGGTCCAGGGCCAGCAGACGGGCCAGCAGACAACCACGTCCACCACCACAATCCAGCCTGGGCAGATTATCATTGCACAGCCTCAGCAAGGGCAGGTTGGTACGCAGGCCTCTCAGATGGCTTGCCCTCTAAATTTGGGGAGCAGGATGGAGGGAGGCATCAGGTGTACTCTGATCTGTGAAGGGAGATATAACAGGCTGAGTTCACACAGCTTGTTAAAATTGAGGTAACAAAACACAACACACTAGACGGGTACCTTGCTGCATACAAGCAAAGAAACTAGGGTATTGTGGCTTAATATATTGGTCAGGTTCTCCCAGCATGCTGTGGCTGCATTCCTGCAATGTGCTGAACCACAAACTACCCAGCCCTGTTTTAGGCTAGCCTTAGTGTGTTGTGGAAATCCAACCTCGTAATGTTGGCAAAACGGCAAGTCTTAAGACGGAAACCAGCTGCCTAGGCTTACAAACAGAAGATCTGCCCAGTGAGGGTGGGGATGGGAATGGAGGTAGGGACAGGTTTCTCACTGCCTTCTTAAGTGACAAGCAGGAAGGAGGGGCAAGGAAAGAAGACATTGCCTGCTGCAGTGCCGATTCTCCCTCCCCTGGGTCATTCTGGCCGGGACTACATAGAGTTCCAACAACATCTGGATGGCCACATGTTGTCCATACCTCCTGAAGCTTAGTTGTTGGAGGAGATCCACAGGCTGTACCTGTAGGTACATCACTGGGGAGAAATCAGTGCTCTCTACATAAACACTGGCACTCATTTTGGGACTGGAAATTCTGGCTGCTCCTGTCAGACTGAAGCTCCCTTTCCTTGTGTTTCAAGTCCAGCTTTGGCCGTGAAAGCTCCCTGGATGATGTTTGGCCATCATGATTGCTTGCCAAGGTTCTCAAGGGGAAAAATTGGAGGAGTGGTGTGAGGTCACCTTGAACCCCTGGAGGAAGGACAGGATATGAGTTGAATGAAAAATAGAATGAAATGTGGATTATGTTTTGCTTTTTAATTATTAGTATCTGAAAATTTTAATAAATGCCCTTTCCACTATCTTAGGCCTTTTCTGTCTAAAAGACTTTGACACTGAAGAGAAGGGAGCATTTCCACTTGCTTGCTGATTTTGAGAGTAGCCTGTCCTGGTCACGTTGCAGGACACAAACGTAGTGAACCAATGTATTTGAGATGTCCTCCGTCTTCTCTTGTGTGTCTCTTTTTTCAGACCACTCCTGTGACCATGCAGGTCGGCGAAGGGCAACAGGTGCAGATAGTTCAGGCCCAGCCACAGGGGCAAACCCAGCCAGCACAGAGCGGGACCGGGCCAACCATGCAAGTTATGCAGCAAATCATCACCAACACGGGTGAAATCCAGCAAATACCGGTGAGAGTCAAAATCAGCCCGAAAGCTGCAGGAGAGCAGAAACGGCCGGGAGCCCTGGCCTTGATTTGAGAAGAGAGTCGTGGTGACTGCAGGGGTGTCCGCAGGGTATGGTAAAAAACGTCAAGAGGGCAGCCACGATGATGCGATCAAAGCTCCGATTGTATTCTCTCCCGCGGATACCCCTGGATGACCAGCTCTAACCCTTTTTTGCTGGCTGTGTCAGGTTTGGGTCTGCATGTTGTCTGCCAAGTTCTGGAGAGAAAGCCTGTTCTAAAAAGCAGCTCCTTCAAACCTTTGCCGAAGCCACCTCTTCCCCATGTAGACTCCCATCCTGTGCCACTCATCAGCTCAACTTCCTTCTTTCCTTCTCATCTTGTAAAACAGTTTTACGTCATAGTTTGATTTAACATTTAAAAAGTCCTGCATATTTCACAGAAGGCTTGCATAAGGGCCGCACAAATATTTGCAAAATATTCCATGCCTGTTTTCATAATCATGCATGTTTTGAAGGTCTCTCTCCAAACTGACCCTTCCAGCCTTTCCAGTCTTATCTTTAACGAGTTGTTTCCCAGATGGAAGCTCTTGGGTTGTGTGCAACAGAGCAGTAAGTTGAAGCCCTTAATGTCTGTGTTGTCCATTTTGAGTTAGTTATTCTAGTTAAAGTCTAACTAGGGGCCTCTAGTTGCAAACAGCTTTTCTCCCTGCAGGCATATTTCAGTGCCTGAAGAAAGACAGCTGTAAAGAAGCTTTTGCTTGCAGAAAGCATATATTTGAAACAGGGGGGCTGCCCTTTGCCTTCAGGGACTGATTATTTGGGGAGAAAAAAATCCTGCATGTTAGAGAAGTCAGTGGAGGGGCAAGGTCCAAGTGCTGTAATTTCTGCTCCACAAGGTTTGGAGCATCAATGACAGATTGTCTAAAGATCTTCTCCACCTGTTTCTTTATTAAAAGATGCTGTCCTGAGCACAATATAATTGCATTTTGTATAAATAGGGCAGGGAGGAGGTTAACTATTTCTAAATGTAGTGAGGTTGCTCTAAAACAGGGCTGAGCAAGCTTTTTGTGGTGGGGGCTGTACTTTTTAAAATGCAAAATGAGGAACCTGAGAGGTCCAGCAGTGACACCATAACATCACCAGAGGGGGTAGACTGAGATTCTTGGCATCAAAATAGTTGCCTTAAGTGTACCTGAGATTTAATGCATCTGTGTTGGGGGTTATTTCATTTTCTTTTTAAATGCCATCATGCCACTGAAAATCAATGATTAGCCATCATATTTTGGTGGCACAATCCTGGAGGGGGGGTGTGTGGCGAGGAGAGTGTCATAATGGGACAGGGTTTGCATTAATCAGAACAATTAGAAATCAAGTTGGGTTCTTTCCCTTCATGTTTGAAAAAGAAATATGGATATGTGAACCACTGGTACTTCTTCATTCAAGTTGTTTCCATGTAATTTCATCCCAAAGTCTTTACATTGTTCACGTGGAAGCTTTAAATAAGTAATTGAAATGCCCATGACAGCCGCCTGTCGTTATATCATGCATTTGGTCACGTACATGGGCATATGTGATGTTGATCCCTGGGGAGGAAGAGTGGCTCTTCAAAGAATTTTGCCAAAAGGAAGAGGCTGTGTAATAATAGTGGCACCATGAAATAAGTATATTCCTTAGGGGGAGATCCAAGATCCCCCTCTTCATGCTTTGTGTAGCCTGTATGTTACTTCAGCCTGCTTTTCCCTGACTGAGAGGAGAATATAAGAGGTTGCTTTCCCCACTGACACTGGTAGAGCCTTCTGTGAAGTCCAATACCCCTTCCAATTTTCTGCAAAGCTGGACAATTGGAGCTTGTCAGATTAAAGAAGAAAAGTCTCATGAACTTGACAAGAGGTTTCCTAGAACTTTTACCAAGGATATCTCAGTCTTTTCTGGGTATGTTCTCAAAATTCCTAAAATGATTCTGGGTGCTCCAAGCTGGTGGTCCTCATGATGCAAGAAGCTCTCTCTCTCTTTGACAGCAACTTTTCAAGGCTGTCAAGGCAAAAGCTTCTCCCAGCTCTGTCTTTTAAGTGGAGAGACCAGCTGCTGAATCTAGTTTAGCCACCAAGCTCCAGACGTTTCTCTGGAGGTCTGGAAGATCGGCTGCCTCAGTTCCTCTTCCAGAACAAATTCAAAGAAAAGTGACGGAGCATTAACTGTTGCGTTCTCCATTTTCATGGTTGTCCTTTACAGCCAGCCCAGCTAGTAGGTGGGAGAAATGTCCCAGGTGAGTCCTGCTCCACCCTTCTGCTGATCTGATGCCTTCTGCAGGTACCATGTACAACCTAATCCCCAGGCTGAAAACCCCTTCCTTTAACTTTCCTGTGAAAGTAAATTTATTCCAGGTTTGTTTATTGTTTGGAGTCAGAGAAGCTGAGAAACTAGGAACAAGCTCTTTTTCTGTTCTTCTACGTTGCTGAGGTGAAGATAGCAGGGAGGAGCACCTGAAGGACATGTGTTTATGGTTTCAACTCTGGTCTCATTATGTGATCTTGCCTGTCTAATCTCTCCATGCATCCCTAGGAAATGAGAGGACCGTTCTGTTTTCCAGGCAACCAACTCTGTGTCCTCTTCTTCCCCCCTGCTGTTTCTAGGTCCAGCTTAATGCCGGCCAGCTGCAGTATATCCGCTTAGCTCAGCCTGTGTCTGGAACCCAAGTGGTCCAGGGCCAGATCCAGACGCTTGCAGCCAACACACAGCAGGTATTAGCAGACCTCCTAAGTTTCTTGAAAATAGCTGTTAAAATGTTCCCAGCCTTTTGAAAAAGGAATTGATTTCCCAAGATGCAACCACTGAATCCAGGGGTGGTGGTAGGCATTCTGATCTTGAATTTCTGCTGATTACTGCCTCTATTTTTTTTAAAACCTCAACCATTTGGAGAAGTCACATTGACCCTGCTCCTTTGCATATCAAGTGGGACAAGGAGGATGGCTCAGAGCTCTTGTCATAAGTCTGCCCAGGCACAAGTCCTTTAATGAACTGTAAAAATATAAATCATGTTTTATTTTGTAAACACCATTTTTCAGGGGTGTCTCTATAGGCTGTCAAAAAAGCCAAGAAGGTGGTTGCAGCTGCCATCTTGACTTTTTTGACACCCCTCCCCACTTGGACACCACTGTCCTCATTCAATAAATGCCTTACGTGTGTTAAAAATGATACAGTGCTAGAGGGCCCGATGTTTGGAGGCTGGAATCTGGAATCTGTTTCCTACTTAAAAACTTTATCCAGTTTTCAGCAAATTTATTGAAACTCCATTCCTTTTTCCCCCCCAGGCCTTTGTATCGGTCAGCTTTTCTCTTTGAGCCACCTGCCATCCTTCACGTCGCCATTCTTTGTGTTCAGGCGCCGTATCTAATTTCCACTGCTTTGCAAAACCTTTTTTAGGAACTGCTAAATGCATTCATTAAAAGCAGTACTTTTGTTTAGATCCTGGCCAACAGTGCCCGTCATCTCCTTCAGATCTGGGTGCTTCATTGTCTGTGACCTGGGATTTGCCTTGATTAGTATCAGATCAGATTGTTTTTCTCAGTCTCAGTCTTTTTTTTCCTCTGGGCCTTCCCCAACACATACCTACAACCTCTTCTCTTAAGAAGGGGGTGTCTTCAGCTATGTCTCTGTCCCAGTCTTCCAGTTTCTACAGTCATGGAGCTTCAGACCTTACTTGTTGAAGGCCATTTATTTGGAAAAGTTCACAGCTACATCTGCAAATAGGCCTGTTGCTCAACAGACTGTCTGAATGGCTTCTGTACTGTCCCCAAGCCTGACTCCCCCAATCCCACCAGCAAAAAGAACACTAGTAATCCAACACAAGCCCACATGCGCACATACATGGAACCCCCCCCCCCCATTCTTGTATCCTTCCCCTTGTGGGGAACATAAGTTATGCCAGTGTCTTGCACCTCCCTTGGGAGTGGGGTATTTATCTTCTTTGGTAGGTAAATTCCTTTGGGAAATAAATAATAGGAGAGCCACAAATTGCAGGGGGTTCGCAGGAGAAAAAGCAGGCCAGAGACTTCAAGGGGTCTCTTGTGATTTATAGTCACTCTTTTGCATTTATTGAATGCGCTGATTCCCGCTTGATCAGAGAGCTGCAAATGTCACAAATGCCTGTCTTTTCCAGATTGCGCAAACAGACGTTCAGCAGGGACAGCAGCAGTTCAGCCAGTTCACAGATGGACAGGTACATGTCTTTACACTTGGGGCTGGGGGAAGGGGTTCTTGCCAGAGCAGCTTGGTGTGGCCAGCTTCTCTTGAAGGAAGCCAGCTTTCTTCAGAGGGTTGTTGACCCAACAGGAAGAAGCCAGAGTCATCTTTCTGTGGATTATAAGATATTCGCCCTATTAATTCCTTCTGCTAATTGAGAACTAGCTTGGAGTGTTGTGCTTTGGATGCTCCCCGGCAGTTCAGGGGACTCCCATCAGAGCTGTGAATTTTTCCCAGTTGAGGACTATTGCAGAAGGAAGAGGTGTTTGTAGGTAGCATTAGCAGTGTATAAATGAATTGAACCGGTGCCTCTGTACCTAAGAGCGTGCGGTACCATGCCATGCCTTGAAAGGATCCATCAGAAATGCAGTTCCTGGAGTTCTCTTTGCTTGTTCCCTCCCAGCAACTGTACCAGATCCAACAAGTGACCATGCCTGCCGGTCAAGACATCACCCAACCCATGTTTATCCAGTCTACCAATCAGACAACAGATGGACAGGCCCCACAGGTCACGGGAGACTGACCAGCTCCAGCTGGAAGCGCTTCTGATATGGCAGAATTCAACCCGACTTGACTGATGTTTCCGCTGACAGAGTTCAGAAGCCTTCTTTAACTAGTCCATTCCCTCCCCACCACGAGTCTTCATTGATAGAAAGATGCCGAGGGCTGTGATCAGCATTACATCAACTGCTTATGTTGGCTGGACGAAGAGGATGCCATAGGAACTGACTACAATGCAATATATATATATATATATACATATATATATACACATATACATGTATTTCTTTTTTAGAAATTTTGAATTCTGTGTTCCTCAATAGTTCCAGTTTGACCATTTTACAGAAGGCTCTGCCAGGCAGTGCAGCGCCTTCTCAGTTCTCCGTGGTCCGGGATCTTTCCTTTGCCTTTCTGTTCTCCCGTCCAGTACATTTGGAATCAGAGGATCTTCATCCCGTTTCACCCCTGACTGCACATACTGCAATGTTAATATTAAGTCTGAAAGTGCGTTAGCGTGTATATGGGTATATATGTGTGCGTATGTGTGTGTGTGCACGCATGTGAGAGAGAATGGGCAGAGGGGTTCCTCTTGCTTGTTTGTTTTTCTATGTCCCAAATCCAGGTGCTGGTAACTGCAGCTCCCAAGGATGAAAATGACAGGGAAAAAAACAGCTTTTCCTGTATTAATCCTGTTTTCTAAAGGCTTTAAAGTTGGCTGCAAACTATTTTGGGGTGACTTAAGGAAATTTGGACATGCAAATGCAATTTACTGGGTAACGGTATAAAATTCAGCCAATGCATGTTTTTAAAAGCTGCATGAAATGCAATAAACCTTTTTTTTTTCCTATAGTATTCTGTATTCTGTGCCTTTCTCAACTCGTCTCATCAGTTGACCCTGATCCAAAACAGATTCTGCTTGGCCAGATTTAGACTTATCTAATGTTTTAAAACTGCTTCAGAATCTGCCCACGTCCTATGGATTGGCACGTTTTAGGTGAATGACTTGACTGGAGAAGCTTAGAACAATCCACTGGACAATGGATGAGCCCCAGTCTCTTTTTTTCTCCCCATTTTTTCACTACATAACTTTGAATCACCACCAACTGATACCTTGCTGCATTGCAAGTTCTGTACTAGGCAAGAACAAGAGAAGTCAATCTGTTCTTGGGGTTGGGGGTGCGGGGAAGCACTGGTAGCTAGTTGCTGTCATCTTTAAGAATAGCTCTCAATGCTTTTAGGGAATAAAGATGACAACTGTCTGGAAACTAGATTTTCACTTCACCTCCAGCCATTTAATTAAAATTATTTTTAAGAAAATCGGGGGTCTTGGCAGAGGATGTTACGAGCACAGGGATGCAATGGTACTAGTGGGTACAACAGCCCCTCCCTACATTAGTAAGGGATGGACAGTTGTAGCTTTAAACGAGGTTGGGAGGGTTCCTGGTAGAGTTATTCTCACTGTGGTCTTCAGGGAGGGAGCACTATGATGAGCAGAAGACGAGAAAGGGGGAGGAATTTCCCAGGTTGGCATGACCTTTGCGGGCATCTGGTACATCTTGAGGGAGCTGCTTCAAGAGAACAGGAAAATGTGGGCTTGGTGGTCAGCTGCTGCTCTTGAACAATCTTGAAAGCTACCCAAAGGATCAATCTGATACGGTCTGCCATTCCCACTTTCCAAACCCCAACAAATTAAGAGGGGCAGGAAGAGGAGGCAATTGGTGGTCAGCTCCAGACACTGCATTATGGCTTTGGTTCTGACTTAGTATGTGAACTCAGCTAGCCACCCCTTATAAATAAATCATGGTTAACCACAATGTGTGAATCTCACCATAAACCCAAAGGAATTAGCCTCCGAGCCAATGAACACTTAACTGGGAATCAGTCCCATTGTGTTCTGTTGGAGCTCGTTTTTAGTAGATCTGCTTTAAGATTACCCTGTAAAAGTTCAAAATCCTCTTGGTCTGCCTGTACCTATTCAACCTCTTCTATGTTTTCAAAATCAACTCGGCACGATTCTCTTGGTAAATCAATGAACAAGTCTCCAGTTGTGTTTTGCTAGTGAGGGCTTCTCAACCATGGCAACTTGAAGATGTGTGCTGGCTGGGGAATTCTGGGAGTTGAAGTCCACACGTCTTCAAGTTGCCAAGGTTGAGAAGCCCTATGCTAGTATAATAAGTGGATGTGACCAGGGGCATAAGCTCTAAGAAATAATCTTGTGAGTACCACCAGAGGGCAGTAGATTCTCTAGCAATTTTGGATCTGGGTTTTGTTTCTTAGCAAGGTCTGTTGTGTTAATCTGAGTCTGGTTTGTGTAACCGTCAAACTTCGTCAGACAAATACACAAGTTAGCAGTGGAAGAAGGGTGGCTCTTTCAATAACCGTGTTTCTTGCTTGCTGATCACAGTACTTGAAACTGGAATTTTGGATTTCACTGTGATCTTCCGTGGCTTTTTCACCAGTTCTTGGAAGGCAAGGGTTGGCAAGAATTCTCTCTGGATGGCCCCTTCCCGTATGTTCAGGAGGGTCCAGAGCTGTCCTCCAGTTGCTGTACCTCCCACCATCTCCACTGCAGTTGATGAGACAGGTCCATAAGTAGAAATAGATAGGTTCGACAGGATCCTCTGCGTAAGAAAATCTGGGTTGGCTAATCCTGAAAGTTAGAGCTGGCAAATTATTAAATATTCCTAGCAGTGCATAAAACGCAGAAGTATCCTGAAGAGAGTAAAATGCAGACAAGTAGCTCCTATGCCTGGGAAAGGGCACAGCCACCAGCTTAGACCCCTCTTCCCCCCCAGCTCATAATCTTCCAATATTCCCTGCTCCCCGCCCCCCCAGTGGATCAGGGGTGCAAGAGGAAAGGAAAAGATTAAGGCTGAGCTTAATTCCTGATGATTGCATAAGATTGCACCATGCGAGGGAGGGAGGAAGGAAGTAAAAAGAAAAGGTGGGTGGGAAGACGGGAGAGAGAGAGAGAGGAAGGGAGGGAGGGAGGACAGACAGAAAAGAGAAAGGAGAGGGAGGGAGGAAGGAAGGAAGGAAGGAAGGAAGCAAAAGAAAAGGGAGGGAGGAGAGAGAGGGAGGAAGGCAGGCAGGCAGGAAGGAAAGCACAAACATGAAACTGGGACTTAGGGTTGCTTTTCGGCCTGCACCGCCTCGTTGGCAGCTCGGTAGGCCTGTGAAGTCACCATCAGGCATCCAAGGCAGTGAGAAAATGGCTTGATTCGCATTCAGCTCAGCTTGAACGGGATGGGTGCGCTGGGTCGCAGGCCTTCTGCAGAGCCAGCCTGTCTGTTTCTGGTTCAGTGTGTGGAGTGAACCCTGGCCGTTGGGTTAATTCTGTTAAATGTGGGTTAGTGTGTTGTGCAAATTCCCCAGCCAGCATGGAGAATTCTGGGAGCTAAAATCCGCACATCTTAGTTGCTAAGGCTGAGAAACACTGCTCTGGAGGCTATGCAGTAGTTTCTTTACCTTGAGCAGAAACAGGATCTGCAGTATGTAAAGTTTATCAAGGAACCTGGTGGGGTGTGAATGTCCTCCCCGGATCAGAAAAGGGCCTCTTTGGAGAGAAGCAGAAAAAGAGGACAGAACGTCCAACAGAATATGCTGAGACAAAGAACACGGAACATCCCGCAAGGGTTTCCTGGAGTCCATGATTAAACAGCTTCTGAAAAATGTAGGGTTAGAAGCCAAAACAAAATAAAGTGTTTTGTTAGTACTCTCTCATTATTTCGATATATTTTTGGATTGAGCGTATAGGAAGACTGCTCCCATAATGGAAAACGCTGCTTCAGCCCAACAGGCTCTCGTTATTTTGCACTTGTAGCAGTAAAAGCAACACAAAAAAGTCAACAGGCTGTAACTGTTAACAGAATGTCTGTAAATTCCTTCCTCCCTTCCTTGAAATGTAGGTTTTGTGTTTCCATGTTTGATATAGCAATTAGTGGGACTGAAGGATCCAAAAAGCTGAAAGTCAATTTAGTAGATCTGGAATAGGGAATAACTAGGTTTTAGCATGGTATATGAAGTAAGGAATCCTTGATAAAGCAGAACATGGTTTATTTATCTTTGGCATAGTATGATGTGTAAAACCAACCCTAATTGGTTATAAACCCAACTGTATGGCCCATTATAGATGAACTGAGCCACATCTGGCTTGGTCAAAAAATAATTGTTAAATCATTGCTTAGCTCAGCAGTGTATAGTTGAGGCCCCAAGGCCACAGGTGATCCTCAGAGGTCCCATAGACCCCCCTCCACCCACTACTGATCTTTCTTCAAAGTTACAGAAGGGGAAAATCATTATATATACCATGAGCAATTGTATCAATTGCATTAAATCAATTTGATTTATTAAAATTAAATCACATCAAATTCCAATTTTGTTTTGATCATGTCCTGTGAATTCTCTACAAGCATGAAAAAAATCTGGGAAGAAAAATAAACATAGATCTTTCTTTTTCACATTTTTAACCAACTCTTCAGCCCAAAATACAGGTTAATAAACACCTTACAGTTCCTGCCTTCGGGCACAGAATATCAGGATGTTCCCAGATGATGAGCCCCCAACACTGCCAGGCAAAAGACTTACACTGTATTCCATTTCTCCTTGCTTGGCAGATTTTTTTTTTCTTGGTTAAAAATATATGAAGCAATTGGAAAACATGGGAAGGGCTTAAGTCCACAAATGTGAGATAGCATCAACTGGAGCCCCCATGAACTTCTTGGAGTAAAACAGTATACTCTATCTATCTATCTATCTATCTATCTATCTATCTATCTATCTATCTATCTATCTATCTATCTATCTGCACAACTCAAACATTGCAACTCTGGATGGTGTGTGATAAATTAAAAACAAAACAAGATAAATAATTTCAGCTAAAACTCAACCAGATATTAATAGGCAGCCTAGAACTCACATTCATACCTCCCTCTGGATGGGAACTCAAAGAGGACCACCACCCTCCCCCCCATTGTGCACTAACCCAAGCAGGGAGTGTAACCCCAACCGGAACTAAAGATGGAAAATCTTTAAGATGTGGGAAAGCTCTCTTGCTTTAGCCTACCAAGAGGAGCATGGATCTAACCATAGGTGGTCAAACCAGCAGTGCCACAGACCACATCCACTTCCTCAGGACCAACAGGATCGGGCTTCTCCACATAACAACACAAGACTCAGTCAACTCCTTAGGACCTGCAAGTTTGGAATCCAACTCAGAGCAGAGTTGAGTGACTCTACTATGTCCACCAAGTGTCGAGAAGAATTCTCACAGCAATGCTTTAGGGATTCCCCTGGTCCATCTCTACCTAGAAAGGATCCGGCCATTCCAAACCAGTCCATGGCCAACACTCAGAAGACACAATAAGAGCAGAGAAATAAGCACATTTTGCTGCTCTTATTGCCACAAGCTAAGTCCAAAGAAAGGCTTTTACCTGTGTCTGGTCAGAGTCACTCTTCATCTTCCTGCAGTACGGCTCTAGGTATCTCTTCTGCAACTTCATTCTCTGGAGGTCCTCTAAAAACCAGGTACCCACCAGGGTCTGCATGTAGAGAGAGTCTGCACAGGCGTGACGCAATCCAAGGCTGTTGTCACCCTCTCATCCAAGCGGTGACCAAGACCTCAGCTGGACTGTATGTCAAAGCCTGAGCAACAGCCCCAGGCTTCCTCTGAAACCCAATCAGGTCCATCAGGCACCAGGGGTGGACCAACTGAATAAGTCCAATCTCCCTGTGGCAGGGGAAGCTGTGTGGCAAACTCCAGGTTAACAAGGGGGATCTGCCCATGGGAAGTGGCTGATAGTAATTTCCCCCAATTCCAGATCACAACACCACTGCCCTGAGACAAAAACCAGGTCCAACGCGTAACACACTCACACACACCCTTGTAGGTTGGTCCTGCAATAAGTTGGGTCAGGTCTATGGCTGTCATGGAGGCCATGTTCAGGGAAGGCAGGTTAAAGTCCCCCAGCACCATAAGCTGGGGGAGTTCCACCACCAACCAAGCCATGGCATTGAAGAGCTCAGTCAGGGAAGCTGGTACAGCAGCAGCAGCAGCAGCAGCAGCAGCAGCAATCACAATTGTTCCCTAATGCCTCATCTCACAAATAGGGTTCACACCCCGCTATTTGCAGACCAGCACCCCTGACAATTTCCAGAGTCTCCCAGATGACCACAGCTCTGCCCCGGCCGGTCCTGGTTCCATTCCATCCATGCTGAAGCCTCGACTGACAGCAAACTTAAAGATAGGACACACACAAACAAATAGGATGGGGAGAGAAGAGGAACAATAATGTAGCCACTAACTCTTGAAACAGTAGTTCTTAACATGACCAACTGGAAGGGGAAGTGTTCAGGAAGGGAAAGAGACAGAAGTTGCTGGCCCTGAAGTTGATCCTGCTACTTTCTCCCTTCCCTTTCCTGCAGATGGACTGATTCCACAGGTTCCTCTGCCTCCCTTCTCTCTGTTGATCACCTTCAAAGCCATGAACAACTTTTGTCCAGAGAATCCCAAGACATACAGGATTTTTGTACAGCCTGCTCACTGAGATCTTTGGAGGGAGTTCCTCTGCCTGCAACCTGTTGGTGCCTGGGGAAGAGAAAGGGCCATCTGGGGTTGAAGTTGTAGCTCTGGCCAATCTGACTTCTCTTCTCTAGAGGGGAAGTACGGTGGAAATGTCATTGTTAGAGAGTTGGAGAGCTGGGTCCAAATCATCAATGAAACTCTCTAGGTGACATTAGGCCAAGCAGTGTCTTTCTCAGCCCAACCTACTTCACCAGGTAGGATAAAAGGGAAAGGAAGGGAAGGCTCTGCAGGATTTAAACTAGTGTAGGATAGGATAAACAGAAATGATTTCTAGGGATGCAGAGATGGTATGTGGTGATGAGGGGTCCCTGAAAGAGAGGGGAAAATGCAGTCTGTGGGCCTCAGCTCTTCCCTGCCCTTCTACCAACCAGAAGACTAGGACCCTCTGTGAAAGTGCCTAGTTAGAAGGTCCTTATCTCCAAACAGCTTCCCAGAAAGAACATCATGGAGCTGAAACACCTCAAAGCCTCCCCAAACTTGTGCCACCCAAATAAATCACCAATTTTTGGAACTGCATTTCTTTACTTTCTCTAGGGTGAAAAAGAGTTAAAAACCTCAAGCAAGGTTTAATACACATTAAACAAACAAAAAAATCATATTCCAGAAAAACTGCCCCCATTTGAGCAGATCTGCCCCTTTCAGGGACATCAGTGCCTCTGCTCGCACGGCTGGGTGACCGAGGTAGCCCAAACCTGCCCTAAAGTAGGTTAAATTGGTTTATTGAAGAAACTGCAATTGGCTGGGTTTGCATGGCAAGCGAAGCTACAGCTATGGTGGATTATAGACCACAGTGGCTGGTTTTGCACAAGCCACAAACAAGCAAACTACATTTTAGCTTCATGCAAGATGTGAACCTGGCTCACAAGATCAATGGAACTGTAGGGGCCAAAGAGATGGTGAGTGGGAAGTGACTGCCTGCAAGCCGGAGCGCCAGCCAGACTGATCCATCGGGTCCCAGAAGGCTGGAAATGCCTAAAAGGAGCACCCCACACCACTCCTGCTTCATCCCAAATCCAGCATCCTGTTTCTCCCAAATCAGTTCATCCCCAGCTTGTATTTGGAGCCCAGAGAGGATGAGGAACACAGCAGGGGCTGCACCGCTTTAAAAGGAGCAAATTGCAACCATGAATTTAATTGGTGGTGGTGGGAAAATACATGATTCAGTTAAGACTGCATTCATATCTTTTGTCTATACCCCCAGTGGCTTTTTGCCCTGAAAAGCTACATGCTGGTCCCAGAATCACATCTTTACAAGTCAACCATTTACTAATCTGGAGGAGACAGAGCCTCCTTCCCTGCCAGCTCCCAATTAACCCCCTCTCAACCTGTTCCTGTATTGTGGCATATTTAGCTCTTCCTTCCTAACCTGAAATCTTCCTTGTTTTATACTCAAAACCTTCTGCCGTTATGAATTTTTCCTGTTCATAAAAAAGGCTAAGGGTTCATAAATTGTCTATCAAGATTTAAAAGCACCACAGCTTCTGTCTGCAGCTTTGTAATATTTATCTATTTATAACATTCCTAGCCTGCTTCGTATTCCTTTTTAAAAAAAAAATCAGCTAAACTGAAGCAGTTATCCCAGAAGATGGATCAATCCCCTTGTGGGGTTCACATGTAGCATCCTCTTTTGTTAATCAGGGTTTACAGAATAAACCACAGTCAGCTGGAAACTCACATCAGGCTTGGTTTGCAACCTTGATTTACATATTTTTTAAGCCACGTAAAAAGGAAACTGCATTATGCATCAGTACAGTGGATGAATGCAACCACTGCTTACACAGGAGGAAAAAGGGATACTTTTCAGGGAGGTAGTGCCATCTAGGCCATTAGAGTCTTTTCTTCTGAAAGAATAAGAATTGCTAAGAATAAGAACACAACACAAAGCCCTAATAATATTGACTGTATTGCAAAGAGCTTGCAAAAAGGTCTCTTTCCTGACCGAGCCAGCAAAATTACAAGGATAGGACTTTTTCCCTTCCGATTTCACTTTTGTCTTGATTTGCCGTGCGAGTCCAAAGCAGGATTGGGCCTCATTAATACTTGGCTGTGAGACCACTGAGAAATGTCAGGGCTGTCAACTAGATTGGAAGTTGAAAAAATCCATGCGGGGGGCCAAGAGCAAAGGCCTTCCTTATTGCTGCCAAGAAAAGGAAGGGAGGCGTCCAGGTACTCAGCAAGAACCGTGCCTGATTTCAGGGAGACTTCACTTGCAGCTTGGAGCCTGGGCTGGCTCCCTCCCACTTCGAATTCACCTGGTGGGCTCTCAAAGCCCCTCTGAGCTTGACACTTCACCCCAAGTGCCAGACCTGGCTCTCCCCCTGCTGACAGTACTACAAGTTCTGAATCAACGCCTCTAAATTCCTGCAAGTTCTTTTCCTTCACCCAGAGTCTTCAGATCCGGCTCCTACGTTTGGAGGAAACAACAACAGCAACCACATTTTGGGTCTCTTCTGTTTTTTCTTCCATTACTTGCCACCGCCCCTTCCCATTTCCAGAGGAGAAATGTTCCATATGCTTTGGACAACATATCCCAGAGCTTTAAATAACTTTGGCGGTCATTCCCTTTCCCTAAGGGATGCTAGGAATTGTAGGTTGCAAGGGGAAGGAGCAAAAGACCAGGAGCAGAGAACAGCAATGCAATTTTTTTGGGGGGAAGATGTTCTACTTTTAAAGCAACAATCTTTGGAAATCCTTATTCTGGGATGTGGCTTTGATTTCCCGGCTTGGAGGTTTCCTGGTGGTCTTCTGTCCAAGCCCTAGTCAGATCTGGCCCTATCTGGCTTCTGAGTATAGACAAAACTGGCCAGGTGCTGAGTTCACTGAGATGACTAAAGGTCCAGTACAAGGCTACATCCAACCAATTTCTTTAACCTGGTTAGGAGGTAACCCATGTTCTGGGTTGACACAATACCTTGAACTATCAACTAATCAGATAGCCAGGATTTGTGTCACACTCTGAGCCCCCAAAACCTTCATCAAGTTTAGCTTGTTGTGGAAATGCAAGTCTAGGTTGACCTGCTTGAGTTGGGTGGACGCAGCCAAAGAGCGGAATTTATTTTCAGTAAATCTATACCAGCTTCTACTCTTTTTCGATCTGTTTGTAGTGACTCCTCTGCCAGGACTGGATCCTTTAGAAGAGGCGAAGGAGATCTGCCCAATGCTCAAAATGTTTCTCTCTCTGTAAGGGAAGTCGGGCATCTGCCAACCTAAGAGCGGCATAGAGCTTCCAGCCTCTTTTGCATCCTTCAGAGGATCATTCCTGCTGAAAACCCCAGACAAGATTCCCGGTGGAGGCAAGAAATGAAAATAATAATGATAATTTATTAAATTTATATGCTGCCCAACTCCCAGCGACTCTGGGGGGTTTACAAATGTTAAAACATTAAAAACAAAGAACAATAGAACACCCCCCCCCCCAAAACCAGCATAAGACTGAAGAACAACGATGGCAAAAGAAATAAAGCCAGAGAGGAACAGAAGAAAGAAAGAAACATCAGTCATCCCCTACCAAAAGAGTTATCCAAAGGCGATAATTCCAATCTCAAACATGCCTCCAACAGGCATGGGACTCAGCCTGCCTTATTCTTGCACCCACCACAGCACACCACCCATCAAAAACGAAAAGCACAGTCTGCAAAGGTTCCTAGCAGTGTGGAGGTATTATTACTCTCTACAAGGTGGGGAACTCAGGATGAGAGAGGCAAGAGTTGGAGTGGGTTTCCACCACGTTTCCATGCTGTAGGGAGGAAAAAATGCTTTGGGGATGCAACTGTCTCACTTCACAGTCCATTTCCCTGTGCTTATGGTATTGGCGTGGTGGGGGGAGAGGGCCTTGGAAGGCCAACTAGGCTGTATGGACCCAGGAGAATCTGCAGTGGGGGTCAAAAAGTCAAGACGGTATCTGTGTGATTGGGGTTTTGATCACCCAGGCACCATCATCACTTTTTTGACCCTCAACACAAATGCTTAGACACATCAAAGGTTCCTCATCCTCGGTCTAAAGGATTTCCTATTTGTCTGGAATCCTACAGTTGAGCTCTTTAGATTGGCTGAGTTTCTTATATCAACGAAGTCATAGTATTTGGGTTGACTCTGCTGGTTGTGTCAATCCACACCTTATGGCTTGTCAACCCTAGTTCATGGCTTGATGATGATGATGATGATACTATCCGTTCAATCATATCCGATTCTCGGTGATTCTATGGACAAGCTGTCTCCACATTTCCTGATTTTGTTCAGCTTCTTTTAGTTGTTTTACGCTCTGGCTGGTATTGGCTTTGATGGTGTCCAGCCACCGTGTTTTTTGGCGTCCTTGTTTCCTTTTACCGCTGACCGTTCCGAGCATAACTGCCTTTTCCAGTGAGTTTGATCTTGTGACACGGCCAAGATAAGTAAGGCAGAATTTTGTGATTTTGCCTTCCAGTGATATGTCTGGTTTTATACACTCCAGAACTTGCTTGTTTGTCGCCTTTGCTGTCCAAGGAATGCGCAGGAGCCTTCTCCAACACCACAGCTCAATGAGTCGATTTTCCTCCTCTCTAGTTTTTTCATGGTCCAACCTTCACAACCATAGGTAGCTATGGGAAACACAATAGTGCGGACTAATCTGCATTTAGTTGCCAGGCTGATGTCCTTGCTTTTCCATATTTGATTCGTGCTCATCATTGCTGTGCGACCTAGTGCAATTTGATGCTTTATTTCTGGACTACATTCACTGCTTTGATCAATCTGCGATCCTAGGAAAGGGAATTCTTGCACGCATTCAATCTCTTCATTGTCAGTTGCTATTTTGACATTTCCATTTCTCAAAAGAAAACCCCCCCTCAAAATAAAGAAAACTCAAAAAAGTCATGGTTTAACATGATGTAAAAACCCAGCCGTTTATCTCTTCTTCAAGAAGCCAGGCTTAACTAGGTGACAGCTTGCCATGTTGTATGAACTTAGCTGTGCTCTGCATTGCAAACTCGGGCAACTATGGTTTATTGAACAAACTATTCAATAAATATTCTATTCAAACTATTCCAACTATTCTATGGCTCAGGGTGCTATATGAACTGGAGAATTAATCTGGACCAACTTGTGATCTTTCACATTAATATGAACAGTTCCAATCATGGATTGTGTCCTTGTCAAGAGCTCCTGTGGAATCCTTTCTCCGCTGTAGCTCCTGAGTAGACATGGTCAATAAAATTTTCACAGGGGCACAGTAACTAATTCTCTTGTTGATTCAGTTTGTAGAAAGGAAAGATTTTTTTTCCTTCCAACTTTTTTTTTCCAAAGAGGAGAGATGGCGCCAAGTCAGGAGGAAGGTAAAGATGAGGCGCAAGTAAGATAAGTGATTAAGTGATGGTATTTTCTCCTGAGGTGGGACTGGAGCTCTAATTGGTGACCATCATTCCCTGCTCTCTGCAGTCTAGCATTTAAAAAGAGCAACCCCCCACTCCCCCAAAAAACAGAGCTGTAAAGCACTTCTATAAACATCCAATCCCAAAGCACTCACGCCCAGGAATACCCAACATTAGCGCTAATGTCTGGGTTTCCACAGGGACATCTCTGGAGTTGATGGCATTCCCAAGAATCAGATTTGGGAAAGTTGTCATAGAATCATAGGGAAGGGACCTTGGAAGTCTTCTAGTTCAAATCCCTGCCCAAGGCAGGAGTCTTGGTTTAGTGTCCAAAAAAGTCCAAGTCCAAAGAAGGAGTTGAACATTTGATGTACTGGTTTCAAATCCACAGCCTAGCCCACATTGAGAGCTCAGGGAAGGTGTGTGTATGTGTGTGTAAAGAAAAGGCATCAGGGAAGAAACAACAAAACAATAGCAAGAACCCAGCACTACCATCATTTTCTGATGAAAAAAAGGGGATCTGAAGAATCACCCTTCTCCACCTTGTCACTCTCCAGACACATAGGCCTAGGACTCCCATCACACCCAGCAGCTTAGCTCATGACATGCTGTAGTTCAACAGAGTTGAAGGGCAACTGGTTGCAGAAGGGGGTCAAAAGGTATGTTGCCATCCGTTGGCACTGGGAGTTGTGCATGAATAAAAGCAGGAAAAAAGAGGTTGCTTGCTCTCCCTGAACCTTATGTGGCTGAACATCAAAACAGAACCTAAGCTGGCAAGAAAGAGACCTGGATTCTGCCAACTGCTGCAAAGCTGCAGGACACCATTCCTTTAGCCCAACCCCTGGGCAAGAGAGAGGAGATATGGCCACCAGGTAGAATTCCTTTTTGGATTTAATGGAAGTGTGGGAAGCCAGGGAGGCTGTAGATCTCTGCAGAGAGGACAGTACATGACTGGACATTCACACATGTTCTTCTCTTGGCCAAATTGTCACTAAATAGGGCAAGACAACCATACGCCACCCAAGAGAATTGCATGGAGACCTCTTTCTTTGAAGACATTTAAAAGCAACTTCTTCCTCATCAAATTGGGTGAGATTGGTTGAAGAACGGAGTAACACAGCAGTAGGCTCAACTCTCATCTGGATGAGAATGTAGGATGGAAGGAACTTGCTGTTGACTATGAGAAGTTGGCAAGAAGGAAGAGGAGGAAAACAAGGAGCTTGGACCTGAGAGGAGCAGGAATGAAATCGTAGAATTCAAGGGATCTCCAAAGACATCTAGTCCATTCCTGACAATTAAAAAGACTCATCTTCCTGAGAGGTGCCCATCCAGAGAATCTACCACCTTCTAAGAATTTCTGTTTCGATGATGAGCCACTAATTTAACTGCTAAAGATTTTTTTTCAACCTCTGTTTCTCCTAATACTTACTTAGAACCCCCTTTTTGGTCATTTGCCCTAGTGGAGCAATCAAGAACAAATTAGCCCCATTAGCTTGGGACAGCCCTTCAGGAATTTCAAGGTAGCTTATCTCCTCTCCAATTTTTTGCCATTTTTCTCCACAGAACAGGGTGACTGGTCTTTTGGTGATCGTTGAGCCCCCCTCCCCTCAAATTTTTAGCCAGTCACTGAATTTCAGCAGTGAATTCCTTATTATAAAAACCCACAGGAAAATAGAGGTGTCAAGCCTGCCAGCAGAATAGTGTTGACACCATAGGTGTCTGCAGGAGGCTGCAAGAGAGGGCAAAATCTGGGTCAGGCACAACAAAGTCATCGTGCAACTGCTGCAGCTTCCATACCCACATCAAACAGATGTAATGTATAGCAGTTGCATGATGACATCATCACACAAAGCTTGTCATTCTGACATCATCATGATTTGCTGTGCATGCCAGTGGTTAGCACACAATATGTGTGCACACACATACAAACACATACACGTAAGACTTCAAGGGAATCTGAGGGCTGAAGGCTAAATTGGGAAATTAGAAGATAAATTCTGTGGATGGATGGATGGATGGATGGATGGATGGATGGATGGATGGACGGACAGACAGACAGATCCCAGAAAAAAGACAACAGTAAAGAACTTCTGTCCTTCTGCCATGAAAACAGGGATGTATCTAATACTTACCCTCATATTGCATTTGACTTGGAGGAGACTTGGCTTTATATATAGCCACCCCTATATAGATTAAGGAAACAAGATTTTTAGCCTGCCCACATTGGATACACTTGTCCAAGATTAAGGGCTTTGAAATTCAAAATGCTAGGTTACTTACAGTTATGGATTTCACTGTGGGAAGGGAAAAAACCAAAGCAGAAGAAATAATGGGTAAATATGAATGGACTAGCAACAGAAGCTATTTTCACACACGCTGAAATTGGGTCAGCTGCAGACCTTGTGGCTGCTTTTACATGCTAGGCTAAGCTTGGTTCATTTCAGTCTTGGCTAGTTTCTTCATGTCATGGGAACCCAGGCCATTTGGTAAGCTTATGGTGCAATGTGCAGTGAGAGTTAGTTCATTGGTGGTGTTATCTGCATACAGCTGGTGTCTCCACCATCCCCTCTGCCTTCCCAATGTGTAGGTTGCTACTGTGTCCCCACAGAAAGCCCAAGTACCCCTGTGTGTCACTTGATGACTCGCTTCCATCCTGCAGAGGGGACAGCAGCCTGAAGGTCTGAGGAGGAAAAAGGGTGCAGGTGGGAGCAAAGAGAATGATGCTCTAAAAGCCAGCTGATGGCTTGGAGGAGAGGATAATGTGGATCACTGTTATGTGCTTTTTGTCCTTGTCGGAATGAATGAACCTTCCTTCCTTCCTTCCTTCCTTCCTTCCTTCCTTCCTTCCTTCCTTCCTTCCTTCCTTCCTTCCTTCCTTCTCCTCCTCTTCCCTCCCTCCTTTCCTTTCCTCTCCTCTTCACTCTCTCGCTCTCTCTCTTTTTCTTTCTTTCTTTCTTTCTTTCTTTCTTTCTTTCTTTCTTTCTTTCTTTCTTTCTTTCTTTCTTTCTTTCTTTCTTTCTTTCTTTCTTTCTTTGGTTCTCAACCTGGTCACATGTCCTTGAGTTGTTCTGTCTTGTTTACATTTTCAGTATCCTCCTCCTCCTCCCTCTCTCTGTATAATTATCTTGTGAGTTTAAACTACACAGTATTGGTAATGTTTGACATGTTCTTGATCTCTGCAGGTTGACAATATAATAAAGCATGTAAGTAAACATTTGCATTAGTGAGCAGGATTTTTTCACTCAGATTTCCAACTGTTTTTCCTCCATTCTTGGGCCTTGCTCATTGCTAGTTTCACTCTGTATATTTTGAGACTTACTCAACTAGCCTACTTTATTTTTTGTAGTGCTAGGTAGTAGACTTTCTTTTCTTTTCCCCATATTTTTAATTCTGCTGACTTTTCTATAAAAGTCTCTCTCTCTCTCTTTTGTCTCAGACTATGTATATTTATGTTCCTATTTTTACAGAAGGGCAATATTAAAAAAAAATCTTGCAATTAATAAACTAATAGTTTTGTTCTTATTTACATAAGGACTTGCTCTGTACTCCCTTCTTGGCTGAAGTAAAGGACAGGAAGAAATTTAACTCTAACTTTTGGGGGATACACTCCCTAGAGAGGCCAACTTGCTTCAACACTAAGGTTGTATTCACAAAAATATGCTTAACCTGGTGACTGAATATACTCATTTTTTGGGTTTCCACAGTGCATTGAACCAGAAACAAACATGGTCTGGGTCCATACTAAACCATAAAATATCTAACCAAAGTTAATATTAGCAAATATTAGTACCTTGTGGGAAGGCACTTGGTAGCTCTTTCCCTGAGTTGGTTAAACATGCTGTGTGAATACAATTCTAAGCATTTATAAATGCTTGGATTTGTCTCTCCATTCTTCTCCTTGCAGAGAATGTGCAGGATTTGGAAGTTTCTAGGAGACATACCTTGTTTTGCTTTCTGTGTTTGTTCTGCAGGAACAGGCCACCCTGACACCATGCTAACTGATCCTAAAGGCTCTGGATCTTGAAGGCCAGCTTCTCTTTCAAAAAATGTCAGACTATACACTTTGGGAAGGAGACCAAAGGTACAAAACTGGTGAGGACTTGGCTGGCAAGCAGGAAGACTAGAGCTGGAACAAATTAAAAAAAAATGGGGTGAGAAAATGTTAGGGGACTGGGAATTTTGCACAGGAAAGAATTGCTCCATCTACTCTGCCCTGGTCAGATCTCCCTTGGAATCCTGTGTCCAGGAACCCAGTTCAAAAAGGAGGGTGACAAATAGTGGAGCCAGTTCAGAGGACAGCAACCATGATGGTGATGGGTCTGGAAACCAAGCCCTATTAGGAACAGATAAAGAATCTGGGTATGCTTAACTTGAGGAGAGATATAATAGCAACCTTCAAATATCTGAAGGGTTGTCAAATGAAAGACGGAGTTGGCTAATTCTCTGTTGTCCCAGAGGGAAGTACCAGAACCAATCAGTTACAGATTCAAGAAAAAAGATGCAGGCTAGACGTCAGGAGAAATTTCCTGACTCTACATGCAAGCTATCAGCCCGTGGAACAGACTGTCACACAAAGTGGTGAGTTCTCCTTACCTGGAGGTCTTCAAATGGAGGCTGGACAGTCCTCTGTCAGAGATGGACTAGTGCAGTGTTTCTCAACCTTGGCAACTTGAAGATGGGCGGACCTCAACTCCCAGAATTCCCCAGCCAGCCTGGAATTCTGGGTGTTGAAATCTGCCCATCTTCAAGTTGCCAAGATTGAGAAACACTGCTCTAGTGGATCCTGCACAGAGGACTGGATTATCTTTAAGGCCCCTTCCAGCTCTTGGATTCTACAATTCTGTGAACCGCACTTAACATTTTGTGGTGGGAGCAGGTGAACCATTGATGCAATGTAAACAGGGCCACATCCCAAACTTTGGTGAGGGTCAATATTTTAGAGTTTTTCCCTTGGGTTTGGGGAGAGAGTCTGAACTTTGTCTTTAACACTGGTGAAACCATAGTGCTCCAGTTCCCTGCTTCAAGGTGATAAGAAACTGCACGGGGCATTTTCAGCAGTCATGGCCAGAAGAGTCTCCTGGGGAGAAGCCCAAAATTGCCCTTCTCTAAAATGTGCTGGCTTCTCTGTTTAGAGGATGATTTTCCTAACAGAAGACCATTTAACTGGCTGGCTGATGAAACACTGTCTTCTTGGTCACCCTCTTTGGGTGAAAGATGAGATCTTCCTCCTTTCTTGCAGCAGAGGGCAGTCTTTGCATGATGACGTTGCCACTCTGTTGACTAAATGACCTGTTTCCAAAGGAATCACACTCTGATCTCCCCCACCTCCCTGTGGAATTTAGCTTGGAGGATCAAGGTCACAAGAACATCTTTTCCCATCTGGGATTAGGTTGGCAAGCTGCCTCTTCACAAACTCAACATTTTTGCCCTTGGAATTTCTACTCACTGTGTTGCTGAATGTGGGGGCTGAGGGCAGGGGGAGGGAGAAGACTATCCCCTCCTCCCATAGTCCCTTAAGGACTTTGTAGCTGATTTCTGTACTTCAGTGAAGGCCCTATTTTGTATTCATGAGTTAGACTTATCCAACCTGTAATCCACAAAACCAGACTGTTCACCTTGTAGTTTGTGATACCTCTGGAGAAATCTTCATCACAGAAGAAATCCAATTCCCAGACTTAAATGGTCCTGAAGAATGGCCACTTTTAGATACTCAGATTTGGATCTAGAGATGTCTTTGGCCTTCAGAAGCTTCTGTTCTACTTCCAGAGTCCCAAGCAAAGGGAAATCTGAGGGAAATCTTGAGACAGACATGTCTAAAACGGAAGCATATCCATCTTAAGAAAGAGAGATGGATGTATGTGGGTTCCTGGGGGGCAAATGACATCACTTGCTAGTGACATCATGTTGCATATGACTTGTTCCATCTGTAGGTAGTCCCCAATTTAAGAACAAGTTCTATTCCTAAGGTCTGTCCTTAACTCGAATTTGTATGTAAGCCGGAACAGTATTATTGTATAATACTGTATAAGTAGCATTGTGTAATGAACTCGAAGCTTTGTGTATTTAACTCGAATCATGGGTATTTAACTCAAATTTTGCTACAGTAGGCTCTGTTCTTAACTATGGGTCATCTGTAACCCGGGCATTCTTAACCCGGGGACGACCTGTATTCAGGATGAATGAAATTCAGGCTCAGCAGAGGAAAGCCCGGTGGAGGAATGGACCTCTTTGTGAATAAAGGGCTACTCAGTTTTAGAGCCCTACTTCTGAAGAGCAGTGGTCTCCAAGTGATCGGGGTGGTCTGCAGCTGCAGCCGAGATAGGATCCTGGAGTCCTATTAATTCTTAGTGTCCGGCATGCAGGGCTGGCATCCTAGCTTTTTGACAACCAAACTGCACTCCTGGGTTTAGGATGCTTATCTTTAGGGCTGTTCCTGGGACTTCTTTGCCTTCCACTTGACTGAAGCACTTGTGACTGGATGTCCCCTGGGAGAGGGACTTGTTTCCATTGGCTTGGCTCCTCGGCAGAGGAGAGGCTAACGCATGCTTGACTTCTGCTAGAGCGAAGCATTGGTGCTTGAGTATGAATCTGAAATACACCAACCCGGTTCCAGAGAATCCAAGATGTGTCTATTTCAAATTTGAACATCATGGGACCCCTGTGTCTTTTCAGGCTTATGGGGTGGATTGAACTCTCAGCGGCTGCAGGAGGTCAAACTAGAAGCTTGATGGGAAGTTTCTTGTAAAGTTAACATCTGGGCTAAAGGGATCGAAGATGCTGGCTACTTATGGTTTGAGTGATATTCCCAGCTTAAAAATTCAGATGAACCTACTGCATGTAACTTACAGATGGCTAGGATTCTGGCACAGAGGTGAAGGAACCAGTAGTGGAAACTAACTCTATTTAGTCCAGGGTTTAGTCCTACCTAACTGTGGTAGATTTTAGGTGGTTGGTGGACTTGGATAGGAAAAAAATTCATTTTAACTTGCCAGTCTTTTAAATATATTTCTGGTCTTGCTATTGATTGAAGGGATGAATGAAGCACATATACTACTACATAGGTGTTATTTTTAAATATTTTAATAACAGGCTTCCTTTGTAACACAGTCCATCTGTATTTCGTTTCATGCATATAAATCCATTTGCCCGAGAAGGAGTCGTTAAGTTTCACCAGTTTCTCAAAGGGCCCCATGGCACAAAAAAGGTCGAGAATTCCTGCTCTGTGAAAGGGAAGCCCCTCTTAAGAGGAATAAAGAGGTCAGTCATGCCACAAACCCTGGGGGTGAAAATGGCTGTTTGGAGCTTTCCAAGGTTCTGTAAGTCTAGCTCAATAATGCCCCCATTAATATCCATTTAACCAATATCACTTGTTATTGAGACACCAGATGGATTACCTAGGGCTAATTATGATCCACCACAGCACACTAGGGCAGTGTTGTCCAAACTTGGCCACTTTAAGATGAGTGGACTTCAACTCCCAGAATTCCCCAGCCAGCCATGCTGGCTGGGTAATTCTGGGAGTTGAAGTCCACTCATCTTAAAGTGGCCAAGTTTGGACAACACTGCACTAGGGGAACATGAGTTAGAAGTCCCACTGGGAGCCAGCATGATATAAAGGTTACGTTTTTGGGTGAAGACTAGGAGACCCTGGTTCTAATCTGCTGTTAGCCATGGAAGCTCGTCTAGGACTTGAAGGCTGTCCCTCTTTCAGCTCACTGATCTCATAGCGCTATTGTTAGAAAAGATGCAGGTGAGAAGATTCTACATACTGCCTTGAGCTCCTGAAGAGAGGATATAATCTAATAAATCAATAAAGCAAGGGCTGTGTTTGCACAATATGGTTAACTAGGTCAGTAAATGACCTAGCAGATACATTTGCATATCATGGGGAATGGGGCTATTTTAATCCTGGGGTTTTTTTTGTTTTGCTTTTTTTTGCTTTAGCATTTGGGTTTAGTGGTTAAGGGACCAGGCTAGAAGCAGGAAGATGTGAGTTCTAGTCTTGCCTTAGTCCAGAAGGCAGCTGGGTGACTTGAGTCAGTCTCTCTCTCTCAGCCCTAACTCTAACCCTAGGAAGAAAGAAGGCAACAGCAAGTAACTTTGGAAATTCTTGCAAGAAAACTTCATGGACATGTTCAAGCAGTTTCCAAGAGTCAAAACTATCTTGAAGGCACAATAACAAGTTGGGTTGAGCCAGGTCATCGGCATATTTGCTGATTTGATATATTGTACAAATCCAGAAAAATATGTTAATTTGATAGCTAAGCTAAAGGTGCTGTCTGAAGGTTTATTGTACTTTCAAATGGAGCTCTCATTATCTATCTGAGTTACTGTGTTTGGTGCTGGGAGCAAGCAGTGGCTGGGTTTTCAAGATCTGTTCTGTAAACAGAACCATGGTCTACTCCATGCTATTTTCTGCATGGCACCATTTCTCAACCCTTTGGGCTGGATTTGCACAGCAAGCTAAGCTGAAGTGTGATTGGTTATTTTGGGGTTCCATGAATCTTGTGCACACAGCCAGCGTGGCCCGATGGGCAGGGTGTTGCTCAGAGCACCTGCCCAACTCCAACCAAGAAATGGGAAGGTGGATTTCTGCAAGGAACAGTCATAACCGCAAGCATCAGCATTCTGGGAATGATATCTCTGGACCCAACATGGGCCTATAGACAGTTTTTGAAAACAGAAAAAGTGGATGGTTGCAGTCAGGAGCATTCATGGGGGAGGAAAGGGGTGCTTAAAAAGTCAAGATCACAGCCACAATCATGGTCTTCATCTTGCCATTTTTGAACCCCCCATAGATGCTCTGCTTGCAGGCATGTGGGCAAGTGTATATATATGATGTTAACCCCCCTTTTATTTAAATTTCCAGGGCCCTCTGATAATTGTTATTTTCCTTACCTGTTAAACAACCAAGATAAATGTATTTCCCTCAAAGTAGCAAAATTCTCCAACATTATGCATAAGCTTCGCCCACAAATGATTGCTAACAGTTATTGATGTTAGGCGATGATTTTCCTTTGTTTTATAGAAGGTATTTTTATCGGTCAATGACCGAAATAACGTTTCTGTCTGTCTGTCTGTCTGTCTGTCTGACTATATGATGTCAACACATGCAAATATTAAAATATCAACCCTGGTTTTTTGAGTATTATTATCTCTGTGGTTTAAGCAACCAGGTCAAAGGACGAGGATTCAAAGAACAAGGGTAACCTTAGTAGACCAGAATTCTGGACTAGCAACACCAAACAAAAATGGTGGTGCCGAGCTGGTAGAAAGCATCACATGGGTTCAGGTGTGGATGAGGAACAACTTCAGCAGTTTATCTTCTGAAGAAAGGGTGTTTTTTGGGGGAATAGGCAAGTCCCTGAAAGGCAGCTGTTTTGTGTTGGTATTTACAATGTTGGTATTTGCAACTTCCTACGTATGGCCATTGGCTGCAAAAGTTGGCTTATCGTTAGTACAGCAGCCTTCCTCACAAACCTGCATTTGCTGATCACCCATCTGAATGAGAGTCACATGGATTTAAGGCTGATTTCCTCTCTTTCCTGCATGATAACATATTCTCTTGGCATTGCCTTCACTAAGGTCTCTTCAAGAACATTCAGTGCTCTGAATTAGGATAAAGTTTCCAAGAGTTGGTCTTGCAGAATCAATGCAAAGCCCTTTTTGCAGGAATGTCCTCTCCCAGATAATGAGATTAAGCTAGACCCAACCCTGAAGTATCAGGATCCCTGAGAAACCATTTCTTCATTTGTAAGATAAAAAATAAATTTATTCATAAGATAAATTTGGGAGAACCTATGTGGAGCGTCATCCTGAAGTCTTCTCCTTCCAAAACCTTAGCTTTCTTGAGCAGTTAATAGGTTAGAGGCCATTTGTATCCAAGGGGAGAGGTATATAAGAGCAAACTGGAAAGGGAAGAAAATTAAAACTGAAAGTATTGTTTAGCTTAAAAACACTGAGAGATGAAACATCTTAATCATTCAGAAGTTGGTCATTAAGGCTTAATGTTTTTCCTTTCAGCGTGCATTTAGGTACATATGATGATAACAAATGCAAATATTAAAATATCGACCCTGTTTTTCTTGGCATTGCTTTCCTTCTCTGTGGCTTAAGTAACCAGGTCAGAGGGCAGATTCAGAAATCAAGGGCAACCTTAGTGGACAAAGTCTTGTGGATTAGTAGCACCAAATGCTCTGGGGTGGGGTCGTAATATTGCACGTTCTTCAGAAAAAGCAAGTATTTAGCGCCCATCCAATTGATTCCAGTAAAGGTGGATTATCAAACTAAAAAATTACTTGGAATTATTTGAAAGGAAGAAGAACCTGAATTTAAGGCTACTTCTCTGCCCAAAAGCAGAACATGGAGAAATTCACCCATCTCTTACTATATTCTCAAGAAGTCTAAAATTTTAAAGGTCAGGTTTGGGGGCACATGGCATTCCCCAACTAACTAGATTTTGGATTTCTTTTCATGCAACTGAAAACCCAAGGATTCTACATGTTGCTTTATTGGAGTCAGGGGTGTCTGCAGGGTAGGTCAAAAAGGTCAAGATGGCAGCCATGGTTGAAGCTCCACCTTTTTTTATGCGTATTGCATGTAGAAAACAGGTAGTTCTTTCATGACACCATTGTGGCTACCATCTTGACTTTTTTTACTGCACCCTGCAGACACCCCTAATTGTAGTTGTACCTACTAGGCCAGCTTTCCTCACTTCAGTGTCCTACAGATGTGTTGCATCACTACTCCATTGACTGAGTCTGTTGGCGAGGATAAGAATCATAGTCCAATACGCTTGAAGGACTCCTGCTTGGGAAAGACTGCTTAATAGAAAGCTCAAAGTGGTTTATGGAAGGTGCTATGCCAGAAATCTGTCCAGAGTAGTGCCAGGGGATGGCTTTCTACTCCCCTACCTCCCTGGGTGAATTAATATTTGTTTGGTCCCACAACCCCTGCTTAGTACCTTATTGCTGAGCACACGAAAGAGCTGCCCAGGGTGCATTTTCATTTTTAATGTGTGACTTCTGGTCTTCCTTCCCTGTGGAGCTATATCTGGGCTCTGGATAACTGATGGTGACTGGAAGCCCTCCTAGAGTTCAGAAGATGATCAACACCCCAACTGTGCTCACACAGAACTTGTTCATATATAAAGACAGTCACCAAGTCAAGGCTCTTGCACAGTGGAGGGACGTTGGCAGCTCAAGCAATTCCCGATGTTTTCTCTCAGGTGGGAACCATCTTGCACAGCTCCTCAGTAGGGGTGGTTTAAGGCAGAGGGAACAGCTCTCCATGACCCCTCCAGAGTGGGCAGCACCCCAAAATGTTCAGCCCAATTTTTTGCCAAGAAGGGACAAAAGGTTTGCCTTAAGCCTTGAGGTTTATGGCACCCATCTCCCTCCTTTAACCCCCCACCCCTAAAAAAAAAAACAAAAAAACAGGACTACCTTGGTTCTTCACCACTTACTTTTAGAACCCAGTCCTTGATGTATTGTGCAAAGCCTGGTGTGGTCCTCAGGCAGAAGAAAGCTGCGGTCCTCAGGTTTACAATGTACATGCATAGCTGCCTGTGGGGTTGAGAGCAAGGTCAGCTGTGGGGAAGGCTGTGTTTCCCTGTGTGCCTATATGCAGTGTTTATGAGCTCCGTGCACTGCCATCCGTGGCTTTGGGTAGGGGAGCAAAGAAGTTCCTCACCCCTGGATTAAGTGATCTCTGGTCACTTGTTGAGATCACTCTTCATTCTGGAGTGAGCCTGGGACATCCTTGGCTCTGTTAACATATAGATCATTCCTTGGGCTGTCAATGCAAAATTAATTCATGGTACAAATTGTTACAAGGCGGCAGCTGTTAGAAAGGGTAAGCCAGTGCTCAGAGGGGACATGACTAAGCAGGTTTGGCCCATCAAGGCTAAATGGAGCATCAGAGGGAAAATGCCTCAGGGTCCACAAAGGTAGAGAACAACAAGGGGGGAAAGGCAGCTTCATTGAGTAAGGAGTGTCTTGTCCTCTTTTCTCACTAGTCCTCCCCTTCTGTACTTGCTCCTACACTAGAATTGCACCACAGCTTGCCATTCTGCCTTGCTCAAGGCACAGGGGGCGGAAGCTCTAGGACACCCTTCCCCAAGCTGGACTTCCAGGACCCCTAGCTGCTGGCCATGCAGTCTAAAGGATGCTGGGAACTGAAGTCTAGAGGGCACCAGGTTGGGGAAGGTTGCTCAGAGGTGGCATCTTCCAGGTGTGTTGGGCTACAACCTCCTGAATTCCCAGGAATGTGGGGATTTTCAGGTTAACACACCTGGAGGAAGCCAAGATAAGGGAGCAGCTATAAGTTTTTAATGGCTTGTGGATTTGCAGCTAGATTTTCACCTTTGAACTTCCATAGACTTGTAAGGGCTTGGAATTCCTGCAGTTAGTGGCTGTCTAGTCCAGGTAGAAATCTCCAGAGCCCTACCTTCTACCCAAGAAAGTAAAACTCATAATTACTGTCCAGCCTCTCCAACCAGACTCTGGTTGGAGAGTCCAGTCTTTCAGGTTTAAACTCAGACATTGTCATTCCTGGCATTGACCCGAGAATCCAAAATCCAATTTTCTGCATGCTGAGCAAAGATTTTCTCCTGCATTTTTGTCACATTCAGTTGGCTGAAAAGAGAACTAGCTTTCAACATTTATTTCAAGGGAGAAGAAAAATTCAAGGAATATTCCCATGGGTGGAGTTAGGCATTCTTATATGTATTTAGTGGAGTTGTAGCCAAGGAGATGTGTGTGTGTGTGTGTGTGCGCGCGCATGAGAGAGAGAGAAAAGAAAGAAAGAAAGAAAGAAAGAAAGAAAGAAAGAAAGAAAGAAAGAAAGAAAGAAAGAAAGAAAGAAAGAAAGAAAGAAAGCAAGCAAGCAAGCAAGCAGGCAGGCAGGCAGGCAGGCAGGCAGGCAGGCAGGCAGGCAGGCAGGCAGGCAGGCAGGCAGGACGAGTCTTGTCTTTCATTGCACAAAGATATCTCAGGTGGTTTACAATCTCCCTGGCTTCCTGGACTTCAATCAAATCCCAAGAGAAGACATAAAGTGCTAGTTGCTCTTTACTCTGCTGAAAGTTGAAACCATCATGTTTCCTCCCATTAACTGGAGGGCAAAAATGTTCTTTCGTGGCTATGCAAACTGAGAAATGTGGGTAGTCAGGGAAACTTCAAACCGATTGAAAGACAAGTAATAAAAACAAAGCCATCACAGCTAGCGTTGTCTTCTGTCACCTCCAAAAAGAAAGTAAGCTCAGAAACGTCACCAACGGAAATGTAAAAGCCATTTTGAATAGGTCACTGCGAGGTTGCTTGGAATGTTCTGAATGAGTTGGGCATCAGCCTTCCAGCAACTCATAGCCTTGACCAACAGGGTCTTGCAAAATGCTGGCTGAAAGCAGGTAAAGTGTGGCCAAGCAACGTAGCTGCTTTGCTCTTAGAAACAAGAAGACAAGGCTGTTTTGAAAAGCAGCTTGGAGGAGATGCTTCACGCCAGCCCTTTGTCAGCACGAAGCAGCCCTCGAAGAAATGCACAGCCCTAATTCTTGAGCACCCTGAGGATAACACAAGCCTCTTTGGGAGGGGAAGAACATTTCTGAAAAACTCTAAGGCAGATTTCAGGACTGTGTTAAATCTGGTACACTCTCCTTGCACCATGAAGACAGTAGGACCAAGTCTCTCCAATGCCAGGAACCTGAATCTTGTTTCCCTTCCAGTGGAAGAAGGCGGTCCTTCATTGGCCATTTGGTTTTTATGTACTGAGTCTTACAGGAAGACTCCAACTTTCCCTTGAGGTCCATGCCAGGAGCTGTAGCCTGATTCCCAGAAGGATTATGGGCTCCAGGCTCTGAGAACTCCCTGTTTTGATTAGCTTAGGCCTTGGAAAATTTCCAGTAGAAGAGAATCTCTGTAGCTCAGGGTTGAACTGTGGAGTTCTTGGTGCTCTCTGAGCTTGGTTGTTTCATTGCGGGCATTTCGTTACCCAACTAGATAACATCATCATGGATCATGTTACCTAGTTGGGTAAGAAACATTGCAAGCAAAGAACCAAGCTCAGAGAGCACCAGGAACTCCACACTTGGAAAACCTTTTAAACGCTCAGGAGGAAGAGCAAGAAGAGAGCTCTGAGCTTCACCCGGCCAACCAAGATCATGGTGGCAGCAACTGCCGGGGAGAAAGCATAGCATGCAGGCTGGCTTCCCGAAACCCATGACGGATCTGATGGATCAGTTGCTGCCATATTGATTTAGACTCTCTGGCTTTGGACCAAGGCAAAAATGAACCAAAGATATTCTCGGTTATGAAATTGATCCAAGGTGGTTTCTAGGTTCAAAAGAGGCACCAAAAAGGAAAAGGCAAGATAGAACAGCTGTCACAGCTCATGAGGGGGCAGTGACTTTTTGTGTGGGGGGGTATCTGTTGCCAAAGACAAACTCTCTCTGCTCCTAATCTCTCAAAGAGATGATTATCTGCAGTGATTTTACTCCTGGCTGAAGATGCCTTGGCCAACAAGCAATTGGAGAATCAGAGCTCTCTGTTCCCTCTGCATCCTACATTAAGGCAATGTTTGCTTCCCAGATCAACCCCAGTCATTTTGTTGCCCTTAAATAAACTCTGCTTGGGATGGTTTAGCACAAGGGTTGGCAACTGGAGACAAAATGCCTGAAACTGCACACTCGCAGGCACATGCTTCTTGGCCCAATGTCCTCTTGAGCCTTTCTGGAGGGCGCAAGGAGCCCTTTGGACACTGGCAGTCCTTCCTCCTGGATGCCAGGAGGAAGCAACCACAAAAACCGGGCTGCCTCGTCAACATGTTTTTTGCAATTCCCACCCTGGAGAGCTCTGTGCCATCCTCAAAAATCCCTGCTTGCAGAAACCAACCTGTGATGTTTCCTATTTTCGGTAGTCAGATTACGCAGCTTAAACCAAGAGGCCTCCTCATCAGCAACTTCTTCCACGCAAGGCCACTTTCAGAATGGAGGCGCCACGTCTTCTCTTTTACATTGTCTGCTGGCAAGGATATTAGAACAGATTCTGGCTCCTCCCTCCCCCCACCATTTATTTATTTCATTCATTTAGCTGACAACAAGGATAGAAAGGCATTTTCCATCAGCAGGCCAGATTTGACTCAGCTGCTGACCCCAAAGAGTAGACTGAGGAGGGCAACCTGAAACCCACGGGCTGTAGATAGCCTGAAGGTTAGATGATGTGGAACTCACCCTGCTATCAAGACCTCTGAAAAAGATATTTGTTTCGGCATCTAGTAAAGCTTCGAACCTGAGGTTTGGGAGAGGTGAAGAAGTCAGGGGAAAAGGGACAAGGAAAGAAAAGGTCCACCCATCCATGTTCAGCTTGGGACTGACTCATTGCTTGTTTCAGCTCCAGAACCTCCTGGAGACCCTACCCTTAGTTTGCTGGATCTGGCTGGGACTAATAATAATAATAATAATAATAAATGCAGGCCTCCGAGGGGTACAGGGGCATTTTTGATAAGGAGGTGATGTTAGGAGGAAATGTTGCTCTCCTGTTTGCTTCCTGTAGAATTTGGGGTTGGTTATAGAGCAAGAAAGTTGCATTTTGGCTATTTTGCACTGGTGATCAGGGACGCTGCTGCCAAATTTTGATGCCATCAGCTGGTGGTTCTGTGGGCACATGAAACGGGGTTGGGAGCAACAGCTGAAGGGGTCATCCACCCCTGGAATATTAAGATGAGGATTGATGCTCCAAACCTTCTGCAAAAATCGAGGGAAGAGAAGGCTGCCTTTTCAATGAAGCCAATCTCTCTTGACATGGGACCTGAACAGGGAAGCTAGGGTTCTCTGGCACCTGAAATTCACAGAGACCCAGAAACAGGGGCAGTGGTCTCTGCAGCGTATGGCCAAAAACATCAAGATGGCAGCCAGGATTGTGTGATCCGATGCACATTAAAACAGGTAGAGCTTTGATTGCAGCATCATGGCCTCCTCCTTGACTTTTTTGACCATACCCTGCAGACAGCAAAGCAAACTTTAAGCAATCTGTGTCTTACCACTGCATTTTCCCCCCTGGCTACTGAGAGGTTGGATCTGTTCCATGTTTGCCCCCAGCTCTGCAGCTTGCAGGGAGGTCAAAATAGGTGGTGGATCTATTACTTAACAATGCTTTTATGGCTGGTGTTTCTGACCACCTTCGGAATGCAACAGCGTTGATTAGGGCTGGGTGCCCTGCCAATCCTCCACCACCCACTGAATAATTCACCAAGGCCAGGGCTTTTCATTCCCATGCTTCTACCTTGCGGCTTGGAGAAAGCTAGGTCTCTTGGGTGCATTGGGGGAACCCTAAAAGATGATTCCCTCTTCCCGCCCTCCACGCCCCACCTTGGGTTCAATCCATATTGAGTAAAGTGGTTCTTCTTCAGTGGAAGCAGCAAGATCTCTCAGTGCCAGGGCCATGTAATGGCTGGTTTATACAGCACAGTAAGGCAGCCCAAGATGTGGATGGACGCTTAGCAGTCCAGGGTGACCTGGGAACTCAGCTTCTCACTGGGTTCACCCAACCCAGGTTACTGAAATAACCTGGGTTGGTTATTTTCTGAGTTTCTGCAATACCCTTAACTCTAATCAATTAGGCTGCAGCCACCAAATAGCAAGCCATGAGAAAACTCAAGGATAGCTTGTTGTGCAATTGCAGAAACTAGGTTTGTAACTGACCTGGTTGCACGTGGATGAACTCCAGCATTGTCTTAGCGTGTTGTGTAATCCAGGCCATTACATTAAGCCAAAATGTGGTTTATTTGTTTGATGTGTATGATGCCACCTTAACCCTGGTTTTGGATTCAGTGTGCTGCATGAACCCAGCCAACTAGTTTTTTCTCAGCCTGAGGGAGAGTGATTACCAGTGTCAGACTAGTCTGCAAGTGGTCAAGTCATTTGACGTGCCAAAAGCCCAGCTGGAGAGCTCTCCAAAATGGGAGGACCAGAAACCAAACTGTAATTGCAATTTATTGTCTTAATTTAGTTGGAACGTAGTGCTCCCTCCCCCAGTGTGTTAGAACTGCAGCTCTAACAATTCCCAGTGCATTCTCAATACATCTAGAGGGTGCCAAGGTGATATCTAGGCAATATGCAAACCAGCTTAGTCTCTTGTGTACCGTAAACCCTACCTGTCTGGTTGATTATGATTCAGTGGCTGCGTTCAGCCATCACACTTAACTTGAGTTTCAAAATCAAGCTATTTTCTGGGTCTGCACAATAAAATGACCCACAAAATAATCAAACAGGCTGGGTTTGCACAATATTCTAATTCACACTATGTTACTTACCATCTAGATGAAGCCTTTGAGAGAGGTCATCCATTGATTTGGGGTGAGATGCCATTAGTATAGTGATAACACTCAGCTGGCCATTGCCACCCAGGCTGAACCAGAGATATCATGGTAACCATGAGACAGTGTCTGGAAGCTCTCAGGGTCTCAACAGCAAAATCGACCAAACCACTTTTTACCAATAAGATCCAAGAACATCAGCTTGGCAGTGATCTGGTTGGGGTGGGACTTGATCTGGGGCCCTCTTGGACTTGCATTGCTGCATAAGTAGCATGTGGAGGCCATGGCCAGTCATAGGGCTCTTGCCAGCTTCAGTTGGTATGGATATCATTGACAACCCTACCTGGACTAGGTTGCATTGGCAATGATCGCTCCTGCTCTGATCATCACACAATTGGATTACGGTAACACACTCTACACGGGACAGCCTTTGGGGACAATCTAGAAGCTGTAGCAGGTCCAGAATGAGGCAGCTTGATGGCTGATGGGGCAATTCTGATGTGGAAGGTTAACGCTACTGCTAAATTAATTGTGGACCCCGTGGCTTGGAACTTCTTTCACTTGGAATTTTGTGCCAAAATACCCACTTCTTGACATTTTGAAATGCTGCCAAAACACCCTATTTGAGGGGCTTCCAGATGAGGAATTACGGTGAACTAGATGTCCCTGAAGGAGCAGGAATGGCATTGTGGTGGAGATCAGCAGCCAGATGGTGAATTCTGCCCGGTGCTGTCTTTCCTGATAAAGGAGAGATTATGAGATCGCCCACCTGCACTCTGGACACCTGCTCCTCATGAGTAGACTGCAGGAACTGAGGTTTTTGTGGTTGGCTCATGAGTTCAGCGGCTGGGAGTCAAGGGATTTCATCCAAGCTCACAACTGTGATGCAGTCTATATGGACACAAGATTTGCACAAGCCTCACTTTCTTAAACATTTTTGGATGTAATTAATTTACAGCTAAAGAGAGATTTTCTCAGCAGCAGGATAAGAGATTTCTACTTGGAAAGTCGACATTCCTTCTGGATTAAAAAGGAAAAAACAGGGTTTTAAAAATTCAAAAAGTTTTGGCAAAAAGCTTAACAAGGAGTGGAGATAGGAAAGTTTAAAACAGGTAAAGGGGGCAGTTTTTTTGAAAGATTATTTTTGGTGAAAGTGTTTTTGAGTAAAGTGGAATTAAAACAGACAACAAACTGGACCTTCGTGGGGATGTTTTTTGTTTACTATTAAAAAGTGCAGACGATTGGTGGATTTTACAAAACAAAAGATAAAGGTAATAAGAGCCAGACTGTGATGCTGACTGTAACTACAGAGTGCCATTTGAGACAAAAGTATTAAGAGCAAAGTAAAAAACCAAGAATAAAATATAAACTTTTACAGGATGCCAAAGAAAGAGGTGGGTTAGGTTTTCCAGATTTAAAGTTATATTTTGATGCTTGTTCTTTGGTATGGATGAAAGAATGGGTGACTCGAAAAAACAAGAGGCTATCGGAATTAGAAGGTCATGAGTTAAGATTCAGATGGCATGGATATTTATGGTATGATAAAGTGAAAGTTAGTATTGATTTCAAGAATCACTTCATCAGGCGTACTATATTGAGAATCTGGAATAGATACAAGGTAAGATTCCAAAAATTCCTCTGTGGTTGTCACCCCAAGAAGCTTTTTACAGAAGAGAAATGACACTTAAGCAACCATGGTTGATGTATGCAATTTTGTAATCGGTTTCTGAAGGAGAACCTAACCTGAAGAAGAGAGAAGAATTAGAACTGGAAGGTTGTGTTTGCCAATGGTTTACATATGCACAGTGGCTGGAAAGATTTAAATTAGATAAGAAAAGTTATGAATTTACCACTGAGAAAACTGAGTTTGAATATGCCTTGAGTATTAATGATGAACAACTTATTGCTAAAATGTATAAACTTTTGTTAATGATGAATTTGGAAGATGAATATGTTAAAGACTGTATGGTTAAATGGGCAAAGAACTTTGGATATCACATAATACTGGATCAATGGGAAAATATGTGGAATAAAGGGTTAATGTTTACTCTTAATTATACATTAAAAGAAAACTTTTATAAAATGATGTACCATTGGTAATTGACACCAGCTAAATTGTCAAAGATGTATAAAGGAACTTCAAATGTTTGTTGGAAATGTAATCACTGTGAAGGTGCATTTTATTATCTATGGTGGACTTGTGAAAAAGCTAAGAAATATTGGAACATGATATGTATTCTGATTCAAAAGATTCTGAAAATGTATTTGCAATTGAAACAGAGACCTTCTTTTTAGGTATGATGGATAAACAAATGGAAAGACAACACAGACATTTACTTCTCTATATGATAACTGCGGCAAAACTTTTATATATGCAAAAATGGAAGGAGTTACAAATACCTACAGCCGAAGATCATTGACTATGCAAAAGCCTTTGATTGTATGGATTACAACAAACTGTGGCAAATTCTTAAAGAGATGGGGGTACCTGATCACCTTGCCTGTCTCCTGAGAAATCTGTATGCGGGCCAAGAAGCAACAGTTAGAACTGGTCATGGAACAACCGATTGGTTCAAAAAAGGGAAAGGAGTATGACAAGGCTGTATACTGTCACCCTGCTTATTTAACTTATATGCACAGTACATCATGAGAAATGCCAGGCTGGAAGAATCACAAACTGGAATTAAGATAGCAGGGAGAAACATCAGTAACCTCAGATATGCAGACGATACCACCCTAATGGCAGAAAGTGAAGAAGAACTAAAGGGCCTCTTGATGAGGGTGAAGGAGGAGAGTGCAAAAGCTGGCTTGAAACTCAACATTAAAAAAACTAAGATCATGGCATCTGGACCCATCAATTCTTGGCAAATAGAAGGAGTAGAAATGGAAGCAGTAACAGACTTTATTTATTTGGGCTCCAAGATCGCTGCAGATGGAGACTGCAGCCATGAAATTAAAAGATGCTTGATTCTTGGGAGGAAAGCTATGGCAAGCCTAGACAACATATTAAAAAACAGAGACATCACCTTGCTGACAAAGATCCGCATAGTCAAAGCTATGGTTTTTCCAGTAGCAATGTATGGCTGTGAGAGCTGGACCATAAGGAAGACTGAGCGCTGAAGAATTGATGCCTTTGAACTGTGGTGCTGGAGGAGTCTTAGGAGTCCCTTGGACTGCCAGAAGGTCAAACCAGTCAATCCTAAAGGAAATCGACCCTGACTGCTCATTGGAAGGATTGATAATGAAGCTCAAGCTCAGATACTTTGGTCACCTAATGCGAAGAGAGGACTCTTTGGAAAGGACCCTGATACTGGGAAAGATTGAAGGCCAAAGGAGAAGGGGAAGGCAGAGGATGAGATGGTTAGATAGCATCACTGAAGCAATGAGCATGAAACTGAGCAAACTCCGGGAGGCAGTGAAGGACTGGAAGGCCTGGCGCGATGTGGTTCATGGGGTCACGAAGAGTCGGACACGACTTAACAACTGAACAACAATAACAAAACAGCCGAAGAATGGATACTGAAATTAATGGAACTGGCAGAGATGGTGAAACTGACTACTTTGCTTAAAGAGATTTGTCTAGATTTGTTTCTAACTGGAAACCACTCTTGGACTTTTTGCTTGACACTCAAAAAAATGCAATTTTGATTTTGGGATTTGATGATTGATGTTATACCTATAGAAATATCTTGTACAAATCATATGTATTGTTGAAATAGATTGACTCCATGAATTTTTTCAAAAGTTAGACTAAAAATTATTTTCTACTATGTAAATTTTTAGGTACTGGAGTAAGAGGTGAATATATTTTACATTTATACCTGTAACAAGGAAAGTTGGAAGCTACCTTTCTTTTTCTATGCCTTTTCTTCACTGATCTTTTTTTTCTTTCTTTTTTTCTTTTTGGACCTTCTTGTATTTTAACTTTTTGGAAATTTAATCAAATGTATTAAAAATAAATAAATAAAAAGGAATGGAGTTGTTTTGCATATAAATCCCCAACTAAAACCAGAACGTATTGACTGATGACCAATTGAGGTGGAAGTTAATTTGCATGGGATTAAGACTCTGATTTTGGGAATTTATGCCCCAAATGAGGATAAAGTACTGTTCTATAAAGGACTTATGGAGAGACTAATAGCTTTCTCTTATGAAAATTGGCATTTGATGGGGAATTGGAATGGAGTATTCTCCCCACAACCGGATAGAATTTCTGAGAAAAATATTAAAACCATGTAAATTACCAAAAGTTTTCTTTGATTTGATGGACAATTTAGGGCTTGTAGACATATGGAGACAGAAAAATGGCAATTCAAGTGAGTATAACTACTTTTCTGAAAGACATCCTTTTCAAGAATAGATACGATATCGATTTCAAAGAATTTGGTTACTAAGATTTCTAAAGTAGAGATTTTACCAGATCCCTTATGAAAGGGATTTCCTTTCATAAACCAAACTCACAGGGATACTTTTTGTGATCATATCCCTGTGAGTTTGGTTTATGAAAGGAAATCCCTTTAGATGGAGACTAAATGAAATATTGTTAAGAAAGAAGCAATAGTGGAGGATTGTACAAAGAAATTAAAAGAATTTTTTGAAAATAATTTAAACAAAGGTACTGATTTAAGAATGGTTTGGGATGCAAGTAAAGCTTTTATCAGAGATTATTTTATACAACATATTAGTAAACTCAAAAAGAAGAGGCAAGAAAAAACACAAGCTATTTTGGATGAGATAAAGAGGGGGAAAAAAAAAGAATTAAAGAAATTTCCCAAGTAGTATTTCTCAAAAAATTAAGCTTTTACAATAACAGTTATCTATGCTAACAGTAAGAGAAATGGAAATAAAAATGAACTATGTAAAGCAAAAAACAAACAAACAAACCTTTGAGTTTGCAAACAAACCAGGGAAACAGTTGGCATATAAATTACAAAAAGAAGAAGAAAAGAAAATGATATTGAAACTACCAGAGGGAGATAGCGTGGCCATGCAAAAAGCATTTCATCAATATTATTGTAACTTTTATAAAGTGACATCTCACTGGAGAAAATAGATGAATACCAAAAGAAACAAAATTTCCCAAGGATTACAGAGGAACAGAAACAGATTATGAATGGACCCATAAAAATAAGGGAAGTTTCTGAAGCTGTTAAAAAATATTAAAGCAAGAAAGGTACCTGGTCCAGATAAATTATTGGGTTCTTATTATAAATATCTTGAGGATGAACTTTTATAACTTTTACAAAATATGATGAACTCTATCTTTCAGGGAGGAAAGTTGCTGGAGTATTGGGAAGAGGCCATTATTGACCATGGGTTTTTTTGGAGTCTCAGAGTTTAGCTGTCTCTTAGCGATAGCTATTTGGTCAGCAATATTTGGACTATTGGAGGTCCTCTGATCCATAACATTGGCGGTATCTGTCCAAGAGTGATAAGGACTGAAAGACCATTCACAGGGCATGTTGTTTTCCTTTCCATTTTCTTTCATGTCACTGCCCTGGTCATCAGAGTTTATTGGGGTTACACCCCTGGACAAAAAGCCAGTAATTCTTGACTGTTTTTGAGATTTAATGTACACGTCCACATCTTCAGTTACTGGACATAACCTCTTTTGTTTATAACCCTCTGCAGTGAGGACCATTGTTTTAGTACCTGGGCCTTTTCTTCATCAGCTCAGTTTGTAAACCGCTTTCAATAAGTGCTTGCAGAAGCTCTACAAAGAGGAGGCTATTACTTTAAGAGCATAGTTTGAAATTGCAAACTATCTCTTTACAATATTCCTCAGACCCTGTCTAGTTTAGATAGCAAACTTTACAACCTTCCAATTTCTTTATATTCAGTTGTAATCTTCAAATGGAGTGTTAGAGCCCACACACTTTAGTATCACCTTCAGGACACCAATACAGAACCTTAACCAGGTTTATTTCCAAGGGTTTCAGATAATTTACAAGGCTTTCTCTTTCTTTTACTCTGTCCTCCCTCTGAGCAACCCAAGATAAAGTTTCATAAATAATATGCTTTAGAGATTATGCTCTAAAAGGGGGTAACTATAATAAAGACTCAAAAGCTCATGTAAACTCTGGCTGTTTCATCCTCCACACCCCCTGGAAATCCAACATTCCCACAAGAGGTATTAGTTGAGCACTAATACCTAAAGAGGAACAAGATTTGACTTTAACAAGACATAATAGGCCGATATCATTATTGAACAATGACAAGTTGTTTACAACAATTCTGGCTGACAGACTGAAAACAATTTTGAAAGAATTTATTCACGAGATTCAATGTGGGTTTTTACCTAAAAGACAGTTAAAGGACAATCTAAGAAATGTGTTGGATATTTTGGAATATTTTGAGCAACATCATGAAAAAGGAGCCACATTGATTTTCTTAGATGCGGGGAGAAGGCCTTTGACAATTTGATTTCGGTTTTCTTGTCCAAAGTTTTGGAAGATATGAACTTTGGAGAGAACTTTATAAAATGGGTAAGATCGATTTATACTTCACAGAAAGCGCAAATAATTGTTAATGGAGATTTAACAAAGCCTTGGGAGATACAAACAGGAACAAGACGGGGATGCCCATTGTCCCCTCTCCTGTTTATTTTGGTTCTTGAAATACTCAGTAGAGATATAAGACAAGATGAGAGAATTGTGGGAGTAAAGATTAAAAAAAGCAACTTATAAGTTAAGGCTTTTGCAGATGACTTGGTATTAGTTCTGGAAGATCCTTTAAAGGGAATTGAAACATTAATGGAAAAACTAAATGGATTTGGTGCAGAATTTGGTGGATTTGAACCTGCTAGTGATATGCAGGTTCATTCCCTGCAAAAAGTAAGACAGTTTAGTTTTTAAATAAGAATCTAAGTAAACAGTCCTTTCTGTAGAATAGAGCTTGCCGTCAAAGAGGATATGTGCAATGTCTTCACAGCTGGTACACCACAGATACACAGTCTTTCTTCAAAGGGAACTCCATGAAACCTCCCATATCTTACTATGGAATCTAGTTGTTCAAAACAAGCTCTAGAAAAAGCAGTTCTAACATATTGAGGCATATAAGATGCTGAATACATTTCTAACTGGGAAGCTGATTTGTGTTGAGTCAGACACTTCAAGGACTTAACATATTTAAGGGATGCAATATCCTCTTGGGCAGCCACATCCATGACCCTCTGCTTGAAACTTTTCTTGGCCTTCAGATCTGATTGGACTGGGAATTGGATGGAGAATCCATATCGTGAGATGGCATTTGAAAGTTGGGTAGCCCAAGTGCAAGGAGACATATTACGCAACTGCTCTTCAAAACAAAGCTTGGGCAATCTTGCTGGGTCTATAGATAAGATCTCCAGCCAATCGTCGAATACTTTAATTACTAGATGGCTTTGTATAGGGAGTATTACCCAACTCTGCCCTTACTGCTGGAGTTGGTGTAGACTAGTCCACCCCCAAGATGCATTTCAAAAAAGCGGAGTGTACCTGTTCCATTAAGGGGGTATTTATACATCCCCACAGTTCTGCACTATATGTAATCATTGGGACTATTTCCCTCTTATATACCTTTATGATTGGAATTAGAGAACTTGGGTAGCTGTGGTTGGTCAGCTGCCTTGTGGCGCTGGTACAGGCTGTAGGCCTTAAAGAACTCCTCTTAAAATGTGGGACCCAGGAATCTGTTTCTGTAAAAACAAGTCCTAAGTATAGATAGGACTTAATCTAATCTATATGTTTCTATCAGGGCTAGGATATCCTATCCTAGTCCGCCTCTTCCGGAAAACCACTATCTTGGTCTTGGACTTATTGATGTTCAGGTAGTTGAGTGCACAGTATGAACTAAGCCTACACAGCCGTCTTCTGATCTCCACCTGGGTGTATGACATTAATACCATGTCATCTGCGTAAAGCAGAATATTTACATGTTTATTTTTAACTTTAGGTATACGCATACTGGTTGAATGAAGGAACTTTGGGATATTGTTAATGTAGAGATTAAAAAAAATGGGATCCAGTATGCATCCTTGACTGACCCCTTTATTGGTACTAATTATCCCTGTTAGGGAACGGTATGGTCCTGTGCGTACCCTCAGGCATGAGTTTGAATATAATGCCTTGATTAAAGAGAGGAGTCTAGGATCCATGCGCGGGTCCGTAGGTTTCTTCTAAAGAAGGTCAGGCGGCTGTGAAAAAGACAAACTTCATGTGGATGATTACTAAAAATGCACTGAAAATAAAACTGCTGCTATCGTATTGTACCACGCAAACTTGAAATCCACATGTAGTTCTGAACAATAAAAGTGAAAAGAAAAATTATAGCGTGGGAGATGTGGAAGGAAAAGAAGAAAGCAACTGAAGGGAAAGGTGTTTTATAAAATGTTGCATGATGTGGGATCGGATCCTTTCCCCTTATGTTTAGTTTATTTACTTGTCCTTGGCTGTCAATATATATTTACCACGCAGATGACATGGTAAAACTATATATTTATAGTTATTGTTTACTTTTACTGAATTTCTAACTTTATGTAAGCCACCCAGAGTTGCTGTTGTGAGTTGGACAGCCGTATCAAGTGACATAAATAAAAACGTATTTTAATCTCAGTAATGTATATACAGGTAGTCCTCACTTAACGACCACAATAGGATGGGAAAATTCATTATTAAGGGGGGTAGTTGTTAAATAGGTCATGCCTGATTTTATGACCTTTTTTGCAATGGTCATTAAGCAAATCACCACGGCCATTAAACAAATCACACAGTTGTTAAGCAAATCATGCAGTTCCCCATTGATTTTGCTCACTGGAAGCTGGCTGGGAAGGTTGCAAATGGCAATCATGTGACCCTGGGATGCTGCAACTATAAGTGCGAGCTGGTTGCCAAGTGCCTGGATTGTGATCACATGACTGTGGGGTTGCTGTGACAGTTGTAAGTGTGAGGACCAGTTGTAAGTCCCTTTGTTCAGCACCACTGGAACTTTGAATGGTCACTAAATGAATGGTTGTTAAGTGAGGACTACCTGTATACTTTATTGTCCTATTGTACCACTAGGTAATATGTTTATGTATACATGTATAAGTGTGTGTGTGTGTACACTAATTCTATATATGGACAGAGAAGGTTCTCTGTCTCTCAGTTATCTAATTTTGTAGATTAATAAGAGAGTACTACATTACTATTTCCCGGAATGCCTAAATTACCTTCTGGAATTCACTGCCACAGGATGTGGTAAGGACCACTAGCTTGGAGCCAAATATTGTGTGGTTCTAGATGAAGTTGTGCTATGTTTATTTTTTAAATTCTCAATAGTTGGAAGAGGGTCCCTCGGTCAGGAAGGGTTCAGTAGCTCAGATGGAGAAATGTTGGTATCTAATGAACTATCAAGGAGGAGCTAACCTCGCTCATTCTTTGAGCAACCTGCCATGTCTCTCAAGAGGCTGATTCTTAAATTGCCCGATCTTTATATCAGCTCCTCTGGGGAAAGGGTGTCAGGAACATACATCTCCTGTTACCAGCAGTCTGGAAAGAGAGACAAAATGAAAGTATCCAAAGCCCCTTGGGAAGCCCCTTAAAGCAGCCCTCTATTACTCTGTTCATTTTAATTTTTACAAATGTTTCTTCTAATGCAGCACTCAGAGCACATTACAATGTTCAAAGGCAATGCCAGATTTATGCTGCGACGGACCTTTTTAAAGTACATCTTTCTGCTGATTTATTGCCTATACTTCGTGTCCTTTAGCTGCTCTTCTAAGGTGTCATTCTTTTTAAATTTTAAATTGTATTTTTAGAACATTGCAGGCTGCCTAGGAAAAACGTATGGGAAATAAAGTAAGAAATGCTCTGAGTGTGGTAAATAACTTACATGGACGCTTTTATGTGAAGACCCAGCTCTCTAGAAAAGGCTCTAATGCTGGGAAAGGTGGAAGGAAAGAGAAGAAGAGGAAGACCAGCAGTAAGATGGATGAACTCGGTTACAGTGGCGATGGGTGCACCACTGGAAGACCTGAAGGACCAGCCTAGGGACAGATTGTCATGAAAAAGGTCTATCCATGCAGTCTCCAATGGATGGTACATCTAACTATCTATCTATCTATCTTGGACACATTATGCAAAGACCTAGATTTCTGGAGAAGTCTAGAAAGGTGGAAGGAAAGTGAAAAGAGGACGACCAGCCACAGGGTGGATAAACTCAGTTACAGTGGTGATGGGTGCATCGTTGGAAGACATGAAGGACCAAGCTGGAAGTAGATTGACTTGGCGAAGGTCTATCTATGTGGTTGCTAAGAGTCAACAATGATTTGATGGCCCATAATAATGGGAAATAAGATAATTGGAGCTCTTAGTACAAGGTGTTGACAGGATGACTCTCAGGTCAGGAACACGGCAATTCAGGGATGCAATTTGTTCAAAGAGAAAAGCACTATAAAGGGGTAAAGAGGTGCACTGGATGTTGAAAATATCCAGTCCTGCTCCGTGACCCAAGTGAATGAATTTGGCAATGCTGTATAGAGCACTTGGGCTAGCATAAATAGAAGAAAGAAGGAAGATGATTTCCACATCACGTCAAAGGATCATTCTGCTGTATCTTGCTTTGGCCAAGCACCACTTCAAGTACTATGTCCAGTTCTGGACACCAAACTTCAAGAGGTATTGAGAGAAATTGGAACAGGTTCAGAAAAGGGCAAGGAAGATGATCACAGGACAGTAAGACAGGGTTCCTCAACCTCAGCAACTTTAAGATGGGTGGACTTCAACTCTCAGAATTCCCCAGCCAGCATGGGTGGCTGGGGAATTCTGGGAGTTGAAGTCCACCCATCTTAAAGTTGCTGAGGTTGAGGAATCCTGCAGTAAGAGATGGAAGGAACCTGAAAAGTGAAAGCCAAGAGGGGATAGGATAGTCCTCTTTAAAGATTTAAAAAGATACCATACAGAAGATCAAGGCCTTTTCTTGCTCATTCCAGAGTATAGGACACAGAATAATACATAGTCTTAAATAACAGGAAGGCTGCAGGTTCTTACTGAGTGAACCAATATAATAATAATAACCAAGGAAGGCGATAGTCTTCCTTTTATTGGACACCTTCAAGTGGAGGTCCGTGACACGTTGGCAGGAGACCTTCTGTTCTGAGCAGAGCATCAGACTTGCTGATCTGAAGCCGTGTTTTCCAAAGTTAGCAACTATAAGATGGGTTGGCTTCAACTCCCTGAATTCATGCTGGCTGGGGAATCCTGGGAGTTGAAGTCCACCCATTTTAAAGTTGCTAAGTGTGACAAATACTGCTCTAAAGGGTCACTTCCACCCCTGTCATTGTAAGTGCAGTGCAAATAATTAAAATAATCCTTTGTTGCAAGGGTTGGAATTTGCCCTAGGGCAGTTACATCTTGTTTTACTGAAAGTCCTTTTGGAATCCTTTACAGTAAGAATAAAACAAATCCAAGATAGACATACAGCAAATAAATAGTGCCAGTTTGGTGTAGCGATTACGGTGCTAGCCTAGAAACCAGGATATGGTGAATCCTAGTCCTGCCTTAAGCATGAAAGCTGGCTGGGTGACTTGGGGCCAGTCCCTCTCTCTCAGCCCTATCCACCTCACAGGGTTGTTGTTGAGGGGAGAATAGGAGGAGGAAGGAGTATGAGTTACGTTTGCTGCCTTAAGTTTTACATGTGTATGCCTGTGTGTGATAAATGTAACATTTTTTAAAAGATTTGTTTATCCTGCCTTGCTTATTTTTATAAATAACTCAAGGCGGCGAACATATCTAATACTCCTTCTTCCTCCTGTTTTCCCCACAACAACCCTGCGAGGTGGGCTGGCCCCAAGTGACCCAGCTGGCTATCCTGCCTAAGGCAATTTTGTTTGTTTTTGATCAGTTGTTCCTTTTTTTACTAACAAAGATGCTGAGAGTGGGGTTTGGTGATTCTACAGAGTTTCCTCTGTTTTATAACTGGCTTCCAGCTTGTTCACCATTCGATAGGTGTAGAATTATTTGGGCTCATTTATGAAAGGGAAATGGTAATTCTTGCCTTTCTATTCTGTAATACAGGAGTGTGGGAGGTTTTCATTTTTTTCCCCCTTCATTTGGGAAAATAATCAGTCAAAAGTGGGCAGAGGCACCTTTTCCTCTCTCTCTTCCCCATCCAGCCGGTGGCAGGATGGCGATGGTGGTGGAGGAAGGTCAGGGGCCTTCAAGTGGGGAAAAGCACCGGTTGCCCACTCCTGTGTGAAGAGCAAGAAAATTCTCTGGATGCCATCTCCAGTCACCATCAATTCCATTTTGCATTTGTTTTCCTGTCCAATTGAAGCAGGCTCCTCCCAATTAATCAGCTAGTAGTTGATCTATTAAGAAGATCCATTAAACTGAGCACTCCATCGCCTTTCAAAGCTTTGGCACCGCTTTCACAAAACCAAGCATGGGAAGAGTTGCCAACTTTGTACATCACCCCAAACTTCTGCTTTTCACAGCCTTCTGATTTGCGCATACCGCAAAACTGGATGATCTTCCCCTGGGGGGGGGGAGGCAGACTTTGCCTTTTAATATCTACCCGTCTGTCGAAGGCACAAGAGCAAAGGGGGGGGGTTCTACTAAGTTGGCATTCTTGCCTATCTTCTTGTCTGCATGTGGACTCAAAAGGGCTCCCTGCCAAGGTGGCACCCTAATTTAGAAAGATGCTTGTCTGCCTTGCTAACGTTATGAGTCCAATATTATCCAGTCTACAACCCCCCCCCCCAACCTAATGTGTGATAAATGTATGGAACTGCAACTCAACTGACTGAGTACAACACTCAATCAGGCCATCATCTGCACATGCTAAATTTGTTTACTGTTAACCCGGGTTAGTAATTTTTTGTGGCTTAACGAGTACTGTGAACCCACCCATTTGATTAGTGTACCGTTCAAGCTACTGTACAAAAGGCAGAACGTTGCTTATTTTAGTAACTAGGGTTCAGTGTTCTGTGAACTTGGCATGATTGCCAGTCACCTGGGAATTTTAGGAACTGCAGTCCTGCACTAGAATTTATTTCTTGATATTTCTTTTGTAATTTCCCTTTCTACGGACACCCGTTTGAAAATGACTCCGGAGGGCATCTGACTGGGGAATAATACCATAATCCAGGCGAATGAGCCACCAACACATAACACAAACTAGAATTATACACAGTGCTTTATCCATACATTACTGTATACAGCGAGTGCCGAATATGGAACACGGTTACATTTAGCAAAATCACTGAGAAAGTAAGCACTTGTGAAACGGGTACATTTTGCATGCCATTTCGTAAAAAGCCCAAAGCGCTTTGCAAAATACAATCCAGTAAAATAACACATTAAGCAATGGATAAAAACAGACATTAAAACATTGTACTGTATAAAATATGTAAAATAGCATTAAAATGAACCACCATTACCAGAACCACCACATGGATAGACACACCAAGCCCTGATGAAGACAGCAACAAAGTTTTTTGCAGCCCTTTCCAGAAAACAAGCTCCAAAATTGCACTCATTTTACAGATTGTGTACAGTGATGACGATTATATGCCATCAAGTTGTTTTTGACTCCTAGCAACCATAGAGATAGATTTCCTCCATGAGGATCTGTACCTAACCTGGTCTTTCAGGTCTTCCCATGGTGCATTCATTGCCACTGTAACTGAGTCCATCCATCTTGCTGCTGGTCCTCCTCTTCTTCTCTTTCCTTCCCCCTTTCCCACCATCAGAGCCTTCTCCAGAGAGCTGGGTCTTCGCATCATGTGTCTGAAGTGGGATAATTTGAGCCTGGTCATTTGTGCTCAAGTGAGAACTCTGAGTTGATTTGTTCGATGATCCATCCGTTTATTTTCCTGGATGTCCACAGTATTCTCAGGAGTCTTCTCCAACACCCCAGTTCAAAGGTGTCAATACTCTTCCTATCCTGCTTCTTCTAAAGTCCAATGTTCACTTCTGTAGCGTGTCACAGGGAACACTGTGGCTTGCACGATTCTGATCTTTGTAGGTATAGACCAGTGTTGTCCAAACTTGGCCACTTTAAGATGAGTGGACTTCAACTCCCAGAATTCCCCAGCCAGCATGGCTGGCTGGGGAATTCTGGGAGTTGAAGTCCACTCATCTTAAAGTGGCCAAGTTTGGACAACACTGGTATAGAGCCATCACTTTGAATCTCTTTTCCAAGGCCTTCATGGCTGCTCTACCAAGGGTGAGCGCATGACGTATTTCTTGACTGTTTGTCCCTTTACTGTTGATGGTTGATCCTACAAGCCAGAAGCTCTCCACCACTTTGATATCTTCATTGCCAATTCTAAGTCTGGTTGTTCTACCTGCTGTCATTTGTTTGGTCTTCTTATATTTCATGTGAGTCCCATTTTTTCCACTTTGCTTTGAGCATTGCTTTCCCTCATCTAACGGGTACACAAACCAAACCAGAAGCCCTGTCCTCCCACGGACTTCATCGAAATCCCCAAATCGCCAGCTGACTGTAACTGATCATGGCCAAGGAGGAAGCAATTAAATCAACTGCCTTAAATTAAAGACATTCCCTTGAATGGAATTAAATCACATCCAATGTTTGTCCTGGCCGCGCTCACCAAAACTCTGAAAGCTCCAGCGTGCGGCCAAAGCTGCTCCCGTCTAGCGGAAGGGAAAGCTGAAACGCTGGAAACCAAACGCAGCTCAGAGGTCCAGAACCAAGAGACCCATCGGGCTGAGCCGAACCTTGGAATTCCTGGAGGGAGGCCTGCTTCAGGCGTTGGGGGGAGTTAGACGGGGCGGGGGGGGGGCGGGACGCAGGACCTGCTGAACGGAATAGGGAAACCCCGGCAGGGAGCAGACGCTCGCCAGGCGGACCGATGGCTCGTCGGAGGGAACTTTTCAAGCCCTGTTCGCGTCTCTTCCTTCGCGTCGGAGATTGAAAGTCGCGCTTCCTCCCCCGCGCCTCAGTCGTCTACTCGGGAGGAGGAGGAGGCGGCGGCGGCGGGCGTGGCTGCTGGGCGCCCTGCCCCTTCAGCGTGGAGGGTTTGCCGCGTCGTCGGAAAGACGAGCCGGCGAGGGGGGAGGGAGAAGGATGCCATGTGAGTCGGGGAAGCAAAAGGCAGGTGGAAAAGCCAGCAGGATGGAGAGGGGCCGAGGGAAGAGGAGGAGAAAGAGCCAGCGGCGGCGGCAGAAGCTGTTGCCGCCACCGCCGCCGCTGTTTTCCCCGGCCGCGCTCTTGACACTGTCCAGCTCTCCAAAGCGCAGCGCCCCGTAGACCCGGCAACTCTTCTAAACTTGGGCGTAGGCGGAGAAGCAGCACCCAGCCGAGGAAGCGGGGGGGATCCGCGTTCCTCCAGTTGCCTCCCCCCCCCCCCGCCTTTCCCGGATGGCTTAGAGAAGCGGCGGGGCGCCGTGGCCGAGGCGGGGAGCGCGCAGCGCTGCTCGGCGAGAGTCCCCCGCGTGCGCCCAGGGCGCATCCCGCGGCGGAATCGCGGGCGCTGCCTGCCGCCTGAGCCCGGGCGGGCGGACGGGCGGGCGAGGCTCGCCCTCCATCCTCGCTGCCGAGGGAACGGAGGCTCCGGGAGGCTGGCGCCAGCGGGCAGGAGCGCGGCGGAGCCGCTCAGCCCTCCAGCAGCTGGGCCATGCCGGGCTGACCCGCCGCGGGGCTCACCCCTCTCCATGCCGTGAGCACGGTCGCCTTCCCTGTCCAGCGCGATGGCCGGGGCTCCCGGCGGGGACCACTCCATGCTGCCTCCGTCCGCGATCCCCGGCGGCGGCGGCGGCGGCGGCGAAGCCCCGCGCGTGGAATTCGTAGCCCTCACCGCCGTGCACACCGAGAAGAGCGACGCGAGCCCCGCCGCCGCCCCCGCCGCCGGAAGCAGCCCCAGGCGTCTGGGGCTCCTCGGGACTCCCTTACCGGCCCCACCGGGGGGCTCCGGCGCTCGATCCGCGACGCAGAAGCGTTATCGCCGTCTTCAGAACAGCCTCTACAATGTGCTGGAAAGACCCCGAGGCTGGGCGTTCACCTATCACGCCTTCATGTGAGTCTTGCCCTGTTTCCCCCTCTCCGGTCGAGAACTCTTTCAGGGGTCCCGGTCGCTCCCTGGATCTCTCTTGGGCTGTCAGCGGTGCTCCCCCCACCTTCGCTCCGCGCGTCCGAGTCATTCAACCCCTTCTGGTCTGGTGAGAGGGCCGCAGTTAAGGAGAAGGCGTCCCGATGGCTGTGTTCCCACAACGCAGGGAACCTGCTCACCGGACTGACCCATTTTCTAAGCCGGGCACAGTTCAACAAACGAACCCGACTGGTTGGGTTCGTGCTCGTGCTAAACCTCAAAGAAATTAACCAAGGTTAACACTGGCCAAGCTTAGTATGTGTGAATGTTGCCCTTAGATCATTAAGTGGCCAGGTAAGTGCCTTGCATGAACGCAGCCACTATCTTTGTGTTTTCCTCCGTGACCCTCCTCCCCACCGAAATTAAGATGCATGTCAGATTATTCCACCATATAGTTTAAACCTTGGGGGAGGAACTTTTTGGTGGGGGACATGGTGGTTCATTTGTACGACTGTAGACACACATCACAGCAAGACCTCTGTGACTGTTTAATTTCTTGGTTAAATGTTGGGTAAGTATATATAAAAAAACCGTTCTCTTAGGACAGTGCTCCATCTATCTGATGAACTGGCGTTGGGTCTAGAAAAGCTTATGCAACAATTCTTCCAAAGGCCTTTACAGCGTCCTTACAGACTATTGAAAAGCGCTTGCAAGTTGCTCTTGGTAGGATCCTATCGTTCAGCCGGGCCAAGCACCGGTCCACACCTGTCCGTTTGTTCATGGGTCTTGCCTTATTCCTGTAGGCAGAGGAAAGTTCAGCAGGCATGCTTGTGCGTGAGAGCGGCGCCTCTGAGTTTTTCACACGGGAGCCTTGGATGAGGCTAAACTGCACAGCTTCTGAATGGGAAGCTCCTGCTAAATCCAACCCAAAGGTTGGAACCCAGCCTTTCCCAAAAGGATGCTCACCAGGTGGGCTGGACCGCAGCTTCAAAATTCTTAGCCAAGATGTCTGGGGGTCATCAGACGGGACAAGATTTATTAGCAAGGTCTCCTTCCCTCCCCCCATCACACATCTATAAAATTTAAAAAAAACAAAACAGTTTTCAGTCAATTCATTCTGACCGCTGAAAAGAAAAGGGTAAGTGCCCCCTCCCTGGCCCCCTCCCCACATCTCTTGGGGGCCTTTTCTCCAACTTTTAAGAAGCAGTAGATAGGTTAGCTGCTCCATTGTTGAAGCAAGGCAAACCCCAATGCATGGAAAGACTGATTTCTTCTTTGGCAAAGTACGTCCTCTTTCTTCCCCATTCTTCTGTGGCCAGATACACGTTCCTGGTTATGACCTTTGCTTGTGTAATCTTGTGTGGCGTCCCACCCCACCTTGAAGTGATTCCGACATGCAGGCGACTACCATGATTTTTCTGCTCTGTCTAACTGGTGGCTGAAGTGGCAAGATGATTCCGGGGAAGAGCCTATATCTGTATCGTATCATCAGACTCAGATTATTGTCCTTGGGAGGGAGAGCCTGGCTTGATATCCTGGTTTAGGATCTCATAAATCTCTGCTGAGTGCTGGAGGATCATGGGGGACATAGTCCACCCTGGAAAATCTGGAGCCTAGAAGCCACTCTTCTTGCTGATCAAAGGATCAAAAAATCATTGGCACAAGGATTGTTCTATATAACTCCGAAGCTCACGTGGCTTTTAACGGAGAGAAGTCGAGTCAGGAAGGTGCCCTGGGCTTTAAGAGTTGTGCGAATTCCAGACAGTGACTCTGACTGCAGCCGCGCAAGGCACTTCACCAGCTCAGTTACAAACCGAGCTGCTGTTTTCACTCAACGTGCTAAACTAATTGTTTTTGACAGGTTGATTTCTTTCTTTGTGGCTTAACCTGTTGTATGGACTTGGTAGGTTGGGTTAGTTTTATGTATCCACATTGATGAATTTAGTAACTGAGTTAACTTGGTTGGGCTGTGTGTTCCCAGTCTTTCTCCAATAAACTTTCCACCAAGTTTCACCAGATGGAAGATATTGGAAAAAGCTAATCAGGTTCTCCAACGATTGCGTTTTAAAAAATGCCTTTAAAGATGGATTGAGTCTTATATTTTGGTGCAGCCTTGCAATCCCTGTAGCATCCCAGATGCTTTCCTATTTAATCTCCAGCTCAGATGTTTCCAGATATATATTGTAGCTTCATAGGAAAAAAAAATATTTATCTGCAGTGCACCCGCACTGATAGACACAAATGCGTAATTACTAGGATTTATTTAAATTTGCAAAGCGATTGAACATCCAGTAACCCATCCAAAGTAACCTAGATAAAATTAAAATTTAGTTAATTTTGACTCCATTGCTAACTCTTCAGTTATAGTTAATTAATTGGCAGTGGATATGAACAAGCATAAGAAAAATAAACATAAAACAGTGGCTGGTAGATGCTCCCCCCCTTCCCCCAGCAAGTCTTTTTTTAAATGCCACTCCTAAAAAAATTAGATATTTGCACCAAAATGGTTTCAAAGTTTTGAACGAGCACTAATCCAAAAGTAATTGAATTGGTGGTGGGGATGAATCTCATCTCCCATTCTGCTTCCTTCCAGCCTTCTCTAAAATTAAATCAGCTCGCCTTCAGTTAGCAACCTCATTCATTTCCTAGCGCTATCTCCAGACAATGAATTTAAGATACCATAATGAGTTCAACATTTGGTGGCTGATGGAAGGAGGCCTAGAGAGTGGGGCGGAGGAGGAAGAGAAAAGGAGGGGAGGAAGAAGATTGGAATGGGGAAGAAAGAAGCTGGAAGGGAAGGAGAGAACTGGTAGAAAGAAGGAAACAAAGAAGTGAGAGCAGACAGAGCTGCTGCGGAAAGATGGCTTTCACCATCCCTTTGCTAAGCAGGTTCTCTTGAAGTGCCTGCTTACTGAGTTCGCTAATTTCTTTTGAGTTGCACAGCACTCTGATCCGTAATAAAGTAATTAAACAGGTAGAGTTTATGCAACACATAAAGCTGCAGAAAGGTAATCCGAGTTAACTCCTGGTGCAAATGCAGCTGCTGGGTCCTCTAGTGATCTGGTTAGACTGATTTGGGCTGCCACTTTCCCTGTGCCCGGATTGATTTAGTCTCCCCCATTCTCTTTCAGATGAATGGGATGGAGAACCCGTGCATGTCTGCATGATCCTGGATTCCAGGTCCCGTTTGCCTTAGCCATCCTGGCTAACGATTTGAAACAAAGTCAGCTGCAGTCCATCGAGGGAATGTTTTTATGATCTAGCTGTTGAGTTTCCAAGTTGTGAGGTAGGCCCCAGAAGATGTGAGTTTGGGGGGAAAGATTGCCATTAATAGTCCAGCAGGGAATGATCAAACTTCAGGTCCATGTTGAATCTCAAAGTGGGGTCAGGTTCTGTCTTCAGAGGAGGTCAAGGCAGGCAGTCTGAGGACTTCTGGAGGTTGGGGTCATGGGAGTATCTGAATATCTGAAGGACCTCAGATAGCTTCTCCATAACCTATGGGCAGTGTTTGCCAAGTCAGTTACAGACCCAGTGGCTACATTTGCACAACAAGCAAATTGGTTAGGGTTTTGATTTTTTTTTTAAAATGCTTTTATTAATTGAATAATAATAAAAACCACTCAGAAAGAAAGATAAACAAAGCACAAAGTTATGAAGCAAAAAAAGAAGGAAAGGGAAAGAGAAAGAGAAAGAGAGGAAGGAAGAAGGAAGGAAGGAAGGAAGGAAGGAAGGAAGGAAGGAAGGAAGGAAGGAAGGAAGGAAGGAAGGAAGGAAGAGACAGACAGACAAAGGACATATAGAGGATTATAGGAACACATATATACAACTTGTACATAAACATTTCAATGAACGGTAGCTATATTTCATCAAAATCATTCAGCCATAAGTGATTTGTTCCTAAATTGCTAATCACACCCCCTCTGCGGACAATTGACAGGACAGTTGGGGCCATACGTTTCCCTTTCAAATGATGAAGAATAAATGTTTTAGCTCGAAACAGGCCACCGAGAATCCACTTTCTCTGTCTAGTGGTTGTGGTGAGGGCTCCAGGCTAGAAAGCAGGAGACGGTGAGTTCAAGTCCCGCCTTAGGCATGAAAGCCAGCTGGGTGACTTGGGGCCAGTCCCTCTCTCTCAGCCATATCTACCTTACAGGGTTGTTGTTGTGGGGAAAATAGGAGGAGGAAGGAGTATTAAGGTATGTTCACCACCTTCAATTATTTATAAAAATAATAAAAGCAGGATAAAAAAAACCTTTAAAAAGACTTTAAAAACATCTTTAAAAAATTCCATGTAGTACAAATATAATTCAAAAGCACATGAACCTCTGAAAATACTACATCTTGTCTGAAAATTGAGATAATACACATCTCTCCCAAAGTTGAACAACTATAGGACTGGGCAAACATATGCTTAAATGGAGCATTAATCTCATTTTATCTCCTGATGACTTACTTAAGCCTTTTCTATATAAACTCAGTGAAGCCCAAGAAATCCAAAATATTGTTTTTGGTTAAATATGATGTAACCTAAGATCAAATTAAGGTTTTGGCCCTGATGTTAATACCTTTTCCTAGTGTCTGGTCAAAACAGGAATCTCTAAATTCTTTATTCAGCCATTAAAGTTGTATATCAATTTGATAAACTTGGTTAGTTTTTAACCTGAATTGTTTGAGTCTTAGTGTGTTATGTGGAACCCAGCCCATTGAGTTAATTCCTGATTCAGTGACTGTGCAAACCAGAAAAGGGAACAAATCAGTAACCAGGTTAAACTGATGTTAAGTGAACTGTGTAATAATCACAGTTTAGAACTCGAAAGCCTCTAGTAGAAGATACGATATGATGACATCCCACATTTCATAATGTAATCGTGCAATGGCATGTGTGCATAATGGCATCATTTGCACAATGAGACATGGGGCATTACTGTCCCCCCCTCTTGCCTACCCATACAGAAGCTCATCGTGCTGGTGCCAACTTGAGGAACAATTATTTGCATTCTTCCTGCCCTTTTTTTTCCCCCTGGATTTGGTCACCTTAATTCTTGTACTGGCAGTCAGAAATCATTTCATTCATTTCATTCGTTTTGGAAGGGTCAGGTTTGGTCATGTGGGGCAGGCCTGGCAATGGAGGGATTCCTTGCAATGCAGGATGGAGCTTGCAGGAAGAGATGGCGTTTTTTTCAGCCTGCAGGGACAAACAAGCTTTTTCTTCCTATTTGCTCGCAGTTAGCTCTTCAGGACCCCGGAACAAGCTTTTAAAAGTGGTCCTGGGACACGTTTGGTAAAATTGCAGGAGAGACCTCTGAGTACCCAGTGATGCTTCTAAGCATCTTGGTTATCTTGGGTGATGTGATGGCTCAGGGGTTGGCTGGTTGAAGTCCCCCCTTAGTCAGAGAACCCTTACTCGGTTCATGGCTCAACACATCTTTACATCCTGTGTGACCCTAACCATAATGTAGTGGGGTCTGTTTGGCGGAGCATATTCTGTGAAGACATCCACTGTGTTTTGGTTAACTCAGGCTAAAGGTTTCCCATTCTGGAGTGCACAAGGAGAGAGTTTCTAGGGAATCCCCCACAATCAAGATCTGCTTGAACCTGGAAAAGCAGGGCTCTTCAAGAAGTCTTTTCAAATGGTCTTCTTTCATTGGACTTTTGCTTCTTGATTTCTTAGCATTGTGGTTATTATATTTTACTGGCCGGGTTTATTCATGTTATCATTTTATTGCATTTGTATGTTTTATGTTTTCATCTGTACTAAACAGCCTAGAATCGTATAAGGGGGCAGGATAGAAATGCCTCGCCTGGCCCTGCATGGAGGAAAGGAGCAGGTGGACGAAGGCAGCCCTTCTCTCACATATGCCTTTCTCCCCAAAGAGATATGATCTGCACACCCACACCACACACTCATTTAGCATGTTGTGCAAATCCTGCAAACCTGTGCCTCTCCTTGGTTGTATCCCATGTTCCTTCCAGCACTTCTGTGAGAGATTGTGGGGAGGGAAGGAAAGGAATAGAACAGAGAGTCAACATAAACCATCAAGAGATAGAAGATGAGTCTCTTGGTGGCTTATCTCCTAAATGGCAACACGGGTGGCAGAAAATCTGGGAAGAAACATTTCCAATCATTCAATGAGATTCTGCCTTAATGAACTCACTATAAAGAAGGCTAGGAAATTCTTCTTGCACCTTCCAAGATTCTGTATTTTCCCCAGGCTAGCATCCCGCAGACCTTCCTGAAGTCCATGGAGATTTTGCTTCCTTGGTCTTGCCCAGCTAGGTAGAGTTTAACAGCGGCAAAGATCAGCTGTTTGAGAGGTGCAGTTCAAACTCTGCTTCATTAGGAGGTGACCAGCAGATGGACAACTGGTCCATCTGACTCTTGAGTGTACCCAGAAATATGGTTCTTAGTTTTAGAGGTGCAGGAATACATTTCCCCGTGAACTTTTAGGCACTTATTATTTTTCCCATTGCCTCCTTTGCACCTTTAAAACAGAGGTTTTCAGTCTTGGCAATTTTAAGATGTATGAACTTCAACTCCCATGCTGGCTGGGGAATTCTGGAGTTGAAGTCCACTCATCTTAAAGTGGCCAAGATTGAAAAACACTGCTTTAAAACAATTCTTCATTTTTGTTCTCTTCTGTATTTTACCTGACAATGAATATACTAGTTGTTTTCTCCCACAATCCAGTCTTTCCTAACGTGGTGTCCTTCAGACATTGTAAGTCAGAGCTCCTTTAATCCACATCTGGAATGACTGATGGCATTCAGAGAAGATGAAGTGCAGGAATTATTCTAGATTAGGGATGGGGACTCTGGCCTTCAGACAAGGTTGGCTTTAGGCTAAGGCCAAGCAGGTACTGGCCTAGGGCACCAGAGCTCAAGGGGCACCGATGGTGCCCCAAATGCAAATCTTTCCATCAGTGGGAAGTGGTTCTATTAGTCAATGTGACCTAGGGCACCATATACCCTTGAGCTGACAATGCTTCAGGTATAATCCAGCCCACTGCTAACCAAGCAACTTTGACACAAAAGGTCCAAGTCTCTCCTACAAGGCCGCGTCTTCCCTCTTGAGAGGACATTAATATTTCAGTCTCCCAGAGGTTTTTTGGTCAGGGCTTTGGGGCAAGTGTCAAATTACAGTATAGGGAATAATTGTGCAATGCTTTGTCTTTTTAATCTGTTTCAGCGTTAAACAGTTTTATTCTGCAGAGGATGTTTTGTATTGCATCTATGCTCCTATATGGTATCTATACTATAGATGTGCTAAATTGATTCCTTTTATTGGCAATAAAATAATAATAATAATTTATTAAATGTGTATGCCGCCTGACTCCCAGCAACTCTGGGCAGTTTACGAATGTTTAAAAACATTTAAAAACAAGGAACAATACAGGAAACACAAACCAAAGAAACTAAGATGGCAGAGAAAACAAACCTGGATGGGAACAAAGAAAGGGGCATCAATTGCCCTCAAATACACACCTGGATGAAGAACCATGTCTTCAGGCTCCTTCAAAATACCAGTAGGAGTTGGATTTTAAATGGTTGTGTTCCTTCTTGGGACCATTCCTGAGACCTTTGTTCCAGGATGCCTTATAAATACTGTAAGTAAAATAAATAAGCACAGATTGGAGAATCGTTTAACTGTTGAGCAGTAACTCCCAATACAGCTAGTCCTCACTTAGTGACCGCAATAGGAACCAGCAACTGTTGTTAAGTGAAACAGTTGCTAAGTGAAACTGCAACTGGGGTTATGATCTTACTTCAGCTTTCCTTTGCTTTACAGACCTGAGAAGGACGTAAATGTGAGGATTGGTCACAAAGTTACTTTTTCATCACTGTCATAACTGTGAATGGTTGCTAAACAAGGACTATCTGTAGTTCTTTGGTTACTGCACTCTTCTTACAGGAAGTGTTAGAAGTTTCATGGGCGCAGTACTGATTTCTATTTTGGACGTAACTAGTCCTCCAGTATTTATGCATCCAGATAAAAAATTGCTCACAACACATTTTTTATTAGCTAATGTCCTTTCTCGTGTCCCAGGGCTTGGAAAGAGAAGGAGTTCCCATGACAATACAGCAGTTGGTAATAAGATTACCAAGATTAACCAGGAACACTGTCTTGTTCCTCATGAGAACACAATGCCTTTATTTCTTCTGCTTGTAAATGGAATGGAAAGTGAGTGTGTGGTGTGGCCTTCAGAGCCGAGGCAGAAAGGGCTTCTGTGTGTGACTGTGTAGCTCATTCCCAATGATCGGTGATTAACCAGGACTGTTTCTCATCCTGACTCTGTTACTTTTGAAATATTCAGGTCATCATTTATTTCTCATTACTGGCTGCAGCCAGCCTTTTTGCCATTTCTTCCCAGTCTTACACACACTGTCTTCTTCTTCTTGTTGTCCCATGGTCTCTTCAGTCACTCAAGAAATGTGCTATCAGCTTTCTCCGACTTGCTCCCCTCCGGAAGAATTAGACGGTAGCGCCCATGATTGCCCTCACAGCCCCTGGTTTGTTGGTTGAGCATAAAGGGAGCTGTGCTCCAACTCAGCTGAAGGAAAGCAAGTTGGGAAAAGCACCTCTGAATCCTTCGAGAAATGTCCTGTTGTATTTTGGGCATTTGGACTGATGTATTCTACATAGCCATTCATTCCATTCATGTTCTAATTCATTTTATTTGGTGAGTTTTATACCCTGCCTTTCGGTTAATTTTATGCCCAGGACTTTCCAGAAGTTCCATGCAGATAGCATTCTCTCCTCCAATTTGATCCCCACAATGACTGGACTGGGAAGTTGGTTGAGCTGACTGGTCAAAGTCACCACAATCTTCTGTCTCAGCCTAACACTGAATGCCACAAATGTTGCAAATAGGTTTATTTATTTATTTAATCAGTTTGTTGGGCTGCCCAGCTCACCAAATGACCCCGAGCAGCAGACAATACTAAAATGAAATTAAAAACCATTACAACCAGCAATACAAAAATTAAAATATGATTCAAGATTCAAATGTTTTTAGTTCTTAAGTCCCTTCCCCTTCCCCTCCCTCCTTAATGCAAGTAACATTGGATACATTTCTAAAATAATGTTTTTTTTTAATGTAGCAAACAGTTTTTGAATGGTGAAACATCACCTTTCATCATTTTCTCCTACTTTTAATATGTCTGCTTCTCAAACTGAAATGCTGCTACTATATTAAGATTCTGTTCTCAGCATTGCATTTCTGTGTATTCCTTGTTCTTTTCTTTTCTTTTCTTTTCTTTTCTTTTCTTTTCTTTTCTTTTCTGTGTTAGCACGTTTGCAAACTCAATACATCCACCATCGCATCAGATAAATAACAGTGGGGTTTCTGAGTTCCTCCCAGCTTTTAAGAAGGGGATACATTTTTCTGCTCTGAAGGTAGTTGCATTTCATGGTTTTAATAAGATACTTATTAAAGAAATCTCACCTGGCTGGGATGGACCCTAGTTCTGAGAGATTTGCTCCTTGGATTAAAACAGGACCACTAACATCACCAGCAATGAAGCTCACGTGGGGAGGCATTTCTAAAAAGTCCGTTCCGAACTGAGAAAATGCTGTTTCTTTTAATGAAAGCCGTGGATTTTTGTGAAGCGATCGCTTATTTTAATGCCTCTGGAGGAAGCAAATGATTTAAATCTAATCTCTTTTGCAGTGCATCCTTGACTAGCCAGCCAGCCAGGTTTGCAGCCCCAGTTGCTCTGGAGGCTTGCAGAAAGTTTCCATTCTTAAAGTGTCAACATAATTGAGGGAGAGCCAAGATGAGAAAGGAATGGGAGTTGAATTTTGATCATCTTGCAAATGGAAGTACATCTGCCCGGCTGCTTTCAGATTTATTGTAAACATTCAGGCTAATAAAAGGCAGGGAGACACTCCTGTTTTTTCCTCCTGTTCTTGACTGGCAGCAGTTGGATGGACATTTGACAAAATGAGGTTGCATCCTGAACATGGTCCTGTTTTTGAGAGGGGCAGAGCCTGGGGAACTCCCCGACTGGACTTGCTGCTCTGCCCAAAGATTTCGATGCGGGTCATGGTACATACGGTGGGCTGCTACATCAATCTATAAAAGGAAATGAAACAAAATCCTGTAAAATAAAAGGCATCTGTAAGTTTGGGTTAAGCGCATGAGATGGACATTTGAATTCAAACGCTGGGGAAGCTGTGACCTTGCTAAGACAGTCTTCCTGAAGCTGCCATTTCTAGCTGTGCCTTCTCCCCGTGGGCTATGGGGGTACCGGTCCACCTTGCAGAGTTGTTCTCAAGATGCCTGAGTGGTGCTGAAGAAATCCAAAGGGGCGTTCAGGGCGGGATTCTCCTCCTGGGCAACTTCTTGCCTGTCGCAAAAGTGTCTCAATGTGTCAGTTCCCTTAACAGTTTCATTCTCAGCAACTGATAAACGGGAGATGGGACCTTTCATCCGATGGAGGTGGCTGTCTGAGGCTGTAGAAATGTCAGAATTCACCGTTCTAACATCGTGTTCTGTCATTGTACCAGCCTTTGGGGACACCGTTCCCCTCCAAGGGTAGGTTGACCCCAACCTTGCCAGCTTTTCAGAGGCTTTCAAACCATAGATGTGTTCCCGGACCTGGGGGTCAGATTGTTATTTAGAGCCCGTGAGACTGGTTGCTATCTGTCTAGATCAGTTTGATATTAAGTTGCCGTCTTGTTTTTTAAATGTGGTAAGCCACCCAGAGTCACTGTTGTGAGATGGGTGGCTGTGTAGATCCAGTAAATAAATAAATAAACAAACAACCAAACAAACACAAAATAAATTGCGAGAGAAAAGCAAGCAGCAAGTACTGTTGTTTTGCAAAGCACAAACACGCATTAATGATCTATGAGTTAATAGGCCTGGATGGCATCTTTTTTCTGAAGTTCAGCAGAAAGGCTAATCAGGCGAACGGGAGGGGGCTGACTGCTGGTGACCTCTGAATCCCTCTGGTCCTAGGGGTGGGGAGGGGGCCCATACAGGCCACTGTAATTTGAGGGGGGTTGGAGACCGAATTGCCCTGCCTGATTGGAGTTGACTCCTCTTTTCCACCTAATTAGTCCGCTCAACTTCTCTGAGCATGGGGACTGCAGTAGGCTTTGAAGAAAGCAAGACGGCTATAAATCAAAGAGCAGGTGGTAATTGTTCCCCTGCCAGTAGGTCTTCTTTCCCCCTTTCTCTCCATCTGGTGAAAAGTGGGGAAAACTAATGGAGAAATGCACACAAGTCAATACGGTGCACTAATTGGGACCGGTGTTTTCTTGTTAGGCTCGTGGGCACCGGTTAGATTCATGAGAAGTTTTGTTTTCCATTTAAACTTGGGTCAAGTCTCTCGCTGCCTCACTGTGCATTGCACATTTAGAGTCGGGATGGATACGCAGCACCTCTCTCGCTGGTTTCGCGGGTGAGGAGATCAGTTCAATTGGTGTTTTCCACCAAAATTCCAAATAGTTTTGTATCTAGTACAAAATGTGGGGTCTGGAAAATGTTTTGTGGATTGTAACCTTCCAGATGATTAGCTCCCAACTTACGTTTGGTGTGTGCTTAAAAAGAGAGGTGTTTAAACCCAACTGTTAGGTTGTGTTCACACAACATGTGCTACCAGGTCAGGTACAAAGTTAACAGCTGCATTGCCACAAGGGCATGTTCAGGATATGAGACACAACTCTGGGCAGCCCGCAACAATAATAAACCCCCCAAAACAGTACAACCAAAAACCTGTTGCTTCAGCCAACACTCTCCAGCCCATCCAATGGGACAATCCCTAGGCTCTAACCATACCCTATCCCAGAGTTTGGGGGAAAAGCCAGCAATTTTAGCTCTTTCTTGAAGGCTAAAAGGGTGGAGGCCTGTCAGATCCAGAGGGGAAGAGAGGTCCATGGGGCAGGGGTGCTATAGAAAGGTCATGCTTCCTAGAGATGGCAACATTTGAGAGAAGGCACCTGGAGCATACTCACCATATCTAACCTATTGGAATGGGCAGATACCCTCAGGAAGGGGTGGTCCCACAAAGAATCTGGCTCCATGCCATGTAGGGCTTTAAAGATGATAACCAGCACCTTGAATGGCACCTGGAAGAGACTAGGAGCCAGTGCAGCTTGCACAATAGCAGTATCATATGGGCAAACCAGGAGGCACTCAACACTGCATGTGCCACTGTATTCCAAGTCAGTTGTCACTTCCGGGAGGTGTTCAAGGGTAGCCATATGAGAGTGCATTGCAGTAGTCCAACCTGGGAAGTGACCAAGGCAATTGGTGTGCAAGATGAGTATATCAAGGCCACCTTGCAAGAGCTATGAGTCCAGGAGGACCTCCAAATTGTGTACCAGCTCTGTTTGGAAAAGTGCTACCTCATCAAGAATCAGATAATGCATCAATGGAAGCAGGGAGGCCAGAAACCCAAGTCTACTCTGTCTTGCTAGGATTGAGTTGGAGCCAGTTCCTCCCTATTCACCCTATTCCTCTTATTCCCCTTCCTCCCTCCCCTCCTCTTCTTTTGCGGCTAGAATACTGTATGAACTAGACTGTTTGGTGGGCTTAAGCTTCACTGCCTTGTGCAAATCTAGAAAATGTTTGGTAACTGAGGCCAAGGATGCTGTGTAAACCAGCCACCTATTGAGCCCCCCATGTCAGAAATAAGGAGAGTTGCTCTGTGAAGCAGAAGTCATAACAGCAGCATGAGAAATTGCAGAGTGAATACAGTTGGCATTGACAGCCTTTCATTGCTTGAAGGCTGCCTTCCCAGAGGGGGGATCTGTTGGGAGCTGGCTGGTGGGTGGGGATGAAGCAAAGCAGTGAGGGAAAGATACCCAACTTTTTACCACCCTCATTTTCTCTTCCTGCTCCTCTCTTCTCTCTCCCAGGCTGTAGAGAAAGGGGAGAGCCCTCTCACTAGAGGTCTAAACTGTTTTCTTGTCAAGGACTTTGAAGTTAGGTGAATGGCCGTGTGAAACTAGGTTGATGGCTGCATGTGACCTTCAAGGCTGCAAGATGTCTACCTTGCTGTATAGCATTCAGGTTTTCAACTCTAGTGGTTTTTTTCCCCCCCAGATGGTGCTTTGCATTTAGCTACACCTGAGGTTTTGACCAACCAATGGGTATAGCACATACCTGGGCATGTCTCTCTTCATGGCTCTTACAGACTTTGGAAAATTCTTTGGAAGCCCCTGCTGACGTTCTGCAAAAAAGAAGTCTGCCAACTGAAGATAGCCACTTGCTCAGATCTTGGGCTCTCTGAATGTGGCTTTTTTCCACCATAGTGAAACAATCCAAAACCCGAGGACAGCAGCGCCTTGATGATAGCCAACAAAATATTATCACATACTGAAACAAACGTTAAGTTAGTTTGCTATTTTGTACCATTTGGGTTGGTCAATCTTTCAGTTGCTGTTCCTGGTGCCCTTCAATTGTGTTAAGACTGTAACTCCCAGAATTGTGAATCCATCTCATTGTCCATGTTAGTCGGAATTTTGGGAGTTGCAGTCCCCACCCAAGGGGAGACTGTCCTCCTTTGTGAATTCTGGACTTTGTTTTCTACAGAAATGTCCTTGGGCTTCCTGCGTTGTCCATAGATAATGTGATAATGTAGGCAGAATGAACTGGACTTCAGTTCTGGGAAAGGAAGTGACAGTATAGATGAGAATTAATCCGATCTCCAAACTGAATCAGAAAGCTGATTCAAACTGAATGTTTCCAAGCTGACTCCACCTGTGCAGAATGGGCGTTGTTCCAAATCAACCCAGTACAAAACTGAATTTGATTCAGATTGGATTGATGTTCTGAATCTGTTTGAATCGCCCACTGACTGATATTTCCAAACCAAATCAATTATTTGGATTGGATTTTTCCCTGTTTAGCCAGCTGTGTGGGTGAAAGGCATGCACTGGGGCAATGGGCTGGAAAAACTGTTTGCTGTCTGTCCTGTTTCTTTGGTTTTGAATTCCCGGCCCATATGCTGCCTTTAATGCAGAGGGAAGCAGAAATGCCAGGTACCCCTACTGAATTTCTTTTGAGCAGGGTTGCGTCTTTTCCTAGGCTGAGTTAGAATTCCTTCTGTCCTGGCATTTGAGCAAAAAAAAAATATATTTTTTTTAAATCCTAGTTCAGCCTTACAATTTCAGCCTTTGTTTGTTTTCATTTGACATTATTTGGGCATTTAGTTAACTGTGAAAATGTTCGAGTGACCCTACAGCTGAAAAAAAATCTCAGGGCGACAAAAAATGGATGGGAGAAGTAAGATCCATGCAGACTAAAGGGTTACAAAATGATAGTCACTTTTGCAAGAAATATTATACACAACTTTTCTTTCCAGAGTGGCATTCCAGGTGCCCCCCTCCTTGGGAAAAACCCCTATTCAGTTTAGCATTTGTAGAGCTATGTTTTCTGGAATACAAACAGTTGCTGGCTTGAGCTGGGCTCTGTGATAGAACTAGTCACCCCACGTTGGAAATAAGTTCTCCGTTTTGTCTGCAAATATCTGAGGCAGTGTGTCTCAACCTTGGCAACTTTAAGACGGGTGGACTTCAACTCCCAGTATTCCCCAGCCAGCAGCTGGGAATTCTGGGAGTTGAAGTCCACCCGTCTTAAAGTTGCCAAGGTTGAGACACACTGCTCTGAGGACTGGATCTTTGCATTGCTTAATATGATGGGTGAAGGAGGTCCTTCTCTTCTTGTAACCTTGGAAACTTTTCCATCCTGGTGCCCTCTCGATATGTTGAGACTACAACTTTCCAGAATTCTCCTCTCAGGATACCAGGTTGGAGAAGGCTTCTGGAGACAATATCCATACAATTATGGAAGGGTTTCCTTCCAGGGGTATCTGCAAGGTGTGTCCAAAAAAAGTCAGGGTGGTGGCCATGATGATGTGATCAAAGCTCGCATGTAAAAAACAGGTGAAGTTTCAGTCACACCACCATGGCCATCATCTTGACTTTTGGGCTCACATTTGACTTGATCTTTGACTTCTTCTCTAGCAAGCTGGAAGGTGCATTGGTGGCCTGCTGCAGAAGCCCTGTTCTCCTTTCTAAAAATATTGCCATTTGGGAATCAGTAGAGCCAACCAATTGCCTCCCATTATCGCTGCTCTCTTTGATCGCAGAGAAGAACCTGCAGGCTGCCTTCTCTTCAGACCTCTGTGTGAGTTAATGAGGGCTGGCATTTCTCAGTTGTGGTACTTACAAATGCAGAAATTGTCAGGTGGCTGCCAGTGTAAACTGGGGTTAATGATAGGGGGGAAGGCTGCTTTGGCTAGCATTAAGCAAGAATGCCCCCTTCCCTGGATTTCTTCTGCCTATTTGAAAGCAGGAAAGTTCTCCCTACAGATTCTTGAGGGCCTGGCCTTCCCACAGCACCAACAGCATACCTATTTCCTCTCTCCCCTCCAACACACATGCCTTGCCACCATCTGGAATTCCTTATAATTCTTTAGATGATGCCCTCATTCTGGGACTTTGGGGAGAGAGAAGATAGCAGCTGTGGCCAGTGGCTGCAAATGGGTGAGGGTAGAAAGTTCTACCAAATGACACTCATTTGGGTAGGTTGCCAGATCTCCAGATGACCACTAGATGGCAACAAAGAGACCCTGAATGGCCAGTGCCTTGCTGCCATCGAGTGGTTAACTAGAGACTTAAAGTCCAGATTTGGAAGCTGTACTTTGCTGGAGGGATAAAGAAGATTCTTAGGAAAAAAAACCTTTATGCCAAATGCTGGCTCAATACTAGTTTCATTTATGCTGGGGATTAGTAGATGACCCTGGCAAATGCCTTGTCGGCTACTCCCTCCTAAGAACAGCACCTATACCCCCAACATTGAGTTAAAAAGATTTGTTTAAAAAATTAGAAATGGTTGAAATCTTCAAAGTGCCAAGCTTCTTAAGGGGAACACAAGACTGTTAAACTTCACAAGATTTCTGCCACATTGCAAACTTGGCACTAGTTTTGGAGGAGGGTGGAGAATTTATGTGCCAAGCCCTATATCTTGCTATATCTTCCCTGAAATCTTAAACTTAGTCTCTTCTGAGATTAAGGGGGGTTTGTTTGTAGCCAAACTGCCCTCGGGAGGCTTCCAAGGCCAGCCAAAATGCCTAAGGGCAGAGATGCCCGACAGGTGGTTCATCAGAACCTCCCCTGAAGCTGGAGCCAAAAATCCACCCCCCATTTTTTCTCTGTAGTGAGAGATTTAAGGTGCAGTGGAGGTGCCTCATCCTCAGATACTTAAGACACCCTTTTTACCCTTTAAAAGTCCTGAACTTCCTCCCCAAAGAAGCCCTCCTGGCACCTCCTAATTCTGGAGTTGGACCTAAGGTTCAACGGGGCTGCTTCTCTGTGAGGCCGTCCCACGTAGCCTGTGACTTTGTGTGATGAATGTGCCAAGTGAATGGGCTGGTTTCAGGGTTCTTTTCCAACTGATGGTGGTCCACAGTGTCCACATGGCTGCATCATTCACATGCTGTCCCAGCCATATGGACTTGCACCATGGGAAGTGCCTCCATGTGCTGGAAACAAGGCAGTCCCTTCACATGGATTATTTTCTGCTTCTGGGGATCTCCTGGGTAAGAGCAATTCTCTTTTCTCAAATGTTGTTTACATAGTACAGTACGTGGAGGGTATTATATTAATAACTCTTGTATAAACTACCCACAAAATTGTTCCTTGAGTGCTGTTCCTTTTGTAGCTAAAATATTCCTAGGCAGGCTGAACAGGAGACGTATTGACAGCCTTTAGGAGAACTCCAACTTTCTGAAATATATAAAAGCTGTAGGAAAGAAGCTGTAAATGGGAAGAGGGGAACGGGACTTCCAATTTCAACATTTTGTTGGAGGACTCCAACTAGCGCTATTTATTCTCTTATTATTTTTATTGAGTCCAAGCTGATAGAATAGGCGCCTGCATTTCATTAAAATGTATGTGGAGTCCCTATGAATGTTTCCAAGCCCCAGAATTTGGCAGGGAGGTGGGAAATGGGACTCATCGCACCTCTTAACATGAAAGAGGATGAATGCAGAAGCGGACACAAGGTTTGCTGCACCTTTTAAAGGAGTCACCCTTTTTCTAGTTGTTATGGTCCCCGATCCCTTCAGTGCTTGCACCCCATTTAAAGATTCCACTCGTGCAACTTGCCGTCCTTTCTCAGAGCCCTTTTTGTTTGCAGGAGGGGAGGGTCTTCACTTGTTGATTCTACAGTTGTCATTTTCCTAATTCTCCCCCAAGCTCAGCCCTTAATGGCTTGGAAGTGGGGGAAGGTTGCAGGGAGAGAAACCAATTGACTCAGCACAATTTCTCTTTTTCCAGGAGAGAGTCTTTCATTAAGCCAAGCACTATGAGCAGAAGCAAATTATTGGCTCTTCTTCAGATGGAGAATTTGCCCCTCCTTCCCTTCCCAGCCTGAAGACCTATTGATGGTCCCCCTCTTTCCCATGTTAAGGGTCTTTGATTCATACCTATTTAGGGGATCTCTTGTTAAAATCTCACCTTTTCAACTCTGAAGTTCAAGGTGCAATGGGAAAGAGCAAATTGATGGCCACAGGGGAATCACATCCCTTTATTGGCACATTGGTTATGCTGCTTAATGGAAACTGTGTGGCCTTGCAAATGTTGCTTGCACACCTGGGGGCTTGAGATATTAATTCTGCCCTGACCAGCATAAAAATCATGCTCAGCAGATTTTGGCTCCTTCCTTGGATCTCTGTGTTCAGGAAACGTTTCTGCCTGTGGAAACCGACTAATGGGGGTGCAAGGGGGAGTGGGGGGGGGAGGAGATGGTTCTGTCTCTTGCACTCAGTCTACTGGGAATTTCTCCAAGACATAGTCCCATTCATTTCAGTGGGACTAGTGCAGGACTTCTAGCCTGATGGATCATCTTCCATGGAGATTGATGGGGTGGGGCTGTTTTTGTCCCCCACCTCCAAAAATGCCGTGACTGAGTGTCACAGGGTCTAGAGGTGGCCCTTGAGTTGGGAACAAATGGCATGCCAATTTCTGAAAATCCTCCCAAGGAACATTTATCCCCTTTAAATTTGCAAGAATTCTTAACTCCAAAGTGACTGTCTAATGTAGGTGCTAGATTCAGCTTTCCCCATCTCTAACCAAAAAGCAGTTATCCAAAACGGGTTTTCAGACTGCAAACCCTGCCATCTGTATGTGTGCTACCTGGGGATTTATTTTATTTTATTTTATTTTATTTTATTTAATTTATTATTTTATTTATTGGTGGTGGAATCTGTAGTTTGTAGGGCTGTTTGGAAACACTATGGATGAAAGGATCTTGGATAGCAAAGCTCTGAAATATCACTCTTTTCCAGAGGCTGTTGGACAACTGCAGGTAAAGGAGATAAGCTGCCACTTTGACTTTTTTGACACCTCTTCCCCCCACTCCCCCTGGATGTCCCTGCTCTGTCCATTGTACTCAACCTTCCTCTTATTCTCCCCAACCCAACAGAATGCAGGGAAGAAATTGTGTAAAGGAGTTTGGGACTTTGTCAGCAGAATAACTCTTAAAAAATGGAATAGGGCCAAATTTGGTGTCAGGAAGAAAAGGCAGCGAGAGAAGTTCAGAAATGGGGCAGATCTGGCTGAGGGGTGCAGAGAAAAAAACTCCCCACATTCCCCAGGGTGCCCCTATGGGAAGTCTGTTGGGCAGCCACTTGTAAGCCCCCTTGTTCTCCCCCAGGAGGAATTGCTATTAAGGGGCTGGGAAGAATTGCAGAAGCTCTGCAGATATTCCCTACCTTATTGCTGAATTATCCCACAGAACAATGCAGCCATAAAACCAAGAAGGTAATGAACTATATGCTGGTGTGGCTTTCACAGCTGGTATCTGTTGGGCAGTGTTGGGCTTCAGGGTTTAGCGACCGTGGTCTTGACCACAGATTTCCTGACGTTTTGCCGGCAATGGTGGCTGGCCTCTTCAGAGGCAAGGTGGTCTCCTACCTGTGGTCTGTGTAGTTGCCTGTGGTCTGCTTGGCAGACCACCTTGTCTCTGAAGAGGCCAGCCACCGTTGCTGGCAAAACGACAAGAAATCTGCGGTCAAGACCACGGTCGCTAAACCCTGAAGCCCAACACTGCCCAGCCAATGAAATATTCTGAGGATTTCACCATGGAAAGTTGTGGCACCTTAAAGAAAGAAGACCCTTTGCTTCTGTGAGAGAGGCTGGTGACTGACTGGGGTTGAAAGTCTCTCATAGCTTTGCCCTGGAGTGCATGCTGGAAATAATTTTAATGTGAATGAGCTTCCATTTACCACTGGCTAACAAGTCTGTTTTGTTTGTTTTTTTAAATTGGTGAGGTGGCAGAAGGCAGGAGGAAGAGATAGCTCTTAATCTTTATAAAGTATCTCGGCTGGTGGGAGCACCTGGGTGACCTTGTTTGTCTGGGAAGCTAAGCAAAATCAGGCCTGGTTAGCACTTGGTTGGGAGACTATCAGGAAGTTGAAAAAAATAACACAGCAGAGCGCAGGGGTAAACCATTATCATATAGTTGCCAAAGAAACTAAGTAAGTATATTAATGCAGTCACCAGGAGTTGAGCTTGACTCAAAGGAGCCTTTTCTTTTACTTTATGAAACAGAGTGGGCAATCTTTGGGTAGTAAAACTTAAAGGACTGACCCAACTGTGTGCTTTCAAGTATGTTTGAGACTAAAAGCCCCAGATCCTCAGCCAACATGGTCTTGGGAAGGCACAACGCTTTGACCCTCTGCCAAAGTTCTTTGCAGGACCTGAGAATGATAGTGGATTGAGGAAAGTAACAGGCCAATGTGGAGGGTATAAGTTAGTATACTAAGCTGGTTGTGGAGGCAGGGATGCCAAAACGTGGGCTGATGTTTGGCTCCCAGACTGATAAGAATTCAGGAGACATAAGTCACCTGAAAGCTCCTTCAGTATTCCTGAACAGACCTGCCAGTTTGCCCATTCATAGAAAGATGGTAAAAAAAGAAAATGAGAAAGATACCATCATCTCCCCCCAAATGTATGGACGTTGGGAAATATTCAGTTGCTGGAATCCTTGCAACCCAACCTCTTTCTTCTTAAAGAAGAGACTCCGTGAGAATCATGCTGGGAAAAGACATTATTTTCAGTTTTGGGAAAAGGCCTGGCACCTCTTGGACCTGTCCAGGAATTCTGTAGATGAGAAGGAGCTTTCCAACCATTACGGTGCCACCAGGCTACCACAGCCTTTGCTCTTGATTCCCTTCTGCCATCAAGTCCATTTGAAATCTTGGCTAACTGCTAACTCTAACTGGGGAGATCCAAGTTCTGATTCCCAGTTAGATATCCCCCAGCAGCTTTCTTCATCCTGGTGTCAGCCAGATGTGTTGGACTACAGCCATCCCATAACTCCCTGTCAACAGGGCTAAAGATGAGGCTGGGTGGAAATTATGGGAGCTACACCGCAACGTATTTGGAAGGAATCTGCTAAGGAAGAGTTATCCCCCTCTTATCAGGCTTTGAAATTAGAAAATGACAGCAGTGAAGCCAAGGTTGGCCTCTGTGGTCCTCAGGGACAACCGCTTGTATGGCCTCTCTGCTATGACTTGCAAAAAAAGGGTTTTGTTGTTCCACTGATGAAAGTTGTGAATGTGCTGAGAAGGGCACCCTGAATGAAATCAACAAACAAGTCCAGCCAAGCTCCTTTGGTCACAGCAAGGGATTGCCCTGCTCCTTTCTTCCCAGGGTCCTTTGCAGATGCCATAGTGGTGATCATCATTCACACATGCTGAAAACATGGCTCTGCCGTCAGCTTCACCTGGAAAGTTGTATCTCCTTTCGGATGGTGAGGGATTCTTGAACAGACCCTTCAAATTGCATGTTGCTTTGCTGAGTCGAAGTGACCAGTTGGTATGGAGACCCGTTGGCCTGTATGGTCAACCCTCATATATCTGTTAGGATGCACTCAGCAGGCAAAGAGATGAAACTATCCTTCACTCACCCTTCCAGGAAATTCAGCTGTCTACAACCTGTTCTTCCTACTTTAAAAAAAAAAATCATTTCATTACCCTTTTGTTAATGTTTGCAGAACAGCAGTCACTTGAAAAGTTTTAAGTACCTGGATCTTCCATTGCTCTACAAAAAGAGCAGTAGGAAAAGTGCTAATTTTAATCCTCAGCAGGAACTGGGTCACCTTGCTGAAGTCCAAGCTTGTCTATTTCTTCATAGCGGTATCACAGCGTCCATAGTTTGAAACCTTGGCTCTGCCCCATTACATGATCTGGCTTGTGTAGTTTTGGTGACTCTGGGAGGCTTTCTCAATTATCCCTACCTTGCACTAAGCCATGATTGGCTCAAGTCAGGTTTATTGATAAAGACTTGATGGATGTTGCCAGACCACAGTACTTAATTTCATAGCACACTTAGCCGAAAGCAAACATGCCTCATTATGGCTTAGTGTGATGTGTGAACACAGCCTAGGATGGTGATTGGGTCTGCCACTATCAGCCGTTGAGGTAGGCCAGGTCAAGAAACAGATGCCACAAGCACTACAGGAATGCTCCTTTACTGTTGTAGGGTATAGTAACAGAAGCTTGAAAGTCTGCCAGTGTTTCTCTTTGCCCCCTCTTATACCAAAGGGAATCAAGGCGGGGTTATTTTGACCTTCTTTCTCACACTTTCCCCTTTCCCGGGACGGAGCTGTTATTTTTTTCTTCCTTATCAGCTCCTGCATTCTTCCTTCAAGGTTATCTTCACATTCTTCTTCAGCCACCGGCACTCGGTCTAACATTGGAGTGTGGTTCAGGATAGGATAGGGTCTTCTCCTCTGTGACATCTGTCTCCTTGGTCATTGCCTTTTTCTCAAACCACGGTTGCCTTGATTTCCCCTCGTGGTTATAGTATTCTACTAGACTAAAGGGAGAACTTCAGGCTGCCTCTTGCTTCAGTACAGCAGTGGAAAACAGCAGGTGCCCTGCAAGATGTTCTGAGGATGGCAGCAGCGAGGAGGCACACGATCTAGAGGCTGTGCCCAGCTCCAGAGTCAAACATTGCAGAGGGAGGTAGTTGAGCTCTGGGCATTTGTATCCATCCTCATTCCCCAGAAGCTAAAATAAAAACCTGATTTGTCAGCAGGAAGCGCCTTCCGAAGGGAACATCTCCCCCACCTTCCCACAGCAGTGGAGGGGCTGCTGGTGAGCAAGGGAAGGGGAGGCTGGTGAGGTGCAGCATCTGCCCGTGCTGGGTTGGTGCGTGTTACGATAATAGCAGGATGCTTAATTATAAAGAGCCACCTGGCAGCTGGGCTGCCAAAAATATGACAAATGGTGCTTGAAGCCCCTTTTGAAATAGCTATAAAAACCCTTGTTCTCCTGCACACCAGGGAGATGTGTTGGAAAGTAATTGTCCCATCGTTGTAACTTAATACAAGGCAGGGGAGAAGCAGAGAGAGGCTGGTGTAGGCAACATGGGTGGGGGGTGGAGGGGGGGGAGAGCACAGGTTGTTGCTCTGGGCTAGGGCACATGCAGTGCACACACACGGTCCAGGGTTGAGCCTGTGGCATCTGCTCTTTCAAACAAGGAAAGCCACCCTGCCGAAACATTAAGGGTCAGTTGGATGTATAAAGCAAAGGGTTGGCTTGGTTGGTGATCTTGCAAAGAGCGTCATGTTCCGCTGTCCTGCTTGTGAATGGTGATGTTGAAGGGTGTAGAGTTGTGCCTAGCTGGGTTCCAGCAAGAATATGTGCTGCTGGTTGCATCTTGAGAGATCTTGGATGTCCCATACTTAGACTGGGTGGCCTGAAAAGCTGAATTCTGCAACTGTTGTCTAAATTACGACAACAGTTCTTGTGCCTCTGCTTCTGCTGCCTTATGATCCTGATCGTGGGGTTTCAGTGGGGAGGTAGTAGATAGCAGAAGTTGCTGAACCCCATGGAAGTTAGGCTGATTGCTCTGGATAAATCACCCCAAAGCACGGTCATCCTAACTACGAGGGCTAGAAGCTTAGAAAAACAAAAAGGCAACTCAGCATGAATGTCGAGGAGACCTTGATACTGAATTCTGTGGTCAGGCCTAGAATGGGTACCTTTTCTATGGACAGGTATTGTCAAAGCTGCTCTGACTGGACTCTGCTAAAGTTCTGATTGAATAGAGAGATCTGGGTGATTCTGCCCTGTTCTTTGCCCTGGGGCCAGAGCTGTGTCAGTTTAGCTCGCGTGTTCTCCCTGCTCTTTCTTCCAGGAGCTCAGCATGGTATCTCCAACATGCTTCTTAGGTAGTGCTACACTAAGGCAGCCTTCCCACGGCTGTTGTCCTTCAAGAAGTGTTGGGCTAGGACTCCCTTTTCTGGGCCAGCACAGTTCTTGGCTATGAGCTGGGAGCCACGTGGGTTGGTGTCTAAGTCATCTGAGGAGTGCCTGGTTGGGGAAGGCTGGGCCAATGAAAGAGTCACGCATTCACCAATGACTTCAATCTGGGTCTTTCCCATCATTCTTGGTGGCATTTTGCCTGTTGCTCCGAAGCTACTCGCAGCAGATGGTAGGGAGAAGATGGGGTTTCTGCTTTGGAAACTTGCCTGCTTTAATTCTTAGTAGCTGCCTGAAATGAATTGAAGATGCAAAGGGCAAAGCACTCAAGAGTCAGGGTTGGTCCTTCCAAATTGGAGGCCCTCAACAGTTGCCCTCAAATGTCAAGTTGGGGTGCATTTTTGGAACAGCTTTTAAGCACACAGGGGAGTCTGTGAATCCATTCCAAGTGACTGGCAGTTAGGTACTGTACCTGTAGGTGGCAGCCAGGAGAACAGGTAGACACAGAAATGGAAGTGCAAAGAGAAAGATCTGTGTATTGTGGTGCCCTGGGCTTTGTTTTAATCTACAGCCAGGCCAGGCCAGGCCAGGCCAGGCCAGGCCAGGAACGCTGAAGGAGAGAAAGACTGGATCCAACTTCATGGGAAAATAGATTACAAAAATAATCTCCAATATTTGCAGCAGAATCATCAACGCTCGTTTCAAATTTTCTGTGTGGCACAAGACTCTGGTCATGCAAAAGTCATGCAACTTTGCTTGCTTGGTATGAAAAACAGTGAAGGGGCGGGGGAGTATGGCTGGCACTGAAGGCAAAGCCAAACAGAGCAAAGAAAAATAGCTTGAACCACCCTGATATGCTGTTCTAGGTGTGATGGACTGCCCTCCCACTCCCACCCCGATCCCTATTAGCTGGCTGGAGCTAATAGGGATCAAATCCCAATAGTTTGGAAGAAGAAAGATTGCAGGAGGCCACATAGTTTATCCTTCATCCTTCATCCTTTTTCTTTTTGCACTGCTTCTGTCCAGGCGTAATCTTCTTTTTTCTCAGGATGTTTCTCCGCACTTGCCTGGGTGATCTGTGTCTTTGACCTTAAGCTTTCCAACTCTTGTCATAGATCATGAATGTTTATGTTTCCTACCACCCAACCCTGCAAATGTACATGTTCAAAAGAAGTGTGGTTTTGCCTAGTAACAAGAAACCACTTGGAACATTCTGGGCATTTAGAGAAAGACCCTAAGTGTGTTTTCCTAAATAAATCCCACTACTTCCAATAAGCTTACTGCTAGGTAAGCAGGCATGCATTGGCAGGGTTAATGGCCAGTCTTCTACATGATTGTCTCAGAGCTAAACCCTACTGTGTTCATTCTAGAAAATTTGCCCTTCCTGACCTGACACTGTCCAGATGTGTTGGGCTGTAGCTCACACCATCCTTAGTTAACATGGCCAAATGGTTTGGGAATGATAGGAATTTAAGTTAAAGACATCAAGTGGGTTTTGTGCACACCCCAAGACTTTAAACTGGAGATGTGTACAAAACAGCAAATACGTCTGATTTTGAACCTGGAACAAATATCCCATTCTGGATCAGCCATGGTTTGGCAGCGGGTTTGGATTCTGGGCTCCAGGCAAACAAAATCTAGAGAGATTTTTGGGGGGGGACGGCAGGTAGGGCAACCTGGGGGTGTGTTCTCCCTCTCTCCCAATAACAGCTTCCATTTTTTGGTTTGGACACAGACCATCCAAAACCAGCTGTTCTGCCTATGGAATGTTTTATATATGGAACATTTTGCACCTCGCTACTTTTGACTGTAGAATTGAACCTCAAAGGCTTGAAGCTTCCTCATTCCTAGCCAAAAGATTCCCTTTAGCGTCGCCCTTCTCAAACTTTCCAGATGTTTTAGGACCTCATCTGCCAGAATTCCCACACTGGCTGAGAAATTCTGGTGTTTGCACTTTCAACCCATATCTGTAGGGTCTCAGCCAGGAAAGTCTTCTTAAGTGCCTCTCGTAGTAGGAGGAAGGCCCTGTTGGTCTATGGTAGCTAAAAAAAAAGCTTATGCCAGGGGTTCCCAAAATTTCTTGTTTCACAGTGCCCTTAGTGTCTCAGTAATTTTTTCATGATGCCCTTTAAGGTTCACCAGCTGCGCACCCCAGTGCCCTGGGGACAGTTAGGATAATTCTGGGGTGCTGCGGCACACACTTTGGCTTGTGCCTTTTAGTAAAATTTGTTAATCAGGAAAGGTGCTGAGGAACTCCTGATTTGTAGCTTGTTTCCGTTGCTGGAGTTACAATGAATCAGTGGTTGGGTTTGCACACCAGGCTACCCCGTGGTTTAAAGAATAATCTGCTTGCCTGGGTGAGCACAGCTCATTGACGCACGAACTACCCAATCCCATTTGAACGTAATGTATGATGTGAACCTGGATAATGAGGCAGGCCTGTATTCCATGACAGACTAGGCTAGGCTAAACTAGGATTGGGCAATTTGTAGTTCATGTGTTGTGGGGACCAGGCTACTGTATTTGCGGGCTGTATGAGCCAGGCTATCACATTAAACCCATAATATATTGCACTTGCTTTGGCGTGGTACATTATGTGAACCCAGTGATTGGTTAAGGCAGTGGGCTAAATACCACGAGACTGTGAGTTCTAGTCCTTTCTTAGGCACAAAGCCAGCTGGGTGACCCTGGGCCAGTCCCTCTCTCTCAGCCCTAGGAGGAAGGTGGCAATGGCAAGGCATTTCTGAAATCTTGCTAAGAAAACTGCTGGGAGTTGTCCATGTAGTCACCAGGAGTCAAAATTGACCTGAAGGCAATGAGAGCCAGTTTTGTATGGTGGTGATGATGCTGGACCAGAAGCCAGGAGATTGTGAGTTCTTCTCCTGGCTTAGGTGTAAAGCAAACTGGGTGACTTTGGCCAGTCACTCTCTCTCAGCCCTAGGAAGAAGAAGGCCAGGGCAAACCACTTCCAAAATCTTGCCAGGAAAATGGCAAGAAAACTCTCAAAGGCACAAAAAAACAAAAACAACCCAGGTTTAACAGTTGTGTGAGCCCAACCACCATGTACCTCGTAATCAATCTGAAGGAAGCCAATTGTCACCTTCTTTTCTGTCTCTCTGTTCAACTAAGATGCCCCATCCCTTGGCAGAGCATTGAGGAGTACGTAACTGTGAGAAAGAAATCTTGGACCAGACAAACAAGCAGACAAATTCTGCTTTTGTTTTGAGTGTCTATAGCAGTGTTTCTCAACCTTATCAACTTTAAGAAATGTGGATTTCAGCTCCCAGAATTCCCAAGTCAGCATCCTGGCCGGGGAATTCTGGGACTTGAAGTCCATCCATCTTAAAATTGCCAAGGTTGAGAAACACTGCTCTATAGGAAATGTGTTCATAAAAGTATACCAGAGGAATGAGAGGGTATCAGTCACAGAGGATAAATCACAGTGCAAACATTTCCGTACTTTGTCTAATCATTGCTGTTCCCCTGCTAGCCAGCAACCCTGATTGCCAAATGCCAAAGAATTTCATCTTTGTTTTTCTCGTTGTTTAGAGATATAGCTCCATCACTTGCTGGAAGAGAAGGATGTGTTCCTTCCACCACACATTACCTCTCCACTCCTTTCAACCCTCTGCACTTTGGGCAGTTCTCACAAGCTTCATACCCTCTGGCTTTGCTGGCTTTCAACTCTCCTAACTGCTGTCCAGCCTGACTTTGGGGGGCGGGGACAGGAATCGCTTTTCTCTTTGGGGAGGGGGGCACACCATTGGAGAGATGAACAGTCATTTTCTGATCTTTCTACTGGATGGCAATGTACCGTTCTTTGTGTGTGTGTGCGTGCATATTTACGTGGGTAGAAAGGACAAGAACCCATGGGTGGAAGCTTAGCAATGAGAGATCCAAACCTAACCTAAGGAGAAATTTCCTGACTGGAAGAACTGTTAAGCAATGGAACCGCTGGCCTCCTGAAGTCCTGGGTGCTCCATCATTGGAGGTCTTCAAGAAAAGACTGGACAGCCATTTGTCCAGAATGTATGAGGATTCCTGTCCTGGGCAGGAGGTTGGATTAGAACCTGTCCAAGGTTCCTTCGAAACCTAGGATTCTATCACACACACACACACACACATACACACAACCCTGGTAAGAAAAGTGAAAAAATATTATGGTTTACCTGCAGAGCAGATGCATTTTAACTTCTGCTTTTGAGAAAGGGCAATTGTCTGGAAGGATCCCTTCTTTCCCTCCTCCCACTCCTAATGTTCCCCAGAGGCTTTTGACCTGAGCATTACAAGAACTTCACAATGTGCCCTTAGCACTGGTACGATTCTTCTTGCTTTATGGGGCTGGCTCTTTGATGGATGGGGCAGGGGCGAGGCAGAGAGTCACGCAGGAGGCTCATTATGAAATATTTACATCGGTTTGCAGTCGCACAGGAGGGTTTTATTGAGTTTTGCTGGCCCTTTCTAGCTCGGCTTCTGTCAGGGGGTGTCGCCAGATGATGGATGGATGGGACATGCAGGTGTAGCTCAACGAGGGAAGGGAAGGTTAATTTATCTATGGTATACATAGAATACATTAATGCCGTCTCCACTTTTCCTCTGTCAAAATCCCCAAGGCTCATGGGGTAGCTTTCGTGTACCATGTGCAGCCAGAGTGATGCTGTTTTTACCTTTTCCTCCTGTTTTGCTTTGCACTGTCTGCTGAACCTCCAAGGCATTGAGAGCCACCCTACATCCTTTGCACATGCACCACAATATTGAAGATGCTATTGTTACAGACGCTGCTCCCAGGTTCGGCTTATGGTCACTCACTCACACACTCACAGCCTGTTGAGGCACGCGGATCTTGTCAGCCCCCCTTGCTTTCTACCTGGGTTTTCCAGATAGGTGCGGCTGGAGCAGACAGACACACAGCCCTGGTCAACAGCCGGGAAATAATTGGGGATACACACAAATCACTTCCAACCGAACACTGGGGCACGAGAGGTTCTTTGTAATACACGGAGACCCAGTGAATTTAAAGTAACAGCAAAACTTTACTGGTTGCAAGGTATATTTGCTCTTCCTCACACACACACACACACACACACACACACACACACCCACGTCCTTCCCAACTAGGCCGCCAGGCACTAGCCAGAGGGTCGAAGCCGCCAAGTCTGGATGACTCAGATGACCAAGACGACTCAGATGACTCAGACGACTCAGAGTGGGCAGGCTTTGGGACCCCTTTTATCCCCAAAAGTACAAGTTGATGGGATTGGGGCGGGGCCTCCATGTGCTCAGGCCCAACCTCCTCTTTCTGGTTCAGGTCCTTTGTTTTTCCTTAACGACTTGCTTCCTTCTTATCTACCTCCCCGAAGGGATCCCATAGATAAGTTTCCTGGCTTTTGTCCTCCCTGCTTACGTGCCTGCTTCATCTTTAGGTTATGGCAGCTTCAGCCTAGTCTCACACTATCCCTAAGTGGTTGGATAGCAGAATGCATGTGGTCCTTTGGAGCGGTGTTATCGGTATGGGGTGATCCAAGAATGCATTCTTGAAGACCTTCTAAAAGTTATGCAGGGGGCCAGTCGAGGATGGACAGGCTCAGTCCTAAATCTATACCATTCAACTTGAAATGCCCTTTGCCTGCTTGGCTCCTTCAGGCTGCCTCCACCACTGTCAGCTTCTGATCAATTGAAGCTGCCTCAGTTTCTCTCTCTGAGACCCCAGTGAGATTTGTGTGGGTGAGTTGGGCAATGTCTAGAAAGCTAAGAGAGAAATGCAGGTGCTGTCTTCTGCCAGTGATGAATGACCATGTTTTTCTAAACAGAAATACCTCCTGCACACTAATGCCAGTGTATGGGATAAGGTGAGGATAGACTAGGAGGAGAAACACAGTAATGGCTAGGTTTGCTCATACTCTTCTAGCACCATTCTTGCAACCAATTTGTTCAGTGCATTTGGACGATATGCTAGACTTGGTTCATGCTTTTTATTTTCATGGCTTAGTGTGTTAGGCAAACCCAGCTCATTTGGTTACTGTGCATATTCAGAATATGGATTAATTCAGCGATACTAACATCTATTGAATGACCTGGATGAATTGGGCTCCTCTGTTATTCACCTGGGTGGATACCTGCCACAGGTAAGAAGCAGAGGGCTCCAGGAAACCAGAGCACGTCTGCTGACTTTATTAAGAATGCTGTCTTCTGTAAGGAAAAACAACATCTGAGCATCTTTTAGGATTTGGATAAGAGAGCAAAACAGGCGGCATGGGTGAAATGAGGGCCTTTTTGCTCCATCCGCCCTGATGAACCCAGCCCATCAATCCAGCTCTTGTCAAATAGCTGCTGTTTCACCTGTTTTGTATCATCCACGAATTTGTTTTGTATTTGTGATTGTAATTGTCATGATCCAGGCTCTGGACTCAGATTCGGAGTCTGAAGCTGGAGAAGCTGCTCCAGCTGAGCCTGTGGAATGTCAGCCTCAGGAAGGACAAAGCCAGCATCACATGAGGCTGATCAATCACAGTCTCTGCTGAAGCAGCTTCTGACTCAGATCTGAGTCCAGAGCCTGGGCCATGACAGTAATTGTTTTTAATTTTATTTTAATATTGTTTGCTGCCCAGAGTCACTTATTGAGATGGACAGTTAGACAAACTGATTCAATCAATCAGTCAATCAGTCAATCAATCTGGGAGTCTCATACAAGCTGCTGGGGGGTGGTGGACATGTTAGAGAAAGAGGAAGATGAGGGATCTGCTGGCATCTATGGGAGCATGGGTGGCTTTGTTCTTTGGAGAAGGGTGCTCCCAGGGACATCTGCAGGAGCACTCAAAATTTACCCGGTGGCAGGCACAGTGTGGCAATCAAAGCCCCTTTCCTTTTGTGTATGTGTGGGGTGCGTGCACCTACAAGAGGGGTGGGGCTTCAATCAGGATGCTGTGCCTGTTATCTTACAGATTTTAACCTTCCCTGTGGACATGCCGGGTGCTCTCCAAATATGTCATCTGAAACAGGTCTTTGCTTTTGAAACGGGAAGACCATAAGGCTTGATTGGACAAATGAACAGACAGTAAGACTCGGAGGCCTTACCTTGCTTTCATTTTCCAAATTTCCAAGGTTTAGAAGCCTGTTTCCTTATGGCTTCAGACACATTCGGCCAAGACCCAGCTCTCTGGAAAAGGCTCTAATGCTGGGAAAGGTGGAAGGAAAGAGAAGAGGATGAACAGCAGCAATGTGGATGGTTGGCAATGATGGATGGCAAAGTGGCGATGAGTGCACCATTGGGAGTTTTGAAAGAACAGGTTAGGGAGTGTCATGGGGAAAATCTATCTGTGTGGTTGCTAGGAGTTGAAAAGGACTTGATGGGACATAATCAGTTCCTTATGGCAGGGCACACAATAGAATGTGCCAGCATTAAATGGGGGTCCAATGCATGAGGATGCTGGTTTCTTACTCCCTTTCTAACCCTCCCAGATGCTCTATCTTAGAACTGAGTTGGCACATCAAGCCTAGCTAGACAAAAGTAGGATTTGGTCATTGGGCTTCAACTTTATGTTGTGGGAAATCTGTACATATGATGTGATCCAGACCATCCTATCGAGGCAGAAGTTGGCTTATTTGTATGGACATGGTGTGTTACATGACCATAGTGGTGGTGGGTTTTTTAAACCCTGTGTTGAAGGTTTTGTGTGTGGTATGAAATGAGGCATTCTCTTTTCTTCTGAAAAAGTGGACAAAATGGGGGGTTAGCTATCTACCACTCTCACTTCCTAAAAATATCCATTGTGTGAGTAGTCCAGAGATGACCTTATAAACAAAGAGGATGCTAAAAAGTGGCCCTTTCTTTGAAGCTTTTTATTATTATTTTTTAATTAAAATAATAGGTGGAGCTGGTAAGCCAGAAGGCAACAGGGAAGATGTCTGTGGCGCCATGGGAAAGATGTTGGCTTTCCATAGCTTACAAGAAGGCAGAACAGCTCATTTGGCCATTGTTCTGGCTGAGTGGAACGGACATGAACTTTTTGCTTCATTTAATGAAAACGTAATATCATAATCACTTGGACATAATAGATGACTTGTATCTTGTTTATGTTTTCCTCTCCAGATTTGCAGTGCTTTCATCCTCTTAGCAGTCGGGGGTTTCCATCTGTAGAAACGATCCTTCTTCCAGATACAAAAAAGAAGGAATATAATCATTGCAAAAGGTTATGCCCTGGGCAGTTCCGTAGCACTTGATTAACGTTTGGATCGAATTGCTCCAAAGTCCAAAGTTAACAGGGCATTAGAAAGTTTGGCCTGTTGGATTGTAAGATAGTCAGGCTGGAGTTGGGCCTAGAGACTCAGCCAGCTTCTCCGGGCTTAATGGGGGGGGGGGGGGCGTTGCAGATTTTCACGTTTGCTTTGGCATTTGCAATGCTGGGACAGTCAGGCCTGGAGTGTAACACCCGGGTAAAGAAAACAACAGCTTGTAGTCCTTGCCATGGTTACCCATGAAAACAAACCCTGCTGCACAGTGGGGGTATTTATATCCAGGGCACGGGTGGATTTATAAGGCACACTGTTTACATAAGATGCGAGCAGCCCATCCAGTCCTCATGGGAGCTGAGTATTGCCTTCGAGGCAGCCAGAAAGCCCCCACCCCCTCCATTTGGGAATGTCAAGGATGAATGCGGGTTGGCTTTGGGCCAGAGAACTTGAGTCCAAGTGCTGGCAAAGTCAATCCTCTCCTGGGGTTTTCATTTGAGGAATAATTGGGGGGGGGGGGTGGACAGGGATGCTGAAGTGATAAATCTTGCAAGCCAGAGGCTGGGCGGTTGGGTGAGCTCTTGTGGTTCCAGATTGCTGAAGACTCCTAAGAAAGTCCTGCATTCTGCTAACATTTCGATGTCCATTGCGCTGGATTCTCAGCCATGCCCTGCACAGCTCGCTGGTTTGTCCGTTGACCCTTCGCCATTGCTCCTCTGAGTTCAGAGACGCAGCCACCAATGTAATGTCCCTTTCAGTGTCTCTGTAGTTGCTATGACAGAGAGGTGGTTGAAGCTGCCTTTCGAAGGATGTTCATCCCTATTGCTCAATTTTTCTTTATGGAACTTCTTAAGAACTTCTTGGGGAGCTCTTCCTGGATTGCAGCTTGAAAATCTACAGGGCCCCACAGCTTAATGTGGCTTCTCTCTAAGAAATGTTAGTGGACCTTTTGGAAACAAATTAATTCCTAGGTCTAAGCAGCACATTAGAAGGAACATTACTCCCAGCTCCTGCTTTAATGGATATGTAGAGAGAGGAGTTTGGGGGTTTTTTTGGTCTTATCCAAGTCATCTAGTCTTGGAGAGGATTTGATGGTGTCCATGTAAGACAGCTTGACAAAGAGCCTGCCTTTCATATTTTCTATATGTTTCTAGTTGAGACATTTGAATCTGTTAAAGTGATTTTCTTCTGCATTACCCACTTCCTTTGTGTAACTGAGAAGTTTTTACTTGTTTTATGTAAGCAGGAACTTTTTAAATGCTTTAGATCTTCACTTTTGGTGGGTATCAAGTTCACAACAGTAGCCCACGTTTGGGTTTTGTTTCTGGGGGAGCCTGAAGGAGAACACCAGCCTGCTTTTCCAGGGCTGTTGCTTTAAAACGTCTTACCATTCCTACACCACTTCTTAACTTTATTTGTTTGCTTCAGAAAGCTTGAAGTTCACCCAACAGGCTAAGCCGCAAAAAACTTTAAGACTGTAATTTTTGACATCATCTAAATTTGTGGGGCTAAAATTTGGGGCCTTTTTTTCCATTGGGGAGCAAGGTTGTTTTAATTAATATGCAGTCGTTAGGGGAGAAAGTGGACCTTCAGCCAAATAAAATTCCTGTCCTTTGAGTAGGGTCAACTCAGTGATACTTATGTACCAAAACATAAGTTTGATGGCTGATTGATTGAGATTGTTTTTTTCTCTGACATTTTTTCCTAGCGTGTTCCTATGTTTTGCAATCTCCTTGACAATGATTCATCTGGCAACTTATTCATCTTTGCTTATGGTCTTATGGCTTGTTTCTGGATAGTCATATTTGGGTATCTAGTTTTTTCTTCCCTGTTGGCTGATTTACTGGAATTGTTTGATGCAGCTGCATTTCTTTTGGCCTGATGTGCAATTCATTTGCTTCTGTTTTCTACCTGTAGTCAATACATCGTGAGAGTGAATTCCCATGCCAGGGAACGGTGCTATGTCCATAATCAATTTTATTTCACGACTTCAGTTTCTTTAGTTATAAAATGGACATAATACTGATCTCTCTCCATCATGTATTTGTAGGGATAAAAAAGAGCAAAATATCTTTTTTTTTTATCCATGCAACTACATTGTGGAAGTAGATTGGGTTTATGGCTTATATATTTCAAAAATAAAATAAAAGGCAGAAACTGCCTTGAATTCTTTGAGGTCTTACCATAAAGTGGAAATGCATGGAACTAGGGCCTAATATGGTAAATAATAATATCCTTTTTGGCTCAGTGTTAACTGGCTGATAATATTTTTGATGTAAAGTCTCAACAATTAATGTCTCAATAATTCGATGCTGTACCATCATTACATTAAAAAGACTGCCAGCATGCTTGCTGTCTAAACCTTACATTACATGTTCTGTTAAGAGAAGAATAAGCAAAAGTTATAAAGTTTTGTTACAAAGCTACGTAAATAAACAACATTGTCTAGTATTTTTATGTCCTGTTGCAAAAGGCAAAAAGGAATACCCCACTGAGGGCTCGTCTCAGGTCTGTTCTGATGTGTAGATATTGAGATCCACCATCTCCAGAAGGCACCATTTTTTTTTAAAAAAGGCCAATTGATCAATCAAGTGTAATTTCTCTATTCTCTGTTATTTAATTTCTCTCTTATCATTGGATCATGGTCAAAAATGTATTATTTCAACAGCGTTGTTGTACAGATCAGCAAAACGAAAAATCCACACTCCTTTGTAAAGCCACTGTCAACATCTGTGGTCTACCTGCATGCTGAGTTTGGTTAACCTGGTTATTGAACTCACCCATTTTCTATGTTTTCAATGCATTGAATTACAATTAATTCACAGGGCACATTAAGCCTCAACAAAACAACAGAAAACGCGCCTGATCCACAGGAACATGCACCATGCTTCATTGGGGCATAGAAGACATCTTTCTCTTCTTTTTAATTGAAGAAGGGTGTCGTTTGTTAGGAAGAGCCAAGGTGGCCGCTGCTCACCCCCATAACCTTGGGCCGTGACTACATGACTACAAGATGAATAGGAGTCACCGTTAGTCACAAACGCCACGGTGTAGTGTTGGTGCAGCTGACCCAGATGAGACAAATCCAGTTCCTTTCTCTTCAAGTTCACGAAGCTTGAACTTGGGCCAGTTATGGCCCTTCAGGCTTTGCAACTTTACAAAGTTGTCGTGCTGGAAAAACAAAAGGAGAAAGCTGAAATGACAGGTGGGCTTCCCTGTGTCTTATATGGAGAGGACAGAATGTATTAGCTGTGTTTGTTTCCCAGCTTTAAGAAGTTGCCAAATTAGTTTCTAGTAATTAGCATAGGTACAAATTGGAGGGCGGGGGGTTGGTTTTCTTTGTTCTCATAATATTAATACTTCTGAAATATTTCTCCATGATCTATCGTTGCTGGATTAGTCAGCTGCACAGCTTAGATACCAATGTGTAATTTTTTTAACAGTTGATTTTGAAGGGGTTAATCTGATTGAGGGAATGTCCCTTCCTCTTTAGTTTGCTGGCCATGGAAAGATGGTAAAAGTTAGGATGTTGGGATGGTTAGGATGTTGACACAGGTCCGGAAAGACCCAGGTTCAAGTCTATTCCCAGCCAAGGCAGCCTACCCCATAAGATGGTTGTGGGGTAAAAAGTGGAGGAGAAGTAGAGAAGAAGAGTCCCATCAACACTGGCAGGGCAAGCTATTGTATCTGAACAGGGAGCAAACCCCACACTCTCTCGCACTGATGATGTTACCTAGTAGGGTGATGAAACGTCTGCAAGCAGACAACCAAGTTCAGAGAGCACCAAGGACTCCACAAGGGACTGCTACTTCTGCCTTCAGTTTCAGTTCATAGAATCTTAGGTTGGAAGGAACCCGCTCTAGTCCAACCTCTGCCCAGGGCAGGATTCTTCAGACCGTCCTGGACAAATGGCTGTCCAACCTTTTCTTGAAAACCTCCAAGGATGGAGCTTCCATGACTCCAGGAGGCAGGCTGTTCCATGGCCAGGAAATTACTCCTTATCGGGAGTTTGATCTTCCTCTGTAAAGCTTCCATCCTTGGAATCCACAACTTCTTCCCTGTCATAATCCTTCAAGTATTGGAAGATTGCTACCAAGTTTCTCTTCTTTGGATGAAACATACCCAGTTCTTTTAACCATTCCTCATAGGATCTAGCTTTCAAGCCCCGGTGTTTGTTCTCTGCACTGTTTCCAGTTCCTCAGCATCCTTCTTGTAATGTGGCAACCCAAATTGGACGCAGTAATCCAGGTGTGGCCAGGCCAGTGCAATATAGAGAAGAACAATCACTTCCCATGAACTCAACATTAGGTCTCGGTTGATGCAACCCAAGACTGCATTGGGTCCTGTGGGAGCTGCAGCGCACTGCTGGCTCAGGCTGACCTTTGGTCTACCAGGACACCCAGATCCTCCTCACAAGTACTACTGCTGTTACAAAGCTAACAAATAAATGACAACTGAATATTGTCAGGATTTAGCTAAGTTTATGGAGCATGCAAGTTTCTGGAGGAAAGGCAGAATGCAAGCAAGTCAAAATGTGGCTGTCGCAGTGTGATTGAAGGACTGGCCCTCTTGTTACATGCAGCCACATCTTAACTTTCTTATCCCTATCTCAGAGACAGCCCTGCCTGAGATTTAACCTCCTTATTCATTCAGTTCTTCTTTTTTCTTCCTTTTAGTTACCCATCGTTACATGTGACTTTTTTGCTAAGCAGCTTAGAACTGCTTTTGGAAAATGGTGTGCAGTCAATGTGTGTTAGCCCAGGAGGTGAACATTACCGATGATGATGATGATGATGATGATGATGATGATGATGATGATAATGATGTCAGCTATTATTTTAGACACTAATGCCTAGCAGGTGATCTAGTTAATGGCATTCCTCCACCCCCACCCCACCACGCCATGCTTTGGATGATCCTTTTCTTGGGATGCTAATCCCATTTGGAGAGTCCAGAGTGAAAACAGAAAATCAGGCAGGTGCCCAACTTGCGGTCAAGCATGTGATAACGAAGTCATCTCAGATAGCAAGCCTCCCTCTTGGGAACTGCTTATAGTTCCTGGAAATAGTTGAAGCCCCTTTGTAGCTCACTGGTGCTCCAAATTCCTGCCGCTACAGCTTGGCCATCTTTTAGCTGCATAATTCTGCAGATAAGATCTCTGTCTACCAGCTCCATTCTTGGAACTGCAGGGGCAACATTTCATTTGAAATACCAATTCAGCGCTTTCTGAATCTGAGCCAAGAGAACTTGCTCAAACTTTTTTTGGGGGGGGGAGAGGAGAGGGGTTGTTTGTGCTATCAATAAGCAAAAATGAAATGAGTCATGTTGACATCTCTAATGATCTTCCCTGAGTTCCTGTGTTTTTCATTTGACAAAAGCTTTGTAAATTCTCCTTTGGGTTTTGTTGTTGTTCAGTCGTTAAGTCGTGTGCGACTCTTCATGACCCCATGAACCACATCGCACCAGGCCTTCCTGTCCTTCAATGCCTCCCTGAGTTTGCTCAGTTTCATGCTCATTGCTTCAGTGATGCTGTCTAACCATCTCATCCTCTGCCGTCCTCTTCTCCTTTTGTCTTCAATCTTTCCCAGCATCGGGGTCTTCTCCAAAGAGATCTCTCTTCGCATTAGATGACCAAAGTATCTGAGCTTGAGCTTCATTATCGATCCTTCCAATGAGCAATCAGGGTTGATTTCCTTTAGGATTGACTGGTTTGACCTCCTAGCAGTCCAGGGGACTCTTAAGTCTTCTCCAGCACCACAGTTCAAAGGCATCAATTCTTCAGCGCTCAGCCTTCTTTATGGTCCAGCTCTCACAGCCATACATTACTACTGGACCTTTGGGTTTACACTTGGCAAAATTCAGGGATAAATGGGTCTAGAATTGGGAAGATTCTTCTGACCTTTCTCTAGATGGTCCGCAGATGTCTTGGTTATTGCTGGGGACAAAATGACATTTTGGCACTTGTCACTGAATTGGAAGGGACAATTTCTCCCAGGTCTTACAAGGGAAAGAGAAATTCTCCAATCTTTTTCTCAAGGGGAGTGTTTCCCCTTAGCTGGGATAATAGCTGCCCTTGAAAAAGTCCGGGGGAGGGGATGGTTTCCCTCTTGATACCTTCCATTGGCATGAAATGGAAACATGAGAAGCCATAGAAGATGCATGCTCTTGGAGAAAGGATTTTGTGATGGACCACACCCACAGTATATAGCATCTCCCTTCCCACTGAATGCTGTCTTCTGGAACTCAATTAACCAAGTCAGGAAAAAGCCTACAACCACACTTTCATAACATACTAAACCTGATTAATTTTAACACTGGGTTGCTTGTTTTGTGACCCTTAATGTGTTGAGTGAACCCAGCCCATTTGTTTAATAATAATGTGTATTCGGTCAGTGACCAGCACACTTAAAAAAATATACAACACAACAGTAAAATCAAATGGGTGAGATCAAATACTTGGCTTAATGGATGGTTCAGTGGATTGCATGAACTCAGAAAAGAGGCTAAATACACAAGCAGATGAAGGGTGTGGTGTGAAGTACCACGGTTCAACGCAAGCACACCCAACTTGATGTGTGAGATTGTTTCCGACATTTGTTGCTTCTTGGAAATAATTTCTAAAGCAGATTCTCTTTCATTGTGTTGAATGGAAATGGTTAAGAAAAAGTGCAAGAGAAATGCTCTGCCTGGCGCTCCCTCCATCCCAGGATGCACTCTGAAGGTCACTTGAGGTAAACAATTAGGACTTCCTAACACTTCAACTACTATACTAAATTGTATAATCATGCCTGTTTATTTCTCCATATAGCTGACCTTGGGTGATCTCAGACATTTAACTTCGGTTGCCATGGTTAATCCATGGATGGGAGACCATTAGGAATTTCAGGGCTTCGGGCTAGAAAGTTGAGAAAAAAACATTTTGGAAGAAAAATATGGTAAATCGTTCCATAGAACTGCCAAGAAACCCACCCACATGGATGTGACCCAACAGTCACTAGAATTTATGTAACTTGAAGGAGACTTTATTTGTTATCCTGAGTGGAAATCCATCTCTTTTCACAATTTTATAGGACTGGTAGCAGCTCTTTTGAAAAATGAACAAACGTTCTGAATAGGAGCTGCTGGTCTAGGGACCAGCTGGAGCTTCTGGTCTAGGGATGGGGTGGGGTGGGGTGGGATGGAGGAGACGAAGAGGTTAGAAAGGAGATGAGAACTTCCTTTTATCTGGTCTGAATCTAGCTCCCATCCACTGAGAGGAGATTGCAGTTCCCAGGATCTGGGAAGTTGATTCAGCTGAAGATGATTCAGGTGAGGGCTTTTTTGTAGTGAATTAATAGTGGTCATTTTCTGGGTTCCAATGAAGAGATAAGCAACTGCACTTGAATTGATGGGCTGCTCTGAAAATCTGTATTAATGATGTTCCACAAGCCTCATGGCTGAGTCAGTGGTGCTGCTGACCCCCCCCCCCTTCAAATGCCACCCCCATCTTTCCAACAAACTGTGTGGAAGCTGGAGTGGCTTTTAAGCTTATTGAAGGAGAGAGATAGAGCACTAAGGCCTGTGTACACAGGGGAAACAATCTTTGCACAAGAAAATTCCAGTATTAAGCCTTTCCTTTTCTCCTTGAAAACTCTATCCTGGTGCTAAGAAGCTTCCACTTCTATAAACCATTCATGTGTCCTTTAGTGAAGATCTTAGGACAATGAAACTGCTTCAAGAAGCCTTCAGAGATGTTTTCGCTGTCTAAAATGTCCTTTCTATTCTGCTCCCTGCTCTGGAGACCAAGTACTTCATTCTTACTCAAAGTTGGGATGACACCTTCTTCATTCCAGAAGTCATTTGGGGGACTTCAACTACTTGGAAACAGTTTTAGAGGTTAATATGGGCTTCTAGGTGTTTCTCCTTACTGGGAATGGCCTTTTCCTTCTGTTATTATTGGGGTGCAGGAAACCCATGCCCCTTGCTCTAATCTTTGACTTTGGAGCATTTTATATTTACATTTTTTGGGGGGGAGTGCTTAAGCTTTTATCCCTCTAGAGCAGTGTTTCTTAAAGGGTGGTCCTAGGCCCCTGGGGGTCCCCCAAGACCCTCTCAGGGATCTGCAAAATCAAAATGCAAAATTTGCCAGCCTATGTTGAAAAATAATACAATATTAAAATCCCATCAAACCATTGTGAGAAGCAGTAGAGGTAGCAAATGTGTCCATTTTAATTTTTAATATGGGAAATACTGACCAATACAATCCAAACAAACAAAAGCTTTTTTGGGGTCCTCTATAATTTTTAAAAGTGGGAAGGGGTCCTGAGAGAAAAAAAATTAAGAAACACTGCCATAGAGGATGGGTGTGCAAGTTGATGGCATCTGATTTCAAGTGTTCATGAGAATTAATCCCTCCCTAGGAGTCAAGACTGATGCAAAGGAACATGTAGACAGATGAATGGTCCTGTTACTTAAAACAGCACTTAGCCAACCATGATTGTTTTCAGAAAGCTAAACAGATCAGGCCTGATTAGTCCATGGGAGACCACCAAGAGTTCTCAGGGCTGGAAGCTCAACTGGGAAGTCAAAACAGCATCTGGGGCAAACCTCTTCTATATTGTGGCCAGGAAGAATTTATGGGAATGTCTGTGTAAGTCACCAGGGGTCAAGCTTGGCCTTTCTTTTTGGATTCATTAAAATTAAGGAAATGCTTAATCAGCAGAAAAGATATGCTGATATCCAAATTAGCAGAAGTGTGGTGCCAAATGAAACCAAGGCTTAGGATTCTAGATAGCTTGATTGTTGCTAGATATGTCACTGATTTTCTAAGGATTTTAATGTGTTTCTGTGTGGGCTTGCTTGAATGTCATCTTCCAAGACTTCAGATTGTATCTGCCCAGATTGAAGTGGTAACTCTGAATTATTACCTAGCCCAGGGTTTCTCAACCTTAGCAACTTTAAGACGAGTGGATTTCAACTCCCAGAATTCCCCAGCCAGCCATGCTGGCTGGGGAATTCTGGGAGCTGAAGTCCACATGTCTTAAAGTTGCCACGGTTGAGAAACACTGACCTAGCTAGTTCAGTTCAGTTCAGTTCATGTGAACCAGTTAAAGTTTTCCGAACTGCTAAGCACAATAAAACAGCAATGCAGCGTTTTTCACAGCCCACGAAGAGGAGCCGGCTACGTTCAAACTCAGCTTGCCGCAAAGGATGGGACATCTCTCTACTCAGTCTTTGAGAACATGGCAGCAGCACGCTTTTGGGGGGCGAAGGGCAGTGACCTCCTCCATCCTCAAAGGCGTTTGCTGATGCCAGTCCGGAAGCTCCAGGGACGAAGTGCCTGGAGAGCAGGAGGAAGGGAGACCTGTGGTGGGAAGCCAGCCTCCCCTTGCACAGCTTGGCTTCCTCTGCCCTGCCTTTTCTCTGCTCGGGGACTGTTGTTGCCCTAATGCAGATAAGACCTTGTTCAGTCTGTCAAGAGCTGTGCTCAGAAAGTATCACCCCTTTCTTTGCTAAGATCAAGGAAAAGGGCCAAGCAATAAGTAATTCTTATTAGGCGATGAGTGCCCCTAACGTTGGACAAGTGGCAAAATGTTGGGCTAAAGCATGCTTAATATATAACAATAGCCACACAGCACAACCCACAACAAAATAAAAGTTGTGGAGCCCGCCTGCCTGCCTGCCTGCCTGCCTGCCTTCCTTCCTTCCTTCCTTCCTTCCTTCCTTCCTTCCTTCCTTCCTTCCTTCCTTCCTTCCTTCTTCTCTCTTGCTTTCTCTCTCCCTCTCTTTCATACCATCTCTCAATTTCCTTCCTTCCTTCCTTCCTTCCTTCCTTCCTTCCTTCCTTCCTTCCTTCCTTCCTTCCTTCCTTCCTTCCTTCCTTCTTCTCTCTTGCTTTCTCTCTCCCTCTCTTTCATACCATCTCTCAATTTCCTTCCTTCCTTCCTTCCTTCCTTCCTTCCTTCCTTCCTTCCTTCCTTCCTTCCTTCCTTCCTTCCTTCCTTCCTTCCTTCCTTCTTCTCTCTTGCTTTCTCTCTCCCTCTCTTTCATACCATCTCTCAATTTCCTTCCTTCCTTCCTTCCTTCCTTCCTTCCTTCCTTCCTTCCTTCCTTCCTTCCTGCCTGCCTGCCTGCCTGCCTGCCTGCCTGCCTGCCTGCCTGCCTGCCTTCCAGCTGAATCCTTCATACAGTGGAGATGAGAAAATGAGAAAGTCTTATTTAAGCACTTTGTCCTCAGGCTAAGCTGAAGTTGCACAGAGTCTCTGTTTGGCTGCTTCTCATCAGGATAGTCAACATAAGAAAGTTGCTGTGTCCACATTCAGAGGTATGTAGGTCTAGAAATTCTGTGATCTAGAAGGGAATCTTCTGTTCAGGGTTCTTCCCCAGCACAATCCATACAAATAGTCCTTTGCATAATATGTATTAATGACTAGCAGAGAGAGAATGAAAGTGCATTATGCCTACAAACTGAAATATCATGCACAATCATAAAACTGGAATGAAATAGCCATTGCAGTTAGATCCTTTCAGAAATCGATATTGAAGCTGTTGGAGAAGGCACACACTCAGCCGTTCTCTCTGCCCCCAGCTGCAAACAGAGGTTAGACCAAAAACGGCCCCTTCTAGAGCACCGTATCCAGACTCTCTAAATGGAGGCAGTATGTCCAATGTTTGCAGAGAAAATAAAGACTCTCCATATTGCTACGGAATACGTTGGAGAGCTTGGTTGTGCAATGACATTCCCTTGCCATATATGGAGATCTCCTAGCCCAGATTCTGGCCTGCCAGCAGAGGAGATACGTGCATAGCTTCCAGTGGTTCGCCCAGTAGTGGCTTCCTTTCACTCACAGGCCGAGAGGCACAAGACAGAAGGAGTCTCGCGCGCACTTTTCTCTTACTATTTCTGCAACCCTAAGGGCTTAGCACTTAGTTTGGGTGGAACGATGAGCTAAGAATCGGAGCCAGCCGTTGCCCCAGATGAACAGTGGGGAACGGGCAGTGATTTGCAGCAGGCGCCTTGTGTGTTATTCCCATTCACATGGGAACTCAAAAGTTTTTGTGGGTTGAATTGTTGTGCTTGGCCGTCTTCAGGAACAACGCAGAGCTGCCCACGTCTTTGGTAACGGAGCGATCTGCCTTGTTGCTCTCTCTCCTCCCCTTTCAGAATTACCTAAGTTTTCAGTTTTGATCATTTTCACTGGGTGTTGACGACACGGGGCTTAGAGCTGATCTGATTAAAGGTTTACATGAAACCCTTGTTCTTTCTTCAATGTAACTATAAATGGTAGTCGTACCCAGACTTCGCTTTGGTATGTCTGTGGGGGAGTGTGCTTTTTAAAAATCTTCAAATGAGGCAAGATTTTTTACTTAAGATGCTTCTGTAATGTCTAAGACTGGATGGTGCTCAAATCTTGGAAGTTCCATACCTTCTTTTCTGAAATCTGCTCTTCCCATCCTAGATGATGTTGGCTTGTCCACCTAGTAGTGGGAGGCATAAGAAGAGTTGCTGGCTCAGATGGAAGAGCCATTTCGTTTGACATCCTGCAGTGAGCAGGGGCTGGACTTGGGAGCCCTTAGGTTACTTCCAGCTCTTGTGATCCTGTGACATCCTTCTCCCACGGGGGTGCAACTTGATGGAAACTAAGCAAAGCACTGCATTATTGGCATCCTTGCCTGCTCTTTGTCCCCAAGTCAGTTGCTTGCATCTGTGAAGAGCCAAATTCTTTTAAACGCTCCCAACTTCAGAGTTTCCTTCTTTAATCCAGGATCTGCTGGGACCGTAATTCTTAACTTGTATGCTCTTCAAGCTGGGTTAAGTGAGGCTAATCAGAGCGAATGAAACTCCTAGAGAACTCCTCTCTAGGAAGTTCTCTACTTTGTTTTAAAGCCATCAGAATTGCTTGCTTTCTTTTGTTTGTTTGAGTGCTAATCACCCTCCTAGTTTTGCAGAAGAGATAATTCTATTTTCTTCCTCACTGGTCAATATCTAGAGTGCTATATCTGGGTGAGGACAATGCATGTTATGGGCAGCATGGAAAAGGAGAATGACTTTGAAGGAGGACGTTCAAGATGGCCACATCTTCTGAAGGAGGGCTGATGGAAGGACAGAGAGAGTGTATGGTAGATACCCAAAGAGCAGGAAGATCAAAGAGACCTGAGTCATGTTCTCTGATGTGTTGGAAGGGGATTTGGTCTAAGTCAGTGTTTCTCAAGCTCAGTAGCTTTAAGATGTTGTGGACTTCAACTCCCAGAGTTCCCCAGCCAGTGTGCTGGCTGGGGAATTCTGGGAGTTGAAGTCCACACATGCTGGCTGGGGAATTCTGGGAGTTGAAGTCCACACAACTTCAAGATGCTGAGGTTGTGAAAAATTGGTCTAAGTGAAAGGCAAGGAGATCTGAGTTGAACATTAGAGGAGTTTCTTCATGATTGGTGAAAGCAGTACAGGAGTGAGACCAAGGGCAAAGACTTTTCATGAGCCAGGAAGCTGATTGTACTAGTTCTGTATTATAGAACAAAATGCAGGGCAGTCTGGTTAATGCTTGGGTGGGAAAATGGGCTCTTGGCTACACTGGGAAAGGCAGCGTTGTTGCCACGAGAAGTGCAGATCCATGTCCACGAAGTAACCAACAATTGAGTGCTTTACCTTCTTAATGCACTTGGCTGTGTCCGTTCCCCCATCTGTAGGCTAAACAAACATTCCCAATGTTCTGCATTTCCTGGTACTGTTTCAGATCATAGGCTGGTGGGAAAATCAGGATGGTGTAAGATCATAGTGGGGGTAATGGTTTTTTTCCTTTTTCTTTGAACCATTGCAGGGAGAAAGGGGGAGTTGTGTTTGCCCTTTTCAGGGCCAGCTTTGATGTCTTCAGCCATTCTTCAGACTGCCAAGAGCAAGTTACACATGGGAGACCGAAACAATCATCTTAGCTGCATCCATCTCCCTGCCCTATTCTTAGACTCCATATGTTTCAATTAAGGAGTCACCACCCCTACCCCCAGGGAAGCTTTGCACCCTGCAGATTCCTGATTTTCCAGGGTTCTAGATTTCTTAGGAGAACCTCTATAGTTAGAAGCACTGCCCCGGTTCAGGCGGTCTCTCTTTAGACATGGAATTAAACAGGAGGCAGAGTGGAGGAACATGTGCATTCTCTTCATACTATTGCTTTTAAAATCGATTTTTAGAGGGACTGTGCTCAACAGCCTGCATCTTCCACAGTTGCCTGCTAACATGGAATTCTTGGATTTGCAGCTTCAGTACACTTGGGAGATACTCAGATTGGGAATGATTGGGAGGCATTAATATTTGTGTGTAGCTGGATGATGTTTAGACTGTCACCCTGACCCTGACACCTGAAAAACTCCTGACTGAAAACCTGCTGAACCCCTGCTAGTCATAATGGACAAGGGTTAGATGGGTGCAAGGAAGCTTCGCGTTTAATGCCAACTTACAGAAGGCTGGAAGGAACAGACAATATTTGAGTTTAGGGTAAGTGTTCTACACTATTTTGGCTGCATTCACACAACCTACTTAACCCAGTTATGGATTGGACCCCATGTCCTGGATTCATACAATACACTGGACCATAAACTAGTGACAAGGGAAACCTTATCCAAAGTTAACAAGTGCAATGCACCTGACTTGATTAAGCAAGTCATACAATCACAGGCTTTGATTCAGCTTTCCTTAATCATGGCTTCATTCTTTGAGCCCCTTTTCTCAACCCCAGTAGGTTCAAACTTCACTTGCCACCTCTGGACTTATAATACTTTATTGCTTTTAGCAAGAACAAAATCACATTCCCCCCAGTGCTGATGTTCTTGAGATCCCTGTTGAACCCCAGGAGGTCATCTTTCCACCTTCTTGCATCTCCATGTCCTCTTTCCCCTGCAGCTGTCCTCTGCCCACCTGGGGCCCCTGTCTCTGAATGTTTCATCTCTCTACCCCGCTTTTGAGCTCTTGTTTCCAAAGGGTTAAGGTCAGAAATGCTGAATGGGAAGATGGCAGGGTGCTCTTTAATTATTCAGCAGGCCAGCGAGTCCTTTTGCATTTCTAAGGGGAGCATTAAGCTGTCCTGGAGTTTCAGCCAAGCAGCTCTTCCCATAGTGATGATGCTGTACAATTACTATCCCTCCTTCTCCCTCAGTGCAAATTGTCTTCATGAATGCTAGAGACAAGGCAGCAAGGGAGGGGGAAGGGTGAACCAACAAGCTCAATCACTTCTTGACCCAGCTCTTGCCTCTGCTCGAACAGGTCCTGTAGGTTTTGGAAGACCCCCCCAACCAGCCCCATGTCTGTTGACCCAAGGGAGCAGCTAAGGAGTGTGCATTCTGCCAAGTCCTCATCTCAAGCTATTTTAAATTATTTGCAAGACCCTGCGGAAGGTCTCCTTGAGTCCCTTTGAAGATATTTCTCAGAGTCTCATAAACCATCCAACCAGTCATCTATACATACTCTTTCTTTAAGATTTAACAATCACAAGTGCTATGTTTGTGAGCCAGAAGGCTTCATTTAGTGATCACCTTGGTGCTTAATTTATTTAGTTTTTATTTATTGGTTTCATATCCAGGAGCGCAAGGTAGGTCCACACTCCTTTCTCCAATTTCTCCCCTTGTCTGCCCTGTGAGATAGGCTGGGCTGAGAGAGAGGGGCTGATTCCATGCTTGGGGGTGGACCTGAACCTGGGTCTCCCCAGTTATAGTCCAACATTTCTACTCCTGTCCTTTGCTGGATTCTAGCAAAAAAATAAGCAGCATTTGGTTACCTCATGGTCAATGGCAGACATGTCGAGAAGTGTCTTTATTCAAACTCACTATGGTGAGTTCATACCCAACTTTTACATCAGGATTCTGTAAACTATGGTTTGTTGAATGAACCATAGAGTGGCCAGGTTTGCACAAAGCAACAAGCAGGTTCAATCAGCCTAAATCTAAAAGGGAGCAACCCACATTATAGCTTAGCATTGTGGCTTGGTCTGTGTGGCCTGCTAAATCCAGAAGAATAAACCACAATTATTTCAGTCACGCTATTCCCAAAGACATGAGCTCTGTTAATAATGTTGTGTGGTAGCCCACCTGACCCAGCATTCGATGACAGTGGCAGAGTTTTTATAATACACTGAATCCCAGACTCCAGACCATATTTTATCTCAGGGCTCCTCCGCATGGCTGTTTTAACATGCTGCCACCATAACATTCAACATAAAACGTGCTGCGTTGTTGCAGGTCTCTGACTAGGATTGCTGCCAGATGGGGCTATCTCAAGGAAAGGATGGGTGGATTTCTCTGGTACCGCTTTCATTCCCACCCAACAAAAGCCATCGGCCTGCAAGACCTGCACCCATCACTCTCTCTAACGTGGAGTCAAAAGACGCTCTGATTTTACAGGACGTTTTTGCATGGATGTGTTCAAAGGGTGCCCAACTATCAGCTGATACATGCTGGTAGTCAGGCTTATTTTGGACCCATGTATTCTGGAAGAGTGATGGAACCGTAAAGCAGTCCAAACAGCAGCTGAAAAGCTCAGGAAGCAATGTGCTGAGAAGCAGTGAAGAGACAGATCCAACTCTCTTTTTTCCACTTTACTGTGCAGCCCTCCTGCCACCGCCACTGTTGGTCAGCAGCTGTTCAGGCTGACCCAGGTCTCTGAGCAAGAACTTGGCAGGAACAAGAAGAAGGTCTTGTTTGAAAGACCCAGACTCTGCTGCAGAAAGTAGAAGGAGCCTGGGGACTGGAGAGGAGGGGGCATGCCCAGCCCAAAGTGGCCGATAGATGCCAAGCTGATTCCACCCTCTCCACATCACTGGACCACAACATTCACCAAAGGGTGGGTGATGCACCTCAGATTGTACCCATGGCAAACTTGGAACCAGGAACAGGGAAAATTTAAGGTTGCTGACTTGGTGATGAGATGAAGGCAATGCCATAAGGAGGTGCCAGGAAAAAAAACAAAAAACAAGTTACTGGACCATGTTCTTGCTGTGGCTGGGGAAAGGGTGGACAGGAACATGGTTTAGCATGTTGCATGAAACTAGCCTTTGGGCCTTTTCACAGCCACGTTGACATGCCTTCCTCCTGTCCCTGAGCTAGGAGGAAAGTGTATCTACATAAATTGCATTGTCATGCCTCAGCTACAAGATCGGAAGAGCTGAGTTGAAATACAAAACAGGATCCTGTACTAACATGTTCTCTCTGCTTTTGCACTTCTGGATTAAGAGCCTCTTTTTCCCCACCACCACTCCTCTCCAACTGGTGTATGTGGGTGTATCTCACATGCTTTCCCTGCTTTGCTATCTCACCCACAACACAGACATGCTCACAGAGAGAGTCCTGTTGTACCCAGATACCAAAGAGCAAGGTTCTTGGCTGACAGATCTATTGATCTCCTGACCGTTCAATATTCCAGTGTAAAGGAAAAAAACCTTGGTGTCCAGTCTCTCTTGCAGCCAAAGCCAACAGGGCCAGGAAGGCACAGTGCCCAGCAACTGGATGGGGAAGGGACATTTCCACAGCAGACTCACTGGGCCAGCTGGAGCTAAGCAGATCACTGTCTCTGACAGCATCATTCCAGACTCATTCCTGAATCCCCTAGATTATCCAACAGGAGGTTTGGGGCCTAAGGAAGAAGGAAAACACCACTTTCAAACTAAATCAATTAAAGACTTCTGTAGGCTGCCTCAGCAGGGGATCAGGATGAGGTTTTGAGGACGTGTCCTTCAAAAGTGGCTAGTAAAGCATCCTTGTGTTGTGGCAAGCAAGACTAGAGGAAGAGCTTTATGGCTGGTTGTGAAGACTGGCTCAGTGCAAGATGCAAGACCACCTCAGTCCACCAAGCTATGCTGGTTGAGGATGATGGGAGCTGTATGCTTTGGAGGGATAGTTTGTTTCTCAAAGCCATGTCCATCCATCTTTCACTCAGAGCTCCCTTTCATCCAAATCCTTTGCATGTTCTGCTGACAGCAGGGAGGAAAAGAAGACCTCAACCTTTTGCTGGTCTCCTTTCCAATTATACAAGCATGGGCCTTCCTGCAACTATAGTGGGAGGGGAACTGTCAATATGCACAAACTCTACCCATTTTACCCTTGAACCATCAAGGATTAGAAGATCTTGACTGAAACTGAATGCTTGAAGAAGGTGGGGGAAACCATGACTCCTAAGGTTGGAGCTGAATTGACTCCTGGAGGCAATTTTGACCTAAATCAGAGAAGTCTTATTGCTGTGTGTGCAAAATAGTTGGAGCTGTGGCTCGCCTGGAAAACTCTTGCAGTTTGAGTACTTTGCTTTGGTTTTAAAGTTGATTGTTTTGCTATTCATATTTAGAAATCAATAGCAAACCTGTAATGTCATCTTTAACGCATGCGCACACCAAAACACAAAAATGGACAGGCTCCTACAGTCCCCAGGAGTTGAGATTGACTGAAGGGAGATGGTATCTTGACCTTATGTGGCATCTGAAACTTTGTATGGATGTCTTTGATTTGATGAGGTTTGGAGAAATGTGATGTTCCTGACAAAACCAGGCACCCCCTATGAAAAAAGAAAATCAGCCATAAAAGGTGACTTTTGCTAGGACAGTGCTTATCCAGTTGGAAAAACTGTGTTAGCTCTTTCCAATTTACTTTTTTATCCTTTGGTTTCAGATGATGTCAGTGTTGTTTACTGTCAGGAATTAGATCTCTTTCTAGGCGTGCAAATACGTCTGAAAGGAGGACAGAGACAGGTTGAATATAAACCCCCCCACCTCCCATCCCATGGCAGCACTGGGCTGGTCCTTAAAGCTAGAAAGAAAGAGATTTCTCTGCACTGATGGTCTCCAACCTGGCATCTTCCAGAAATCTCAAACTCAACTCCCATCACCCCCAGCCACATCACAGCCCTGCTGGCTGAAGGTGAAAGGAGTCATGCTTCTTCCAGATTGGAGAAGACTGGAAGAACCGTGGTGTGGAGCATCCCCCAGAGTAGAAGGATGCTGGTTCTTCCAACAGTGTCTAACAGCTTCCTTTTTTAGCTTATTTTTAGCTTTTAGGAGGTATGTCTTCTGCATGTCAACCATAATGCTAAATGATCTTGATAGGGTAGAGAAATGGCTGAAAATAAAATAGTGGGATTTAACAGAGACATGCAACGTTCTTCATTTAAGAAAAAAGGAGTCAATTGCGCAGGCACAGGACACAGATGGATACCTGCCTTGGTCATCATATATGTGGAAAGGCCCTTGATTTAGAGTGCCTTCTTCCAACCTGGCATCCTTCAGGAGCACTGGGATGTCACTCCTGCAGCTCCGCTGGCTGTGCTGTGTCTGAATACTGTGGGAGTGATCATTCCAAACTACTGTGTGATGCTCTCTATCAATCAGTGTGTGATAGACCCAGTTTCAGTGGTGATGAGTGCACCACTGGAAGAACTGAAAGACCAGGTTAGGGACAGATCCTCCTGGAGAAAATCTGTGTGGTTGCCAGGAGTCAAAATGACTTGATGGCACTCAATCAATCAATCAATCAATCAGTATGATGCTAACTTGAGGAAAGGTAGCCCAGGATGTTTGGGTGGCCTGCCCAGAAGCTTCTGGAGAAAACTAAGGCAGACGGGGATGGCAATGTCCTTGCAGCCAGACTGGGCATTCTGCTGATGGTGGAGGAAATGATCTGACCTGGTGCAGGGTGGTCCCCCAGCTGGCAGGACCAAGAGCTGGAAAGCCAAGGAGTTGCCATTTGAGGGTTTGGTTTACACTCTTGCTTGGCTTGCTACAGGATGGATTTCAGGTCCCCAAGACTCCTGTTACCGCTGACTTGATTGTAAGTCTTCAGGTCAGCAAGAAAAGAAGAGAAATTTATTGTCTCAGCTAGAAGGGCTGTTTCTCTCTCTCTCTCTCTCTCTCTCTCGGGGCATCCAGGGACGTAGCTCTCCCTGCCTGCCTCTCATTTATCTTCAGCAGCTACTCAGTGATGCCCAGTTATTTTTTAGGGAAGGCTTTGCAACTCTTTGGGGGCATTCACCCAGCACCCTTAACTGGATCAGTTACAAACCCACTTGCTACCTTTGCACCCCATTTTAATCACAATTAGTGTTAATCTCAGCTTGTTTTAGAACCTTGGCCATGGAATTAGTTCATTTTTTAGTGCATTGTGCAAATCCAGATAATATTCCAGTGAAGCGATGCAGCTGCTCTTTTCTGGATTTGGGAAATGGATTTTGCAGAGCAATTGAGGGGTAAAGTTACTGCCCAGCACCTTGAGCAAACATTTGATTTCTGTCTTCTTTTTTCTCCGCATATCCTGCTCTCCACAGTTGGAGTTTGCTTTCTGAGGGAGCTTCCAGGTGAGACGTTCAGGATCCCATTACATTAATCTATTATTAGATTTATATAATGCCTTTCTTTTGTACAACCCAAGAAAGCATACCTAATCTATTTTCCCACAGCAACAATCCTGCAAGTTGGATTGGGCTGAGAGGGAGGGACTGGCCCAAAGTTCATGCCTGTGGGAAGACTAAACTCATGTTTGCCCAATTTCTAGTCCAGCACCATAACCATTACGCCAAACTGACACAACCTCTGTATACAACCTTCTCTCCAAGTAGTAAGTTCCAAAGGTCCTGGATGGGCCTTAAATTCCTGACAACACTGTAGATGTCCTCTCCAAAATGGGATTTTCCAGCTACAGAAAAGACTCACTTCCTAGGTCCCAACCGATGATGACATTTAATAGAGGGCATCTGGAGCGAACCCACCATATCCAATCTACCGGCATGGGTAGATGTCCTCTGGGAGAGTGGTCCCTTAAGTAATCTGGCCCCAGGTCAGTCAGGGCTTTCAAGGTGATAATCTTGAATTGCATCTGGAAAGAAACTGGAAGCCAGTGCAGCTTGTAAAGCAGGAGGGCCACGTGAGCATAATGTGAAGCCTCCATCATTGCCTATGCTGCTGTATTCTGGACCAGCTGAAGTTTCTGGATAGTCTTCAAGGGCAGTTCCATGTAGAGTGTGTTGCAGTAGTTAAAGAGATCTTAGGTGTCAGATGACTGCAAAAGATCCAGTCTGAGTAAAGCCTCAGGTCTTTGTCAGGACTGAAACCCATTTGTTGACACTGTAGATCAGTGTTTCTCAACCTTGGCAGCTTGAAGATGTCTGGACTTCAACTCCCAGAATTCCCCAGCCAGCCATGCTGGCTGGGGAATTCTGGGAGTTGAAGTCCAGACATCTTCAAGTGGCCAAGGTTGAGAAACACTGCTATAGATATTTGACCCTCATACACACACAGACACACACACACACACACAAATGTGTATTTTTATGTATGTATGCATGTATATTTCAGATTTGTCACCACCCATCTCACTGGGCGATTTACAGTAAAAGAATAAATACTAATTAAAACACAGTATAACAATATCCCTACAAATAATAAATATCTTCCAAGATATAGATGGTGAACTAAAAATTATTAGGCTTGGGGAGTGTCTTCAAGGCGCCAACCACCCCCAGGGTTGGTGATATCTCTTCTCGCCCCACGCGAGTTGGCAGAGCCAGGTCTTCACCTCTTTCTGGAAGGCCAGGAGAGTGGGGGCCCACCTCACCTCTTGGGGGGAGAATGTTCCATAGGGTGGGGGCAACGGCAAAGAAGGCTCTTCTCCTGGGCCCTGCTAGTCGGCATTCTTTCATTGACGGGGTCTTCAACATACCTTCTCTGCCTGACTGGGTGACCTGGGTCAATGTGACTGGGGTAAGACAGTCCCTCAGGTAACCTGGACCCGTGCCATGTAGGGCTTTAGACCAACACCTTGAATGGGTCTCGGAAGCAAACTGGCCCCCAATGCAGCTCCCGCAGCAGAGGTGTTACATGTGTCATCCTTGGGGCACCCAAGATTGCCCGCGCGGCCACATTTTGAACCAGCTGTAGCTTCTGGATACTCTTCAAGGGTAGCCGCATGTAGAGCACATGGCAGTAGTCTAAATGGGAGATGAGCAGGGCATGAGTGACTGACCGGAGGGCTTCCTGGTCCAGGAAGGGGCGTAACTGGTGCATGAGTACAACATGAGTACATACCCATTGCTATTAAACAAACACAGTGTATATGTATATGTATATGTATATGCAAGTTACAAAAATAAACCAGAAACAAAAATAAAACTGAACAAAAGGGGAAAACTAAAAGAAAAAAAAATGCTTATAACTGGGGATTTAACGCGTCTATAATGGAGAATACAGATTAATCATCAACATTTCATAAATTTGTCCAAAATGACATTTGTGCCAATGGGGGCAATCTATTAGGGAAAACCTTTTAAATATATAAGTAATAAATGGTGCTCAAATTTAACTAAATCTGTTCTGTCATTATGGGGTTTTTCAAAGGTTTTTATTGCTGAGTTTCTTTTCCTGCCAATATAATTTCTCACAATTTAGAATATATTTGATCTAGTGGCCATCTGGCTGCTTCGATTAGAAACTGAATAAATTTTTATGTAGGGTTTTTTTTTCTATTGTAGGAAATGTATACAATAATCCTGCTGTGGGATTCCTTTTTAAAGGCTGTTATGTGTGATTTCTTCAATATTAAAAAAAAAATGTTTGATGAAAAACAAAAGAATGGCTCATTGGGTATTGCCACCAAGATGAAAATATGTGCTCTTCGTTTACACCCTTGCCAACGCAGTCTAAAAAACTTACTAATTTAATATAATGAAAATTTAATGGAGTAGAATGCCGCTGGTGAATTATCACTACGGTTATCCCTTAATTCACTGAAATGGATTTAAAAGGAGTTCCCTGCCAGAAAGAGCTCTGTTGAGCTTCATCAAGTTCAAAGCTGAAACCTTGTTCCCAGAGTTTGCAAGAGAAACTCTGGTAGCTGATTAAAATATAGCATATAAAATGGATGAGTTTCTTTTACTGTCCAAAGAATCAGCCTAGCTGTTGGCCTCTTCTTGATATATTCCGGTAGATTTTTAAATGCCGGCAAGAGAGAGAGAGAAAGCTTCTGGTGGATGCAGCGTCCTTTGATAAAAAGTTCACCGTGCCACTACCCTCCTTGCAAATCTGCTTTTTTTTTTTCTGTTCACAAGTTTTTTTTATTTATTTATTTATTTATTTATTTATTTATTTATTTATTTATTTACATTTCAAATTTGGACATCACCCATCTCACGAGGAAATGACTCTCGTCGGTTTTCAATAAAAAAAAATTGAACATGTTTAGAGCTCCAGTCAAGAACAGCAGCCCCACTTCACACACCATTAAAGTCCTGCCCCTTCCCCATAAACCAGACAGTGCTAATCTTCAGTGGTATACTTCTTTTGACTCTGGAAGCTCAACAGAGTCATCCCACTAATAAATACGGATAGGCTAAATCTCCAAGCAGCGGCCTCTTCTTCTTCTTCTCAGCCATTGACCAGAGCTGAGGCTTGAGATAAAGAAGTCAGTCATGATGTGTTGGGTGGAGGACTTTCTATGGCTTTTCCAGAATGGAAACAGGCTAAAGCACACCCAGACTGCAAGTTTAATCTCCTGGGTTCAATTTTATGCTGCTTTTGCTTAGGATGGGGAAAAGACTCCTGCAGGAATCTTTTGGCAATCAAGAGCTCCATTTAACCTTCAGGAAGAGTAGATTCCACTTCCTAGCTTAAGGCTAGAAGAAAGAACCAAGTATCTTCCCGATGGGAAATCCCGATTCTGACTTTTGCCTCTACTGCCTGTGGCTTTTGAGAGTTACGGGCCAAAACAATTGCCACATAGGTAAGACAAAAGGACGTTGAAGGTCACCGCTTGTTGGCAAAGAGCTGTTGCTCATCAGAGCAATAATATTGATCTAAAGGGGATGATCCTCTTGCCTTGGTGTGACGCAGCTTCCTGTGGTCTCTGTTGTGCTGATCAGTGTCCCAGTTAAGTTTGAGCTGTAGCATTAAATGGAGGCAGGAAAAGCTTTCCACGTACCATGGCTAAGTTTATCCAGTCGGGTCATCATCTCTAGCAAGGATGGGCATCATCAGCTCATCGCATCCTTTAGCAAGGAGGGGCAAATCAGACCTCTCCCATTCTTTTGGCTGTAACTCTTAGAAAACATAGCCAGCATGGGCAAAAGTCGTAAATGGTGGGGTTCCCCTTTGTAAGGATACTGGGCTTCTTCTCCTTGCCTCAAGCTAGGAAGGGCAACCGCTGCTCTCCAGAGTGGTCACATCCTTCAGTGTTTTTTTCTGGTCTGACACTGAGCCCCCCCACCCCATCGTCTGTTTAAAAAAGTGCCCAGTCTTAATACACGCATGTAGTTAGCGTTATTGCTGCTTGGTCCCTAAGGCAGGATGCTGACCTGATAGATGGATGGTCTTTGTAAGCTGTTATGCAAGCCTGTAGCCTAATCTTTCCATGTTCCATATTTAGAATTGCTGAATCAGGGGGAAAATGTATTTTTGCACACATCTCATTTCTTTGTCTTCAGCAATCTTTGTTTTCCCTTTTATTTCTTTCTCCGCTAATTGTGCCAAAGACACTTTTTTGTTTTAAGGACACCTGGATAATAAAACGAAAGCGAGCGAATGCTTTCGCGGGGCTCTGCTTTGACACTTCCAATCGGCTCAGTTGGGATATTACCGCTCCTTTTTGTGAGCAAAAGGCTTTATTCAGATAGTGGGCGTGGAGTGGCACACATCTTGGATGAATTGTTAGCAAAAGTGACTTGTTGCAAGAGACTGATGGGGGTGTTCAGGGTTCGGAATCAAAATAATGCCATTTTCTACTATGTACCCTAAGGGGGAAAAAATTGCAGGTGATCTGGACTGCCACAAGCCCACAACGTTGGCAGCAACCCACAGCTATGAGTTGGCTTCTATCTCAATCCATGTCTGGAGCGCTTTTGTTTATATATATATATATAGTTTCTATTTTGCCTTTTATGAGATGGCTACAGAAAGGCTGATGGCTTAAAATACTATGATGCATAAGCAAGGAGGAGGGAAAAAAAGCATCTCTAATAAAGGACAAATAAAAATGGCAGATAGAACAGTAAAGACCATAATTTTAATTGCAAATAAGTGGTCTCGTAGAAGGCAGTTATAAATACCTCCAGGCCATTAAGAGCCATGAGTTGCTGGAAAGAGACGGTGGATGCTGGACGGCAGTGAAAAGGCCGTGGAGATGGATAGGAATGACAGCCTTTGCAATCTTAAATAAAAAGTCACAGAGAAGGCAATTCAAGCTACCTCTGGTGCTCTTAGGAGCTAATCAATGCCGAAGAGGAGAGGATGGACTGGGGCTGGTGCTGTAAAAAAAAAAAAAAATGCCAAAGTTGCTGAGCAGGCAGCTCCAACACGTGGGTGCCATTGCCAAAAGGCTCTGCTTTTCAGCAGCCGAGACACCCTTCTGCAACCTGAGGCTTCTGCAGCCGGAGTTAGCCCTTGGAGTAAGTCGTGGCTCTGTGGATAAATCAGGTTCTCCATCCTGAAATCTGGCATGGCCAATCCAGAGGTTTTGACCTGCAGGCTGATCCAAGAAGCCGATGTGCTCGAGGGGAGAGCTGATCCCAGGGATTTGGCAGGAGTGGGTGGGAAACCAGCGAAGGGGCCGAGCCCTTTTTCTGTGAATTGATACTCAGTCTTCCAACCTGCTCAGACTTTGAAAGCATTGCAAGTCGGGGATCTCCGTTCCTTCCTCTCTTCCCCTCCCTCTTAAAGATTGATGGAAGCGTTTGCACACTCCGTGCCCGGTCGCAGCATCCTGTTACAGCCGTGGAGATTTCTCCTAACTGCCTTTTTCCGCCTTACATCAGGATCCCCCTTCTTCCCTTCCCCAAAAGAAATGCAAAGGCACTGATTTATTTAGCTCGACAGCAGGTTTTCTCAGTTTTTAGAAACAACCAGTATCGGCAGAATTGAAATCCGGTGGGTTTGTATTTCAGGCACTTGCCTTCTCCAACTCAGCATGAAGTGAGTTTCAAATCCTTATTTTTCAGCACCTTTCAGACTCGGCTTCAGTTTCCAACTTGGTGCAAGATGCTTCCAAACGGGGCAAAGGATCTGACTTGCATTTCTTTAGCGTTTCCAACAAAATGAACGCTGCTGGGTGGTTTTGTTTATACAGTCAGCTGAATCAAATGGCCGAGCTTTCTTAACTGCTTGCATACAGAAAACTAGCATGTCAGGGATTGGTTTATCTTGGCTGCCCTGATGCAGTGCGTATTTCTGAGTGCAGGTAGTCCCCCCCCCCCCGCTTCATATCTAACTAAACTCAGAATTTGGAGTGTAATATTCCCTCCCCTCCAATTATTCTCCACATGACCTGCCTAACTGGATAAATTTATCCTTCCTGTCAGAGTTGTAATTGGAAATGTGAACAAAAGATTCTTGAAAAAAAGGAAAGAGAAAGAGAAAGAGAGAGAGAACAAACTAGGTCCTCTTGACATTTTCTCTAACATAACTTGGAACACTCAACTATTTCTTTAACCTTTTAATTATGAGTTGAAACCAAAAAGCTTTCAGGTGCCGTATGAAGTTGAACATTGTTTGTTTTATTCTTTAACATTCTTGGCTGCTTAAAGAAAAGAAACCAAAGTGGTTAACTGTAACAAAGGAATATAAAAGCAGCAATAACGAACCTAGCCAATTGGAGCTAGTAAAATAGCCCGCAGACAGGCTCGAAATCTCAGCAAGCGAGCAATAAAATCATACTTTAGGATGGAAACGAGATCCATATGGCAGATGAGAAGTGAAGTGGTTATTATCTGAAAAGTGTTGGAAGGGCTTCCCCAAGTTGCCCAAAGTTTGCGTTCACACAGCACACTAAGCGTGGTTCCTGAATTAGCCTTCCTCCTGGATTTGCTCAATACTTTGAACACAGAGCAACTTCGTAGGGTGGATTCACTCAACACGCGGAGCAGAAAAAGGAACGATTAAGCCAAGATAAAAACCAAGCTAGGTTAGCGTTTGTGAATCCACTCGATGAATTCTAATTCCTGTTTGGATCTGTGAAAAGAGCTTTTTCCTATAATAGATAAGCCAGTCCATGTTTTCCCTTGGTGCAGATTTCATGATATTTTACAAGAATAGAAGTTTTCTTTCCTGATCTGAAATTTTCACATATTGTTTAATACTTGATATAGAGGTGATATGCCGAGATGGTCTTCCCTTTTGGATTTTGCTCATTATTGTTTGTTGTGAATTCTATTTTTGGTGTTTTCTTTTTACTGGGTTTGAGGGGGGGGGGTTGGGCTTTTTTGGGTATTTTCTTTTAGTAACTTGTAATGAAATAAATAAAGACCAGTGTAGAAGTGTGCTGAGACGGAGAACAGAGACTAGAACTTCCTTGGGGTTGTATGGAATTGTAACTTAAAATTTAATCACACAACAATCCGGATTTGGTGGGCTTTGCATCTGGCGATGCTATATGGGGTGCCAAACACCTTGAGCCAGGAATTCTTCAGTGTAGGGCTATTGGGAACCTCTAAAACAGTGTTTCTCAGCCTCAGCAACTTTAAGACGTCCCCCTGCTGGCTGGGGAATTCTGGGAGTTGAAGTCCCCATGTCTTAAAGTTGCTGAGGCTGAGAGACACTGCTCTAAAATGATAAATGAATCAAACTAATGCTTCCAGGCTGGGCCACATCAGCGCACATCAGCACCTGTCATCAGCTTAATTGATACTTCCCAGGGCTTTTCCCACTGTGAGTCAGAGTGAGCTTCAACAGCCCCCCACCTTCACTTCTTGGCACCTGCATTGTAAAAAAAATAAATAAAAATGGCTCATTTGGTTGCATTTTAGCCTCTGGGGTGGAAGGGAAGGGAATTATGTTGGGGGTTCCTGTGATCTGTCACGGGGCAGAGGTGGATAGAGATGGAGGCCCATCACCATCCATCCTTCTCAAGAGGAAAGTGTTTTGAATGAAGGTACCCATTTCTAGGTTGCTTGTTTCCGCTGAACGAGAACTTGGAAACATCGTAACTAGGTGTCCAATGAAGCTTGCCTCGTGTTGCCAGCCCTGCGAGGTAGGCCGGGTCAGAAAATCCATATGCATTCCCACAAGAGATGCTGAAACTCTATTAAGATCGGCTCTAGTAGCAGAATCTTGAAAGCTGACCATGGTTCTTTCCCCTCCCTCATACTAAAGTGGCCCAAGGTGGGCAATCTTGAGTTTCTTCCTCATCCCTTCCTGTTCTTCTGGGCTGAGTTCCAAAAATGCTGCGTATCTTCTTCAAGGCTATCACTGTACCCTTCTGAATGTGGTCATGGATCCATGTAGTTTTCTTGGCATGCTATGAAAGCAATGTGCCCTTATCTTCTTCTGAATGTTCTGGGAGTGTGTGGGCGGGTGGGATTTCCCAGTCTATTGGACCACCCTGGGATTTACTGGTGGTCTTTTATCCCAGAACCAGTCAGCCCCCCCCCCCAACTTTTGAGACTAGCCATGTTTCCTTAGGTCCTGCAACCTGCAAATCTAAATCTGGGGTGGACAGGTGCTTGTCCACGAGGAACTGCAAGAAAGAAACTTGAGGATTTCAGGTGGTACCTGTGGTGTTCATCCTGACTGAAGAACTCCACTGCACTAAATCAGTGCAAAGACTTTGCTCATCCCTTCTGGAGAATAAGGAAGGTGACCTTGACGCCCATCTACATATCTCCATCAAGGTCCTCTTCCTTACTCTCTACATCCATCTTCTTTCCAACCCTCACCAAACCAAAACGGATCACAAAGATAGCAGCTTTCCCTGTTCCCTGTATTAGTATCTGAGATACAGTTCTCTTGAAAATGGAAGTTCTACTTTGCTGCTTTTCTGTTTATGGAAGCCTAACAACCCTATTGTAATATTAGTCCAGGTTTAACACATTGATAAAAGCAGCGATGCATTATTTAAAGGGTCACTGGAGCTAAAATAAACCTAAAAACTCCAAGAATATTTGTATTCATGCTTCAATTTGTGCCGTCATGGCTGCTCCTTTGTCTTTTTTTTTTTTTTTTTTTTGACACCCCCCTCTCCCCCGTGGACGATTCTGGCCAAGAAACTTTATATTTTACATTCTAGACTTTTATAGAAAATGTTTCTAAATTATGTTATATGTTGTTTGGGGTTGGATTTGATTGTGCACGGATTGATTTCCATGTAATTCATCTGGGGAACATTTGTTAGAGACAGACTGAAAATGAAATTGTCGATGGACCTTTTCTCCAGCAGTTTGTGGATTTTTGTTTTTAGCTAGTGGCCATTGCCACATCTTTACCCACAATGGAGGAATGGTTGGTGAAGATGACGGAATTTGCAGAGGTGGAAAAATTGACTTGTTTGATTGGGGAAAAGACATTAACTACATTTGTTAGTGACTGGAAAACCTTTATGGTTGTGATTTATGGGTCAGATGATTGGGAAGGGTAGAATATGGAAAGAAGGGAGCCATGATATAACCTCAGAGAGAGAGGATAAAATATAAATGCACTTATAACTGCTGTAAAGAAGATTGGAAGCCACTCCTTTAGATCTTCCTTCCTTCCTTCCTTCCTTCCTTCCTTCCTTCCTTCCTTCCTTCCTTCCTTCCTCCCTCCCTCCCTCCCTCCCTCCCTCCCTCCCTCTCTCTCTTCCTCCTCCTCCTCCTCCTCCTCCTCCTTCTTTTGTCTTTTGTCTTCCATTTCTTTCCTATTCACTTATCACGTTTACTTTACTGCCTTTTTTCTTTAAATATGTATTGTTTTTACTTTGAAAAAACTTCTTTAATAAAAACTAATTAAAAAAGATTTTAAAAGTTAACTAGTGGCCATTGCCACATCTTATACTAGTGAATTTCTCTTGATTGGGTGTTGTGTGTTTCAAGTGTCCCGAAGTTTTGAGTCAACAGTGTTTGCCTGATTTAATACATTTCACAGCTCCAGTATTGGTTTCCTCCTGCTCTTCCTCAAGCTTTTCCTTCATCTATTTCTGTGTTTTGCAACACTGAGCTAGACCAAGCTCAACCATGGAGTTCCTCTTTCTCTCAGCCTAACCTTCCTACTTGGCAGGTTTGTCAAAAGGGTTAAAAAAAAAAAGTGTGGTATGTTTGTGTGGAAGGGGAGAATCATGTTTGCAACCTGCAGAATCAGAGCTGCAACTATTCCTTAAACTTCAGTTCTTGAGTCCTCGAGATATGCCCCTGTCTTTGACTGCCAGAAAAGAGTGGCTTACTTTCTCCCATTCTGATACAGTAAACACCAAAACACCTTAACTACATTAAGTATAGTTCAAACAAACAAACAAAGTCCAAATGTCTTGGTACAAAAGACCTTCTTTCAAGCTTACTTTGTATGGTGTCTCTTCTTGGTGACCCTCAGTCCCTCCTCATTAAGTGATCTCTCTGTTCTTGATGAACACTCACTTGAGTTCTAGGATGATGATGATGATGATGATGATGATGATGACGATGATATTAAACACATCTTAGAAATTTGAAGTATGTATGAAGTATATATATCTCCACTTGCCATGATGCATGAATTTCTTCTCCCATGTGCATTCATGCCTCTGCAGAATGAGAGTGGGGTAGAATCCTGCCCTGATATCTTGATGGGTAGTGATGGGCTAAGAACCTCAATTTTTAAATTCTTTGCTGATCAGATTAAAAAATAAATAAAATCCAGCAGTTAAAAAGCTAGCTTCTAAAGGAATGGCCTGGGGTAAAACCTCTCTCTTTGGGGTACTGGCTTCAGGGTACTTCAGTGTACTAGCTACCTTTGTTTTAACTGCCAAGGATTTATTTCTTTATGTGTTTGTGGGGAGCATTCCAAAATAGTAACACCCCCCCCCCCCGCCCCACACATCAGAAGGAGATTTGAAGCTTTTCCATTCAGATGCAGTGTGCCTAAACCAAAACAGGGGTTGTGTTTTGAGTGGGTGGGCTTCAAGTGGGAGAAATTTAAGATCTTCTGAGCATTCCATCAAAGGTGTGTATTTGGGGGGGGGGTGGAAAATCAGGAAATGAAACATGTGGAACAAAGGTCTAGAGCACAGGGTTTTGGGGTTTTTTTTTCTTTTCTTTCCTGACCTCCTGACACTCATAAACAATCATTTCAAGCTCAGAATGTTTTGAGCCCAGAACTCTCAAATCAAAGTTATTGTTATGATCAAAGATCAGTCATAGCCCAGAACGAACAGATTTGGAACTTTCTCTGATACCATTGATTGTCCCACGCTGCCATCTATCATCAGAGTGTACATCTGCAGTTTGGTAGATACACCTAAAACGTGGACTTCTGTGCTTATGGGCTAGGTGACTGCTCAGATCCAAACTGTTTGTACCCAAAAGGCAGAAGAAAGGAGCAAAGCACATGTCAAAGTGCAGAGGAGATAACTGGGCAAGAAATGTTGCTCCTGGTGCTGTTCCTTTTTGTCAACGGCGATGGCACCTCCCCAACTGAATGGCTATGGGCAGTGATTTTCATTTCCATCTGAACAGATGGGTGTTGATCCACATAAGTCAAGGTCTCCTCCAAGCCAAAACAGGTCTGGACCTGCCATGGTGCTTGTCACTGGGGGATGGAGCAAACCTCTGTGAGAAAAGCCCCACTCAGAGTAGGTCCAGCCCCTTGATCTATGACGGACTCAAATTCAATGTCCTATTTCTCTTCTATCATGCCTTCCATTGCTGCTGCCCCATTCCCCAAAGTTTGGGAGAGGTGGAAGCAGAAGCTCAGTTGGCTGTTCAAGGAAAAAGGGATTAGAAAATGTCTTAACAGGTCAGTTTGATAGTGGAACCAGTTATCAAAGGAAATGGAGGGCTTGCCATTTCTGGGTGTGTTCAAGCAAAGGTTGGATATAAAGTTATCAGGAATGCTTTAATTTGGATTCCTACCTTGGACAGGATGGTGGACAGGATGACCTTCAAGGCCCCTTCTGACTTTAGGATCCTAAGATTCAAATACTCAGTTCCATAAGAGGAATGAGCTTCATTCATAGTTACAAATAATGCAGTTGCATTATTAGAAGTCAGAGTCCACTTTTGTTCACTGTTTTGTTTATGTGTTAGATTAATCCCCCTATGTAGCACTCCCTCCACCAATTTTCCTCCATAGCAACACTCCTATGGGGTAGGTTGGACTGGGAGAAAACCAGACCTGCCCAAAGTGAGTTTCCATGGCTGAGGGAGATCTAGAACCTGGGTCTCCCTACTCCTAGCGCAGCATCTTCCCCACTACACCACCCTGGCTCTGGGGCTGAGAGGAAGGGGCTGGCCCAAATTCCCCCAGGAAGCTTTTGTGGATGAGGGAGGACTAGAACTGGGGTCTCAACACCTTCACCACCTCACCACACTGGCACAATGTTGTTCTTCACCAACTCCTCAGGTTAGAGGGAGGAGGAGATGGTTTTCACCACTGTTTGCTAATTTAGGGTTTAGGCACCTTCTCAGCTAACCCAACTTTCCTTCCCCACCTGTTTTGTATCTCATTTTATAAAAGAGAGAATCATAGGATGATACTATTAAACGAGGCTGTCAAGTTCAGTGAAGGAGTCCCACATCAAGCATCCCACAGGGATGGCTGTCCATCCTCTGTCTGAACACATTCAGTGAAGGGAAGTCCATCCGATGTCTGGGGAAATGGTTCTCTTACCAAAATGCTCTTGTATATTTTCCCAGCATTCAATTAGATCATCCTTCCTGAAACTTCAGGATTGGCATTCCAGGTCCTGTGCTGGATGATAAAAAAGAGGTTGAGGCTAATAATAATCGTTATCACTTAAATAATTTATCTATGCAACATCCCTTCAGGCATTTCAGAAGTCCTGTTGTTAAGGCAAAACACGCCCAGCTCCGTAAATCTCAGTCTGCTGACCATCCTTCTTGATCTTCTCTATATCTGTTCCAGCTTTTCAACATCTTTCATAAAACACAGTGTCCAGAATGGGACAAGTACTCAAGATGGTAGCCAACAATTTCAGAATAAAGTAGAACTAATATTTCCCATAATTTGGAAAGCATACTTTTATTACTGCAGTCTAACATTGAATTATTATTATTATTATTATTATTATTATTATTATTATTATTATTATTATTATTGCAGCCAGATCACATTGCTGATCCACCCCTGATCAAATGCAGTTCTAACCTTCTGTTTGCACGTGACTAGTGTCAAGCTGTAGCTGTGGGGCTGACTTCTTTTTCTGAGTGAAGAAGTTTACCTTTGTGTCTCTCAGGTTTCATTCTGCTGTTTTCAGGACACTTCCCTAACCTCTTTAGATCATTTGGAGTTTTGCTTTTGCCTTCTCCCATTATGGATTGGGATCCCCAGAGGATCATGAGCAGCCTTGAGGAAAGAATCACATTTTTTGACCAGGCTTAGCACAGTTTGAATGGAAACACTGGCATAACTCACTCCAAGATTTGCTTCTCAGGCAGTTGTGGTACCAGAAAGTGCTGTGCTCACATGACACAATCATTCTTGGGGGTGCTGGCTTGGGCTAACCCATGTTCCCCTCCTTTTTGTTCTTCCAGATTTCTCCTGGTCTTCAGCTGTCTGATTTTATCTGTGTTTTCGACTATTCCTGAGCATCACACATTTGCCAATGAGTATCTCTTCATTCTGGTAAGGGAGACCTCCTTCTTCCCTCTTCAACAGCCTTCTGAGATTTCCTCCCTTGGATGCTTGGCTAAAGCCAGGTGGAGTCATTTGAGGTTCCACATGTTCTAAGAAACCAGCCATTGTCTCAGCACGTTGGATGAATGGTGGTTCTTTGGCATGTGATGTGAATGTGGTATTGTGCTTTAGTGACTGAGCTTTAGAGTTTAGTGTATTCTCTGTAGGTGGGTATGGGGAGATCTTACAGTCGTTGTTTTTCATTGCTACAGAGGGGTTGAGGTGGGTCAGGTTGGTGGAGAACATTTGCCAGGACTCTAATCCTTCACAGTCTTTGCAGTTGTTTTAATCTCCCTTCCCATAAATACACCCAGGCTGGATTCCCACATTCCAGGGAGGCACTTAGTTTGGTCACTAAGTTAGCTCAGTTTTCAAAGTTCATTCAATACATTGAACCTGAAGGAACCAAACCAGATGTGTTTGAACTGTCCCCTAAGCCATCAAGAAACTGACCAAGATGAGCTATAACCAGGTTTACCATGTCATACAAATGCTGCTGTTAGGTTTTGGCCTGACTTGGTTAAGTGCATTGACTGAAGATGTCCTGGCTCTGATTGCTGGGGTGTCCAGCTGTGGAATGCATGGGTGCAACTTTCAGGCAGAGACACATCGGATTAAGCCAGAAAGTCCCTGAAAGTTAAAAGATGGATCTTGGAAACTCCTCCCTATAACCCCGAGGCTTTGAAGCTATTAATGCAGCTATACATTTTGTTCCAGGGTGTGTGCTGGGGGAGGAGTCAAAAAAGTCAAGATGGCAGCCCCAGCCATGCAACCAAATTGATACATGTAAAAATTGGTTGGGCCTCATCTTGACTTTTTTGACCCCCTCCCTTTGGTCACCCCTGTTAATTTGTTGGAAAGCTTGAAGGAAAACGGGGATCCCAACAGTCCAGTCTGCTATAAATTGCTCTCAGCCCCTTTTGGCCCTCCTCCCGATCCATAAATGCATGAGAATTGAGATGTCCTTGCAAGACCCAACATGCTTGGGCTCACACACACTTACCCGGGAAGTGATTGACCAGCATAGAATTAACCGCCCCTCCCACACCCAGATACACCTCATAGACAAGTTGCTTTCAGGAAGGGTCCTGTCCCTTCCTACCTCGCAAGATCTCAGTGGGCTGCATCTCCTACAGAAACAGATTGAATGGGTTCTTTGCCCCTGGAATATTTTGTCCCCATCCTTGAGACGGGAGGGAAGTACGCCATGCCCAAAGCCACTGACCCACAGCGTCACTCTTGCGGAGCAGCAGAAACAAATAAATCTAAGCGCCCCGAGGATGCTCTTTCTGCTCTTTAACTCCATTTGTAGTCTTTTTAACTCTGTTTTCTGTTTTTAACTGTTTTTATGTTGTTTATGTGTGAGCCGCCTAGAGTCACTTGTATAGTGAAATGGGTGGCATACAAGTTTGATTTATCAATCAATCAATTAATCAATCAATAAAATAAGGTTGGCAGAGGGGTACCCCTTCACTGCTGCAGCTGCTGGATCCAAGAGATGTGTTTGGTCTCTATTTTTGAAAGGGCTTGGTGGCCTAAAAAAGAGAAGAAGACACCTTGAGCTGCTCTGTAGTCCCGGTTTAATAATAAGGCTAACGATTGAATTAACTCCATACATGATAGTAGGTGTTTACTATCTTTTTTTTTCTTAGTTAGTTTGCTCTTGTTGGTTTATTCATTTCATTTAACCCAGTGTTTCTCAACCTCGGCAACTTTAAGATGTGTGGACTTCAACTCCCAGAATTCCCCAGCCAGCCATGCTGGCTGGGGAATTCTGGGAGTTGAAGTCCACACATCTTAAGGTTGCTGAGGTTGAGGAACACTGATTTAACCACCGAAATATTTATATATGTATACATATTTAAATATAAATAAATATAAATGTAATCTATATTATATTCTATAATATAATACATAAATAAATATAAACCTATAATATTGATATGTATAAATATGTAATGTTTATTTCTTTGCTCGTTTGCTTCCTTATTTATTTAATCCATTTATATGGCTGCCCACTTGCTGGAAGGACTCCGTTGAGCTAACACGACAGTAAAACAGTCAACAAAAATCATAATTAAAAATTAAAAAAACCAGACATACCATTTGCTTGTCAACCCTTATCATTGCATCGTCCAGGATGGGTGCATCTAAGATCCCGGCCTGAATGCCTGGCAGAACCTCTGGAGGGTCGAGATTCAACTCATTCAAATCATTCAGTTCCAAATAATCATTCCAAAGATGATTTCTGCAGTACATTATCACTGTTCAGTGTAGACTTTTTTCTCTTGTATGTCGTTATTTTAACCATTTTTAAACCCACATTAAAAATTTTAAAAAAGCAATTGTGGCTAGGATGCCCATAAAAACGGGTGGACCTTCAACCACACGGTCAAGGCTCTAAGTTGACTTTTTTGACCACACCTTGCTGGGCAAAGCTGGTCCTCTCCAGGAGCAGAAATAGCCCCGGAGGCATAGAGCCCCATGGCTGGATGGGAGGGACAGTCCCGTAGGGACTTTCTTTGGCTGCTCTGCTAGGCAACGAATGCATACGAACGCTTGTTCCCTTCTCCCATTGAAACACCACTTTCCTGCTGGATCTCAGACCATCTGGGACTGAGAGGAGGCTCCATGGTGAGAACCTCTCTTGGAGAAATGAAAGCAGGCCATCTCAAGCTGGGGCAACCAGGGTGGGGGCAGAGGGACCTTGGAGTTGGAGGAAACTCAACCCAAACTCCTAGAAATTTCAGCCAAAGGTCTTCGCTGGCCTTCAAAGAAGGAGTTGCTGAACCCATCGGACCTCCCTGAGAGCATTTGATGAATTCATTTATTCTATTGACCTTCTCCCTGGCCTCTAAAATGCTGCCTGATCCACAGATGTAACCTAAAGGGTTTAATCTGCAGGACACGCACTCTGCTGCTAAAGTCTTACGCTGAGCTTGATCCCTCCTGGTAACATCGGGGACCGATCTGTGCAGTTTTCTTGACAACGGTATGGAAGCATGTGAGGGAAGCAGTACGGCACAGGGTGGAATCTCCTCCTGAGATGCTTCTTCGTTTGTTTGTTTGTTTTTCCATAGTCCTCAGATTAGCCTCCAATCCTGGGATTTCATGATGGTCTCTCGTCCAAGTCTTTAGCAGGCCCAGCCCTGCTTAGCTTCTGAGCCCAGACCAAGTTCACCCACTGCTGCCTCCTCGTGGCTAATATATGAAAAATATACATAAAAAGAGGGAACTACAGTATTTTGGAAGGATGAATTAACCCTTTTCCGCTCCAGCACAGCCCTGCTTGCTATTAACCCGAGAAAGAAATCTCCCATTGGCACTAATGAAAGGTTATGGCTGGGATTAATAGCTGTGTGCGGGAGAAAGTGAAAGGGGAGAGATTGATTTGGCAGGGCCAAAAAAAGGAAAACATTTAAACTCCATCCTCATGGTGGGTGTGCTACAGCCCCAATATACCAGCTACTTTAAAAAAGAGAAACTCTAGTAGAAAAAGCATAATTTGTGGCAGAAAAAGAGGAATATTAACATTTATTAGACCTTTACTTGTTGATTTATTTCTCTTGTGTTATTGCACTACCTGGCACTTTGTCACAAAGAAGCTGTTTAACAGGTCCCTGTCCAGTTGCCCTATCACGAAATAAGGGAGCAAGAGCTTGGGCTTGATGGCAGAGGGGTTTAAGGAGCTGAGGTAGAAAAGGAGAATTTTGAAGCCCCTGCAAGGAAGGGCAGCAAGGGAGACCAGGCAGCACGGACTGCGGAAAGAGGACTCCCCAAAGGGCTCTGGATGATGAAGCTGGAAAAGGGAATGTAATGGGCTGGGAGGTTTCAGGATGACAGAGTGACGGGTAGAAGGATGAAAGGAAGCTCTCTCTGCAATTAAGAGACAAGGAGTGGGGACAAGGTTTTAAGGAGGAGGCATTGCCTAATCAAAGCAGTGAGAGGAAGGACGCCAGATGGACATGGGGGGATCAGAAAGCGAAAAGGCCAGAGAGGAGACAAGGGATGATCAACAGGGGCATGAGTCAGAGTTCAGCAAAAAAACAAAACAAAAACCCGGAGCATTCAGAAACATTTGTGAAGCCTTCACAGTTGGATACAGGATGATTTCTTGCTACTTATTTGTAGGAAGCAAGTAGGAAAAGAAGGCTGATCCTGGAGATGGGAGGGAGGGAGGGAAGGAAGGAAGGAAGGAAGGAAGGAAGGAAGGAAGGAAGGAAGGAAGGAAGGAAGGAAGGAAGGAAGGAAGGAAGGAAGGCAGGCAGGCAGGCAGGCAGGCAGGCAGGCAGGCAGGCTAATCCCAGAAAGACATCTTTTTTTTAGCAACTTTTCCCCAAACTGTCAGAAACAGCTGACACTGGTTTTCTCCTGACTGAGATGAAAACTAAATTAAGAAGGTCCGTGTGACTTTCCTGTAGTAAGCAAAATAGGTACCTGTTTGTACAAAAATAGAGAGGGAGGTGACAAGGAGGCCACAGCTGACACTGCAGGAAAACAGGCCCTTTCTGATTCATGCAAGGAGGGATGCAGCAGGACCAGTTGGGGGGACAAGCTGCAGGGGCTGAATTTTGCATTTCCTGTTGGACCAGGAATGATGGTAAGCTGTGCCAGAGTCCACTGTCCAGGAGAAAAGCCATAGGCCTATGGTGGAGCCCCTGCTTTGAATGCAGAGGGTCCTACCTTAATCCACAGCATCTTCAGGTGGGGCTGGGAAGATGCTGGGTCAGAAACTCTGGAGGGGATTATCACAGATCAGCGATTCCACGTTTCTTCCTTTATGTGGACCACTAGATCATTACTGTCAGAGGAGAGGCCTGTTAGCCTATGGTGGGAAAAATCAGGAGGAGTCTGGTAGCACTTTTCCTGACTAATACATTTTCCTAACACTCCTCAGCTTTCGTGCACTGCAGCTTATGCCTTTTAAGAAAATGTGTTACTCTACAAAGCTGCCACCAGTCTCCTTCTGTTTTAGATCATCACTGAAAGCAAGATCTGGTGGTTATGGACACCATGAAACCCCATCCCTAAAAGATTATCTGTGGGACCTCAAAATCACATTGTTATTTTTTAAGTGAAATGGCTGAACGCTCACAGGATCTAATGTCTTATGAGATCTGGCAGTCTCCTCTAAGATTTGGGCCATTAATTTTGCTGTGTCAAGGACCACCAGTGGTTCACAGGATGGGAAACTCTTAGCCTAGGCACTATGCAATTCCAGCTAATTCCAGCTATGTTCTGGGGAAAAGGAATGATCAGGGTAGCCAAAGAGGGACTGAAGTCTTTCGTAGTTATAGCCAACCATCTGTAGTTGTGTCAGACAACATGATTGAACCTTCATGCTATAGAAGTCCATCTTTTTTGGGCTGAAGACTCCACACAGGCTTTACAGAAAGCATATAGGAGCTACTTATAAGTGGGACAAATTGGAAAATGGGTGTGGTCACCACAAGAAGTGGGCTGCCTGAGGTTTAAGGGAACTGTAGTGCAACATATACAGAAGATGTCTTGCTGGATGTGTCCTGATATTAGCTCAGAATGTACTTGGAGATTTATTCCTTGGGCGTGAACATTCACATAGTTATCTGGCCATCTGGTCCTCCATAATTTTATTTATTTCCAGTCCTTTCTGGACTAAGGCCTTTGTTTGGGGTCTTGAGTGGCATGTTGCATGCTGCACACCAGACATGGAAGCCCCCCTTCTTTAAGATTTCAGAAGGCTCCAGTTCAGCTTCAGTTTGTACTATCCTGATTTAGGGTACTGAGAGCTCACCTCTTATAAAAGAAAGTTATCAGGATGGCTAACAAGCAGATATTCTGTTAAGAATAAAAAGAATATAAAGCACCTGCTATTCAAAGTAATCCGATTACGTATGTACAGAAAGAATGGGCAGCCTCACATCTTAGGGTTCACTTGAGATAAAGAACTGAGGAATAAATAGGAAAACACAAGAGAACAGAAACTGTTGATACTGGAAAGACATAAAAGAGGATGTCAGACCAGCCTTTAGAGCAGAGTTTCTCAACCTTGGCCACCTGAGGTTGAAGTCCACACATCTTCAAGCGGCCAAGGTTGAGAAACTCTGCTTTGGAGGATGGCAGATTACAGAATCAGTTTCTTAATTTAGTGCATCAGTTTAATGCTGTCATCAAAAGGATTGATTGATTGATTGATTGATTGATTGATTGATCGATCCCCATTTGGATTCCACCTCCCATCATCCTTAAACATAGACTGTACTGGTTAGCCAGATATGCAGGAGAACTCAGGAACAAGAGAGCTGATCTCTCAGATGTTGTGGATTCCCCTTCAACTCCCCTACCTGTTGCCTTGCTTCTTCTCCTGCTCCCCCCACCCCACTTCTTCCCTATGGACTTCTTCTCACCCAGATGGTCACTTTGTTTCTCCCTGGACCTGGACTATCCATCCTTTGTCGCTTCACCTTTACCCTGAGCAGTTTACCTGTGTGAGCATTCCATAACTTCCCAGGAATTCAAGTGAGGGCAAAGCCTCCTAATCTGGCAACCAGTGACAGCTGGTTTTAGCCCCAGGCAACTTTTGAAAAGGCCATTTCAGGAGAGCAAATCCTTCCTGAGGGAATGCTGCATCCATGGAGGCCTTTGTGTGCAAGTTCTCTCCTGACATGTCCCCAAAATGTCTGTACGAAAGTGAATTTGCAGTAGCAGCAGGAAATGCCACCTTCTGCTCCAAAGACTTCCTTGCTATCTTGAGGTCCAGGCTTTGCTTGGAGAGGATCAATGATTTGCAATGAGCACATTTATATTTAGCAGCTCCGTATGCCATTCTGCCCTTTTTTGGAGTCCTCATTTCTGATTGTGGCCTCCATGCGGGCTGGTCAAAGTGCTGGGTCATTACGCTGCGGTGGCAACTATAAAATAGAAGGAGAGAGAGAAAGAGAGATCCCTGGTAGGAAGAAGATCTTTTGGCAGGAAGAACATAAGTTGAATCTTGTTTGACCTTTCTTGTGGCCAGTTTCTTCCAATCCAGTGGAGCCAGATTGCTGAATGTCTTTGGGAATATGCCAATGGGGTGTGAAATCCTACGTTTCCACTGCTGTTTATTCAAAGGTAGAACGCCGCTCTATCTTTTTAATTCCTTTTATTTGCTAGCTTTAAAGTACCGAAAAATATTTTAAAAAGGAAAGGAAAGAAGAGAAAGGCAGACAGATGGGGAGAAAAAAGCTAAAAAGGAAACAGCAAAAGCGAGATGTTGCATATGAGAAATTATTCAGCCAAATGTTTAAAGACATCCTTAAACCTTCAGCACACTGAATAATATTGATCCATTTTTCCATTACATCAATAGAGTCCGTTCGTAAACAGAAAGTAACCACATATTAGCCATTTTGGATATTAAATCTGGGCCCACACTGTCATTCTGACATTGAAAAGTAACCCCCGCTCCTGCTCCCCAACCCTTCACCGTTCGATAAAATGCTTAAGTCTTCATACAGTGATAAATCCATAAGTCTTCTCATAGTGGTAAGTTCCAAGTAGTTGGTATATAATTCAAAAGTGCATTCACATCTTTAAACGGTATTGATCGTTCTTGCACCAGCTGAACTCACTGATGGATTTGAACTGAAACAGGGCAATGTTGGGATAAACGCATATCATATGAGTAAGTCTCCTATCAGCCATTTTACACTTTTCAATAATAATGAGGCTGTATAATGGTCTGTGGGAATGACCTTGGGAGACAGGAGGGAGAGCTGCAGACTGGACCACCGGTGTGGAAAGGATGTCTCAGCCCACTGAAGGAAGGAGGGTGTGGGAAGCATTTCAGAAGGCACCCTCCCTAGTCTTCCAGAGAGTAAAAGGAAAGGAGGGGAGAAATACTCTCGGTCTTGCAAGATTCTGTTAATTTAACCCTACAATAAAGACAGAGTTAGTATTCATTGTTGTGCTTCTTGTCTGGACTACCTCCAAGGGCTAACAAGATGACAGCCAGGCCTTTTAAAATGTTCTCAAGAGTGTCATGTGAAAAAAAAAAGATTACTTGAAATAATCTCATCTTAAGATCATAAGAAACATTCTGAATATTCTGTAAGACATTGGTTTATTAATATGGGACAGTCCCGTTCTTCATTCCAGAATTCTTTCAAGTAACTAATATCCTCCTTAGCAATGCTTTTTAATTTTTTATTAAAATATATTGCTGACTTGAGAATCATCCAGGAGTTTTAGATGCTGGACCAACTGGTGAACTCGAGAGATGTTTTCATTGAATATCCTGCCATCTGGCAGTTTTAGGCACTCTGGATTCTTCTTGCAGTGGCTCAGATGGTTTAAATAACTTGACTTGGCAATATGCAGATTTAAAGAATTAATTCCTCTAATTGCCCATGACTTTGAAAGAAAGCCTGTTTACATGGGCTTTCTGTTTAGCTATTATGTGGAACAGTTACTGAATGGAACTATCTGTTTAACCAGAATGCATGTAACTGTCAGCCTTTTGAGATAGTCCAGACAGGAAACATGCCCAGATGAACTAATTCTACGTTATCGTAAGGTTACATTAACAGAATCTTGCAAGTCTGAAAGTACATTTCTTCCCCTTTGCCTTTACAGCCCAAGAAAAACTAGGGAAGGTCCCTTCTGAGATGTTTCCACACTCCCATTCCTTCTGTGGGCTCAGCTGCCTCTTATCCAACTGTTCCCCCTGCTGTGGCTCTTCCCCCTGTCTCCCAAGGTCATTCCCACATACCATTTCAGTAACTCATCTTCCCATTAATGCTGAGAGTCTCAGCATTGGCTGTAATGACTGAGTTTTAATCCCAGATCATTGGAAGGGAAACAATTAGATTCTAAAACAAGATAAATGTAATGGACAGATTTCTTCAAGTCCAGCTTGACTCCTGGTGACTCCATGGAGTGTATTTGGCAAAAATATGACAATAGTTTGCCACTGCCTACTTTGGGAAGTTTTTTTTTTTTTTCTCTTTGCACTTCCAGTCTAAGCTACAGCCTTAGTGTTTCTGGTGGTCTCCCACCCAAGTGCTGACCAGGCTCAACCCTGCTTAGCTTCCCTTCTCTTCCTCTGCATTCTTCAAACTTGGCAGCTTTAAGATGTGTGGAGTTCAGCTCCAAGAATTCCCCAGCCAGCATGGGAGTTGAAGTTCACAGATCTTAAAGTTGCCAAGGTTGAAAAACAATGGTCTAAGTGCTGTTATTGCTACATGCTTCTTGTTTTAAAGTTCTTCACTCTTCACTCCTTCACCACTTTTCCTGCTCACACCCCATGCATAAAATCTCACGCCTGGCTTTTCTGTCCTTCTTTTCCCCTTGTAGGAATTTGTCATGATTGTTGTTTTTGGAATGGAATACATCATCCGAATCTGGTCAGCTGGCTGCTGCTGCCGCTATCGGGGTTGGCAAGGCCGTTTTCGGTTTGCCCGCAAGCCCTTCTGTGTCATCGGTAAGCATCTGGTGGGGACTGGGAGGCACGTCAGAAGGACTCTTGTGGTGCCCCAACATGGCTGGGGAGAAGAGGATGGAAGGAGAGTGGGAAAAGCACATGTTTAGAATCTGTGCTTTTCCCAGCATAGTTTTGGGTAAAGGTCCATCATCCATACTCCAGACAGCTGTGGGTAGCAACAGTTTATTTGGCTGGAAAAGTCATTTATTTTAGGCAAGGTATGGAGTTCAGTCTGCCATCTAGACAGGGAGAAGATTCTGAGTTGCCTAGCTTTGTGGGGCAGTGAAGATTCTCCAGTGGTTCTTCAGCGGAATGGAGATGGGAAGCCAGGGGAAAAATCAGGGAAAAACCCTCTTTAACTTTTCCCAAGCTTTGTTTTGCTAGGAAAAATGAAAAAAAAAAGGGATTATGAAATATTAAGTATATTTAATGTTTACAGGATGCACATAATTGTTAAGAAAAAGCTACATTACTACTACTCAGCCTTTATCTCCAAAGATTTCCAAAAACTGTGTCATAGGAAGAGTTTTATGTAAGACTATTCACATCATGACAATTCCAGTCCACAGGGGACAAATGATACTATATAACTCTCAAATGCAGGAACAATATTATATCTTTTGCTCCCGAGCTCCTTAGTAGACGCTATGTAATCCTTTGGATTCAGTTCCAAAAAGGCTCTTGGGATGACAATGACGATAAGATGTAGAACCTATCTGCAACCCTTTAAAGCAGCTTCATCTTTTCCCTGGATCATGTGATAGCTGCTGAGGGAAACTGTGATCCTGGGGAAAAGATGTAGTAACTTTAACAAGATGTGAACACATTTGCATTCCTACTGGGGTCCAAACCATACTTTCCAAATTATTTTTGAAGCATTACACAAACCTAATACTCTGTCCTTCTTTGCTCATAGAATTCTAGAATTTATTTGTCAATAAATACCCATCTTGCCCTAGACGTCAAAACATTGGGAGTGGAGGTAACATTAGCAGCAGAAAACAGAAAAAAATCGGTTGCATCAAAATTTCCTGAGATTTTATGTAACATATATTAATATTTATGTAATGTTTTCACATCCCACTTCCAGTTATTACACACGTAAAAGTAGTTTACGATCCATTCGTGTAAAAATGCAAACAGGAGATTAAAACAGGGTAGAAATAACATACCCTTCCTATGAATTTGCTACCACTATGAGCATAATTGCAGCTCTTTATGGGGTTGCCCTTACAACAGATCTCTCACATTTCGCCTGCCCTAACTCTGTTCCAAGGAACTCTTGGCTTGGGGGACAGGAGCGATGGCAAAATGAAGGAAAAAAAAGTTGTGGTATCAGGACGAAAGGCCCACTTTTTCAGAGCTGGGGAAAGGCAAAATAATAATAATTTTTTTTTTTTTTGGTGTTGAACCCATGGGTTCTGTTCCATGAAGTAAACAGAAGGAGCCAGCTTCCATTTGGAAGATGTTATCCTGAACAAACAAGAACATTTGTAGTTGTAGATTTATATTGGTTATGTTCACACAGCACACAGAATTGTCCTATTTTCTGGATGCGCTCAATACATTGAACCATGCAGTAATAAACACAGCCCCTAAATCAGTGTTTCTCAACCGTAGCATCTTCAAGATGAGTGGACTTCAACTCCCAGCATTCCCCAGCCAGCGTGCTAGCTGGGGAATATTGGGAGTTGAAGTCCACCCATCTTAAAACTGCCAAGGTTGAGAAACACTGCCCTAGATGGAAGCTACAGCTCGATTCTTTCTCTACACGTGCTAAGGACACATGGCACAATGACTTCCAGGTATGTAAGATGACTTCTGGGCTGATGACTTCCAAGTATGTAAGATCTGAACTTCTGTAATTTCCAATCATTTGGAAAAGCTGCTGCGTTTGAATTCAGCAACACCTAGAAAGCCCATCTATGCAGACTTTCTTCTCTGCCACCAGACATGTAGGAAATATTGCTTAACTCTTTCCCTCTTGAAGTCATCTGAACTGTGCAGTTCATGGAGTTTGTATAACCCCATGCAGGTATTCTGTGCAAAAGGCGTCTGACAAAGGTTCCCTTTTTCCATTTGAGTAGCAGATGACAGCATCTGACCAACTTGGAACTAAACAGGTTTGGATCTGGTTAGGACTTGGATGGGAAAGCACCAGGGAATATCAGGGCTGAAGGCTAGACAAGGATGTTGGAAAAAACATGCTGGAAGAAAGCAGTGGAAAACCACTTCTATGTTGTTGCCAAAAAACCCAACATGGATTATCTATGAAACCTCCAGGATCTAAGCTTGAAGGAGAATTGACTATGCTAGCAGAATGAAATAGCATTTTATGGAAGTCTTCCATAAGACAGCAGGTGGGACAGAATTGGGAGCAAGATTCTCTTGGGGCCTAAATGGAAAGACACCTTCCCCCCACTACTGTGGTCGTCAGAGAGGTATGGATGCTAGAAACAGTGGTCCCCCAAGGGCAAGTGAGTTGTCTTTTCCTCAAGCCTGAGTCTGTCCTTATGACAATTATGTGCATACTTGTTAAGAAAAGGCTTAATTATTACTACTCAGCCATTAACTCCAAAGAGATTTTAAAGAACTGCTTTTGAATGCTTTTGTTGCCATGAAAAAGCTTTGGTGTGATCTCAGATATCTCTGCTCTGAATATGGTTACAGAGATGGTGTCTTGCATCTTCCAGCTGTCATTTTTTTTCTCCTGATTAGCCATGGTTCTCCAGATCTCCAGAGACTATTTCAGACCACAGTTGTTTTTGACCGCAGACTTCAAATCCTTGACTAATCCTTAAGCCAACCAGATTAACTCATACTTTAAGATTCCCTAGGGATTTCAGGACTAGCCCCAAGGGCACAGAAGAGCAAACTTTTGAATTGTGGAGCACATATTTTTCATCTGCTTTTTTTAATTCAAAGAGGCACATTCTTCTCCAATCCCCTAGAGGACAAAAAAGTGTAAGGGTGTGCTTGACCCAGTTGTGACTTTTGGCTCTTCTTTAAAGGTTGGTTGGTTTCTTTGCTTTGCACCCGAGGAACTGATGTCTGTGCAATGCACCTGTCAAGCTACTGCTGAGACCACAGGTTGTAAGTTTCCTTCTCTTTTCCTTCTCTTCCTATGCTTCAGATTTCATCGTCTTTATTGCTTCTCTGGCCGTCATTGCGGCTGGCACCCAGGGGAACATCTTTGCTACCTCGGCCCTACGCAGCATGCGCTTCCTGCAGATCTTACGCATGGTGCGCATGGACCGCCGCGGCGGCACTTGGAAGCTTCTTGGCTCAGTGGTCTATGCCCATAGCAAGGTGAGTCCCTGGAGAGAAATCAGCCCAAGGAAGGCACAGGGGTCTGCTCTGAGGGATGGAGACAAGGACTCTTGCTTTTTGTTCTGACTTTGTGTGTCTGCTTCGGGAGAGGGAACTGAAGGCTGGAATAACCGGACACCATCCGTCCCTGGAAAGTTCAAGGAGACTCCCCAAACCTGCTTCATCCCAGAATAAGCCCTTGTGTAAAGCAGAGAAGAGTGGAGAACCAATTGCTCCGCTGAGTTTCCAGAGATACTATGGATCACGCTGGCCAAAGGCTGCCGGGAATTGTAGTTCCATAGAGCTCTGGGAGCCCACTGGTGCAAAGCAGAGGAATTCCTGCTGCATTCCAGATGATTCCTCAGTGAGATCAGGAAGAAGCAAGTTCTACAACAAAATGTTACAGCCTCTCTGTCCTGCCTCCAGCAGGAGTGTTCATGCTTAGATTTAGTCCAGCCTGTTATGCTCTTCTCCAGAATGCCTTTAAAAAATTATCCTCCCCATCCTGATCTAACAGGATATATTCCATACCCCCTTTTTCTTTTCCAACTGACACTCAATTTTTCCCAATCAGCAAGTACCTCCAGTCCTTATTAGGCCATTGGAGGGAAAGAATTTTTTGTAGGTTGCTTTCAAAAGTTATTAATGCTTGCAAACCATGGAGCGCATGGTTCTCCTGCTCATGAGGATGCCTCTGTTTTGACCTACTGTGGTCCTCTTTGGGCATAGTTCTTGTTGACACTCTCCAGCAATGCCTGCAGATGGAGGGAATGACGAGGCACGTGAGCTGGCAAGGCAGGCGATGAGGACCACACACAGAACCATTTTGGAAACACAAGCCAGGTGCCACCAACCAGCCAGCAGGAGAAAAAGATTGCAACAGTCCATTACAAAAGAGCAGGAGAAAGAGGATTTCAACCTTAGGGCATGCTTATAGAACCAGATTCTTACTGGTTGTAGAAGCTGCTGTACATCATAACTAGGTTTCTTGTATCTGCAATGATGTATCTGACCTGGTCCTGGTTTCCCAGGAGAGCTCCAAGTTCCTGAGAGGAAATTATTGAAACTTCCTGGAAGTAACTCCTGACAAAGTCCAAGCATCCTTGTAAGAAAGCTGGCTTTCACCTAACTCTCTTCCACTGCCATCTGCATCCCCCCACCCCCACCCCAATGCTAAGCGTGTGGTTCTAGGTGTGTGGTGGAAAATCTTCAATGGTTCCACGGGGCCAAGAAGAGATGGGACATGCAGTTATTGCAGCATCCTGAGCAAGCGTAACCGGAAAACTTGTACTGCACAGGGATTGTGCAAGGATTGTGCAGATCTGGAAGAGTCTCTCCATAAGTCCTGGAAAGATCTTCTCATAAGTGTGACATTCCCTGTAAAGTGGAAGCAGTTAGAAAGTCACAGATGAAAGAATAGGAGGTAACTTTAGTAAGAGCTCCCTAGGGAAACCTTGTAACCGTCAAATGCCCCAGGGAATCACTAGGCATATGTGTGTGTATGTGTGGTGTAGGTATGTTGTAATTCAGGAATGTTCCATGATGCAGGCAAGTCGTGCTTTTTTGATAAAGTGACCTTTGTTGGGCATCTATATTTAGCCCTGTGTCATCACTCCCTATTAGTATGAGGGATGAAAGGACATAGAGTCAATTAGTTTGCATTTATGTCCAATTCCCAACGTTGCGTCTTATCTACCTCCAAATGCATGCACAGGTCAGGTGTTCTTCCTCAGTGTGGGAAAAGAGAGACTGGATGGGGGTTATGGGTTCCCTTGTTCCCTTAGCTTTCAGGTATGCAGGCTGAATTAGATGAAGCCTTTGGCTTCTCATCCTTAGCTTTCCTAGTAGGCCGAGGTGGTAGAGTGGTGAAGGTGATGAACTGGGACCAGAAAGGTTCAAGTCCATCTACAGCTTGGAAGACCAGCCTGCCTTACAGGGATGCTGCTGTGTAGGTAACATTGGAAGGAGAACTATATATGCTAAATGATGATGATGATGATGATGATGATGATGATGATGATGATGATCCTTAGCCAGGCTTCTCTCCTCTCTCTTGATTTTATTTGCTGAAATCTACTTTTCTCTGGTGGACTCTGGCAGGAACTGATCACAGCGTGGTACATTGGGTTCCTTGTCCTTATCTTTGCCTCTTTCCTGGTCTACCTGGTGGAAAAAGATGCCAATGATGATTTTCTCACCTATGCAGACTCCTTGTGGTGGGGTACGGTAAGTGTGCCTCCCCTTTTTTTTTATCCGGACCACCTTTTTGCTAAGTGGGAAGAAGGACTGAAAGCTTGAAAGCAAACTGACATGTGAATGAACTGGTGGACAAAGCATGTTCTTAGACAAGTAGAAAGCGACCAGAGATATCAAGATTGGCACAAATAGGGGACAGGTATCGATGCTATCCAGCTATCCTGTATGAACTGGATATCTCTGTCCCTACCTGGCTCCTCCCAGTTGTGTTGGAACCGGAACTCCTGGAGATGCCTTCAGCCACGCTGGCTGGGAACACGGAGCTGATATCTCAGCACACCAGGAGAACATCAAGTTGGGGATGGTTGATCTTCCAAGATACAGAAATGTGACAGATACTGCACTGGGAAACAAACTGTAAATTGAGAGGTTGCAACCAAACCAGCAACTAATACTGTCGTTACCTAATAGGAAGAGATATGTCCCCTTTTTAAAGTGGTTTTCTTTTTCTATCAAGAGCCATGTGCCAGGTGCATTTTTCATACATGTAAACAAATTGGGATAGGAATCAGGAGCAGCAGATTGTGCTGTTGGCGCAGAGAGGTGGAAGGTGCCAGGAAAGAAATGGTCGTGACGTCTCCTTCTGTGATTTCAGATCACACTCACCACTATTGGCTACGGGGACAAGGTCCCGAAAACATGGCTGGGCCGGGTGCTGACAGCCTGCTTTGCCTTGCTGGGAATCTCCTTCTTTGCTCTTCCTGCGGTAAGTGGTCCATGAGAAACAGGAACACCAGGCTCCCTGGGGGGTGGGGGGTGGGGGTAGCATAGGATGGGCGGTGGCAAATTCGATAAATAAATAAATTAAACAAACAAACAAACAAACAAACAAACATACTCCTAGGCCAGACTGGGTATAGGTGGTTGCCTACGCTCAGGGTAGTGGATTGGTTGTGAAGTGGGACAGAGAGCATGAACATCTAGGTGCGAGTCCTCATTCAACCATGGGATCTCCATGGCCCATCAGTCTCAGTTATAAGACCCAACTCATAAGGTTGGGTTTGCTATTGCCTCCTTCTAGGCTATTTTTTAAACTTTCCAATCTACTCTACAACCCTGGGATTTTCAACAGTTCTCCCATTCAAGTAGTAACCAGGATAGACCCAGCTTAGCTTTTTTTGAGATCAGCCCAAGTTAGGTAGCTACTGATCATTTCCTATAGCCTCTTCTGTCTTTTTTCAGATCACAAAAAGGAGGAGGGAAAGAGTTGTGTAATTTTGTACTGGTTGTCCCCATGAGTCTGCTGTCTGGAAGGTCTTCAAGCCCCTGAGAACATACTGAAATATTGGGAATCTCTTTGGTGTAGACTTTTGGCCTCTTGCCATCCTAGATAGCTGGCTTTTTCTCAACAAATAACACAACTTCCCCAAATTCTTGGACCTTCCTTTCAGTTAGAACTTAAGTACTGTTCTGAAGTGCCCTGCTGTTTTTTTTACACAGGGAATTCTAGGCTCAGGGTTTGCTCTCAAAGTCCAAGAGCAACATCGACAAAAACATTTTGAGAAGAGAAGGACACCTGCAGCAAACTTGATCCAGGTGAGTGAAAAGGGAAGATCCTGATTTTTTTCTCTTTTTATCCTCCCTCCCTGTTAAAAGAATGTGACCAAAGCTAGAAGCTAAGGAATGGCTGAATAAGTTTCTTTCCTCAAGCAATTACAGGTATGTTCTCTGTAGCTCCATCTCATAACTATCAGATAATATTAACAATCAAACTCATGTGCGTTTCTGAAAAGCACAGCCTTGGACTTTTCTAAATATGACAGATATAATGAAGTGCGTGCACATGTATGCCTGGGCTGTGGTGGGTTGGCCCCTCTGTCTCTCTCTAGCAGATACCCCTAAGCTCTTCCTCAACAATCTTTATTTCACCCTCCCAATTCCTGGCTTGTGAGGTACACTGCCCCTGTTCTCTTTATTTGAATGAAAAATTCCTCTCCATTCTGATTTCTTTAGGAGAAGAGAATTGGCAAACCTTCTGCCTTCTCTTAGTACTTCAGCTGGCAGAGGGCAGATGTTAGAGGCACAGGGCTCTTTCCACTACTTGGATTGACAGGTTTAGGTTTGATGGACAGGTCAGATTTAAATTTTCCTTAAGCTCTTTCATGCCTGAACCCCTTCACCTGGGATAGGACTACAGGAGGAGACCGAGACTCAGTGACACGTGTAAGGATAAGTTCCTCTCTTCATTGGCAGAGCTGGGAAAGGAAGTTCTGCCCACGTGTCAGCCCTGCAAGATAGATCAGACTAAGAAACCACTCCCACGTACTGTAGGCCTGGACCGCTTTTACTGTAACACCTATAGCAGCAGAATCTTGCAAGACTGAATGTGCGTCCCCCTCCCTTCATCGTAGTGTGAACTAGGGAGGGGCTTGTCTGAGATGTTTTCTCAATTTATTTTCTTGACCCGGGTTCAAGCCCCTCTTATCTGACTGTTACCTTGGTAGCGGCTTTTCCTCCTGTCCTTCAAGGCCATTCCCCATGCCCTCTGTACCATGCCATGAAAAAGCTTCTACCAGAGATTGTTTTCCCACTTACCCCATCTGTGCCACAAAAACCTTTCTCCGCCATATCCACGCACACTGCTTTTACCCCCATACCCAACCCAGGAGTGAGAAAAACCTTACATTGTCCTTAGCTGTACTAGTGATAAAGTAGTCTTTCCCCCCTTATTCAGACACCGTCCAAGGGCAGCTTCAAAATCATCTAGGCTTTGTCATCTCTCCCTTGGAGGAAAGTCAGGTGACTGGCACTGCCTGTAAAACAAGTGAGAGAGGCAGAAGAGAGAATGGCAGTAAGGACAGAAAGTATTTTGTCAGTCTAGTTTTCTGCCAGCTTTGATTTAGCAGTAAGGAAAGACTCTGGGTAAGTCTTACTGGCAGGGCAGGAGCTAAGGAGAAAAAGAATGCATTTCTCTGCAAAGGATTGTGCATAAATGGAATCCCCAGAATCTTTGGATAGAAGGTGCAGAACAAGAAGAAAACAGCCTTTTTGACTAATCAGGAGCCACCACCCTTTATGTACATATGTAGGAAGCTATAGCCTTCCACCCGGCCAGACTCTTTGTCTGTATCCCAGAACAAGATCTTTCTAACTGGAGGTGCCCCAGTTTCAACACAGGACTTTCCAAGGCAAGGCATATTTTGTTCTGTTGCTGAGCAAGGGCCTTTGTAAGGGTTCCTTGGAAGTCTTTTTGACCCCCTGCCTTTCTCCAGCTGAGACCCATGAGTTAGCGGCTTGCTTCTTTTGTTTTAAAATAACCTTTATTAAGATAACATTTTACATAAGGTGAAAAAAAACCATGGAAACATAAAAAGGAAAGTAGAAAAAAGGAGATATCAAAGAATAGAAGAAAAAGTGAAAGAAAAGAAAAGAAAAGAAAAGAAAAGAAAAGAAAAGAAAAGAAAAGAAAAGAAAAGAAAGATATCTAAAGAAGCAACTTCCGATCTTCTTTGCAGCAGTTACGAACATAGTAATTACCATCTTCACCCTCCCAAACTGCATATCCTGGCTCTCTTCTTCCCATAAACAAACCTTTTTTAATCAGTAAATCCCAAAATCACCAATTCATTTTTATCCATTTTCAGCAAAAAGGGTTTCCAGTCTTACATAAAAGTAATTGTTGTTCCCTCCTTAATCAAACAGGTCAATTTAGCCATTTCTGCTAGCTCTGCCACCTTCACAATCCATTGTTCCATTATGGGTATCTCTGTATTCTTCCATCTTTGAGTTAGCAGTTTATTTCTTACAGCTCAGGGTAGATGTAGCACCCCCCCACCCCCCAGCCCCATCCTAAGCCATGACTTCCTTTTCCTTTCCAACCCCAAGCATGATTCCAAATCTGCTTTTCTGACTTTTTCTTCATTGGCCATGTGCTTTATGTTGCAGGATTACTTGTGATCCAGCAATATTCTGCCCTATCGTGCTCCTGTCTTGATTGATTCCTATTGTAGTCAGAAAGATGGGACTTCTGACGCCAGCCATGTTATCTCTGTGGTTCAGAGGACCTGCACAACGAAAGGGCTCCTCCTGGCAGCCTTGCCTTGCCCTGCCATTCATCTCCTGGGCTGAGAGGCCTCCAACAACAGCTGGAAATGGATGGTGGGCAAGACAAAAGGGATTCACACAGTTGTTTTGGCACACAAAACAATCTTGGGGACGCAGCTCTGCCCTCCTCTCTCCTGAGTGAGGATGGTGTCCTCTTCCCATCTGATACCATTGGCCAATTCACGCAGCCTTCCTTTCCAGAGCAGATGAAAGGTCAGGGTATGTCTACCTGCTGTTTCTTCTCGATAATTAATCCCTAATGGAGTTTCCCCCACCTCCTCGCAATCCACCAGGAAAGACTAAGCAGAAAAAACTCCTCATTTAGAGCAGCTATGATTTGAGAGTTCTTGAGAGAGGGATGGTCTCCACTTATGCCTAGTAATAATCCTAGTAATAATAATGAGGAGCACCCCACAGTCCAATCATCTTGGGTTGTTTCCTCCAAGAGGTATGAAATGAAAAGGGACTAGTGCTGAGATGTTCAATGAAATGAAGCAAGCTTTGCTGGTCTTGTTGGTTGGGGAAGAAGGGGGTTGTAGGGCAAAACTTCAGGAGGGGTGTGAACTTTGCCCAATTCTGTGATGAAACCTTCTTAAAAAGGGCCCTGGTGTTTGAGTCCAATCCCCATTCAGAAAAACACAGTAACTGACAAGGTCATGCGGATGGTGTCGAACTCAAGGAAAAAAGATTGTCTTTACTTTTGACCAATGTGGACCCTGCACCGTATTCTGTGGATTTTAGATTTGGAAGTAGCCAATCTGGTGAATATTTCTACCCTCCACTATTTGTCAGAGTAATTATTACTTTGTTTCCCTTCCTGGCATTCACCTTGGTTTCACATTATATATGCACTGACTGCCAACCTAGCCAATGGGTGCCAAGTTCTCCTTAACTATATTTTGGTGAACCACTTTCAACCATAGTCATATCCTCAGTTTTACAATGAAGCCATTGGGATGAAGGTCAAGTGGAAACCTGGTTAATTCACCAAAAGTAGGATACTGATTGCAGGAGTGGAAAAAACTAGGGCACCAGGATCCTGGTTTGTGAAGATGGTCATGCCCTCACTAGGTGTGATGGACTACGGTAATGCAGCAGGTTCTCAGGAAGGAGGGATCACATTCAAGGAAGGTGGGCAAGACAAGAGACAGCACAGTCTGGAGCTGGTTCGTGGGAAGAGGAAGAGAATTAGTATAGACACTGTCTAGAATCTCCCAGGGTTTATCCATTAAGGTAGAGTAATACAGATTTAGTCTGGCAAGATTCTGTCTACATGGTGTAAGCAATAAAAGAACTGAAGTTGGCTGGACTGTTTCTCTGTTGTTCTTGGGCTGGGCCTGACACTAGGCCTATATAATGAGCAGCAACACTAGAACATTTTGTATGATTCCTTTGGTGCCAATTCAACATTTCCTACAGCTCTCTTCTCTTCCTCTCCCTCAACTTCTCTATGTTGTCTGGAAGCCCAGAAAAGGGAACTATGGCGATATTTCATGCCGATTTTCTTAAAGTATTTATCAAGGGCCACGAAGCTGGATTCTGCTGTTGCTTTAAGCTATTGTGTCTTTTTGAAATTTGTCATGGTTATGGGCTGTATTTTTGTCATCTTTACTTATGTACTTTCTTGGTAAGCCTCCCTCTGTGCTTTGTCTGGTGACGGATGATGACAAAAAACAGCTCGCTGGGAAAAAATACTGCTAGACTAAACTGCTATGGGTGGGGGGTGCTTCAGTGTGTTCTGGGCATCCAGCCACTATTTTGGCATGTTGGATAAACCAGGCCATCATATTAAGCCAAAATAGGGCTGTTTGCTTGAGCATCGCATGCTATATGGACCCAGCTGTTGAGTTTCAGATTTAGCATGTTTTGTGAATGCAGCCACATACTGGGATACCCCAGAATCATGAAAATAAATACGGGGATGCAAAGGGTGGGGTCCACCATCCAAGGCTTAACTGCTTCATTAAGGCTGGGTGGGGACATTAGAGGAAGCCACCGTAAGTTGGTCTGGCTCTGAGTCTCTCTGTCTTCTCCTGTCCCTCCCTCCTTGGTCTAGGCTGCTTGGCGCCTCTACTCCACGGACGTCAACCGCTCCTACCTGACTGCTACCTGGTGTTACTACGACAGCATCCTTCCATCTTTTAGGTATGTGTGCAGTTACCTTAAGGTTTTGGAGGGATGGCAGTTGTAGCTGGGGGCAGGTGCTCCTTGGAATTCATGGCCAAGGAAGTGGAAAGGGCAAGTTGAAGGGAATTGCAGAGCAGATGGACTGAAGTAGGGAAAATATGTCAGGGAGAGGCAAACGTGTGAGAGTAATTAGGTAGGGCTAAATATGCCCCTTCTGCCTACTCTGGTTGCTGCTATTTTGGGGTCAGCATTTGCAGGGAGATGCATGAGTCACTTTCTGGGAGAGTACGGCAGAGAAATTAATGGGGATTGCGTGGTGGCCTTGGCGCCCTGGCATCTCTCCCACGGTAGATTGTGAATACTCAGTGCCTGATCTTGTGTTGGCTCAAGGTGAGTGTCAGGCCTTTATCCTCTGCTCACAACCCAGAAAGCAGGATCCTCTCAAAGTCTCATTAACTAGATTTATTGAAAGGAAAAAGGGGTTAGGTCACAATATCTTGGAAACTGGACGCGTGTGTACTTCTGCTTCTTTGCTCCCTTCGATCTTCTTTCTAACTACCTTTCCATGTTGTCTCCTGCTTGCCAGACAGAGAAGGAACATGCTTTTGTTTTAGGCTTGCAAATGGCCATTCCTGCTCCCAGGCAGACAGAGAATTCCTTCACAACGAGCTCCTTGGATCAATCAGTCTTGTCCAATCCAGCGACAGCCACTTGCTTTGGCTGGCTGGGGATGATGTTTTAATCCCATCCATCCAGAGAAGGTGGCAGATTAATTATGTATCATTTGCAGAACCGTAATTGGCCCTGGTGAAAGGATGAGTAGCCACAGCATAAAAAATGTTGCAGTATGGTAAAGTACCATTCAATTCACTTCCCATGCAATTTTCCAGGGCGTTAAATTATAGCCCAGTCACCATAGCCAAATTGATTTTGAGAAAAATCTCAACATGCAGCCAGAAATGATGGCATATTTTGGTGGTGATTTTGGAGATTCCTTGTTCCTCTGCATTTATTATCACAGACAGGGTGTCCATGGTGGGGGGGGGGGGGGTAAAAAAAATCAAGATAGCAGTCACAACTATACAGTTGAAGCGCCACTCCTTTTTACATGCATCATGGGGTGGGGCTTTAATTACATGGCCCTAGCTGCCATCTGGATATTTTTAACCCCCCACCCACTCATGGACACTCCTGGTTGCAGATTTCTCTGGTCTGGTCCATCCAGGTGTGCCACATCTCCCCAAATTTCCAGTGATTTAGGCTGTTGGTTATATTGGTTGGGGAGTCACTTTCAGTCCACCTGAAAGACACCAGCTTGGGGAAAGCCACGCTGGTCAAATGCCCATCCTTGGGGGAAGCTAGAACTTTTTCTCCCCTCCCACAGGGCAAACGTGAATGGCCACACTGCAACTCGCACAGGAAGGAAAGGCAAGGAATAATTTGAGGATATGGCTAGGCAAAGACCATATTTTGCTGTCGTCTACCCATTTGAGGCTGATGCTTCGTAGACCCTTTCTAATGGGCCTTTGAACATGTTTGCTGGGTTTTGAATGTTCCGATTCCATGCCCTCTTCATAAGGCGTCATAATTCCATCCACATCCTTCATAACATGTGATGTTTCCTCCCTATTCAAACTGGGCTCCAAGATCTTCTAGGTGGTGGAAGCTGCAATGGAGACTGATGGAGAGGTATGAGGGTGGGAATAGGGCTGTTAAGGGGGGAATAATTCTGGCCCTTCTCATGCATGCAGACATGTGTGGGGATATGGACAGACACATGCAGCGCAAAGTGTTATTCAGCATAAATTGTTCACTCAAAAGGCCGCTCTCTTGCAAGACTGTCACTTTGGCCAGTTTTTCAGTCTCAAGCAGAGGCCTGTGGCAGCCCGTGGGGATTTCTGCATCTTATTTTTCTATATGTCTATCCCACTTTTCTAATGTTTAATACGCAAGGTGGCTTTCAGTTGTGCTCAAAACAGAACAAGGTGAAAATACAAAGGAGATAAATTCTGTGAATTAAATTCTGTGGCCATCTTAAAAAACCAAAGTAAAACAAAACGAAAGACCAAACAGGAGAAGCAGCACAAAACAACTATTAAAAATGCTTCGGGGGGAAAGTGGAGGTTTTAGTTCATCTGAAAGCAACTAGCAGAGGGGCTAAGCGGGCATACTTTGGGAATTTCTACCAGACCTTGAGGACCACCGTAAACATTTTCTTTGGTCAGAGGCATCTGTGGGGAGTGCTAAAATCTGCAAAATGGCAGAAGCAGCATCACAATTGAGCATGATACGTGCATGTATAAAAGAGGTGGGGTTTCATTAGTGACACCACCCCCACCATCTTGCAGATTTTGACACTCCTCCCATGGTCATCCTTGTCTTAGAAGTTGTGTTTAGTGGGGAATTGGCTCAGCACCACCAAGACAGCACTAGTTGACCCTGAGAACATTTATGTGCACAAGGCTGTCCTCATCAACTGAACAGCAAAATCATGTCCCTCCCAAAAGATGGGGCTTCAACCCCACTCACGGTTCATTCCTATCAGAATTGGAACCCAGAATTACTTATACCCATAGTTGTGTCCCTTATGTAATAAGCGGAAGCCTGCATTTGTAGGGCAGCAGTGTCCACCAGGGGTGGGGTGGGGAGATAAAAAATGTCAAGATGACAATGGCATGTAAAAAGGGGTGTGGCTTCAATCCTGCAGGCATGATTGAGATCTTGACATTTGGTCCTCCTCCGAGACCAGGAAGAAGTGATAGGAAGGAGGATGGAAGGGGGCGAAAAGCAAGTTTGAAGAAATGTAATAACAAGGACTAAATAGTGATGAGTTTCTATAGCTCATAATGGGCCACTTATGGCGGACTCTCCTTCCCATGGGCCCTTTTAATAGCCAAGGAAGCCAGGAAGATGACACCCTTGATTCACTTCCATGCACTACTGGTATGAGTTACAGATTGCATCAGCCTGTTGTGGGCTTCATTCTAATAAGAAGATTTACAGTGGCTTTATTATCATTAGAGATGAGCATTGGTGATTATTAGAGATGAGCATTAGTGATCATTAGAGATGAGCACCTTCCCCTGGTGAGGACAGATGGTTTAAAAGAAGAATCAGGATTCAGGAAGCATGTGCTGTCATCTCACTTTTTTCTCTGTTTCAAAATATTTGACATTTTGGTGGAGGGGGCGGGTGATATTTCAACACCCCTTGGAACTTAGATGAAACTTTTTAAAAATATATGACCCCAAATCTCTGTGCCCCAAGGTCCTTTTGTATGAATATAACATGAGACTGGCTTGGAGGCCACATTGTGAAGCTGTTTGAACTGCAGACTCACTCAGTGCAGAATGCAAATTATGGTGGATTTGACCAAATTCATTAGAAAACATAATAACTTTTCTGGAAGGCTACAGCTTCTGCTCTAAGGAGAATGAACAGATTATGTAAAACCTGCCCCCTTTACCGGTGGCTGGTATTGCCTAAATGGAAGCCCACTCCTCCTTCCAAAGATTAACAGTGTGGTCATGGAGAAGAAACCCCATCTTCTCACATTCAGTGGTTTGATCATGATATTGCACTCCATCTTTCTGTTATTTATTTATTCCCACCCCCACCCACCCCCATATGTAGGAAAGTTCAGATCATCTGGCCATGGAGAAGGAGACCTATTCCCTTCCTTCATGGACAAACCACTGATCTGGAGGAGTGATGTTTGAGGAATGAACTATGATCTCCACCCCAGTCTCACTGGTCCAAATGGGAGGTGTTATAGTTTGGAGGTTCTTTGTGTCTTCTGTAGAGAGACATTCTTCTAAAAGAGGAAGACCCTCCTAGCTTTGCTTCAAGTTACTTTATACCTGGCCCATTAATGCAGATAATTTTAGAGCCTAACAGTAATGCTGTGAAGGTCCATATTAGCAACTTACCTCCTATGGGCCAAGGTCTTGACCTTTATAGGCAAAGACCACTATCTCCCAACTGGATCCACATGGGATTCTTAGAAGATCACTCTTTGGTGTCCCTTATATATTCAAGGCGTATTGGCTGTCCTTTATTCTCTGACTCTGACTCCTAAATCCAGATTCTGCTTGGCCATGGAGGAAGAGTTGAAGGGGGCCTTATTAGCCCTCTTATTGGCATTGGGTGTAGGGAATCTAGAGCTGGCAGAACAGCCCAGCAGTCCACCTTCTACTTGAAAACCTCCAATGAGGAAGAATCTACAGTTCCTCTATCTGAGTAGTTCCACATCAAGCTGCTGTTATTTTCCAAACAAAAGTCCAATATGGAAGCCTGGCTAGCACTAGGTTTTCATGCCTTTGTCATGCTCCTTCCTTTTGCAAACACTTCTGGACTAATTTCAGTTGCCACCTATGCTTGCTTGTCCTTGGGGTATGTATATGGAGTAAGTTTCATACCATCTTGAATTAAATAGCTGTTGGGAACACCCTCTGGGATTAACAACCCAACAGGATGAAATGGGGCATTCTTTAGCATTGAGGATTGAACATCTCAGTGGTAGGATTCAACGGTTGGTTCTGTTGCTGCAAAAGGTTTTGAATGAAATGTTCTATAAATTTGAAGAACTTCTGATTTGCAGGTTGGATTCCACTCAGGATGAAATTATGATAATTCATGACAACATTTTGACCTGTCCTCCCAAAACTGGAAGACATAAATTTGTGTTCCTACAACACCCATAACCAAATTACTTACAAATAAATTTGGCTTCATTTGCTAAACTGAGACAGTTTTAACATTCATATTTTGGGGCTTAGTGAGTTTTATGAATATAAGCCGTTTGGCTGAGATATAGTTCCAAGTATTTCACAAACCAGGAAATGAATTAGTTCAGGAGTTAGACTAAACATGTTGTGTGAGCAAACCCAACAGTCATGCACCCTAATTCTATAACCAACATCAATCAACTTAGTCCACCCAGATAAGCCAATTGAGAAAACCAAACCATTAGGTGATTCCTATTCTTATCTCCTATGGAGAAAAACAAGAGTCTCCTGATAACCATAAAGAATTTATGGGCAATGGTCCACAAATGTGTTTGTCCTGATTTTGTTAAATTCCTGCTAGGTTTTTCATTGCTTCTCTTTCCTGTTTTTTCTTTTTTCTTTGAAATCCCCCTCTATTTCAAGACTTCTCCTTGACATTGTTCCACTTTTTTGCTTGCTTGCTTGTTTTTTTTCCCCTTCCTCTCCCATCTGAAAGCTTTTAATTTCTCCATGTTTTTATTTGAACCCATCCCTAGAGAACTGGTCCTTATGTTTGACCACTTGCACCGAGCTCGCAACGGAGGGCTTAGGATCTCTGAGGTGAGGAAATTCCCTGATGGAGCTCCACCGTCGTATCACTCCTTCACCTCTGGCCTGAAATCCTCCAGTCCTTCTTTTTGCACAGGAGAAAGGTAGGGTTGATGCCACCTCCTTGCACGTTTTCGTGCCCCTGGTGTGTCTCATGCCCTTCTCTCTTTCTCTTTCTCTCTGGTGTGTGGACTCTGTCTTGTGCTGCTGCTCCCTCCTGGTTTTACTCCTTTGTTTGTTTCTACATGTGGTACAAGTTGAGCTGGCGTCCTTTGGGTTCATCCTTGGCCCTTGGATGAAAGGTACAGCCGTGCACAGTTCTCTGTCTCCCTCTACTGACTGGAGGCCATTGTTACACTTCACCTCTTGATCACCTTCATAGCTGCATTTTCGAGGGAGAAATTTAGGAGATGCCACGAGAAACATTAGCCCAACATACACAATGCCATTGCTAACCCAGAATCTCATTTTCTAGCAGGACTTGTGGCAAAACGTTTTCAACACCAGTTTCTTTCCAGCAAGAGGGTCAGTATGGCTGGGTCTGTACAGTTTCCACCTTCCAAGTCTCCTTTGCAGTCCACCTCATTTCATCATCTTTTCTCTCTCTCCTCCTCTCTGCCTCCCTTGATTCCTATTTCTCTGTCCACCTTCTCATCACTTCTCCATTCCTTATTCATTCCTGGAAGCTGGAAAGAAGAAGAAGCTCCACCACCCAAGTGTTTGCGCCTAAGGTAACCCTTCCCTTTAAAGTGGTGGTGTCTGCTCTAATTCCCTCCCCAGAGAGGGAGGCAGCAGGACGGTAGGTTTTCCTGCAAGAGGGGCTGGTGATCTGCATCTCCTGCTGAGGTAGGGGGAAGGAACCTAGTGGTCCTGCTGGGGAGGGGGAGAAGAGAAGGAGGATTGAAATGGAAACAACACAGGGTGACCTTAGAGAAGTGTTTGCTGTATCAATGCTTAAAGACAGGGGGTGTCAATTTCCCAGGAAACCAGGGGCCACTCTTTAATTTCTTAGGTCCTCAAGGGGTATTTCTAATCATGTTGTGATATCACCAGAAGTGGAAGGACCAAACTTCTTAATCCTGGAGGTGGGGAAGGGTGGTGTTTTCTCTCTTCTGTCCTCCAAGCTGGAAAAGAAATATCTCAAGGAGGTTGTTTCTTTCCTGAGGGAATAGGGTTTTTAAGGATGAAAGGGTTGCCTTAAGTCTCCACAAGGTTTAAACTTTGTTTATTTTATTTTGATTTGATTTACATGTCTGCCCAATTTTCAAGAACACCTCTGGGTGACTTCCATTTTGAAAAAACATGAAAACAAGGGATTACAGATAAAATGTAATAATATCATATGACTTGAACATAAACACGAACATGAAAACCGCAAGACAGCAATAATAACAAAAGCGACAGTAATAACAGCAGTAACAATAATGTACAACCAAGCCCAATCTACACGTCTCATTCAAGGTCTTTCATTCTATACAAGCTCATCCCACAGTTTGGCCCAATGCTTAGGGCAGTGTTGTCCAAACTTGGCCACTTTAAGATGAGTGGACTTAACTCCCAGAATTCCCCAGCCGGCATGGCTGGCTGGGGAATTCTGGGAGTTGAAGTCCACTCATCTTAAAGTGGCCAGGTTTGGACAACATTGGCTTAGGGGAAGAGTCAGATTTTTAGGGCCTTGAAGGACAGAAGGGTCAGGTTTTATCCCCCAAATTCCTTCCAAATTCCTCTTACCCAAACTAAGTTTAAAAGTTGGCTTTGGCCATTCCAGGGGTACTCTTGGGGGCCATAAAAGGGATATTGGTTTGTAGACCAAGACAACAGGTTGTATTATCTCTCTGGAGAAGCTTGGATTGGCCACACCATAGCTTATCCTCCTGGCAGCCCTGCAATCATCTCCATGTATGATTGGATAGATATGCATGCATCATATCTACAATCCCCAATAGGGCCCTAAAGGTTGAAAAAATGCCCAGCCTGTCCTGTAAAAGGTGACATTAGAAATGCAAATCAGATATATCACATTCAGTTGAAAATGTTTGTTTCCAAAGTTTGCAACTAACAAGGTGACCTATTTCTCACTGACTGTGTGAGAATTCATTCTTACAATGATAGACACGAAGTCACACCCTTGTGAATTCCCACATTGGGGCATTAACTTGGAATAGCTGATTGGCATCCCAGAATGGCATATGAAGATGCCTCCTCTAGGAGGAAATCTGGCTTGGTGTGAAGGTTAGAATGCTCTGGAGGACCGAGGTTCTGCAGAGGCAGCTCATGAAAATTTGCATTTTCTTAGACACATATTGCAATGAAGCAATGAGCCATATATCTGCTGCTGATTTGTTATCTAGGAAAAGAAATTGATTGATCTGATCTGTGAATTGGACCAGCCTTCCAAAGAGTGAGTTCTGCTGGTCCCCAGAACAGAAGCTCAAGCACATAAATTGGTATTAAAGCAGTATTTTCCCCATAATACCTTCACAAGTTTTGTTATGGGCACAATTTGGTATACTTCACCAACCATCCTGTTGGTGACAGGTGATCCCTAAGGGGTGTTATCCTAGTACACACTGAACACTTTAGGCTGCTGAGGGTACCTTCTCTCCCTGGGGACTGTCTTCCAGGACTATTTTGATTTGGGCAAGAGGCTTTCAAACTAGGATCCCCTCTTATACCTGATTCAGATCAGCCTGAATAACAGCAATCAATGGTGGTGTGGAAGTCACATGAAGAAATGGAAATGAGAGGCAGTTCTCTGTTGCTCCCTAGCATAGCTTTCCCAGCACTTATCAGCTGTTGTCCTTAGGACTTTTTCAAAACGTGCTTAGCACTCTTCCAGAACAGCAATGAACCTATGTTCAAAAGAAGCCTGGAGAACAGTTGACTGGTTTGGGGAAGGGTTGCCCAGTGAAGCCACAGAGAGACATCTTGTGCACCCCCTCCCTGTGCAGAAGAGACCCATGTCCAAAAGGAGACAAAATGACAGCTGGGAGGCAAGATGAGATAGTACTACGAAGTGGCAGAGCTGGCTTGTACAAGCCTACATAACACATCTATTACTGTAATTTAGTCTGTTAGCTATTCAGCTGATTTAGGTCTCTGAGCTGAGGACTGGTTGTAAACTGTAACAAAGGCAATTAGGATTAACAATGGGAACAGCAAAATCTACTCTGTTTTGGTTTTCTGCTGGCTCACAGACAAGAGGAGAACCCTTTCATGGAGGTATTGGGAAGAGCTGTCAAGTAGGCAAGAAGAACAAGGGCAATGTGACATCTGACCTTCCTGTCCAATATGCCCACTTCCAGATCTGAACTACGCTGAACACTTTTAAACCAAGAGTTCCTCCAGCAAGCTTTGGTGATGATGGCTTGTTTCATGGAGGGTCAAGTAAATTGGCCATATGAATGATGGGATTGGAAATGGCTGTGAATTCTGGGATGTCCCCAGCTAGTCACTTGGTGAGGTGTCCCATAGGCGGTGCTGTCACAACATACATCAAGTCCTGTTGGCCTCAGCATGGCTTTCCCCTCTGCCCTCCCTCTTACTAACCTTTTCCCCCTCTCTTTCTTCCCTTTCCTTCCTGTCTTCTCTTCCCCCCTCTTCTTTCTTTTTATTCTTCTTCTTTGTTTTCCTTCTCATCTCTCTAGCCAGATCTTTAGTAGTAAAAGGAATTTCTTTCGGATTCACACCGGCTGGAAACAGAGGTACCAAGGCTTTCGATCTGCTGTCCAGGAGATGTTTTGGGACTTGTCTTGATTTTCATATTCTAATTGCATCATGGTTGTCCCATTTATTCAAACCCTCCCCCTTTTAATACCAGAGAAAGGGCATGTTGCAACAGTCATGTGCAGTGGAGAAGTGCATGGGGATGTCCCTCCTTCTCATTTGTTATGATGCCCTTCCATGGTGGGAGATACGTTTGCTCTCCTGTAACAGATGGTATGTCTCCAGTGCAGCTTTAGAGCAAGAGTCAAAAAAAGCACTTGGATTCAACGTGGGCTGTATTGGAGTGGTAGATAAGGAAACGAGGGACAAACATGGCTACTTACGCTTTTTGAATTCTTCCTTTCTTCTAAAATCTTCTGCTTCTTTTCTTCTCTTCACCTCAGCCCCGACCATCTAGGCCACATTGTGCTGACATTTGATGACCCCAAAAGAAAAGCTGGGTTAATTAAAAGAGATCAAAACACTTCAACATGCTATGCATTTCTTAGGATATTTAAAATGTAGGGCAGGAGAATTTGTCCATGTTTCAAAAGTAACCAACTTTGAGATGACTCGAAAATAGCATTCCCTGAGTCTTGGAGGGTGAGCCTAATGGAAAATGGTACCTGGTGGTTCAAGATAGAGCCTAATATGAAATGCAATTAATAATTTCTCAGGCTAAGGATAATGCTGTCGTGGGCCACCACCGTGACACTATCTCTTTGCAGTATTACACTATCTGCAAATATGTTCTCAACCTCAGTTCAGTCTATTTCGGGCGTCTCCTTGTTTCTCTCTGACTTTTCCTACCCGAAAACCTCAAATCAGAAAGATTGGTTTTCTCAGGTTCTACTTTCAGACAAAATTACAAAGCTGTGCTGGAGATTTACCTTCCTGTAGGTGCCTGATGACATTCTGGGTCTGGAATAACTCTTAGGGCCAGTGGTAGCCCCTTGGAAACATGGGATGCATGAAGGCAGGAATACTCCCTCACCCTTTCAGATGTAGTGATTCCATTAGCAGAGTAATACCACTTCTTGCAGATGTGAAGATTTCAATTTGACATGTGGGTACAACCCATGCACACCTGGCTGGATAACCTAGCAGTTCTGGAGGGACTCAGGGTTGTCAGGCTGAACAGTATTAGGTACTAAAAGAATCTCGGTCATGTACAGTTTCATGCCCTTATTCCTGTAAGCCTGTATCCATGACATTACGAGTTGGCGATCGTCATGGATGGAGTCTCACCCAAACAATGTTCAGCTGAAGAAGGAATCTGACCTTGTTGGGAATTCTACCCGAGCACCGGCCCTGAAGTTATTCCAGTTTTTGTAATCGAGCTGCATGGGGAAAGTTTAAAGGAACAGGGGGAGCTCTGGAGATTGAAAACTGGCTGTTGGAACAATCTCCAATCCAAGGTGAAAAAATGGGGTCCTCTGCCCTTCCTGGAAGAAGGCAACTCACCTGAGGAATGCAGAGTTGGCTTGAAGTTCCTCAAGAAAATCATTACGGATGACCGTGCTGCCCAGTAAGACAGCTTCAAAAGAGCTGCTAGTTTTCCTCCATGGGGAATGTGGTTGGTCCTCAGTGATGCATTCTTGCAAGATGGTGAGAAGTTAGCAGGCTGATGATCAGTGCTCTGCTTTCACTGATGATGCCTTTTAGAGCGACCTTTCACAATGCCTCCCATCATTGTGCAAAGGCATCCTTGCAAGGTAGATGACCAACTCTCAGCCTGTGGTTCATTAAAAAGATCTTCACTCTTCTTTTTGGAGTCTGCTCTGGGCCATGCCTTGGCCAGGGACCAGTGCTGTTGATACTGCCTTTTTCCTTCACAGCTTGCTTCAGGTTGGGAAGCCAGATGCTCCCGTGGCTGATGTAGCAAAAGCAAGCCAGTCATGTGGCAACTCTAGAGAGTTCCAGAACCCAGGAATGTGTCTTCTGGAATTATGAAAGCTGCCACAGCTTGTAAAAAATACTTCTTGGGAGTGAGGAAAATAACTCCTGAGAATCAGACCATCAGGTTCTGAATTGATGTATAGTCAGCTCTGTAAAGCAAGTGTAGCAAGTCTGAACAAGAAGAACCATGCCTCCTTACTTCCAGGGGTCAATTTCTCTTTTTGAAGCACTAAGGCATTTTTCCCTAAGTTGCCATCCTCCAAATCTGTTGGACTACACTTTCCCGCATCCCCCTACAGTGGCTTTGGGGCACTGTAGTCCAACACACCTGGATGAGCCAAGTTGGGGGAACAGCTGAAGAAGGTGTCTGATAAATTGGTCAGAAAATAGTGCTTAGATGGTACTTGGGAATGGAAAGGGACCCTCTGAAATATCAGCTATTTCCTTAAGCCCAATTCACACCTGCAGCTTGAAACCCCCTTGCATGCAGGATATTTTGCTGGGCAAGCCTTCTGGGGAAAAAGCCATTAGTGATTCCTTGTTAAGCCAGCTGGGTGGTGAGAATTAATGTCCATTAATAGCTCCAAGGTAGCTAACCAAGTTTTTGTGGGGGGGGTGTGTGCCATTGAGTCAGTGCTGACTCCTGGTGACTGCCTGGACTAGTTCCCACAGTTTTCTTGGCAAGATTTTGGAAGTGGTTTGCCCTTGCCTCCTTCCTAGGGCTGAGAGAGAGTGACTGGCCTAAGGTCACCCAGCTGGCTTTGTGCCTAAGGCAGGAGAAGAACTCATGATCTCATGGCTTCTAGTCCAGCACCATCATCACCACACCAAACTGGTTCTCATTGCATTCAAGTCAATCTTGAGTCCTGGTACTACATGAACAAGTCTCTGCAGTTTTCTTGGCAAGATTTTGGAAGCGATTTGCCATTGCCTCCTTCCTAGGGCTGAGAGAGAGGGGCTGGCCCAAAGTCACCCAGCTGGCTTTGTGTCTAAGGTGAGACTAGAACTCACCCAGTTTTTAGCCTGATGCCTTAACCACTACATCAGACTGGCTCTCTTAACCAAGTTTGGCAGTTGGCATCTCCATATGCAGATTTTATCTTGCTTTCATACCACCTGTCTCAGACCCCTTCCAGATTGCTGAAAAGAGGGATTAATTTCCTGGAACTTGCAGATCCTGGGAATCTGGAGGCATTTCTCCATGCCCCAGGCTACAGACAGTCTTGAGGTCCACAATGTGGTGTTTTTTTATGCTAGGCATGAGTAGGGCAACCTGTCCTGTTTCTCTGGATACCTCTTCAGTCCAGTAAGGACTGCCTCATCCCCTTCGGATCATAGACAATCCTACATCAGGGCTGAGCTGTTCTGAGATCATGCAGCTTCCCCTCCTCTGAAAGGCCATTTTGCCAGTTTCCTGGAGCTGTAGGGGCCAGTTTTCCATGAATGGAAAATCCTGTCCTCCCTTCTCAGATCCTGGGATTTCCCCACTCCTGACACACATAAAGAACTGTTCTACTGTGTCATCCTCTCCTCCCCATTCACCTTTGAAGATTTTTGACTCCTCCCATTTGGTGACCGATCAGATTTCTAAAGGTATGATTTTCCTCTCTGCCCAGAGGAAGGATAGTGAGCAAAAAGCAGGCAGAAAGAGGGACATGGTACCAACTTCTCTGTGTTTTTGGTAGCCTCCCACTTGCCAGTTGGAAGCAGAACTGTCCAACTCAAGAAGAACGGAAAGACAAGTGTCCACAGGCTGGTGGCTATGACAGTGACATGGGAGCTCTGCACATTTTTATGAGTATTGTCTAGCGATGCTATCCAGGTTCCATCCAGAGCTTTGATTTCACCATCTTAGCCACCTTCTTGACTTTCTGACCATTCCTGGCGGACACCCCTGACCAAGACATGGGCCCAAAGCGCTGCATGCTTGAAGTTGAGTGGGATAAAGCTGATGGCTGCATGCGAGGGGCTGTCACTTATATTTTGTTTAGGCGTGTGGGAAATGCTCGGCAAAGAAATTAAAAGGAGGGGAGGTCACAAACGTATTTTTTTGCTGCTTGGGTGGGAAGAAGAAGAAGAAGAAGGAGAAGGAGTTCTTGGCCATTCCACTGATGCGTGTTTGGCTGTAATGCCGAATGCTACTTGGACTTGTGGAATTCCTTGCTGGGTCAGTGCTGGGGCTCCTCTCGAGCAGGACTGAGAGGCCGAACATTTTTGAAAGGGAAAAGCCGTTCGGTCTTTTCATCTGTTTTGCATTTCAGTTCCGGAGCTCTCACCCAGAGGGAGATGGCACGTCATAGAGGTGCCCCGTGTCACATGTCATTATTCTGGCTGTGGCCACAAAACATGCTATGATTGGTTAGATTTAACTTGGTTAGTTTTCCTGTGACTTAGTGTGTGGTGTGAACCCAGGTGGCTTGGTTAGTTAAACTAATTCATAAAGCTGAACGTTCTGCTAGAGCAGAAGTTTTGATGATTCTTGGAGAGGGCGCGTGCCAAACACCTCAGCTGAGTTGGCTAAACACTAGCAACTGAAATACAGAACATGTTAACCTTGATCAGGGTTCACTTTGATTAGATTCCTCTGTTCTGCAGAGGCAAGGGGATGTCTGCAACCATGTGATTGAAGCCCCACCCTTTTTTTACACTCGTCGCATGGGCAACACATTTCAAAAGGGGGCAGGGCTTTGTTTGCACGGATGCAGCTGCCATCTTGACTTTTTTGACCCCCTGACCCTCCTGCAGTTGTGTGAACCAAAATGCTTGCTTACCGTGCAGTTGCAAGCGGCATGCACGTAAAAAAGGCACGGGGCTTCAATCGCATGGGTGCAGCTGCGATTGAAGTTGACTTTTTTGACTCCTTGCCCCTCCAGACCCACCCCCATTTGAGTCCGTCTGGATGGTTTGCACAAGTAGGCAAATTCCCCACAATTTGGCCAAGTATCTCATTGGAAAGAAAGGGGGACGATTATCTGGGGGAAATGGCTTCTTCCTTGCCCAGCCACATTTGCTTCGGCTGTAGACCTTCCCTTGCTATCAAGGAAGATGTTCTTGGTTCTTTAGCCAAAGCATTATCCTAAGCGAAACTCTCGTCTTAGCCGGCTCATCTTCTGTTGAAGTTGCTGAGCTTCCAAACATCTCCTCTGCAGGCACCCCTGGTCTGGCTGTGTCTTTCAGTTTCTTTACCTTTTGATCCTTCCAATGTTTCCCGTTTGGTTTATTTGCTTGTTTGCTTTCAATCTTTATTGTAAGTATTTTGGAAAGTGCTCCAGACTCTGAACGGGGTCCTTTCCTCTGTCCTTTCTGTCCCTGAAATCAGCTGCTTGACTTGTGGTCCAACCTGTAGATGCCGCAAAGGGACAACGAACAGGCTGCAGCCAAGTAATACGTTCTAATGAGCTGGTTCTGCAAAGACCTTGATGAGGATTTGCATTGAGACTCTCTCCCTCCCTCTGCATAATTTATTCTTCATCTCCCATGAAGAGATGAAGGAGGAGGAGTTAGAAGCCACTCAGGGTATTGAAACATTGGCCCTGCCTATGCAAATACAACAACAATAAGGACTAGAATCCTTGGTTTTAAAAAGGGAAAGGTGATCTCTGAAGTCTGTTGCTGTTGTGTCTTTTTTCCCCATGGGGATTTTAGGCTGTCCTAATTTAAGACCCGTTTAGTTTTGTTTTAGGGAGTCATCTTTATTTAATTCAGAAGAGAAAATTATTCCCAATTCTTTTTCCAGGTAAACATTGATCCTCGTTTCTGAATAGCTAGGGCTGGATTTCACTGATGTAAGGGAAAGGTAGATGCTCCTGCGAGTTAGCCTTTTCGGCGCAGCAGCACAAATCTTCGTCTTTAATGAACGGGAACTGACAAAATCAAATTCGTTTCCTTAACAATTGTGAAAATAAAATGTCACCGTTAATTGCCAAACAAGGGAACTGCAAAAATGCCATCTCTCCCTATTTATGCATGATTAAAAATTAAATTAAATTTTTAATTATTCAATTAAAAACTAATCCAGAATATTTATCCCTGAAATATTAATCCATAAAATATTGGAGAACCAAGGTTGGGGTCTTCTACTTCTCTCTTACGAGGTACCAGCTAAATATCGTTAAATGAACTTAGTTGACCTAGAATGTGTTTGACCAGCTGTTGGTCTTCACAAACAACTCATTTCTAAGATTTAGTGTTGTGAGCAGAAATCCAGATGTAAAATTCTATGTAGGTTCTCTCTGTCAAGCTTCCAAATCAGCAAGCTGAGGTCCGTCCTAGACATGATGGAGCTGAAATGTTTGTCCCTTGTCTTTGGGGTCCAGTCACACCCAAACTTGGAGCAAATTAAGTGTATTATTTTTTCATTTACTGAAAATGGAACCCTAGAAGGAGATCCATCTTCTTCTCTCCTTGGCTGGTCCAAGAAATGTCCATCTGCATCCTAGTTCACTAAGATGGTACATTCTTTTTTTCTTGTAAGTTTTTTTTTCAATTTATACCCAGCCTTTCTACTCAGGCAAGTTCTCAAGAAGGCTAATAAAAGACAATGAACAAAGAGACAACCATTTGCTTTGTCTTTTAATATTAAAATCGATGAACAGTTAAAGTCTGTCAAGAGAGCTCGGTCTTCCAGAGGCTGAGGATCAAGTGCAACTCATGGCCAGTTCAGGATGGCTTTCGACAGCCTGGACAATGCAGGAAGAGAAGCTCTTCTGCATGCCCAAAGGGTGGGTCTCAGGCAGGAGGGGCCTCTTCAGCTGGGCCTCTTCTGCAGATCTGAGCAACTGGACAGGTTCATGCCAGGCGAGATGGTCACTTAGATAGACCGTAAGCCAGTGTTGTCCAAACGTGGCCACTAAGATGAGTGGACTTCAACTCCCAGAATTCCCCAGCCATGCTGACTGGGGAATTCTGGGAGTTGAAGTCCACTCATCTTAAAGTGGCCAAGTTTGGACAACACTGCCGTTAGCCATTGAAGAAATCATGCCAACCTCTTAATGTTGAAATTGTTATGCACTAACTGGCAACCAACGTAGGTCTTCCTGTGCAGGCATCATAATCAGCGTTTCTCAACCTCAGACGTGTTTAAGATGTGTGGATTTCAACTCCCATACTGGCGGGGGAATTCTGGGAGTTGAAGTCCACACATCTTAAAGTTGCTGAGGCTGAGAAATGCTGATCTAAACTCTGCACCCTCTAACGTTAGCAAATTAGCTGCTGCATTTTGTACCCCCTGCAATGTCTGGACGCCTTTCAAGTGTCCAGAAATTGCAGGGGAATTCAAGGGGAACATAACAGGGATCTCTCTACTTAGAAAACTGCTGCACCGGGGAAACCTGATCTTCCTTATTTGCTTGTTTTCTATTTGCAAAGATAAGTCAGTGGTAGAGGGAGAGAAAGATGGCATTTTACAACCCCCTGCCCCTCAAACTGGAAGGAGATAATTGGGCATATCTCCAGGAAAACAGAATCAAGGTTCCTCACTTAACCCCCAAGATTCCTACCAAGAGGATGAGGTTGACACACACTACAATATTGCCTGGTTACGTAGAAAAAAATTATTGCAGGATAGAAGCTCTTGTGGACGAAAGTGTCATTTCTTTTTCAAGTTTGAACTGCTGACCTTGTAAGATACTTGGCTATTTTATCCCAAGTGGTCAAGCCATACTGGGGGCACCAAACTTTTCTCCTGATTCTCATCCCCGTCTAGGGGTTTCTCTAGGATTTCAGGGCCAACGAACCCACTTCGATCAAATGAAAGCCCACAGTTAAATTGTAAACTATGCTAAGGGTCGGCAGAGGAACGCAGCAGATTTGAGCCCAGGGCCCCTTTCAGCTGTTGCTTTGCATCCTCCCCAATCCACAAGTTTCCCCGTTAACTTCCGCTCTAAACCCTTTTTAGCAATAAAATGGGACTCAAGGACCGCATCCGAGTGAACAATTCTCAGAAGCAAGGCAGCCGGGTGAAGCAGCACCTGGTCCCCCCACTCCACCGCTCCCCCAGTACGGAGAACGTCAATGAAGCCGTCAGCCCCACCAAGGTGCAGAAAAGCTGGAGCTTCAATGACAGGACAAGGTTCCGGGCCTCACTGAGGCTGAAGCCCCGGACGCCCGTGGACGGTAAAGTTTGGAAGCCGCCCAAGTTGGGGCTTGGGGAGATTTAATTTTGTTTTTCTTCACAGCCGTTGATCTTGAGAGGAGGGCTTGCCAAGAGTTATTGACTTTTGTTCCACCCCTTCTCAAGGTTCGGGAGACTTCTAAGCAGGTGATAGCTTGACTATTTTGTATACAGTATTTTATTTAATAGTTTCTTATGTTTATATCCCATCTTTGCCCCAGGACAGTGTTTTCCAACCTTGGCAACTTTAAGATGTGTGGATTTTGACTCCCAGAATTCTCCTCGTACCGGCTGGGGAATTCTGGGAGTTGAAGTCCAGACATCTTACAATGGCTGAGGTTGGAAAACAGTGCCCTCGGAGTTCAAACTGGCATAAGTGAGGGGCATCCTTTAATTTATCCTTACAACAGCCTTGTGAAGTAAACTGGGGTGAGTGAAACTGACTAACCCAAAGTCAACCAGTGAGTTTCTGTGGTGGAGCAGGCTTTCGTAGCTGGTCCAACTGGACGCTAACCACTAAAATGTGCTGGTCATTAATCCTTCAAGGGGGCAAAATTACAAGGTTTCACGGGAAACAGTCTCTAAAAGTTTTAAATACACAGAAAACACAAAATCATTTTTCATTTTCTTCGATTTATCTCCTGCCTTTCTTCCAAGAATTTCAAAGGAGTATGCATCTTCTTCTTCTTCCTCGCCTTCTTTTATTTCTCTGTCCTCTTTTTCTCTACTAATTCATATATTAAAAGATTCCTCAAAAAGGTAAATATTTACTTCAGGAAAAAAAAAACAGTTGTTAAATTGGGACACGGGGCCTTTATTTATTTGATTATCTAAAGAACTGACATGTTGCCTTAAGCAAGTGGGGGAGCGTGGATGATGGCGGTTGGCCATGAAAAGCTAAGCAAAATTGTTCCTGGTTCATACCTGGAAGGGCGACCCCAGGGCTGTAAGCTAGATTGGGAAGGAAACACACACACACACACACAGAGTGCAGAAGGCAATGGCAAGCCATTTATGCATTGCTTCCGCTCCCAACTCCAAAAATGGATAAGATAGGCCTGTAACGTCACCAGGAATCAAGTTCAATTCAGAGGAGACTTCACTATTTTCAGAGCAAAGACCCCATAAGGCAGGGGGTTTTTTTGGTTTTTTTTTAAGTTTCATAGGCTAAGGAGGAATATGAGCTTCCTGAATGATTTTGAGTCCTCTTGTCATGGGTCCCGTCAAAGTCTCCCAACCTGCATCTCCCCTCCTTCAAACTGCATTCACTCCACAAGGCAGAACACTGTCCATTGTGAGGTGGTTGACAGGTCGCCTACAGTAGGGAAAACTGTAGGCGGCTCATACAAGTGAGCCGTGCCACATAGAAGGCAAAGGGAAAATACATCTCCGAGGACTGTGACTCAGTTCAACCCTTTAAGGAACTCCTTCCTTGTTAAAATCTCAGGATGGGTTGTGGAAGGAGCAAACCCCCTTCCTTTTACCGCTTCATTTGTCCAAACCGCCAAGTTTGGACAACACTGACTAAGACGAACAGGGTGTGGGGAAGGAATGTGGCTGCAGCTGAGCCCAGGAGGGGGGAGGAGGAGCCTGAAAGGGTATGTGGTTTGCACCCCCTGCCTTGCTTGGAACCAAATCCAAAGAGGACCTAAAGGGCAGTCCTCCCACAAAGTCCTCTTTCCATCCACAGCTGACGGCCCTGCAGAGGAAAGCAGCGAGGAGAAGGCCTACCAATGCGACTTGACCTTTGAAGACATCATGCCTGCTGTAAAGACCTTGATCCGAGCAGTCAGGTGAGTGCTCTGCAGCTGGAACCAAAGCCAAGAGCTCCAGGTGGGGTCTACAAGGTGGCCTCTGCAAAAACCTCCCTTTCCTTTCAGTGTTGCCTTCGGGGCATCTGGTCCTCTCAACTCAAAGGCATTTGGGGTTGCACCCTGGCCAAGAGCCAGATGGAATTGACTTTTTGTAGCCCACGTGTTGTTATCTAAAAGACTAATGGGAAGGAGGAAGAAACTTGAGAAGCTGCTTTTCAGAGAGGTCTTCAAATTTGTTGGCCTTTGACATTCAAGGATTGTAGATGGCAGAGGTGGATCTCAGCAGACTCCTCAGCTACTCCAGTCACTGCTCAGTGAGGTAGGGCAGTAATAAACATGGAAGGCTAGAGCAGTTTCTCCTGACTTTGTTGTCCTCCAAATGTGTTAGATGACAACTCCCATTATCCCAAAGGCAGCACAGATAAACTCCCAGCGTGGAGATGATGGGAATGTAGTCCCAACAGAACTGGGGAGCAAAAGATTAGGGGAGGTTGGGCAAGGCACCTGTTTTGATTGAGGAGGAGCCACATTCAGATTCTTGGCATCACCAGTTAAAAAAACATCAGGTAGGTGAGATACCTTTCTGCTACTCTTCAGAGATGCTCCTGGTTGGGAGAGAATGATCAGAATAAGTGGATGTCCCTCCAGACATCTTTGATTACAATTGCTGTTGTCTGTGGGTAGCAATAATTGGTGACTATATTGGCTAGATAATGGGGATTATAGGTAGTAGCAGTAGTACAGATAGTTCTTGACTTACGACCACAATTGAGACAGGAATTTCCATCGCTAAGTGATGCAATCATTAAGTGAGTTGTGCTCAATTTTACGTTCCTTTTTGCCACAGTCACTAAGCAAATCATGTGGTCGTTAAACAAATCCGGCTTCCCCCACTGACTTTGCTTGTTGGAAGCCCCCTGGGAAGGTCACAAATGGTGATCATGTGACCCCAGGATGCTGTAACTGTCATAAATACATGCCGGTTCCCAAGTGCCTAATTTTGATCACATGGCTGCAGGGACATTGCAATGTTAGTAAGTGTGAGGACCAGTCGTAAGTCACTTTTTTTAAGTGCTGTTGTAACTTTGGTCATTAAACGAATGGTCATAAGTCAAGGACTACCTTTATAACTTTACTGATTAGTCAATTGACCATAACAAAGCAGTGGGCATCAGCCATAATAGGATACAATAAAATGAGATATGGTAAGATATAGTAAAATAAAATAAAATAGACTAAGGTAAGATAAAATAAAATGTAGTAAGGTAAGATCAAGTAAAGATAAAAGAGATGAAATAGTATAAGACAAAATAGAATGCAGAGACATAAAATAAGATGAATATTAAAATACAAAACAGTATGTGGTTAGGTGAATTCATCACCCTTACATGCAGCTCCTGTGTGTTCTATAAAATGTGTTCTCAGTTGGACAGCCCTAACTATAAACTTAACAGTTCTAATGACTACATATGAGTTTGTGCCTGAAGGAAATAGGATCATGTTTTGTTACTATCCCAATATATGGTTCTGTCATGTAGGGTCTGTAAGTACTGAGTCCTTGCTGGGGCACATAATCGACAGTTGAATAGGACACACGCAACGTCTTCTATTTCTGGTGCTCCACAAACACACGTTCTCTCAGAATATGGCACTTGGTGGAATTGTCCGTATTCAACCATAGACTCCAGCTGCTCAAATTTTGCTCTGGTAAGGGCTATCCTATGGTATTGAGTCAAGCCCATTGTCAGGCATTTTTCTGTTTGAAAAGACATTTTATTCTCAGCCAGCCGTTTCAACCACCTGGTATTTGCAAGTGACTCAATATCAGTTTGGGCGTTAACATCTAAGACTTTATTTGATTATTGACTTGGCCTGATGTCTGGCTGAGAGCAGTTCTTGTGTTGGGAAGCCAAGCTGTGAGATGACTTGGAGAAGTGGATGGATCCATGTGGTGGGTTGAAGTGTGCCCATCTGTTCTTCAAGACCCATTTTTGGTCATCTGTAAGGTTCCATTGGGAGAATCCTCCACCAGTAGTTAAAAACTTTAATTACTCTTAGGCTGTAAGTGGAGTGGGTGCCTGTTTCAACTCTGATGGCTGCTGCAGGTATGTTCCTATTAGTCCCCAGAATAGATCTTTAAAAAAGCATGCTGGGTTTTGTTCAAGTGGGGCTGGGGGCTTTGGTAGGCCCCACAATTCTGTGCCACATGCTAACACTAGTGCAATTTTTGCCTTGTGGACCCTTAAAATGGAGATCAGAGTGCCTGGGTGGTTATCACTGAGTAATTTAATTAGCATTTTTGGGCTTGCTGTGGCTTTTGTTGAACTTTATTTGAAGTGGTTGACCCAAGGCCCTGTATCTGTAAAAACCACCCGTAAATATGAGAAAGAGTCTATTTCTTCCATAGGCTCGAGATTATAGGTGATGTCGTCTGGGGACACTGGGTTGGGGAAGATTCAGCCAAAGAATCTCCTGCTTTCAGGTTGTATTTTTGGCATCTCCAGTTCAAGAGGTCCCTCCCCACCAGCAGCTCTGAAGAACAGTTTCCACATGGGAGTAAGCCACGCAAGGCTATCCAGACCAGTGAAAGGCCATTTTAGCTTTTTTGAAAACATGTTTTCTTGCAGAATTCTTAAATTCCTGGTAGCCAAAAGAAAGTTCAAGGAGACCTTGAGACCATACGATGTTAAGGATGTGATTGAGCAATACTCAGCCGGCCACCTGGACATGCTTGGCAGGATCAAAAGTCTCCAGACACGGTGAGTAGAAAGGCTGGGGCTCCATCGTGCTCAGGGTTACTTTCCCAGCAACTTGGAAAGCCAAAACTAGTGGTGGTGGTGGCAAGACTCTGCAGCTGGAGAGCAGGGCTAGAAACAACTGCAGTTTTGGCCAGCATTGGTTGAGCTGGGCTTGGTGTCCTAGAAGACTTGGACCTCCTTCACAGACTTATGATGCAGCTGCAGACAAGCTGCTTTGAAAGGATGGAAGAATTCCACTGACAAATTTAAAAAATGGTCAGTGTACATCTGCATCAGCACTCGGGCAGGAAAACAAGACGAGTCAGTCCTTCCCCACCTTCTGTTATTAAAAACTTAGGTTTGGGGAGAAACTGTTGCAATTATTTTGCCATTCCAATTATGCGGAGGTGTTGGAGATATACAGTTTTATATTAGAACAGAATAGAAGAGAGCCAGTCTGGTGTAATGGTTAAGGCTCCCAGCTAGAAACTGGTTGACCGGGAGGTCTAGTCCCACCTTGGGCACGAAGCCAGCTGGGTGACCCTGGGTCAGTCCCTCTCTCTCATCCCTAGGAAGGAGGCCATGGCAAACCACTTCTGAAATCTTGCCAAGAAAATTGCAGGGACTTGCCAGGCAGTCACCAGGAGTCAACACTGACCTGAAGGCACATACAAAAACTAGAAAGTGATAGGAAACCTCTAATTTTTAGACAGAAAAGAATCTTTCAGGTGGAATTCTCAGAGGTGGACCCGGCGTTCTTGCATTGATTTAGTTACCCAATGGCCCAGATGGCCTTGTTTTGTTTTATCTGATTTCACATCCCCCACCTCTCTCTCTTCACTCTTTCCAGCGTGGATCAGATTGTGGGCCGGGGAGCTATCGCCTTTGATAAGAAAACACGAGAGAAAGGGGAAAAAGCACCACTGGAGGTCGAGTTGGTGGATGAACTCAGTATGATGGGCCGAGTGGTAAAGGTAGAAAAGCAGGTAAGGCTGGGTCTGGAGAAAAGTGGGTAGAGGAAGATGAGCTTAATATACATGGTGTGATTAGGCCACCCCTTGGATCCACTCCTTCATCTCTCTGCTGATTAGATTTCCATCCCCCTTTTTGTCTGGGATCACTGGGTGGTATATTTAGCATGCATTCCTTCATTTTTTTCCCTTTAAAATGGGCTAGGCTGAGAGTGGATGATTTATTCCCCAGGAGCTTCCATAGCTCAGGGTGGACTTGAACTTGGACTTCCCCAGTTCTAGTTCAGCACCTTAAAGCACTACATCATGGTCAGCATCTGTGGGGGGAACAAGTGACATCAAGCACATGATGACATTTTCACACAGATGGCATGAATTGGGTAATTTATGTTATGTGCATGGTGACGTCATGACATACGTGATGCCACTGTGGCTTCCACTGGAAGCCTCTGTTCACAAGCCAGGACTTGATCCTGGACTTCCTCTTCTTAGGAAAAAAGAGACTGTGTGAATCTAATATCCTCAACCTGGTTACTGAATTAATGCATTTTATAGGTTTGCCCAACAGATCAATCCATAAACTAATCACAGAACCTGATTTCACACCACCTGAGAACACAAAACCCTATCCAAGAGTAAACGTAACTAAGCTTAGTATGCTATGCTGGTTAGGCATGTTATTTGAACACAGCCAAGAAGTTATTCCCAGTGAGACCATCATTCCACCCAGGTAATCCTTCCCGTCTTTCTGGCAGCTGTGCACGCCCTCAAATGCCAAAAGGTTGTCTGCTTTCTGATAATGAAAGGAAAGGACATACTTTTGTGTTGAATAAAGGTCACTCCCTCCCAACAGGATGTTAGCACATCGTGACTCTTTGGCAGATGTTTAAAAAAGTGACACTTTTCCAAGCATGGTTCTTACAGAGTTCTCTTTAGCAAGATGCAGTGAAAAATGGGAAAGAATTACAAACATTCCAGCAGCTGAACTATTTCCCATTAAGAACCAATATACTCGTATGTTAGGGCAAAGTCCTTCTGATCTTCTTTCTAGCAAACTTCCTATGACCTGGGGAGGAGGTGGTTCTGCTCACTGACAGCATAGTGATCTCCTGGATCTTGAGCAGTTTGGGAACTCAGCAGAAATGCCTTTCTCTGAGCCATACCTCACGTGGGTTGTGAACTTTCAACTAACATTCCCTTCAAGCAGATTTTATTTGCAGAATTTTATTTGGAGAATAGAATCCTGCAGATAACCAGTCCCAAACCATGAAGGACTTTAAGGGTGGTAATCAGTATATTGAATTGCACCTGGAAGCAGATTGGCATTGTATGGCTATACTGAGTAGTGCCAGTCAGCATGGGGATACCCACACTGAGTATCAGCTCTAGTTTCTGGATGGTCTTCAAGAACAATCCCATGTAGAGCATCATCCATGAGTTGATGAAGGCATGAGTGACTGTTCTTTTCTTTCTCGCTCCAGGAGCAGCTACAACTGATACATAGCTGCAGCTAGCCAAAGGGCCTCCTGGGAATGGTTCCACCAGCAGTTCCAACAAGAGTTGAGTTTCTACAACCACCCCCACCCCCCAAGTTGTACACCACTCTTTCTAGGGAACTCGACACCATTAAGAACTAAAGTTGGTACTGTCCCAGATTCAGACAGTTTCTGAATGAACAGCCATTTCATTTTGCTAAGATTAAGTCTCAATCTGTTGCCCCCCATCCAGGCCCTTGCAGCCTCCAGATGCTGGGTCAGGACTTCCAGTGCATCTCCTAGGTGATCTGGGATAGAGATATAAAACTGGTATCATTGTCATAGTGAGGATACCATACCTCAAGCTGTTGATCTCCCCCAGCAGCTTCAGGAAGATGTTAGATAGGAGAGGGGACAGGAGAGGGTTGAACCTTGTGGCACATCTATTGACCTAGAGGTTGACCACTCAGCTCCCCTCATACCAACCACAACTCTATTCAGGAAAGAGCAGAATTGCCATAAAATGGTAGTTCATACTTCCAGTCCTTGCAACTGGTCCAGAAGAATACAATGTTTGAAATTATGGAAGGCTGCTGAAGAATCCACTTTCTCAGAATCAACAGGTTCAATCCCTTCCCAGATAACAGCTTAGGATGTTATCCTTGGCATCTCATCAGCCTCTGCCCAGCACGTTCTAACTCACAGTGAACAAAAGTGGTTTTATCAGGAAAGCACTCAGCTAACATCTCACAGTGGCCTGACATCACTGGTTCTGACCCATATTTCCTTAAAAAGGTCCAGATTACCTTAAAAAGGATCACTGTCTGGCACACCACAGATACTATAAGGGTGAAGGAATACTTCTGCTTCATCACTTTTACTGCTACAATGTAAACTTGAAATTGGGCTTGTTCTCATGTCCAGATTCATGCATTGTTCTCCAGTAGCATTGCTCCAGGCGTCTCTTCTGAAGCTTCATCTTCCAGAGCTTCTTAGAAACTCAAGGAGCCATTCAGGACCAAGGAAAAGCCACTCAGGAACAGCTGTATCAAGGGTTCTTGCTGCCTCTGTATTCCAGAGTGGTCAAGGATCCAACAGAACTGCCATCCAGATTGCTGGGAAATTTTCTGTTTGTTTTTTTTTAATAAGAACTTTATTAAGTTATAAAAAGCATAAAGGTAAAAGCAGACAAGAACTAATAATCATGGAGAAAAGCAGAGAACAAGAGAGTTACAGATAAAGAACACAAAAGTGATAGAAAAGAAAAAGGAAAAAGAAAATTGCAAAAGAATAACATCTGACTTCTTATACAGTAGATATAGATAAATCATATAATAACCTCTTCCTCTAAAACTACACCTTAACACACATATTTTGTATAACCTATTAATTTAACTAATCATCAAAGCCATATATCATAATTTCATTTTTTTCTGTCTCCTGCAAAAAGTCCAAAAGGAGCTTCCAATTGGCATTAAAGTTAGATTGCTGGGAAATTTTCTAGATGTCTTCTACAAACCAGTTGGATTCATCAGGCATATGGAGCAAGCCATTTGAATTAGTCCCACATCCCAGCTAGCATGATTACAGCTGAGAGTTCTGTGGGTTGAAGCCCACATTATCTGGAAGGCGCTCACGTTGAGGGAAGTTGCTGTGGATCAATACCAGCTCCTCCTCAAGATGGGTTTCAATGGCTGTATGATCAGTGCCTTGCAGTGAAGACCCGTTTTGTTTGAGGAGATGCTCCAAAAAGCAATTTTCTTTTACTTGGAATGTTTCTGGTACCCACAGCTTCATGGTGTCTCAAAAGTCTTGTCTAAGAGGTCTGCAGAGCTCCATACAACTGCTACAGCCAAATTCAGATGACGCTTTTGCTAAAACGGGGTATACTTTCTGAAATAGGACACTCAGTTAACCTGTAGTGAAAATGGTAGAATGGGATTTGGACAGTTATAAACAAAAACAAAGATTTCCTGCCCCAGATCCAGAAAATCTCAGCTCCACCTTTCGCCATTGCAATTTTTGGACATCCCCCACTCCCTTCAGTTGATACTCCTGACTCACCCACATTTTGCAGCTGCTGATTTTGAAGAATGGATTTTTTCTCTTTCCAGACTTATCAATTAGACTCATGTTTTAGAGCTTTGGGGGCCTCTCATTTTTCTCTCTCTCTTTGCAGGTTGAGTCTATTGAGCACAAGCTGGACTTGTTGCTAGGTGTTTACTCACAGTGTTTACGGAAGGGTTCCATCAACTCCATTAGCTTGACAGCTATACCAATTCCCACTGGGGAACCAGACATCACCTCTGACTATCATAGCCCTGTGGACCATGAAGACATCTCTGTCTCTGCTCAGACCTTGAACATCTCCCGATCGGCCAGCACCAACATAGACTAACATGGCCTCTCCAGACTAGCCGTGTAACAGCCATACACCAGCTATATGGGGGGAGTAGAGGCTGGGAGGGAGTCTTTCTTTTAAAAGGAGGGGTTGGGAGACCATGCCTGACTACTCTAACGGATGATGCTCGACTGAGCCGATATCTTCTCCAGCCTCACCCTGTTGGTGTTTCCTCCATCAAATTCTTCTGCTTTGCACCAGAACGATCACCTCAACTTTACTTGAAGTCTTCCAATTGGGGGCAAAGCCACTAGCACCAGAGCATTTAGAGCTCATGTAGGGTGGTTATGTCTCTTAAACAGCAGTGTGGTCACAGCACCCATCAGCTGACAGTCATAACTTCACCAGTGCTTCTGGGCTTCCTACAGTGGTCACGATAGAATGTAAAACTCAGTAAGCAGCTTTCTCTGTGGGAGGCAAGCCATGTCAGTCTGAAATAAAGGGCAGAGGAATCTGTCTTTGGCCTCTCAGCCTTCTGTAGACATCTACCATGGTTCTCAGTTAACTCCAGCGTTTCCCCCGGCCACAGAAGAATTAAATTCTCCTTTGGCAAAGAGCAGCCGAGATGAAATGGCCACTTCAGACTCTTGAGCCTTGGGTGATGGCCATCCCATCAAGGAAAACCATGCAAATGGTGACAGCCATTGAATGACTTTTACCAAACAGCCACTGAGTCTGGACTTTGACTTTTCTGGGCAACCAGGTTGGAGATGCTTTTTTTCAGCTATGCAAAAGCTAGGTTACTCTTTTCTTCAGCAGTGCTCGACAAGGGACGTTGCAACTCGACTGAATGTGGTTTCTTGTCTTTGCATTTAGAAGCAATTAATGACTGGCAATGCCTAACCCTGCTCTTGGCAGCCTTTAAGCACCTTTCTACTTCTCTTTTACCTCCCCATTCCACCAAGTAGCAGGCATTGCTTTGTGGCCGCCAAGTTCATGAGTACACAGTGGAACTTGCCACGTAAAGGAAACATTTTCAGGGGGAGATGGGCACCACTATATGCAACTATCTTGAATATGCAACCTGAAATCAATCTTTAGCAGTGGTTAAGGTGCCTTCTCTGCCTAGGAAGTGAGCAGGGACATGGGGCCTTTTGGTGCTCTTCATGTGCACACTTTAAGGAAACCCAATTCAGGTAGCCAAGAGTAGAACGGGTCCTGGTGTTCTCAGGGGGCATTTCATCAGCTTGCTGCCTGTGGGGTGGGAGTTGATCTTCACTCTCTCCCAGGGAATTGTGTGTGTGTGTGTGGATCTCCCATTCATTCAACAGCAGTGAACTAAGATGGAGCCTGGCTCAGACACATTCATAGAAGAATTATCGGCACTCTGACGTAGCTTTGGATTAGCCCTCCCCAAGCTGATGTCCTCCAGTTGTGTTGGACGATGATTCCAATCCTGACTGCTTGGGCTGGGAATGAGAGGCATTTGCAATGTAACATATCTGGGGGCCACAGGTTGGGGACCATTGCTTTAGTCCCTAATTTCCTACCAGCCATGAACACATCCTTTCTATTGCTAGTGGAAGATCCTTGGGTTATGATGTCCATCCATGGCTTCCCTGGAGGCTTTCTCCCTTGCAGTCCTCTAGGATAAACAGCACCATAATTCCAATGTTGCCCTTTTCATTCCCACTACCTGCCTCTCTGATGATGCCCTTTAGATCTCACCTTCCTCCTTGCCCATCCAAATGAGTTTTAACTTCTGCTGCTATCATGGTGGACTTTGGTCTTGAATGTGCTTTCCTTGGGAAAGATCAGTGACACTAGCAGACTTTCTGGGCACATTCTCTTTTCAGGACCCTAACATTTGGGGGGGGGGAACTTAGAAAACTCTTAGGTTTACTCTGAATACAATGTAGTGTATGAAGAGGTCAGATGCGCTGGGGTCTATGCATTTTTCAGGCATGCTCAAGGAAAAGCCAGGATTGTCTGCAGCTTCTTTGCTGAGTCTGTACTCTTGCTCCTGGTGTAGATTGAGGTTGTCTTCCCAACTGTCATTCAGTTTGGATGTTTTGTTTTGTTTTATTTTACCACAGACCCATCCCAGAATAATTTGTAAGTTGAAACAGCACCTTCCTTCCAATCCTTTTGCTTGGATCTCTACTTAGCTGCCTAAATCTGCTCCTTGACTGGTTGTCTTGTTAATTATAAACAAGAGAACAGGCAGAAGTCCTGTTTTTCTATCGAATGTCTTCATTTGTCATTCTTACCCTTATGATTGACTCATAGAAGCCAGCTTTCCAAATGTATTGAGCTATAGCTCACATGGTTCCCAGGCAGCTAGCTGGGCATTATGGGAGTTTGATAGAACACATCTGGAGGGCATCTGGTGGGAGAAGGCTAACTTACCAGGAGAGAAAAGAAATCTGGAAGGCTTTCCCATCTTCTCAGAGCTAGGTCCACCAACATCATAGTGGTTGAGTTGTCCCATAGAAAAAGCCCAGCCTCCATTTCACACCTCCTTTAGGCTGCATGCCAGAAACCCGCCCCCCACTTGCCCAACTGCACCTCCACTTTGCATGCCCGTGCATGTGTCTTGAAGAAATGGCGAGAGCTGTTCCCAGCGTCTCCCCCACCAAATGACGACTCTTCTCCTCTCAATGCACTGAACACACCCTCCTTGGAGAGCACACCCAAGTCCTCATCCAAGATGGACATCTCCAAAAATAGGGGAGGGGAATGCATGGTGAAGGGCAAAAGGGGGAGGAAGGGAGCAGGGAATGGCTTTGACCAGCCGAAGACAATAAGGCAGGCCTTGGGGCAGTTTTCCTAATAAATCTTGTTTCTGAGACTATGCATAGTTACCTCACTTTATTAACTTATTAACTTATTTGTTTCATTAAAATTTTCAGTAGATGGCTGCCTGTGTGTCTCATTACTTCTTTGCTCATTGGAGACCCCATGTGACCTGTGTTGGGAGAAATGAGTCTCTGGGAAAGGATGGTTCTTTAACCTTCCTAGAATAAGGTGAAGGGTGGAGCAGAACAGGCATCCTCTCCGACTTGCTGGTACAAGGCTGAGAAAGTGGCAAGGAAAAGATACTATGGTTGGGTTGCAGTAGAAAAGCCTTGGAGAAAATGAAAAATATTGCTCCCATGGAAAGAATCAAGGGTTGCAAAGTGGACTCTTCTTTCTCTTCCCTAATTCTTCACATCTGATGAAACTTCAGATATTGGACCCATTCCAAGGATCTTAAGAGGAGATCAAACTGTACAACAATCAAGACTGAATTAAATACACTCGCTTTGTAAACCATCTCATGAACCTTTGGTAGCTGCTGGTGTTCAAGCATAAATAGAGGGTTGGATGAGAAAGATCCAAACTGGACTATTGTTCTGTCAAGCCTCACACACAATCTGTATGTGTATTTCATTGGCTGTGCTCACATCTTGTTTAACCTGGACGGAGAAAGATCTAATAGCATTTGCCCAACATGCTAAGATGGTTAATGCTAACTTTGGCTTGCTTCAGTGAACCCAGGGAATCTGATTGTGCAAATGGGTTGCAATTTAACTCAATATATGGGGTGGGAGGCTTTAGTAACTGTCACTCATGGCCTCATTCCTTCTTGACTTTATTCCTGCAAAGAGCTCTATGTAAGGCTGCCCCTGAAGACTACTCTGAAATTTCAGCTGGTGAAGAAAAGAAAAGAAAAGAAAAGAAAAGAAAAGAAAAGAAAAGAAAAGAAAAGAAAAGAAAAGAAAAGAAATAAGAAAAGTGACCAGCATGTTAGTGGATGACCACCACTTTAGCAGAGCAACACCTATATTGTGGGTGCTATGTTGTCTGCCAGTACAATTTAAGGTGCTGGTTATTACCTAGAAGCGTTAAGTGGCTTTTGCTGTGGGTATCTGAGAGATGGTCTTCTCTGTAGAGAATCTGCCCAAAATATCCAGGTACCAAGCTTCTCCCAGCAGGGTGCTCTCAAAAAGCAAGAATTACATAGACTTCATTAACATGGTTGAGTGCAAGGATTAGGAGTCAAGTACAGGATTTTGGAAACTCTGATAGGAATTTCCCACCTCCCTTCATTAAGGGGGAGTCTCTGACCATTCACTGGGTTTTAGGCAACCTGAACTGAGCTGCTGTTTGCAACTCCTAACAAACTCCTCTTCCATCAGTTGCTGGTTTATGTCTGATGTTCCTCCTGGAACTTCCCCAGCCTCCCCACAGTCTCTGCCATCGGGAGGGATGTTCTGGGCTCTCTATCAGTAAAAGATTACGGTAGGATGGGCCTTTACTGTGGTTGCCCCAGCCTTGTAGAACATATTGTCCCCACCCTGAAATTCATGGAACCTCTTCCTTTTATTTCAGAAGGCCACAAAAATCTGGCTTTCTTCAGGACATTTGGAATGTAGAACGGCAGCTTGGTTTGGTCGCTCCCTGAAGTGTTTTAATGATGGCTTAATGCTTTTATTAAGAGTTTTGTGATGTTTTCTGAGCACGTATGCTTTTTGTCAAAGCTACCCAGAGTCTTGGGAGCAGGACATGCTCTAAACAGTAGTAAACAAAAGAAAATAGATAGATAGATAGATAGATAGATAGATAGATAGATAGATAGATAGATAGACAGACAGACAGACAGACAGACAGACAGACAGACAGACAGACAGACAGACAGACCGACCGACCGACCGACCGACCGACCAATGGGCGGATGGGGGAAGAAGGAGGCAAATAGCAAAACAGGTGCCATGATGTTGCGGCCTCAACTCCACCGCTTTTGCACCTGTCCTGCAACACCACATGTGCGTGTGCGAGAGATTGCTGTGTGAGATCACAACACCTGATGGGCCATTTTCATAAAGCTGTGGATGCTCCTGAAGCAAGCTGTATGAAAGGCAGTCATGAAGCATTGTGAATATGCGTAGGAGGAGATAGGAAGAGAGTCTATCACAGTGTTTTTCAAACTTGGCAACCTTAAGAGGTGTGGACTTCAACTCCCAGAATTCCCCCAGCCAGCATGCTGGCTGGGGGAATTCTGGGAGTTGAAGTCCACGCCTCTTAAAGTGGCCAAGTTTGAAAAACACTGGTCTATCACATACGTAACCGATCAGTTTCCCATGGGCTCTCCCTTCTTAACAAGGCCGCCTTTCCTGATCACTCTCTTAGCTGTTGTGTGAATACTGCCAATCAAAAATTCGCTTCCATTTGGTAAATCCGAGTAAGCAAAACAGAAGGAAACAAAAGAAAAATCGATGTATTGTCGAAGGCTTTCACGGCCGGCATACGATGGCTGGTGTGGGTCTTCCGGGCTGTGTGGCCGCGGTCTTGAAGTTTTGTTTCCTAACATTTCGCCAGCACCTGTGACCGGCATCTTCAGAGCTGCTCCTGTCTGTGCTCCTGCACTCTGAAGATGCCGGTCACAGGTGCTGGCGAAACGTTAGGAAACAAAACTTCAAGACCACGGCCACACAGCCCGGAAGACCCACACCAGCCAAAAGAAAAATCCTCGGGTTATTCCTCTTCGTTGCCTGTAAGTGGAGCTGTTGCTTTTCTAAACTCTAGTTTTAGGCGCACGGGGCAAAGACAAAAGAGGGGAGAAAAAAATAGAAGCTTTCTCTGCGCAAAGTGGGTTTGGTGCTTTTTTAATGTCTCGTTCTCTTCTTCCCTAATGAGTGACCCTAGGCATCCAGATCGGAGATTCCTGGATTTAGGGATTTGTGGCTAAGAAATGGGGGCATCTTTTTTTCCCCTAAAGTGAAATGAAGTACGCTTCCTGTTGGTATGAAAGTCTTGTGAGAAACTCTGGCCATTTCCCCATTGGGGGCTTATAGCACCTTCATAGTATCCCCAAGCTGTTGGTAAAATGATATAAACTATTATTGGCACCATGAAGGTTATTTTGACACCGTTCCTCATTACTATTCTTTGGGCACCATTCATTTTATTTTATTACTGATTTAAACTCACTGGCGTCCCAACTCCAGGGGACTCTAGGCAGTGTACAAAACTAGAAAAAAAGCATAAAAACAGCTAAAAGCGTTCCATAGGCAGAGAGACAGCCCAGACAAAAATGATTTAATAAACAACAAAATCAACAAAACAATACATGAGCCTTAAATACAGGGGGTCCTCGACTTATGACCACAATTGGAGCCAGACTTTTATTGCTAAGCGATGCAGTTGTTAAGTGAGGCATGCCCAATGTTATGACCATTTTTGCCACGGTCATTAAGCGAATCCAACTTCCCCCATTGACTTTGCTTGTCGGAAGCCCCCAGGGAAGGTCGCAAATGGCAATCACATGACCCCGGGACACTGCAACTGTCGTAAATACATGCCAGTTGACAAGCGCCCGAATTTTGATCATGTGACTGCAGGGACACTGCAATGGTCATAAGCATGAGGGCCGGTCGTAAGTCACTTTTTTCAGTGCCGTTGTAACTTCAGTCATTAAACATCCATCCTCCAGTCTGCATTTTTGCTTAAGAATCATTTTCCCCATTTCCTCCCGGCTTCAGGTTTTTTAATCGATCACAGCTTCAGCAAGCAGTATACAATAGCTTTCAAAGTTTCAGCACTCTCAGTTTCATTTCTGGGCTGGTACTAGCTTAGAGATCTATAAGCAGTGAAAAATCCAGCCAGGGAGTTTTCATTCCACACTTCAGAAGGAGTCCAGTAGCATCTTTTCTGACTAACACGTTTTATTAAAAGGTAGAAGCTCCATCAGTTGCATCTGATGAAGTGAACCGCAGCTCACAAAAGCTTGTGCCTTTTCATAACGTGTTATTCAGGAAAGATGCTACCTGATTTTTGGCTACCATAGACTAATATGGCTCTCCTCCTACAATTCATTCCATGCTGTGAAACTAACTAGAAGGCTTATGAAATGGATGGAAGAGATCAGGTTCTCTTATAAGATTGGGTTTTGAAATTGACTGTTAAATTGGCAGAGATGGGAGAAAAGGAACTTTATACTCTCCAAAGTTTAGGAAGCAATCTATTTTTTTTTTAACCAAGATCGAATGCAAGGCAATAAAGGAAATATGATTCACATTTATAAAAAGAATGATATTACGGCCAGTAGCCGAAAGAACTATTGGACCCTGTATTTGCTGTCTAATTGGTAGCTTAAAATATGTGGATATTACTCAGGTCCTGCAGATGCCAGACAAGCTTACAGAGCTTTGCAGGTTTCCCAATGTGCTTCTGGATCTTCAAGGCATCCAGAAGTTGCTCAAATTAAAAAAAAAGTACTGTAGCACTGACGTGAGCTGAATAGCAGTCATGGGCAAGAGAGGTCAGACAAGGCCAGCTGAACGGGAGCAAAGGGTCAAACTTTTGGCCAGAATTGAAATCCCTATGCAACAGGACTTACCTGGATGTAAGTACCATGCCCCCAGTTTCTCTCTACTTACAGAACTGCAGGCACAGGGTTATTGTAGTTCCCAAAGATGGAGTGTTTTAAGGGTATAAAAATGGCAAGGAAACTATGGACCGTCCTGCTGGAATTGGAACATCATGAATGAGAACGACCTGGGGCTAAAGCAAGGTTTATCAATATGCGAGCAGACTTCCCCTTAGCCCAACAACAACAAAAACCCAAATAATGGGAGAGAGCTAATTAGCACAAAAACTATTTTATTTTATTTTAGCTCCCAAACCCAACTTTTCAAAGACTGTTCCTATCCTATATCCCAAGAAATAATTGGCTAAAGGAATGTTTCTCAACCTTGGCAGCTTTCAGGTGTGTGGGCTTCAACTCCCAGAGAGTTCTTCTGGGAGTTGGAGCCCACACACCTGAAAGCTGCCAAGGCTGAGAAACGCTGTGCCAAAATGTTGCAATCCCTTCATGGCCATCCATGCACTTGATGGAAGATTGGCATTTCTGCCCATCTTTTCTGCTTCCCCCGCTCATTTGTGTTTTCTGACAAGAGATCCGAAATGATGTACCACCAGCGGCTTCTACATTGGTCCAGCCAGCTGTTTCATTACCCACAATGCCCTTAGGCAAGCTTCCTTCTGCAAACAAGGCCCAGTGAGCTGTACACACCCCTTGGGAAGTTTTACCAGGAAAAAGATCTCAAGGAAGCTCCGTGAAGGAAATAATGACTGCAGCCTTGCAAAAGCCCCACAATTACATGGACCAAAATAATCCATGAACCATGTGAGGTTGGGGGTGTGGTATCTGGGCCAGAAGAACCTGGTTCTCCACCCAACTGGTCTATTTAGCTCACTGTGTGGCTTTGGGGTCATCACGTTGTCTCAGTCCAAGAAAGAGGGCCCAGTTATCTCAGAGGGTTATTGTAGTCCAGTAAAACAAGGAGGGAGACATCTCCCCTCCTCACATTCCTATTTGAAAGGCAGGATAAAATACAAATGCAACCATAAAAAATAAAGACATAAACATCATTAAGACGAAGAGTGGATTTCTAATGCATTTTTCCTCGATGTTGTGGAAAATATAGGAAATGCTGGAACAATTGCCTTTGGGGAATTCCTTCAGAAAACGTCTTTGTGTGTAAAAATAGACAGCGTGGGATTGACATGACAGAAAGATCTTAACATGCCCAGTAATCTTCAAGTACTGACTCACTGATTCAAACATTTGATAGCTCTGCTTTCTATCTGATATGTCCTCCCTACCTTAAAACGTGTGGAGCACACTATCCATTTAGAAACATACATTACATTCCAAAATATTGCCAATATTTTTAAAGAAACATCCCCACACATTCACTCATCCTAATGAAAAGACCTCCACATAACACATAATAAAATAATTCATACAAAGCAAATACAAATTACAATCTATAAATTCATAGCCCAGGAGGAATCGTCAATACCTGATTCAGTCTTCCTCAAGATGGGATATCCCAACATTGGTTTGAACTGAATGGGTTTCCCCAGGGGTGTCCACAGGGGGTCAAAAAAGCCAAGATGTTGCCCACAACCGTTGCAATGAAAGCACGCTTTTTTACGTGTGTTGTGACAAGGCTTTGATCATATGGTTGTAGCTGCCATCTTGACTTTTTTGACCCCTGCATTTTCCCCACCCCACTGCTGATTGGATGAGGTGGCATGGAGCTTGCTATCATATTAAGGCATAGTTTTTGCACTAACACTTAACTCTCTCATTAGTGATTTGTGTGACTTATCCGACCTTCTGGCCTGATCCTTCCATGGTGGGGCAACAACAGCCTTATTAAAGAATTGCCATCCTACCAGCATTTGCAGATGGCACCCCCCTATGCCAACCACAGAAACACCAGCAATTTTAAAACAGAAAAGTAAAAACACAGTGACTTTGTATACTGTTCAGTGGTCAATGAAGAGCAGTGTTTCTCAACCTTAGCGGCTTTAAGATGTGTGGACTTCAGCTTAAGAAGTCCATACATCTTAAAGCCGCTAAGGTTGAGAAACATTGGTAAAGAGGAATTCTTTGACCTGTGTTGGTGGAAATTCATTCAGCATTGGGGTGTTTCCATTTCAGTGCAACAGAAACACTTCAGAAAGCAAAGAACACAGAACAGACATCGCATAAATAAGACAACTTGTGAAAGAGATAGGCCCAGCTTAAAAGAACGAGATAAAAAAAGAGATTTTGGATTGCGATTCCAAAGTGAAAGTGAAACCAAACCAAATCTGAAATGGAAATGGAGACTCTACAGAAGTCAGTTAGCAAAGAATTGTGCAGTGACCTACTGTTTAGGTAAAAGGCAGTGAATGGTCAAGCATGAATAAAAGATAAAAATCAGTGGAGAAAAAAAACAGAAATGAACCATTTCATAGATGGCTGCAAAAGTCAGTAAGAGGGACTGTCTAGATATATCACCGGAAACGAGTCACATTTCTTGGGGATATTTCAGATAAAAAATCTTGCAGTCTCTTTCCATTGCCAGTGTTGTGCCTCTGTGTGTTCTACAGCATTTCTCCCACCCATGACTGATGCTAAGCCCTAATCTTCATGATTGCCACTGTTATTTGTATTATTCTTATATTAATTTTATGTTTATATAATCTTATTGCTCTTTTTTCTTGCCTGGACTAGTCCCTTCAGTTTTCTTGGCAAGATTTCAGAAGTGGTTTGCCATGGCCTCCTTCCTAGGGCTGAGAGAGAAGGACTGGCCCAGGGTCCCCCAGCTGGCTTTCATGCCTAAGGCGGGACTAGAAATCATGGCCTCCCAGTTTCTAGCCTGGGGCCTCCACCACTACACTAAACTGGCTCTCTATTGAATTTTATGCCCACCTTTTAGTCTTATCCATAATTTTAGGTGTATGTATTTTTATGTAGGGTTTATTTATTAAATTTATATAGGCACTCATCTCTAACTGTTTCCTGACCTAAAAGCCATGGTGACCATCTGTGGTTGTTGTTGGCTATGAATAATGTAAAAGGAGAGGATTGCTGGAAAGCACCAGGTTAGGGAGGCTGGGTGTTCTCCTGTTTCCCTTTAAAATTCACTAGGCAGAGAGCAACCCCAAAACCGACATGGCAGATGGATGGCCATGAGCCCTCCATATCCTCATGCCAAGTCCAGGCTCTCACACCCCCTTCCTTTCTTTCCTGAGAGTCATATTTGCCGCATTCGCCCACTCATTCCATGGACTCTGACTTCAGAAGCATCTCAAGAAAATGTACGTCTCGCAAGGACAATGTAGGTTTTGTGTGACCATTCTAGGGAGACGTGAGTTTCCTCTGGTTAGCCAGGAAAAGAACAGGGCTGTTGTTTGGCAGAGTTCAGAACATCTGTCCCTGAATGCCTGAACTATTCCCCCAGTTTGGGATGTCTTTGAGAACATGACTTCTCTGGGACAAAGGTGGAGGGCAGTCACTGGGTCCGTCTGTGGTGGATAGAAAGATGCCACGGAGGGGGGGGACCTTTTCATCCTATCCAACTTGACACGGTACAGTTCAACACAAAATGCGACAATAAGAAAATAATTTAGAGTCACTTGAGATGGGTGGCATATATACATTTGAAAAACAAACAAATAAATAAATAAATAGATTTGAAATGTACTCAGAAGCTGCCGCGAGTCCAAAATGCAACAGCGTGGACAGTTTTAGGCGTTTCTCATTACAGCCTTATAAATCAAAGATAGGTAGGTAGGTAGGTCGAAAGAAAGTCACTGTATGTGGGACATACATTTGTCTGATTTTTCCAGCTTGAGCATGCTCCAGGTGGGCGAGCATCAATTTCCAGAATTCCCCAGCCAGCATGGCCATGGCTGAGAATTCTGGGAGTTGGTGGTCCACATTTCTGGGTGGCACCAGGATGAGGAAAGTGAAACTGCCATTTTGAAACCGCTATTGGTCCATCTAACTTAGTGTCACCAACTCTGATTGGAGGTCATTTTTTGAAGCCTCAAGAAGTTTCAGCCTTTTAGCTGGAGACGCTGAGAATTGAATTTAAGGCAAGCTATATCCTGTGCCTTTAGGGGTCTCTGGGTGTGCAACCAATTCCGCTTGTGAAGCTGAGGTGTAACGTGCTGATCGAGAACACACAGGACTGTCCACCCAGCTGTGTTCTGTACCAGCTATAGCTTCCAAATGCTCTTCAAGGGCAGCCCCATGTAAAGCACATTGCTGTAGTCTGTTCAAGAGGTGACCAAGACATGACTGACTGTCAGCACTTCTCCAAAGATGCGTTTTAAAGCATGCATTTACGAAAAGCACACACTTTTGTGTACCTTATTTGAATTGAGATTCACATTGAGAAGTTCCGAAAACAGCAAATGTTGGTCTGCACATAATTCTAGCTTGCTTATACATCCAGGATGTGCAAATCAGGTAAATTGATAGGAAAAAAAGTGGATCGAACTGACTTTGGGCTATTCAGAGTGATGAAGCTTTTCTTCTGCAGGCCCTTTACATCATTCTTGAAATTTTTTACAGGAAGCCCACATTCGGTAATCCTCTTGTGACCCTCATACATCTGCTCACTGTTTCTTCAATCCTTTTTTTCTTTTACAAAATTAAAACCCATGCAGGAGGAACAGGCAGAAAAGCGCCAGCCTCACATCTCTGCCCCTAATGCTGGGATTTTGGACAATAATAGTCCCTCCCTCAAAGAATAAAGATTATCAATGCACAAGCATAAAGCGGACATTTCGTTCTGCAGGCCCAGGGCAGCATTTGAGAGCCCATGGATCAGAGCTGATCTTCATCCGACAGGCCTCTGAATCTTCAAAGATGCACCTTTGCTAATCTTTGTGGAATTATCTGCACTTTCATTCTTCTGTGAGGGGAGACTGGGTCAAAAGTTGCTCAAGGTTTTGCAACCTGAGCACATTTCAAGAATATCAGTGGATCAGCAGCCAGATCAAGAAGGAGTTTCTGATTCCTGGAATGTCATTGCTCAATCAGTATTCCCTGATTCATTTAAATAGCATCTAGAGTTCACCTGTGTGAGTGAGTTTCCACTTAGCCAGGGCTTTTCAACCTTGGCAACTTCAAGATGTGTGGACTTCAACTCCCAGAATTCCCAGCATGCTGGTTAGGGAATTCTGGGAGTTGAAGTCCACACAGCTTAAAGCTGCCAAGGTTGAGGGACCCTACCCTAAGCCCTGGATTGCTCTATCTACCACAGTGGGATGTGGTGATCTTCTTCCACAGCTTTGCTGGGCAATTGGTGCCTCTTATTCTCAGAACCATTAGCTTCTGTCTCGAACCTGCCCTGATTTTTGAGAGCTGCTTCAATGCCCAATAAAAGCAGGAAAGTAAAATAATGCACTCCAAACAGCACTGAACTTGGAAACAAGCTAGAAAATTCAGCAGGTTCAAAATGCCTCCACCTGATTACTGAGATGTTCCTTCTATTCTTGGTGACCTACATTACTTACATGTTCAAGGGCTTACGAGGCTTAGAATCCAGGTATTTGTGAAGCTGTGCTCCTGGTAATGTAATATCTTTAAGATCTTTGGAGAGAACATATTGATGATTGATTATAATCATAAATAAACCCAAGTTATGTCTTCTGTGGGTACAGGTCCTTTGCTTTGGATCGCCTTCCTTTGAAGGCTCATCTGTCAACCTCCACTTCCCTGTCCTCTGAATTGTTCAGATGACGCTCAACTGCCTGGTTTTATCCTTGTGTTTTTAAAACTTTATCTTAATGTTGTAACCCATCTCATTATTCTGGTATGAATATGCAATTCCTGAGCCTTTATTTTTGCTTCTTTGCTTTCTGCATGTTTTTAGCACTCAGAAATTGTGTCTGTTTGTATATGGGTTGTGTGTGAGTCTACCTGACAATACAGCAGTGCAAAGTGTGTTATAGCAATAGGTGCACAGGACAACCCCTTGCGGGTAGAAATATAATCTTTGATTGCACATCCCTGAAGAATCAGCCTGACATTAAATTCTGGATGCTTGTTTGGCCAGTGTTTTTCCACCTAACCTATGTAAATGTTGGGTGATTATGATTATTTGTTCCTCTTGGAAATCCGCTATATAAAGCCAGTCCTAAAATGGGCAGGAATTGCCTCTGTCAAAGGAACAACAGAAATCAGCAATGGAAGTTTAACTTGACATCTGTGCTGCTGTTGCTTTAACGTGCTTGAGAACTTTCCTCAGGCCTTGTCCTAAGAAAAGGTCATCACCAGTAAGCAATGTTTATACTATTCTGATTGATCTCTAATCCACAAGTTTCCTTTTTCTTCCGCAAGAAAAATGGGAAAATGTAGAAGGAGCAATTTCACCGTCTGGGGAAGGGACAAGGCGTTGGCATGTCTCTCAGGAAAGTCCAACCAGTGCGCTTGGAGACCAACGTCCTCAGGTCACATACTTTTGCTGGTGACAGAGAGCGGATGGGAAGCGACAATGCATCTTGTACTTCTTATGGGCCTCTGGGGAGAAGCAGGACTACTTTCTGCCAAGAAGGACATTCCTTCCTGGAATTAGCCTTAGCCATTGTAATGCAGGCAAAAAAAGTCCCTCCAGTCCCTCTCTTTTCTCTCAATCCAGCCCAACGTTCAGAAGCTGTCCCCATGCAAAGGCTCAACTTTTTGGGACAATGGTTCCCCAAACTCTGAGGACTGACTTGCCAATGTTCCAAAAATAAAGCAGTGTTGGTTTTCTAGAAGCGAGAGGACAGGCTACACCAGCTCATGCGCTTATCACCAAGCATTTAGACTACTGTCGTAAGCTCTACATGGGACTGCTTTTGAAGATGGCAGTAATTGCAAATTGCAGTTGGTTCAAAACATGGTGGCTCATTTGTCGGTCACTATGAGCATGTTGTACCTATGTTGCAGAACCTGCATTGACTACCAGTACATTTCTTTTTTATTATTATTATGAACTTTATTATATGCATATACACTGAATAAAAAGAAGCAAGAATTAATACAATTACAATTATTGCAGTTCCAATTACATTACCATTTACAATATACTAAAAAGAAAAAAAGGGAAAAAAGAGAGAAAGAAAGAGAAGGAGAAAAAGAGAAAAGAAAAAGAAAAGAAAGAAGAAAAAAGAGAAAGATCAGTACATTTCTAAATGCAATTCAAATGCTTGGTTTTGATTGATAAAGCCAGCACTACCCGGCTTAACATTTTAGTACTTGTACAATGAATGACTCCAACTGGATTTGACCCACCTAAGGGGGTCTGAGAAGCTGTTCATGGTACCCCATTTCTGTGAGGGGAGTCAGATTGACCTCCTTTGTGATGGTCCTCCAGACATTTTTAGACCATACTCTTCCAGAAGACCTTTAGGGAATTACCGTTTGCCATCTTTACTTTGATGACATTTATTATTACCCAATAATAATACATACTAATACAGTTCTTGTGGTGTATTGTTTGGGGTTACTCTAGCTGTGTAAAATTGCACTGCGTTTTAGTATGTCGTTATACGTCGCCCATGGTTTGGTGGCATGCAGATTTGGTAAGTAGATAAATACAGAAATAAAGTTCATCCGTCAGACTCAGGCCAGATACAAGTCCCATTGTTTTAGAGTAGCTTTTCCCAATCTGCTCGCTCTCCAGACGTGTGTACTTCAATTCCTAAGAGTCTCACCAATTGCCATGCTTGTCGAGGGATTTCCAGATCACAGTACAGACCCAACAAGGCATGGAGTGACCCCTTGCTGATCACATCATGTAATTAAACCCTTTACTGACATGGGGTCCCTATGTTGGCCCCCACTGACATGGGGTCCCTACGTTGGCCTCCTCCAAAGGAGAAAAACCAGCACCAGCAGGAAATGCAGCTGTAGGAATTACAGCACTTTGCTGTTTTGAATGTATATAGAGTGGTGTTTCTCAAGCTCAGCAACTTTAAGAGGTGTGGACTTCAACTCCCAGAACTGCCCCAGCCAGCATGCTGGCTGGGGGAATTCTGGGAGTTGAAGTCCACACCTCTTAAAGTTGCTGAGCTTGAGAAACACTGATACAGAGTCTGCGTTGCTATGGAAGCGGATGCTAGGCCTCCCAGTTCCCCATTCCTGGGAACCAGGCATGCTTACACAATGAACAGTCATCACACCAAGATAAGAAGTGTCGCCACCATGCCAAGCAGGAATAAAACCGAGTGTTTTATTATGATTATTATTTTTAACTTTGAAGACTTTCTATGTGACACTGAGAAGGCAGGAGAAAATACCAGTTCCTAGCGAACAGCTGAGCACGTCTTTCTGCACCCGTATTGGCCAAGAATAGCAACTCCTGGTTGGCTGTTGGTTCTCCATCAGTTCTACAGATTTATAAACCATCAAAGCAGCCCCACTTTCAGATGAAATCGGAAGAGGCGGGCAACAGAAAGCTTGGTCATCAGGAAAGGTCCTGGGACTTGAAATCCATGCATCTAGAACGTGTCCAGATATGGGGAACCCTGTTTAGAGATTCCTCTGGACTTTTCCAAAGTTCAACATGTGCTCAGTTTTCAAATATCCCCCCCCCACACACACACACACAGTTTGATGTTACATCTGACATTTCAACAAAACAAGTGGGTGATCGGAGGGCAATACAGTCCCACGTTGCCTTGTTAGATAGTGTTTTAGACTGTTCACATGCATCATTCAAGCTTTCCAGGAACCCTGGGCTTAGCACTGCTGCAACGTTTTCATAGGTCAAAAATGAACATGAAAAGTACTTCTTTGGTAGAGTAAATACAGAGGAGATAGGGGATCATAGTAAAGCTAATGCTGATCATCAGGAAGGTGATTTTTGTTTTGACTTGGCATACTTTAAACAACTAGGAAGATGCCTTGAGAAGGTTTCTGCAGTACCAACAGGTAAGAAATGATTGGATTGCAGAGGTTAATTATTCACATGGCACAGACTTGACCCTGAGAACATGGGAGGAAGAAACCAAGGTCCCTCTATGGTATCTCCATTTCTTCACCCCACCCCATCCTCCGCTGCTCTTGCAGATAAGAATGTCTAAGAGGCACTCACCGATGAGTCACATTTCCTGGCATTCTGTACATTTTTTGCTCTGATACACGTCATCCTGGTGAATATTTAACTCTCCCTGGAACTCTCAGTTGGAAATTAAGATCAAGAGTCCTTTGATATCAGAAGCAAAGACTGAACCCCAGTCTGGAGTCTTGCACCCCAGTCTGTCCATTGTCAGAGTCTTTCGATTGGTCCTGACATAGGGAGTCTCCTCACATTGCTCAGCGCTTTGTGGGTTAAAAGAATGATCTGCCTGTATAACTTTCCTGTTTTCAGGAAACAATGGCTGAAATGATTTCAAAGCTGGCGGGGGGTGGCGGTGGGAGGCAGGAATTATTCTATTATAGGAACAAGTAATTGCTTGTTGGCAGATTTGAAATTTGGAGAATTAAGGCACTGGTGCTCTTCCAAAATGGCCCACTTGGAGGGGAACCTGCTATTTCTAAAAGAATACCAAGATGGGCCTACAGAATACACGCAGAAGATCAGAAGACAAACTGGTGAAGCTGTTCCCCATCTAGCCTGTATCTCATGATGCTTCTTCCTCCCCAGCTTGCTCTCTCTCTTTTGGGGACAGGTGAGTGCCCTCCCCAAAAAGCCCTGGCCTCCCACCACCCAACTGTTTCATTTCCTAAGATGTCCATGGGGCCTCTGGAGAACATCTGTGTAAATAAAAATGGTGTTAGAAGCTGAGACTTTAATATCTTTTTTTTTTCTTTTTAAAACTCTTTTGAACAAGAGCAGAGGAAACTTAGTTAGCTATGAGTGCATGGATATCATGTGCTTTTTGCTAGATAAAAATATTAACATTTCAAAGGCAGGCTTGTGCATCATTGACTGATTGCCTGATTATCTTTCTAAACCACCCAATACATGAACTGTTTTGGAGTCATGACAACATTTCTGAAACATTTTTTTTTAATTGAAAAAAATGATAAAACTATAAAAATGTCAGGCAGTTAACAAATAGTACTGAGGAAAAAACCCATACAACTGATGCAAACTGGGCATTTGAAATCCAGCTGGTTCTCAGACAAAGAAGAAGAGATGTGTTTTTTGCTGGCAAGAAAAGATAGTAAGGTGGGCACCACACATGCCATCTTTCTGAGAAAGGAGCTAAGCCAGTTTTGTGCTGCTTTAGAAGCTTTCTTTTAGACGCTGTCAAAATGTTTTGTTAGGCTCTTTCCTGTAGTGTGAAAGGCAGACAGAGCTCCAGCAGAGAGTGTAGCTGGTTAAGTAAACAGACATGAGAAGATGAAGGGACATAAAGCTTGGAAGAGATCCACAGGGACTGTCCATTAAAATGACAGCCAAAAATGAGAGGTGATGCCCTTCACAATTCATGTGTGCAATTAATTGCCCTTTGCAATGTACACAACCAGTGGGGATATCTCTTGGCCGAGGAATGGGACCCTGAGTCATCTGTGGGAATGTTGGGTTGACTCTTTCTCCGCTATCTTCCTCCAAAAACACCTTGTTCCAACTGCTATCTGAACTTCAGGAAAACTTCTGCTGGCCTCAATGGAAGCTTCTTCTTGCCTTCTGAGGTAGGCAAGCGGGACTCTGTTTCCCCATTTAGTGACTGCTTTTTTGTGTTTGCATAATGGCAGGGTTATCATATCTCAGATCCAAACATGCAGATGATCCTTAAATGGAAGCAAAGAGCCACATTGTAAGGGGAGGGCCATGTTAGCCTATGGTAGCTCAAAAGTGTTACTGGACTGTTTCTGATCTTTGGCAAAGATCTTTGGCAAAGAAAACCCTAATTCCTTGCTGACCTCCCATGGTCTGCTGTTTTTTGCAGACCAGGTTATGGTAGCCTGACAAGGGGTTGTTGAATCCCTCAATTTTGCTTTGCGCAATACACTTGAACCATGTGCTGATCACTCTGGCTGGGTTCATATAGGTTGGAAGGCTAAAAGGAGGCTGATGACTCTGTGGCTGATGTAGAAGCATCAAATCATGGAATTGTGGAATTGTGGAGTTGAAAGGGATCATGTAGTCCAGTGTTTCTCAAACCTGGCATCTTTAAGACATGTGGATTTCAACTCCCAGAATTCCCCAGCCAGCATGCTGACTGGGGAATTCTGGGACTTGAAGTCCACATGCCTTAAAGTTGCCAAGTTTGAGAAACACAGATCTAGTCCAACTTCGTGCCATGTGCAGAAAAAACAATTAAGCCATTCATGAGAGGTTGCTATCCAGCCACCTCCTCAAAGAAACTTTCACAGATGCAGAACCCACATCTGCCAAGACTGTTCCACCAGTGTACAATGTTACTGTCAGGATTGTTTTCCTTACATTTAAATAAAATCTAGGTAGCTGCAAAATATGGTACTCAGAATTGTACATAGTTCTCCACATGTGGCCTCACCAGTGCAGAGTAGAGGGTCATAATGACTTCACATGACTTTGGTACAATGCTTCTTCTAATGCAGCCCAGAACTGTGTTAGTCCTTCCAGCAAGCTGTCCCACTGATGTTTATTTTGTTGTCAATGACACCACTCATGTCCTTTTCCAATGTAATGCTTTTAAGCCATGAATTCCCCATCTTGCATTTTTCCTCCTTTTATTTCTTCCTCTTGAAAGAGATCTTGTTCCTCTCAACCCTTCTTCCAACCTCTTCAGAATAGATTGCAATCTTGATCTGCCATTTTGGGTGTTGGCCAGATCTCCCAAAGTTAGATATGTCATCCACAGATATGACAAGCAGTCCATCAATTCCGTTATCCAAGTCATTAATAAAAATGTCGAATAATATCTCTCCAAGACACATCCCTGTGGGACCACACTGGCTACTCCTCTCCAACTCATCAGTGTTGATTCTGAGTGTGGTTAGCCAGCCAGTTGTGGACTCATCTAACTGTAATGGCATCCAACACTACAGGTAGTCCTCACTTAACAACGGTAATTGGGACCAGAATTTCCATTGCTAAGCAATGCGGTCATGAAGTGCAATGTCATATGACCACACCATTTAGCAACAGCAGTTTTGGCAATCCCTGGTTACTGTCATTAAGCGAGGACCGCACAGGTCATTAAGTGAGGACCTCGTGTCCATGTCTTCCAACTTCCTGCCAGCTTCCCTGTTGACTTGACTTGTGGGAAGCTGGCAGGGAAGATTGCAAATCGCAATCACGTAACCATGGGATGCTGCGATGGTTGGAAATCTGGGGTGGTTGCTGAGTGTCCAGATCACAATCATGTGACTATGAGGATGCTGCAATGGCCAGAATTTTGAGAACCATTTGTAAGTATCCCTCATTCAGCGCCATTGCAAGTTTGAATGGTCACTGAATGAGTGGTCATTAACTGAGGACCATCCATATCATGAACCACTGCCAACGACTGAGTACAAGAAGGAGTCATTCTCTTGATTACACCTTTCTCCATTTAGGTCTTGATTATATGTAGGATTTTCTCTATTTAACCCACCTTCCCTAGCACCCTTCCAGCTGTATGGACTGCAATGTCTGACATTTCAGCATGATGGCTGAGGATTTCTGAGGGCCAAACTCCACACATCTGGAAAATGCCCAGACTGGCAAAAGTTGGTTAAGCTTTGCCTTACAGGGAAATCTCTCCCTGGCATTGATAGTTAGCAACAGCCATAAAAGCTGCACAGGATTACTGGTGAAAAAAACAGAGTCGGTTCCCGTGTTGAAAAAGACTTAGGGAAGTGCTTGTCACAGAAGGGGAAATTCAATTACTGCAGGGGAGACATTAGGAAAAATACTTTTTTCTCACTGAGTAGAGAAAGTTCTGCAAACCCTGAAGTGATGGGGAATCAAGAACACTGGAAGCAGGATCAGGAAAATCTCACCTAGAATTTAAGAAGAGTTTATAAACAGTGCAGTGAAGATCAGGCAACAGAGAAGCTTATCACTGGCTAGAAAGAGGGGCCTGGATGTTAAAAGATCCTTTTCATTTATAGAAAGTGAAGAGAAAGAAAGAACGTTTGTTATTTGATGTCTTAGGGAACAGTTCAGCAGCAGATGATCATTTTTTTGGTGTGAGTTGCTCTTGAGTCAGTGTTGAGTGCTGGTGACTGCCTGGACTAGTCCCAGCATTTTTCTTGGCAAGGTCTTTCAGAAGTGGTTTGCCCTGGCCTCCTCCTTCCTAGGGCTGAGAGAGAAGGACTGGCCCAAGGTCACCCAGCTGGCTTCGTGCCTAAGGCAGGGCTGTAACTCACAGGCTCCTGGTTTCATGCCTGATGCCTTACTCACTACGCCCAACTGGCTCAGATAATACATTACGGATACCAAATCTGGGCCGCAAAACATCTGCCCAGCTGCTAGATGGCAGCAAAGGGTTTTCTGTATCTCTTCACTGCCACCTAAGGCGCTTTGCACTCCAATATGACATACTACATGATGTATTATGGGTTTTAGATATATTTATAGTTTTAATGTTTTCTGTAAGTCACCCAGAGTCCCCTATTGTGGGGGAGACAGGCGGGGAGAAATCCAATTAATAATAATAATAATAATAATAATAATAATAATAATAATAATAATAATACCTTGTAAATAGTGAGTCTGGAAGTGATCCACCTTACTTTTGGTAGCATCGCATATGTGATCCAAGCAGGATATCCTTGGAATATGTCCCAGTGCCCACAGTCTTCCTCACAGAAGGAAAACTGCTTATCAAAAACGACAACATCTAGTTCGTTCCAAACAGGCTGAGATATGGATCAAAAATATTTTTCACAGAGGGAAATCATGTATCTTTGTTCCGATGTTTGGCACTGATTTATTGAATCTCCTTGCTTGTGTCCTTCTAAGGCAGAAGCAGTCAGCAGCCTGGAGGTATAATAGACATGTGGAGGCCGCACACGGACAGGGGTGTCTGCAGGGCATGGTAAAGAAAAGTCAAGATGGTGGTTACGAACACGGCGATCAAAGCTCTGCCCATTTTTTATATGTGCCACACAGGCAGAGCTTTGACCGCCCTGTTTGTAACCACCATCTTGACTTTTTTTTATCTTAACATCATGCCACAAATTGATTTATGGACTCATGCCAGATGTCAGGATGCCAGTAAGTAAAGGAGGAATTTGAGAATTATCCATTTGACATACAGGTAGTCCCCACTTACTAACCACAGTTGGGACCAGCAACTCCAGCGCTAAGCAACGTGGTTGTAAAGTGAAATGTCACATGACCGTGCCTGACTTATGACATTAGTTTGTTAGTTCCAGTTGCGGTCGTTAAACAAATCATCATGGGTTGTTAAGTGTGATGCCATGTGACCGTAACTGGCAACTTCTTGCCAGTTTCCCCACATACTTTGCTTGTCGGAAACTGGCTGTGAAGGTCACAAATGATGAGCGCATAACCACAGGATGCTGTAACCAAAATAAATGCACACCAGTTACCAAGTGCCTGAATAGCAATCACATGACCCATGGGGATGCTGAGACAAATGCAACTTCAAGGACCAATCATAAATCTCCTTTTTCAGAGCTGTCATAACTTTGAACAGTCAGTGAATAAGTGGTCGGTAAGCAAGGACTACCTGTCAGAGAATTTGTAATGGGAAGAAGGAATGACCTTGAGGAACAGGAGGAAGAACCGCAACCAAGACAATGGTCAGATAAAAGAAATGTGAGTCTGGGGCAGAACTGTAATCTGAGAAGGCATCTCAGACAAGCCCCTCCCTAGTTCTCACAAAGATAAAGGGAGGGAGGGGGGAAGTACATTCAGGCTTGCGAGATTCTGTTACTGTCACCTTATAATAAAAGTAGTATGAGCGTTCATAACTCTGGCGTCCTAGCCTGGTCTTCCTTGAAGGGCTGACAGAATCATAGAATCCTAGGGACCTTGGATGTCTTCTAGTCCAAACTCTGCCCAGGGCAAGAATCCTCATATTATCCCCCCCAAATGCTGTCCAACCTCTGCTTGAAAGCCTCCAGTGATGGCACTTCCATGACTCCAGGAGGCAGGCTGTTCCACTGTTTTATAACTCTCCGAGTCAGGAAATTCCTCCTTATTTTGAGTTTGGATCTGCCTCTGTAAAGCTTGCACCCATTGGTTCTTGTTCTGCCCTTGGGCACTATGGAGAATAAATCCACACACACTGTGGAGTCCTTAGTCCTTGGTGCTCTCTGAGCTTGGGGGTTTGATTGTAGACGTTTCATTACCTGACTAGGTAACATCATCAGTGCACTGATGATGCATGATGACGATGATCAGTCCACTGATGATGTTACCTAGTCGGGTAATGAAACGTCTGCAATCAAACCCCCAAGCTCAGAGAGCACCAAGGACTCCACAGTTCAGCCCTGAGCTTCATATATTCTCTTCTGTTGAAATCTACACACTCTTCCCCATGACAGTCCTTGGTTTCCTGCAGAAGCCCATGAGAACAGTGTTCAGAGAACATGCGATAGAGGTGGAGAGCATTTGGCAAAGTGTACCTTGTGGTGCAAACCGTGATGACACGTGCAAGTACATCGGGGTGGAGCTTGCATCGCGATGTCACAACACCCATTCCATCAGTTTTGTGTCCCTGTGGTTTGTACCTGAGGCCTGAGGGTGTGAACCCCGCCTGATTGATTACTTTACCAGCTGACATTGAATTAACCAGAAAGTGGGTTAATTCAGTAAGCAAGTTCAGCGTGTTACAAACTCAGCCAGTGGATTCATCTGACTCCCTACCTCATGCTTTTGATATTTCTGGCTTTTGTGCTCGGCACTTTTTCCCCTTGTCTGGCAAGAGAGAGAGAAGGGGGAAGTGGTCCTATGGAAGCGGAAGGGGACAGACAGGTTTTGCTTCAGTAGCGTTTCTTCGGACCTGACCTCAAGGGTTGACTCAGGGATGCTGTTGTGCATTTTCCAAGACTCAGGATAATGTTGGCCCACCATGATTTAGTCATATCTGGTGGCTTCCTTTTCTCTTTCCTTAGAAGATGGTCCCCCAGCTCTTTATGAAAGCTGGCTTTCAGTTCTCCTTCATTCCTCCTTTGTAACGCAACAGCCGTGCGGTTGTGCAACGAGGACATGCTGCAGTAGCAACTTCACATTGTGCAATGGGACATTGGCAGGTCTATCCCAGGGCAATTGATGCAGAGGAAACAGCTGTGACCCCCCAACCCCCCCCCAAGAGACCAGAGTGAGGTGGGTCAGATGAAGAGCAACACATACTGCATATTTAGTGAGATGAGGTTCTTCTTTTTAAATTCGTTTTTTGTGGCTTAGAGTGTTGTAGGAACCAACCTGTTGGACTAGTTGATGCTTCAGTGTATTATGTGGACATTAAAAAAATGGGTTCATTAACTAGGTTGAGTATGTTTTGTGAATGGAGCCTGTGAATCTTTCATTTTTTTGCGTCCTCTGAAACAAGGTTATGCCTTTATTTTTCCAGTTATTATTTCCTGATCATATTGTGATAGATATAGCTCCATTAGGTCAACTGAAAGGAAAGTCCTCCCTCCACGTTTTTGAAGAGCCAATAGCAAAAAGATGGGGACTGTTGAACTATGATTGCTAGAAGAGGCTTGATGGCAGCAGAATCAATGGCTGGTAGTTTATGAGGAAATGTAAATCAAGCTTGGGTAAGATTTCCAACAGTTTCTGGACTTAATAAATACTGAACTTTTAGGAAATCCCAAATACCTTTTCTGAGTCTTCTGAACCCTTTCCATTTTGAATTTTGAAACAACCAAGGAATCAGAAAATTCTTCATATGCTGGTCATCAGTAGGGTAAATCGTAGACCAGCCAGGGTCTCTTACTCAACCTCCCTCATTTGTAAAATGAGAGATACTATAAAGCAGAAAGAAGACAAATCTTATTATCTGACAACAAGATTGCAGCTAGATCGTGCCCCCCCCCCCCATGCACACCCATGCCCCACAATCTCCACATAGGCCAGAAGGACATTTTACCCAGTAGGGTCCAATTCTTCCACAATTCAGAACAGCCTTAAAGCAACAACATTTTAAAGCTCAGGTTTATTTGCTGCTTCCACAAATCTTTATTCTAGGTTGGCCTCCTTCCAGGGAAAAAGTATGTCCAGAACAGGGACTCTTCTGTTTTTTTAGATTTTTCTGGGCTTTGTGCTTGCCTGCACAGGTTGCCCCAAAGCATCTTTTCCAAACAAAGCATGTTTTCCTTTGTCATTCAGAAAGGTTTTCCTCTGCTATCTAAACTTTGGATTAAAAAAAAAAAATAGGCCAAGCTGTAGCCAGTTCTGGCTGTAGCTAAATCCCCCTCTTCCTCTTCCTTTTCCCATCCCAACCAGCCTGAACTAGCAACCGTCAGTCTGTCTGACTTTCCACCACCCTTCTCTTCAACTTCCTGAGGTCACCGTTGGCAGCCTGCCTGTGAGTTTTTAATTTTAAATTGCACGAATGCCTGATCTTCACGCCCAAGGCTTGCACTCGCATTCACACCGCTAGGCATTGTGTCATTCTGGCTTGGCACAGAATGCCGTCTGGGATGGCACGCAGCATGGTGCTTTGGAGCAAAAGGAGGGTGTGGCCACCTGGCCGGGGAATCCTTCCTCTGAAGCAGGCTGGCACTTGCTGAAATAGCATTGCTCACCTTGGGGAGGAAATCTGCCTTGACCTACAGACGCTTCCTCTGCATTCTGCTGGGGAGGAAGAAGAGCGACCTGGCGATGGACATTGGAGCAGAAACCTCTGGTTATCTGCTGTCCCCCCCCCCCCAGGTGAAGGACAAGTTCAATTAGTCCGGACCCCTCCTCTGGAATTAGCAGGGAGGGGTGTGCGTATGTGTGCTAAATCACGAGGAGTCTGGTCGCACCTTCTCCACCTGCACGTTTTATTAATCTATTAAATTAAAAGCTTATGACTTCTAATAAAAATTGTTAGAAAAGGTACTAGCAGACTCCTGGTTTTTGCTATCTTGGACTAACCTAGTTGTCCTCCCCCAATACAGCAAATCCCTCTTTGTATTTTGCTTTGCAGTGATGATACACGTACTTAAACATTGGTTTGTTATTTGGGGTGCTACAAGTCTGTGTCTGTTTTAAGGTGAACGTAGCAGCCGTGGAAAGCTCTGATTTAGACTAGCATTGTGGTGCAGATTAGCCAGGAATGTTAGGTCTTCTTCCCCAAGCAAGCATAAACACATTTTACTAACCCATGCCTAATAAAACCATGGTTTATTCATCTCAGCTGTTTGGGCTTGGACCATAATTGAACCATAAACTAAGATCACAATTTGCTATGATTATAGCTGGGTTCCTCCAAAAGGCTGCATCACAAACTATCCATTTTAACCCAGTCTGGCCTGTAACATGACCCTGATTCTTTGTCTATGTGATGGGTGGGGTGCCAGGGACTGGACAGCATCTAAATGGCCCTGCTACTGATCATTTCTGAAATGCTGAATTTTTGGTATACTCTTACATGCCAAGTTCTTAGCAATAGCTATGACTTCCACAAGTGAGTAAGTACTTCTTTTCCATCACTAATTGTTTCAGATTGGATATTCTTGTACTTTTATGCACTGAATTTGCATTTTATTGTTCTGGAACTAGGAAGGAAGGAAGGAAGGAAGGAAGGAAGGAAGGAAGGAAGGAAGGAAGGAAGGAAGGAAGGAAGGAAGGAAATTGAGAGATGGTATGAAAGAGAGGGAGAGAGAAAGCAAGAGAAGAAGGAAGGAAGGAAGGAAGGAAGGAAGGAAGGAAGGAAGGAAGGAAGGAAGGAAGGAGAGGAAGGAGGGAGGGAGGGAGGGAGGAGGGAGGGAGGGAGGGAGGGAGGGAGGGAGGAAGGAAGGAAGGAAGGAAGGAAGGAAGGAAGGAAGGAAGGAAGGAAGGAAGGAAGGAAGGAAGGAAGGAAGGAAGGAAGGGTCCCCACATCCCTATTTTAGCCTTAGAACAATCCTGCAAGGGATATTCAACAGAACAAAATGAGCTTCATGTTTGAGTAAGGATTTGAACACAGATCCCTGAATGGGCTGCCATGCCAACTTATACCTGAATGTGTGGTTATCACATAGGTGGTTTTCTCCTCCCACCTCAACAATTATCAGGCGATGTAGGCCTTGCTGAGAGATTAGCCTGAAGTCAGCAAAAAAGCTTGCTGACAAAGATCAGCTAACATGAAATCCAACTCTGTACCCTGGCCTAGATGCACCCATGCTTACTTGATGCTGAAATCTCAACCATCATAGTGACAACTCTTTGAATCTAGTTTTATTCCATTTTTAAATGGGAGCTGGAGACCTCAGAAAATGGGGTTTTTAATCCCTTTTGCCTTGATGTTTCTTCCAAGCTCCTACAGGCTGCCTGAAGTCTTTCCCTTTTGAGCCTGAGAATCCACTTGGTCCATTCAGCGAAGCAGATAAAAAGAGCTTAGAGTCTTCCCCTGTTTTCTCCAGTTGACTGAGGTATACTGCTTCCAAACATGGAGGTTCTATTTGACTCTCACAACTAATGCCTATTTATCCATCACATCTCCAGGAATGAATTTCTGCCTGCTTCCTAATCCCCTTACCACCCTACTTTAAAACCTATTTCCATCTAGGGAAGATCCCTTCTCAAGAAGATTAAGTCTGGATCTAAAAAGTTACTTAACTGCATAGAGGAGAGAAACCCGTCCCTTAATCTATTTAATCTAGTTACTGAATTAACCACCTCGGTGGAATGGAAAAGTGGATTTACTAAAGGTGGGAGAAAGTTCAAAGCGTGCAAATGCTGGCAGAAAGATTGGGAGTAGCGTGTGGTCTGTTGAGAAAAGGGAAAGTTTGTTGAATGAAGCAAAAATGCCTGTGAAGAGACGCTGCTGTATGGAAGTGAGAGTTGGGTCTGTCGGGAGGCAATAGATGTGTCCTTGGCTCCCTGTTGCACTGTTCCTTGATGCAGCAACCCTGCACGGAAAATATTTCATTTGCTCAACTGGTCCAGCATGCAGAATGCAGCAGGCGGGCAGTGATGGGCGTGCTCCAGTACGCCCATGTAACACCTCTGCTTCGTGAGCTGCACTGGTTGCCAGTTTGCTTCTGGGTGCAATTCATCATCTAGAAAGCCCAACGTGGCCTGGGGCCCACTTACTCGCAGGACTGCCTGTGTCTCCTAGTATCAGCTTGGCCCATCCGATCTGGCAGGGTTGGCGCGCTCTGGGTTCCTTTCATTATTCTGTAATCCTTCGATGAAACGATATCATCCAGAAGAACCCTGGAAGGGTGCCTTCTCTTAGCAGAGCCTGCCCTCTGGAGCAAGTCCCCCCCTCCCGAGATCTGGAGGGCCCCCACCCTGCTGGTGTTTCGAAGGGACCTGAAGATCTGGCTCTTGGTCCAGGCCCGTGGCGAGGGAGAGTGGGACCCCTCGCTTCATCACCCTTGCCACCTTATATCTTCTATCGGTTTTATTGCAATTTCTTGATTTTGATCATTGTGAGCGGTCCAGAGTCCTTGTGAGTTGGGAGACCTACAAGTTATAATGACAACAATAATAGTTGTTGCTGTTGTTGCTGTTCTGCTCCCTGCCCCTAGACTAAGTCAGGGCTCCAGAAACCAAACCAAGGTTAACCAAACCAAGCAAAGGCAAGAGGCAGGTTCTTAACCCACATGGCGAAGGGGCTCCTGAGCACCATCCCAAAGACCCCATGAAGGCTGGTGCTCTGACCTCCTGAGCAGTCCACTTGCCTCTCCCTCCCACCTGGTTCTCCTTCCCTGGCCAGGATCACCCTGAGCTAACCTAGGAAAGGAAGCCAGCTTGGTCCAAGGAAGCCAGTGAGGGGGCTGATTGGAAGTCTGCAAAGGCGGGTCTCCAGAGATGGTCCTAGTGGTCTACCACGTCCCTCTGGGGAGGCCCGTATGATGCTACCTCCTATGGCAGGATGTCCGCAGGATAGGCGATGCATATAAAAAAACCGCCGCGGCCGCCATCTTGACTTTTTTGACCTATCCTACGGGCACCCCGCTCATCGCAGGCTGCAGCGGTTTCCAGGAGAAGCCGAGTGGGAGAGCGGCTGCCTCGAGGCCACCAGGGTCCCTCGACTGGCTCCCATGACGGCGCTGCGATCGTCCTGCGAGTTCACTCAACCCGCTGAACCATCCACGGTGGTCCGTCTGCGTCTGGCTTAGCGGGTTTGGGAAACCCAGCCGGCGTATGGTGCCGTCCATAAGCCACGGTTCACGAAGCAGGGTTCGAGGCGCCGCGGGAGCGGCCGTTCAATTCGCTTCCCACTCCGGATTTGGCCAGGCTCCTGCCTGGGCGCCGTCGAGCGCCACCTGGTCCAAGTACTCCGAGAGCGCCCCGGGCGGTCGTTCGGCCGGCCGGCCAGACAGCCCCCCCCCACCAGCCAACCCTACCTGGCTGGGTGGGCTGGCTTCCTCGCTCGGGGCTCCGGAGGGGGCAGGAAGGGAGGGCCCGAGGGAGGGGAGGTGGGCTGGGAGTCCCCGACTCCATATAAGGGCGAGGGCCGGGCCGGCGAGGGGAGAGGGACGCGCGCCTGCGACGCTTGACTTTGGTCCGGCGCGCTCCAGCAGAGGCGGAGAGACGCGGCGCTCCTTTTGCGCAGAGACGCGCCAGGTACAAGCGCTTCGGCGGGGCGATTCTCCCCCCTCCCCCACTTTCTCTTCTTTCGCCTTCTCCAGCTCACTTCCTCTGATGCTTACGGGCAGGTTAGGGCGGTGGGGGGGCGAGGATGATGGGGGATGCAGTCCAAGGGGCCAGGAGGAAGAGGTAGGCAGGGAGCCCCAGATTTGGGCAATGGCTACAATGGGGGTTGCATCCCCGGTGCTCCCCGGTCGGAAGAGCAAGAAGGACATCACCTCCCGGAGATGCTCCGTGGTGCCTTTTCGTCCGCATCTTTTTTCCCAGGTCCAATTCTCAAAGCAGAACTCCCCTGCAAGGAGAACTGTGTTAATTTGCAGGGGCAAAAAGTCCAAAGGCGTCCAGTGGGCCCCGACACGTTTTATTAAAAGGCACAAACTTTCACGAGCACCCCTCGCAGATGCATCGATGGAGCTACAGCTCACGAGAGCTGCTGCCTTTTAATAAAATGTGTCAGTTGGAAAAGGGGCTCCCAAACTCCTAATTCTCCACTGCAACGCTTTCCGATTTGGACCCCAAAAGCTGAAACCTCCCTTCCTCCCTGAGGCTTGAAGGTGGGGTCTCTTGGCTGTCACCACACAGCATGCTTAAGCGGATTACTTTAAAAACTACCTTTGCTGCCTCTGCCATGTGCCAAGCTTGGGGAATGCAAACCGTTTGCTTTTGAGGCAGTTTGGCACCTTGGGTGAACCCAAAGCAATTTGGATCATTTCAGGAACTTTGGTGCATTGGGCCCGTCCAGAGAATGGGTTAATTCAGAAAGCAAGTGAAGGGTGTTGTGTGAACACACCCTGCCCCGGGGTTTGATCGAGCGGAACTTGGCTTAATGGGCACAGCAGGTGATCACAATGCAGAGTAGGCAAAGCTACATGCCCGCATTGAAAAACAGCATTTCTAAAAGAATAAAATGCCCCGTGCATTTCTTTAAGACTCAGGGGTATTGAAATAAAAGAACCGGTTGATCAATCAGCCCTAAATGACAATATGCTCGATTTTTATCCTCTGTCTGCCAGAGGACGCTCATCGAGATAGAAAAGAAGGTTAGGAAAAACATTTTGGAAAGAACGCACTTACCTTTCTCCCAAGGTGACATAGATAGAAGGGCATTTCCCCATTTTATAAACGACTCTCTCCAGGGCTATTTTGAAGCTTCGGAATTTTTTTTTAAAAAAAATCCATATCCGTTAGGCATTCAAATAGGGCTGTACTCTGAGCATTTAGATTTATTGACATGCGTTCAACTCAGAACGTGCACTGATGTTTGCGTTTGAGCCACAGCCAGGACATGGATTCCCTTCATCCGGTGTATCTGGGTGGGGCATGCAACAGACCTTTAACTAGATCTCCACCAGCACGGCTTTTACAACTCTATAAGCTTTCTTGGATCACAAGAGGGACCTGGAAGGTCTCCAGTAGTTCAAGAACATCTGGGATCTTTGCACATTCCCCCTGCCCCTTTTCAAATTCTTCTGTTGGAAATGCATCTCTTCTGAGCTTGGAACACCCCTGTAGCTGGAGGTCCCACAGCACACACTTCCGTTCAGGGGAGATAAGGCACATGTGTATGAAAGCAACCGTGGTTGCCTTGGATTTGCTGAAAGAGGTCAGGGAGCAAAGTTAATCAAAATGAAACTTGAAGCTCCGTGGGATGGCCTCGCATCCCGGAAGACAGAGTGGAAGGTGCATGGGAAAGGCGGCGGAAATTCCTTCCTTGCCTTTTGACCCTCGGCTCCTTCCTCCCCAGATTGTGGCCACCACGGCTGCTTTTGGGAATGGTGACCCTACCGCATTGCTGCAGGCTGAGATCATCTGAGACGCCCTCATTCCAGGTGGGGTGAAGGTTTGGCAGAGATGCCAGTAAACTTCTGAAGAGCAGGAGAGGTTCCCCTTACAAAGGGCTGGAGGGACAGCAGATGCTGGGCGCAACTTGGGCGCAACTTCTTAAACAGGGGACACAGGACTGGCTGCAGGTCCAGATTTCCTTCTGTAGGAATCCCCCAGCAGGACAGTCATTTGGGCATCCTAGGTTTGTGTTGTTCAGCTTTTTGGTCCGTTTGCACATTTAAGAGAAAAAACCCAGGTAAGAGGCAACACCTGTAGTAATAGTGTCCAGTTCCCTGGGAAGAGAGAGCGGAAGCCGTTTCACATGGGCTGGGTTTGCACCACTTGAAAGACCAGGTGAAAATAGGGTTGGCAGTCTGTGGTTCGGTGTATGGGGAGACCCCGGGCCTTACCTCAGCATGTTGTGGGAACCAGACCATCATGCCAAGCTGTCAGATGGTTTATCCCTTTGGGCATTTCATGTCAAGGTGCCTGACACAGGACAGATGAAGGAGCTGAACAACTGCTAAGCTGCTAAGCCACCCTCAGTCATAGTCCTGACATAGTTTAAGAAGACACAAGGATCAAAGTTGGGGCTTGCCCCCTTAGCACTGGATGGCAATAGAAGCAGAGCACCCAACCCTCATCCCACCGCACCCCTGTCCCTAAACTTACCTTGAAATGATTCACCACAGCTGATTGCTCGGCTGAGCTTTAGGCCAGCCAAAGTGGAAAAATGCCACTTATGAAGTGCAGCAAGGAAAGAAGTGTGTGTGTGTGTGTGTGTGTGTGTGTGGCTGCTTTTGCTGTGGGCTGTGGATGTGTTGAAGGCAATATTGGGTGTTCATGTCCTTCACAAATGGTTAGTGGGCTTCTTCTGGTAGGACGTGCGGAGGGGCCCTTCACCAAACCTACTTTGCAGCGTTGGGGATGAGGCTAAAGGGAGAAGCCGAGGGAGCCTCAGAGTCATGGAATTAACTCGCTGTGACCTCCCAGCTTCTGAGCCTCCACCAAACAGGCTGATGTGGGACGGCCATCCTCTCCCGTCCCCTTTCAGTGAGCTGCTTTTAGTTCGAGAGTTCAAACCTTTTGCTTGCTTTTTTCCATCCGGATGGCCGTGTAAACAGGACAATGTCCTGAATGCATTCCTCACTTCTGAGAGCTGGGTAGGAAGGCTGTGCTCAGGAGACATGGGGGAGCCAGCAACAGACATGAGGATGCAACAGAAATCATCGGTGTGCCTGATTTAGGTCAGGTTTGGGTTTGATGGGTAAAACACCAAAAACGTATCCATGCTGAGGTGCTGGAAAGAGCAGGACAGGACCCTCCAAGAGGGAGTTTTGGAGCATTTGGTTAAGGTAAGGTAAAGACATCCTTGACCTCAACTCCTGGTGACTTCACAGACACTTTCATGTAGTTTCATGGCTGTAATATGCAAGTGATGTGCCAGTCCTGCCTTCCAGGGTGTTGTTTCCCCACTCTAGACTACTGTCTCCCATCCAAGTAATAACTAGGGGTGGAGGAAAGAGGGAATGGCCTTGAGGGACAGGAGGAAGAGCCACTACCAAGACAATGTTCAGACAAAAGAAACCTGAGTCCGGGGCAGGAATGTAATCTGAGGAAATGTCTCCCACAAGACCCTCCCTAGTTCTCACAAAGATAAAGGGAAGGGGGTGGGGGTGGGGGGGGGAAGCCCATTCAGACTTGCACGATTCTGTTCCTATTTAGAATAAAAGTAGTACTGACCTGTATGATATTGGATTCCTAGTCTGATCTACCTTGAAGGACTGACATCAGGTTGTCTGTGATTATCGTTAGGGTGCCCCACCTCTGCTGCCTGAATGAAATTTCCTGGATGATCCAGGAAAAACACTTGCACTTCGGTCAAAGAAGTGCTATTTCTTACAGTGCTTTCCTGCACACCTGTGGGCATTGCATATCCTTCCAAAGGGGTCTGTTTTTGGCAAACAGGGCTATGTGCTGTGTGATTCCAGGCTGGTTTGTCTTCTCTCTCCAGAAGATCTAGGAGATTCGGCAGCTCAGAAGACACCATGAAAGCCTGGATTCTTCTGTCCATCTTGCTGATGATGGATGGGACTCTTCCTGCTCGGGTACATCGTACGCGTAGGGAACTGGCCCCTGGATTGCATGAACGGGGGATACGGGATGCGGAAGGCTCCTACTGTGGTCGGCACGATGCTTGTTGTCATGGAAGGGATGACGCCTGCACGATCCCCTACTTTGATACCCTTTGCTACTGCGACCTCTTCTGCAACCGCACCATCTCCGACTGTTGCCCTGATTTTTGGGAGTACTGTCTGGGCATCGAACCACCGTATCCAGTGCAGAAAGGTAGGCAGTGGATCTGGAGTTACACCTGATTGGAAGGTACTGGCAGGAATATCCTGCTGAATCAGAATCGGGGCTGGATTGAGGCCAACTGATGCCCTCAGCCCAACTCAACAATGGTGCCCCTCAGCCCTTCCATGGCTTAACTGACAAGACCTTAAGACTCATTAAGTGCTGGAAACTAAAGTCGAGTGTGGCAGTGAAAGAGTTAAGGGCATGATAGCTGGGGGGGGGACTCTGGGGTGCCCCCCTTCCCTTGGTGCCCCAAGCACCTCCTTGTTCTGCCTAATGGTTAATCCAGGGCTGATCAGAATGGAGAAGAAGGTCTGTGGGTAGGTTCTCACACCTTCTCTTACCCTGGGCAGTCACTTATCTTAATTTTTTTTTCTTTTATATTTGCAATTCGATATACATTTCGCCCTCTGTGTGTACGTGTGCGCTTTTTAAAAAAAGCTTTGTTTTAGTTGTTAGGATTTTTGTTTCTTTTTTGCCTTTTTGTTTTATTTTATTTTTCTAGAAGTTTTGCGGGTCTCTTTTTCTCTCTGTTTTTCCATCCTTAGGGGGTTGACGATAGCGTTTTTCTTTTCATCTTGTAGGGTTGTTTTTTTTTAAAAAAAAAACAGGTTTGATTTTTTTTTTTTAGGGTTCATTGTGGGTTTTTTTTCCTGCAAGAGTAGTATCGTCATATCACTTGGTATTTATTTATCATTTCGATTTTTAAGGCCACACACTTGCGAACAACTCTGGGTGGCTTCCTAAGGATTAAGAACAAACCACGCCAGCAGTTAAAAGACAACAATAAAAATTGCCATGTTGTGGGGGGGGGGGGACCACAGCAATTATTTAATTTATATACAATATTATGAACGAGTCACTAATTTTTGTTTAAGAAATGTTAATAAATTTGTTAATAAATTAACAAATAAATTATGTTAATAAATAAGTTCAAAAAAATGAGCAGGATGAATGTATGGCTGTATTGTTGCTTGTTAAATCAATATGGGTTCCCACCCACCCACCCACTCACCCTTCATTTCGGCGGCCATTCCTGCATTTATGAACCACAATCAGGCCCACTATGGATACAATCACTTCTGCAGCAATGACATCTCCTGCCTGGCCCCCAGTAAGGAAAATGTCATTTTCTTGCTTCAGGACAATAGCGGTCTTTCTACAGGACTCCTTATGGAAAGGCTGGAAGAGATGCTCTCAGCCATCTGCCTTTTCTCTAAGCTCAGACTGTTAACCCTAAGGAAGCTGGAGGGCGAAGCAGGGCACAAATGCTGCTTTGAGCCCCTTTCCAGGGTGTCTTCATGTTGTTGGGATTCAGAAGAAGAAAAGGAGGAAGAGGAGAGAAGAAAAGCAGAATTACTTTGGACGTCTGTATTCTCTAATCTCAGATATCTTAGTGTGGTTGTGGGTAAATAATAATAATAATAATATTAATAATACACAAAAAAACTAGCAGGCAAAGCAGATAACAAGAAGGCCTGGCAATGGCTAAGAGCAGAAAAGTTGAAGAAAGAGACAGAGGGGCTAATTCTGGCTGCACAAGACCAAACCTTAAGAACGAATGCATATGAAGCCAGAATTGAGAAGACAGCCCCAGACAGCAAATGCCGCCTCTGCAAAGAAGCGGAAGAAACAGCGGACCACCGAGTCAGGTGCTGCAAGAAGATCGCAGAGACCGACTACAAACAACAGCATGACAAAGTAGCAACACTGGTGCATTGGAATCTCTGCAAGAAATCCCAGTTGCCTGCAAGCAAGAACTGGTGGGACACAAAACAGACAAAGTCATCGAAAATGAAGAAGCTAAAGCACTCTGGAACATTACTATTCCAACAGACAAGCCCCTGCCACACAACACCCCAGACTTAACAATTGTTGATAAGAAAGACAAAAAGGTCTGGATAGTGGACATTGCAATACCAGGAGACAGCGGAAGAGAAGAGAAAGAACTGGAGAAAATCGCAAGATACAAAGACCTGCAAATAGAAGTAGAACGACTGAAGCAAACGAAAGCAGAGATGGTGCCAATAGTAATAGGCACCTGGGGTGCAATCCCAAAGCATCTGGAGCACCCCTTGAAGACCCTCGGCACTGACAAAATCATTATCGGTCCATTGCAAAAGGCAGATTTGCTTGGAACAGCTTCCATCCTGCGACGATGCCTTTAACACCCTCAAACAACATCTGCCTATCCCAGGTCCTTGGGAAGGACTTGATAGGTGGATAAAAATGCCAGATCCAGTCTAAACATCTGGCTGACTGTGCGACCAACAATAATAATATGTTATTAGGTAAGGAAATGCCTGTCTAGTCTACCACTGCCTCTTCTGAGAGTGTAGAAAAATCTTTCCCAGTTGTTAAAATTCCCAGGGAATTTTTAAATTAAATTGGACTCGGGTATTCTCTGACTGAAGGATCTTCTGTTGCACAGAGCCTAAGTCTCAACACAGCCCTCTGAGTTTTTCAGACCTGAAGTTTAGCCTTCAAAATCTGTTCTGGGCTGAAGCCTTGGGTAAAATCAGACTTTGACCTCTTTGGATCCACTTCCACCCAATCTCGGTGAATAATTGTGGGGGTTAAATACCATTTAACTTTTACAAGTTTCAACAACCGTTTTAGAGTCTAAAAGCCAGGCATTTATCTGATCCATGTATATTTATAAGGGAGTGGAGGCCTGAAACTCTACATAAGTGTTCAGATGAAAAAGGGAGTGGGAGAGAACCACTCCAGTGCACACATTTGTGAGGCAATTGTTTTCTCTTGCACGTGTCAAAACATAACAGTCCTTTACTGCCTGCAAATAGAACAACAAATATTTCCAAGGATGATGTTGCTGGGTTGTATGATTTGATTTATTGAAAAATGCACAAGCAAAGCATAGTACAGTAAAAGTAAATGCACCTTTACTTTTGCACTCCTCAAAAGAGCAACTGGGGCCCAACCTTGGCAGCCGTAGTTTTCTTCCCAATAGTGTTCACTTCCCCTCTTCCCTCTGTCCTCTTCTCTCTTCCCTCTTCCCTCTTCCCTCTCCCCTCTTCTCTCTTCTTTCTTCTTTCTTCTCTCATCTCTCTTCTCTCTTCCTTCTTCCCTCTTCTCTTCCCTCTTCCCTCTTCTTTCTTCTTTCTTCTCTTGTCTTTCTTTCCTCTTCTCTCTTCCTTTTTCCCTCTTCCCTCTCCCGTCTTCTCTCCTCCCTCTTCTCACTTCTCACTTCTGTCTTCTGCCTTCCCTCTCTCCTTCCCTCTCTTAAAACCTCAAGCTGCAGGGTTGCAGTTCTAAGGGTTTCGGTGCTGCTTCATCTTACCTCTCATCTCTTTTGCAGGCTTTCCCAACCTGGCTCCCTCCAGAAGTGTTGGACTGCAACCACTGGAAATTCCAGGGCCAGCGGGTGGGAGTCCTGGGAGCGACCGTTCAAAGAGGTCTGGAGGCTGCCACGTGGGGGAATGCCGTTCTAATGAGTATTGCGTTCCGTATGCAGGAGAGGAGAGACCGCCTGCCAAAAGGGGAACGTCTCCAACCTCTAGTTCCCCTGGCTGAAATATCATACCATAAGCCACGTTTTCAGCAAGCTATCGTATCATAGGCATTCAGGACAAGCTGCGGTGACCTCACCCGCACCGTGACGTCATTGCACAAGTCATCCACATTGGGTAATCTGCATTGCAGCTGATGCAAACGACATAATTGATGCCGTTGTGCAATGGCATCATGACGCATGTGATGCCGCTGGCCTTCCCCCTTTGCACATGCCCATGTGCATGGCTAATAACAAAACAAGGTCTTTGCGGCCACCCTAACAGTGAATAGGCCCTTCGAAAATTTAGTCTAAATGCTGAGCCATTTTGCAATATGTACAGATCGGTATGCTTTCAAGTCTCTAACCCCCTTTCTTCCGGCATCTTTTTTTCCCAGCCTGCATTCGCAATGGGGTCAAGTTCCCCACAGGAGCAACTCACCGGGATAATTGCAACCTCTGGTAAGTCTCGGGTTTTGGGATCTCAGTGTTTCCTCTCTCAGTTTTGCTCTGGGAGACTTCTGTCCCGGCTGCCACCCCCTGCAAGCCAGGACTGGGACTTCTGGAATCTGCAGCCCCAGTTTATCTGGAGGGCACCAGACTGTGGGGAGAGCTGCCCTCTCTCTCTCTCCGGACTTGGAATGTCGGTTAGACCTGTGTGCTTCAGAGGCTTGCAAGGAGTCCTCAAAGGGTAGTCTCTGAGGACAGAAAAAGGAGCACCTGGTTTTGAATGATAGCTTAGCGTCCTGTTGTTCATCTTCTGCCCAACAATGGTTTGGGGCCATCTTCTGGGGTACATGGAGCAGCCTACGTAAAGGTAGTCCCCTAGGAGCCAGGAGAAGAGCCCAAATCCAGCAACATGCAAGAAGAACTTCTGTAGTATTTCCTTGGAAAACATGGAAAGGGATTCCTTGTGGCTGAAAGTTCAAACCCCCTGGAGATAGTTGAGGTCCCCCAGTTTACTGGCTGATCAGAGGAAATGGCAAAATGGCTAGAAAGTCACCATTTGATTGTCCCCATGCTTAACTTCCCATCATGCCCCAGAGTTATGTGATGCTGGGTACTCTGGGAAATTTAAAATGGCGGCTTCCCATCTCCCAGTGAAGAAAGGGGGCTCAGGAGAAGGGTCAAACCCTGTTTGTCCTACCAGGACTCTTCTCAACCCAACCTTTGTTCAGGAAAACCAGATTGTAACCTTGGGCCTACTGTGGTCAGTGGGTCAACTTGGATTCCAGAGCTGCCTCCCCTAATCTGGACACATTCCAGAGGCATTGGACTACAACTCCCACTCAGTGACTATGCTGGCTCAAGGATAATGGGACCTGTAACCCAATACATCTGGAAAGTGCTGCGTGCTTGAAGGTGCAGCCCCACCAAAAGGAGGGCAATGCCCATCAGCTTCAGGTGCTGCAAAATTTCTGACCTCTACAGAACAGATCTGGAAGCTGTGCTCTGTGAATTTCATGCTGACTCTTATGGGTGGGAATTCCGGGTATTGTAGTCCCAATATATGAAGAAGGACAAAATGAAGGCAAGACACATCTACCCGCCTCTTTTTCCATTCTTTTCGTTCTCCTGTCTCCCTCATCCCTCGCCCCACCCTTGTTTCCACTCCCTCCCCCCTCTGAAATGAGCTTGGAAAGCCTATAAAAGGAATGAAGGCAAAGGGGCCGATTGCTGCCTTAAATGACTGGGGTGGGGTGTTCTTCCAAGTAGGGCTTGTGTGTCTGTTTATGGCTGGGGGCAAAGAGGAGAAACTTTGGAATGGAGAGGAATTTGAGCTATGTGTATTCCCAAGTGCCCGGGGCTTCTGAGTGCTCTGAGCCACACAGATATGCTGAACAGGACTGGCATGTCACCCTTGAGCCTGGAGTTCCAGCTTCCATCCTTCTCATTCCCCAGACTCACTGACTTGCCTTTGCACCACCTGCTCAATGTAGTTTCTGGAGGAACCAATTTCTTGATTCATCTTGGTTTAGCCAAGATGTTGAACCCTAAGCTAAGAAACAGCCTGAGTTCACACCACCACTCAGCTGCAGAAAAGAAGAAAACCAAGCCAAGTGAAAACTAACCAGGTTTCAGATATTGGGCAACTGCAACAGCTAGATTGTTCACTGGCCTGGTTCAGAGAGTTGTGTGAACGCAGCCACAGGTTAAAGTTGATGAAATGGAAATAAGGATGTTATTATCTTAACAATAACTTCAGAAAAGATGGGATTATTATTTTACAGTGATGGAAGAAAACGTCTTCTCTGCTAAATTTGGGGCTGTTCTTAGGAGCAGGTGTTGAATGAGGATAGCTCTGATCTACAAGCCAGAGGTTTAGCCACTAAGTGGCCAAGCTGGGCCTCTCTTGACCTGGGAAAGCACCTTCAGAAACTCTGGTTTCCCATGGGCACTTCCCAAAATGTCTTCCCAGCTTGGGATGTTTCCAGAAACAGGGCTCTTAGCACCCTCACTCAAAAATGTATGATCTGCTGTTGGTAACCCAGCCATAAAAGGAGAAATGTTTGCTGTCACTGGAGGGTTGGGGGGGAGGAGGGAGGGAAGAAGTCGGGGGGGGGATCTTTGGACTGAGAGAAAATGCCAAGCATTGCACGAAGTGTAGCTAATGCAGGCCAAGGCTCCCCGTCAACCAGGCAAACGTTTCTTGGCCTTTCATGAAAGGGACCAAGGAAAATCTCATTTATAACTGATATCTTCTACATGGCTAATGGGGCTGCTTGAATGCAGCTCCATCCCACAGATGCATCCTGCACAGCTGTCATCCTCAACCTGGTTCCTGCCAGATGTGTTGGACTATTACTCCCATTCTCAGCCAGCCAGCAGAGCCAAATTTGGACAGCATCATCCCGAGGAAGGCAAATGTAGAAGATGATACTTGTATCACATCACAATTTCCATGCCGCGAATCTGTAAAAATTCATTACTGCAAATCCTGGTGATGGCCATTAACTTGGATGGCTTTCAGAGGCAATGGGCTGAGTTCGTGGAGGACAGGTCTATGAAAGGCTGGTTCTCTTGAAGGTTCAATGCTATCTCTGAGCTGAGGTCATCTTTCCTCCGTATTTTCACCCCCAAGAGGGGGAAATGGGTAGATCCCTGCCTCCTGTTTGCACCCGAGAGGCATCCGGTTGCCACCGGGAGAAACCAGCCTCTAAATTAGTAGGTGCCTTAGTGTGATCCAGCAGGACTCCTTATTTTCCTGATAGCCTCAGCTTTTGGAAACCAGAGACTAAGTTCTTAGCTTTTGTGTGTGTGTGCTTTTGAGTCGCTGTTGACTCCTGGCAACTGCCTGGACAAGTCCCTGCAGTTTTCTTGGCAAGATTTTGGAAGTGGTTGGCCATTGCCTCCTTCCTAGGGCTGAGACAGAGTGACTGGCCTAAGGTCACCCAGCTGGCTTTGTGCCTAAGGCAGGACTAGAACTCACAATCTCCTGGTATCTAGCATGGTGCCTTAACCCCTACCCCAAACTGGCTCTCTCTCCCAGTCCTACTCCTCAGCTAATACTTCCTCTATTAGGCTTAAGCCACGTAACTAAGTCCAAACTAAGCCTAATGAGCTCTTAGGCTTAGCTCTTTCTTAGCTCTTCTAGAAAAAGAGTATGTATTTCTTGGGAAGTGAAGCTGTTGGTGTTCTGTGTGGTTGGGTTTGCACAACTGCTAAAGCTGATTTGTTTTGGTGGTTTTTTTTGGTGGGGGGGAGGCTTTGAGACAGTTTTTGACTCCTGGCAACTGCCTGGACTAGTCCCTGCAGTTTTCTTGGCAAGATTTTGGAAGTGGTTTGCCATTGCCTCCTTCCTAGGGCTGAGAGAGGGTGACTGGCTCAGGGTCACCCAGCTGGCTTTGTGCCAAAGGCGAGACTAGAACTCAGAGTCTCCTGGTTTCTAGCCTGGTGCCTTAACCAGGCTCTCAAGTTCCTAACTATCACTTTATAAAGATCCATATAGTGTGCCTACTTCTGAGTGTCATATGAAGGCTTTAGAACAGTGCTTCTCAACCTTCGCAACTTAAGATGTGTGGACTTCAGCTCCCAGAATTCCCCAGCCAGCTTGCTTCTACCGAATGGAAGCATCGGTCCTACTGTTAGGAAGCTACTGGGAGAAAGCACACCAAAACATCACCTGGGAACACCAAGCCTGGTGATTTTAACTCTGGGCATGGTGAAACGGATGAAAGAATTATGAAATTGACTAGATCCCTTTCTCGGATAACGGGGCTATCCAGTGGCTAGTGAATGCCCAACTAGTTGAGCTTGGTTGATCCCTAAAAACTAAGGAAGGTTGGAGGACCAGGTTAGAACTTGAATGAAAGCCTTTCAAGGACTCTTAAGGCTGCAAGCTAGAAGTCAAAACACTTCCTGAGAGAAGGCCGTGGCCAACCCGTTCTGTATTCCTGCCCAGAAAGCCACCTAGCCATGTCCATGATGTCACCAGAATCGCACTTGACTTGAAGGAGATTTTGAACAGGCAAAGCATGAAGGAGAACATGGGAAGGAAGGGTGCCCCTGTCTCCGCTTCTCTCAAGGAGCCGATGGGCAGAGAAGAGGATGATGTCATGTTTTCCTTTTTAGTAACTTACATCAAATGCACAGGAATAAAGAGAAGAGGAATGTTGGAGCTTGTCCGTGTCCTTATAAATGTTTGAGGCAGGACGTTGGCCTGAAAACAAACAGCAGCTATTGCAAGCTGAATGCAATTATCTTTTCTAACGCCATCTATCTCTCCTGCTGTTAAACCTTTGCACTCCTGTTCTAGACTCAGTAGCTTTTCTGCAGTGTATTTGCCAACTGAGCACGTGGACAGTCACTCAAGAAACAAACACATGAAAGAGTTTTCCGGGCAAGTCATAGTTAGGACTTTATCTTTTGTTCAGCAAGTCAAGGTCTGCCCTTGAAAAGGTGGTGGAGCTGAGAACCGAGGTGGAAAGGGCTTTTAAAAATATCCTTTTCTTTTTTAAGTTTATTTCCCCCACAAAATGACAGAAATAATTCATTTTTGCTGAGCCCTCCCTCCTCTCCCACATTCATGCTTCTTTGTTTGGCTTCGTAGAAAAAAATAGCAGGAGATGATTCAATCATTGTTAGATGGCCTCACCAAATGGTGCAGGGTCTAGGAATGTCCTGGGGCGCCCTAGAAGCTTGCCAGACTACACATGGTCCCTGAATTGCTGTTTTTGTATTACTGGTCTAAATCAGTGTTTCTCAAACTTGGCAAATCTATGACATGTGGACTTCAACTCCCAGAATTCCCCAGCCAACATGCTGGCTGGGGAATTCTGGGAGTTGAAGTCCATGTCTTAAACTTGCCAGGTTTGAGACCACTGGTCTAAATAGTCCAAAAGCTGGTTCTTCTCCAACTGTTATGGTTCTATGGATGGTTTCACTCAACCTCCTTAACAAAGTCAGTTCCAACCCATGCAGCTGTATTTGTATAACGTGCTAGACCTGGTTGGTTGTTTTTAGTCTTGAATAGTTCAGACTCATTATGATAAAGACTTTTTTACACCAATTTTCCTCCTTCTCAGTGCATTGTTCCAACCCAGAAAATGGGTTCACCCTGTAATCAGACTGAGAGTGTGAATGCTGCCAATGGAAAAAGTCAGGTGAAGACCTGTTCCATATAACATGTAGCTTGGCACAAAGTCTTGGCTATCTCTAAATCAGTCCTGCCTCATTGCCCACCTTCCTTTTCTTTGCCCACTCTTTGAGATTTTTCCATCTTGGACTACTCTGTTCTCCTGTCCTGGCTGTCAGGTGAAACCCCAGAAGTAGCTTTACTTGATGCTTCCAAGCCAGCAGCTCAAAATCATGTCAGCTAGATGTACGTGCAGATCTCAATTTTGGATTTGTGATTAATTCAGCCTCCTTCGGAGCCCTCAGTGATTCTTTCTGTGTCTTTTCTCCTTAGTACTTGCAGCGGTCATGGGCAATGGGTCTGTGAAAACCGCGTCTGTCTTATCAATGGGGATATGATCGATGCCGTTAACAGAGGGAATTATGGGTAAGAACAAGAATTCTCTCCTTTGAGTTGATGGGGCATGGGCTAAAGTGAAGAATTAGGGTTGCATGCAGATGATTTGGTAGACCAACTAAAGAAAAAAGAAAGAAAAACTCTGCAGTCATTTATAGAACCATCACTGGGAATTAAGTCTCATGCCTTCTGCTGCGGTTGCAACAAACCAGCTGCCTTAAGTGCTTAGCCCACTCACAAATTCAGGCTCTGGGCAGGGCTGGATTCTTGCTGTTTATTCTGTGCTAATTTGCAACTGGGGAAGAGGAAACTAAGTTCACCTCACAACACATCCAGATGTTACAATCTGAGATGGAAATACTTCCACAGCCCATTAGAGCGTACTTTCTTCGCAAAGCCAAGCTTTGTCTTTTCAGCAGATTCTCTTCCATCTTTCTTTAGCTGGAGAGCTTCCAACTACAGCCAGTTCTGGGGCATGACCCTGGAAGAGGGCATTCAGTACCGTCTTGGCACCATCAAGCCCCCCACATCTGTCATGAATATGAATGAGCTTCAAGTAAGTGATTCTCATTTATTTATTTATTTGTTAGATTTATTCTGCTTTTCTGGCAGGGACTTCACCTGGAGCGCATAGTTTTTCTCCTCTACTTTTATCCCTCCAGCCACAGCCTTGAGGTAGGCTGGGATCGCTGTGTTTGCATAACACACTCTTCGAACAGCTAGTAGTTGCATTCACACAACCCATTAAGGCGGGTTCTTTTAAAGTTTAGTTAAGGTTTTTTGGGGGTTGTTGGTTCAGTTAAGGTAGGTGGGGAGTTGTTTGGTTAGTTTATGATTTGGTTAGTTTCTGGTTTAGCGTAGTGTCCAAATCCAGAAAATGGGTTACTTTGTAACTAGGTTATGTGTGTTATGAGAACAGATCCAAGTTGCAAACATAGCCTAGCATTTTGTGTCTTTTAGATTGGTTAATATGCTAGTCTATGACTGCAATATAGATTTCATTTGAGTTAGGTAAGGATTCAGTGTAGTATATTAGTCCAGAAACTGGTGTAGTTCAATAATTTTGCTTAGTGGATTGTGTGAAAATGTTAGGGACTGTCTTGAAATCACCCATTATCATACCCACCATGGAAAAGTGGACTGTGGAGATGGTAGAACTTCCTGAAATGGCTACGTTGACTTGTGTGATTAGGGAAGGAACAATAACTACTTTTATAAACAGAAGGAAAGTGTGCTGCTCAGGTTGGGAAGGGCTGCTGTGAAGGGGGCTAGAAGCTTAATTGCTTTTGAACTAAAGGGAGAGGTGAGATGTTGGGGGACTGTTTTCCAGGATCCCTTCCTAGGCCTCTTCTGGCTACACAGAAACCAGAGCTTGGCCCACTCGGGGGAGTTTATAATCTGCGAGATCTCTTGCTTTTTTGTAGTGGTGGGGTGGGAGTGCCGCAAGAGCGATGGATGGCTTTGTTAAGGCGGGAGAAACGGTTATTCCTGGATGGTTCTGCAAAGATGCCCTAACTCAGCAACTTTTACAATTTCATTCCCAGGAGTGGAGCCCCCCCGCCTTTTTTTACCTTGTTCTTTCTCTCTCCACTCCTGGGAAAGCGATGGAAGCTGCTGATGTGGGCAGAACCCAGCTTCTGCTGCTAGCGCAGGGCTTCACTCAGGATTCGATCGCCCTCCCCTTCCCTCCGGAAAGCAAAGACCCAACGTCAAAGACATCCAAGGGAAATTGCCTCAACTCCCTTTTGAGGTGGAGGGAAAGGAAGGGGCCTTTCTAGACCTTGAACAAATCAGGGGCAATTTCTCAGCCAAGGGAGCAAGGAAGCTTCATCTCTAGGCTGCGTATCCCCAGCCGAAGGAGAGGGCCCAGCGCTGTTGACCCTCTGAGTTTGCTCCTGGGAGAGATCAAAGCTGATGGAAGGATGGCAGAAGATGAATGGTGGTTTCCCTGGACATCTATTCTGGAGGTCTCCTAACCCTCCTGAAGGCCAAGGCCGTCTGCTCCCCCCGTTCTTGCCCAGTCATTCAAATGTCCTGATTTTATACCAGTGCAACCCAGAGATGTCTTCCAGTTTGGAAGACAAACTTGACATCTTTATTTTGCCCATCCAGCTGAACTACTTTGCAGGGGTCTTGTGAGGATAAAACAGGAGAGAGAAGAGACTGATGTTGGTGGATTCACAGAATACATCAGGGTCAAATGCTTTGTGGCTGTGGGTATTGTGGGAACCCAAGGAACTGGGTCAGTTCAGTAAATCCAAGCTTGGTTTACCGTGTTGAGCCAATATAGCTGTTCAGTGTTTTGAGTTCCTTGGAGGAAAGTAGAATCTAAATAGAATATAGTAAATATTTCACAGCTAAGTTGAAATACCTGCAGCACTGAGCAGTAATATCCAAGGAATTGGAAGTGTGTTGTTCCGTTATATTGACTTCTGGCATTTGGCACAGTAGAATAGCCAGACTGTTGTGTTGTACAAATTGAAAAGAACACACACACACACAACACAGCTTTGGCATCCCTGCAAAACTTGGAATACTGGTTGTAATCTCTTGAATCAATAGTAGGAGTGGCAAGAAGGCCTGGAAAAAAAGTATCATCGTTTTGGAATCTGTCCCACGAGAGAGAAAAATGCTTTGAATGCTGAGATGTTTTGTAAGATGCAGCCTTGCAAAGGCCTTGCTGCTGCCTAGGGGAATGGAAATATTTCTTGCTGCCTGCATTTTCACAAATACAATGATTGCAAAACTCGCTCAAGTTCCTGCTCCCCTTTCCTGATTAAAAAAAAAAAAAAGAATCAATCCTAAATAACTATGCTGAAAATAGGTATTGCTCTGAGAAAAAGAGAAGACAAAACAATACTGTTGTCTGGAGAGATACTGTACTCTGCAGGGCATGGTCCAAAATGTAAAGATGGTAGACCCGACAGTGCAACAGAAGCACAATTTCTTATGTGCATCGCACAACATATCTAAAAAAAAAGTGGAGCTTCATCACACCATTGTGGCTGCCCATCTTAACTTTTTTGACCGTACGCTGGGGACATCCCTGCTCTGACTCTTATTATTGACAGAGGAGGAGTGCCTCCATTCCACGTTGCCATGAAAGAGAATAACCATTTCCTTGAAAGGCTTGTGGAATATCGGGTCGTGTTCCAGGAGGCCTTGTTGGCATCTCAGTATGTTCGTAGCCCTGGTCCCCAAACATGCTTTTCCTATGACTCTTGAGAATATTGTGCTTATGACTGATTCATTGCCTTCCTCTGCTTTCCTCTGCAGATAAACATGGCCCCCAATGAAGTGCTCCCTCCCCATTTCAATGCCGTTGACAAGTGGTCTGGGATGATCCACGAGCCGCTCGATCAAGGCAACTGCGCGGGGTCGTGGGCCTTTTCTACTGCAGGTAGCAACCCTTGGATGCAAATGGAAGGCTCCATGTGATAGAGCAGGGCAAGGTTATCCTCCATTGTGGTGGGCAAGCTGTTGTCTACTTATTATGTCCTTTGGGGGCTCTCTGATTAAAATTTTTTAAAAAATACATCCTCCCTCCAAATCCAGTCCAGCTTCATATGCGATATGACCCCACCCACTTAGTGGCACTTAGCTCCTTAAAGCATCAATTACTGGCCTTGGCCTTCAAAAGGTTGCCAGCTTTCTCTTCATACTGAAGCACATAGGAGACATGGCCTTATATTCCATTTCATCTGCATAGATGTTTATCTCCATATCATCTAACATAGGGACCAGATGACAAGACCCACAGTTTCTTTGGGCTTGTTGTCTCACTTCCAGAGGAATTTCAGAGATGCTGGCTTCCCCATTGAATGCATTGCTTGCTCGGTTCCTCCCACTTAGCTTTGAACGGTTTCTGAAAATCTCTTAAGGACCTGCAGGATTGGAGATATATAGGAATATATTTTGCATCAACATTCTCAAGCATCATCTCATTCCTTTTTCTCATGTCAATGGGATCGCACTTAAATGCCCCTCTCTTCCCTGCCCCTTATTCTCCCTCTTCCCATTCTTCAGCCCTAGATCTGCAGCTGGAGAGTTGGCTGCAGGAAACTCAACAGGCTTCTGACCACAGGTATCTTTTTCTCTCCAGCGGTGGCCTCTGACCGGATCTCTATTCATTCCATGGGACACATGACACCTGCCTTGTCCCCCCAGAACCTGTTGTCCTGCAACACTCGGCACCAACAAGGCTGCAGTGGGGGCCGTGTGGATGGTGCCTGGTGGTTCCTGCGCAGGAGGGGGTGAGTGGCCAATTGTCCTATTCTGTAAATGAGCCTGGGACAATTTGGACTTTCCAGTGAGGTCAGCAACGTGGGTATAGTGGAAGAGACGTTCATTTCCAAGTGGTACAACCTACTATGGCATTTAAGACCGCCAAATTTTGATAGCTGCCAAGAGCCTATTAAGGAAGGGTCATGAAATCAGCTGGTGGACCTTGATTTAACCAAAATGCCAAAGCAGTTGGCTTTTGGACGAGGACATAATTCTAGTGAAGCTTTCCCTCTCTGCTTCTCTACCATGCAGTGCAGTCCTTACAATTTGCAGAGGATTCTTGGGAGCAGGGGTATCCACATGCTATGGTAAAAAAAAGTCAAGATGGTCGCTGCAACAGTGTGATCAAAGCTTTGCCTGGTTTGTTTATGTGTGTTGCATCACATGTGCAACACACATAAAAACCAGGAACAGCCTTGATTGCACTGTTGTGGTTGCCATATAGACTTTTTTTAGCACACCCTGTGGACATTCTGACTTGGGAGCTTCTGAAGTTATGTATTCAGCCTGTGTCATCTGCTTCAAGGAACTTTGTAGGGACTACATTTTTGCTTCCCAACCAGTGGTCGTGATGGGTCGGTGTCTTTCCCAGAAAACTGCCTGCACTCGTTTCATTGGCCATGTACTTGGAAAACTACTAGCCCAACCTTCCCCAAGTTAGCACTTTCCAGACGTCCATTGTCCCTGGCCAGCATAAAAGATGGGTATGCTGTTATGGGTTGTAGAAGGCTCACATATCGGGAGATCACCAGGTTAGCGTAGCTACTGACATTATGAATGGAGGGGAATTAGCATTTATGGAAAGCTTTGGAAGTGGGCAGAGGGAATGCAAGTTTTAAAGGAGCTGTAGATCAAGACTTAGGGCCAGACTATATGTGACAGTAAGCACACAGTTTGGCATTGTATATATGATTTTTTGAAAAGTGCAACCAAGCTGGCACTGAGATGGGAGAACAGTCAAGACTGAGACCATCAAGAAAACAAAACAAAACCAGGTTTCTTTCTCTACCTTAACCTTGATCAAAAGGAGGAACAGAAAGCTCTGCTATCAAAAACTGCTTGAGAGGGAAACTTCTATGGACTGGAAGGGAAGGAATAAACAATGGCCTTGGGTCAGTCACCAGTCTGGATCACATTTCTCTAGGTTGTTATTTATCACCCCCATCCTCAAGCGGGGCCAAGCTAGCTCGTCAGCAAGTTGATCTTTGGAAGTGAGCCAGCCAGTTGCTGAGTTCCAAGCCACCTCCATATCATCCTCTTTTCCCCCTCTGGTCTTCTAGGGTCGTGACAGATGAATGCTACCCCTTTACCAGCCAGGAAAAAGAAAGCTCCCATGCCAGTCCGCCATGCATGATGCACACCCGATCCACTGGCAGGGGGAAGAGGCAAGCCACGGCACGTTGCCCCAACCCACAGACTGACTCCAATGAGATCTACCAGTCCACCCCAGCATATCGTCTCTCCTCAAATGTAAGTCCTGCTTTTTCTTGTTGGGAAAGTTCATGGGGCAGGGTCAAGGGCTATGGGGAATGGAAGCATGGCCAGACTGACTTAATGCCTTCCCATTAATTGGCACTTAATGCAAGTAGAGTAATGGTCAGCAACCTTTACAGGTCCTGAGGGTAGTTGGACAATTTCTCCCAAGAACTCAAGAACTTCTCCTAAATAATTCAGAAGGTATTGTGTAGGGATGTTACCCCTGTTGATTAGCGACTGGACAAGATTTCAACCCCCTTAATTTCAGTTAATGATTGTTTCCTAATGCCAACCCTTGATCTAGTATCATTTGGAAAGATGGTCCATGCTCCATCAGTAGCTGGGAAAAAAGGCGAGGGATTTCTCATTCCTCCATGTCAAGTTCCATCCAACCAAACTGTCATCTTCCACACAACTCCTAAGCATGCAAGATTCCAGCTCCCCTTTGAATCGAGTTACCTTCCCTCTCCTGTATCTAAATAAGGTCAGGGAAATAAAGGAGTTAAACTAAACTGGGCAAATGCAGCTGTTAACAAGGACAATCCTCATTTTTACACAAATAACCCCAGAGGTCCCAGCAAATTTCCATGGTAGTGTGGGCTCCCTGGTATGAGAAGAGTTTAAGTGAGATTCCTTGGATGCTAATTACAGTATTACTTTCCTGTCCACCCTGTGGAAAGGCAGCTTTGTGACAAGCCTGCTGGTCTCTGCTGTAGTATAATGCTGCTTTTGCATCTGTTGTTGTTGTGGCTTAAGGGACAGTAATGCACATTCATGCAACGCATAACTTTTTTCTGTCTTTTTCTCCCAAAGAGACTCATGATATCCTCTCCATGAAGGCTGATGAGTGTCACCATTGGCATCATGCCCTCCTCCCCCCACTTCTATACTTTCAGAGATTTGCATTTCTGATTTGGTCTTTTGCCTCAGGCAGGTTGTCCCCATGCAGAAGGAAAAAGGACCAAAAGAGGATAAAACATGGCTGATGCTCAAAGGTGGCAAACGTCATCCAGATGTTTCAAGGAATATAATTATCTTCAGTATTAAATGCTGGGTCTCATTTTAAAAAAAGTGCCAGAGATGGCCTCCACGTGTTGCATGTTTAAAGGTCCTTCTTGAAGCAGCCAAGATGCATTGACTGTCATAGATCTAAATGACTTTAAAGAAGATTGGGCAGACCTGTAGAGGAGATAGTCAATGGCTTAACTCCACTAAGGCAAGGAGAAGGTTGTGACCCATTTTGGTACAGCATGTACAGAATGATTCCAAAACTGGGTGGCGCCAGGACCTATTTCAGCAGGACAAAATAAGAGATAAAATGGGTACCTTAAGCCCAGCAAAACAAAAGACTAGGAAATGGTATGTGCCCCTGAGCTATACATTTTGCATCTCTGAAAGGAACCCCTGTGTTGAAATTCTGGGGAGCAAAGAGAAGACAGTTATGGTCCTTGGGAGTCTCCATTGCTAAGTAATGTCAGCATGATTTCATATCAATGTTTCCTTAACTAAGCACCTCTAAATGTGCAGTATTACAGCATACATTGATCCCCTGACTCTAACCATAGTGGCTGGGGATGATGGACACTACGGAGCACCAGGATGGGGAAGGCTGTTAATAGGATCAGGTTGGCCCTCGAGAGACCAGAACACTAGCTCCTCCTATAGAAAGGAGCCAGGAGAAAGGAACAATTCCTTTTGATTCTCTGTTGATCTAACTTCTGCCTTTTCCTTGCAGGAGAAGGAGATCATGAAGGAGTTAATGGAAAATGGACCTGTGCAAGGTGAGGTGGGCTCTCTGAAATGCACATCTGGGTGGAAAGTCATACAAAGGAGAAATGATTTGTTCTGGAAGGTGGTGGCCCCGTTGTCCCATTTATTAGCATCCAGTGTCTGCACCTCTTAGGAGAATGATTTGTTCCCAGACTACTAAGAATCAGAAGACTGCTATGTCAACAGTCAGTTGCAAGCTTCCCCATTGTCAGTGAGTGGACCAGCCCCCTCCCGAGATCATAGGAAGGTTGCTAGAAAGACAGTCCGAAGGCCTCTGCCCTACGTAGGGACATAATGGTTTGAAATGGGAAATAGTCCAGTTGCTGGAATTCTTGTAACCTATCTACTTCATCTCAATAAATCTTGCTAAAGAGAACTGTGTGAGAATTGTGCATGGAAAGAATCACTCTTTGGCAGCTAATTCCAGCAATACAACTTTTTTTATTTAACCCATTTATCCCCATGAAGACTTTCCGATTTTCTTTTTAACAGCCTTCCTATGATCTGGTGAAGAGATAGGCTCAGTGATAATGGAGGAGTTTTCAGCTGGCTGTTTACATGACGGTCTCTCGAATCTTAAGCTGCTTGGAAAGTCACAATCCCACTTTTCAAAAGGAAAAAGGCAAAAGGAAGCATCCTTTAATTGGTGTATAGCATAGCATAGCATAGCATAGCATAGCATAGCATAGCATAGCATAGCATAGCATAGCATAGCATAGCTTAACATAACATAACATAACATAACATAACATAACATAACATAACATAACATAACATAACATAACATAACATAACATAACATAACATCAAGCATAACACAAATGAGGGAGTTAGGAGATCTGCTGAAAAAAGGAGCCCTTCTTAGCCACAGATAATTGACCATCATTGGATTCCCACAACCTGCTGAAGCCTGAACCTGGGTGAACAAAAGGCAGTGTTGTTGGGCATGGCCATAGCTGTGTTCCCAGATTATGCAGTGGCCAAACAAATGAATCATGTGGGGACTTGACCTGGTTCACAGGCTTGCTTCTCTCACAACTCATTCAATGCCAAACCTTTCCCCTGGTCTCCTGTTTGTAGGAATATAGGCTTTCTTTCCAATATGAGGTATTTTGGCAGGGTGGGGGCTGAAAAGTCAAATGTGAGCTTGCTGGAAGCCTTAAGGAGGGTAGGAAAATCAGCAAGACCCCCACTGCAGTTTCACAGCACGATTATTGCAGTCAGTGGGTGGGACTGGTGGTGTTGCCCCGTCTGCATTTAACCAGATTATTAAACATACCTAGCTGTTTCAGGCAAGCGTGGATAGTTTGGGTTAGCAAACTAGTTAGATAGTTCCAGTTTAGCAGCTTGTGTGAACATACCCCTTGTGGGTATTAGATGATTCAGTACCTTCTGTAGATCTAGAAAACGATTCGGTCAACCTTAAGTGTGTTGTGAGTTTGTTTTTGAGCAGCAAAGCTTTTTCCACACCAGTTTTAAGCAGGATGTGCAAGAAAGTGGTGGCGCCGAGCAAAACTTGGTTGGGCTCAAAAAAGTTAACCAAGATTTAGCTGATTAGCATTTGGATGGGTTGGAAATACCAGGGCTGTCTACCAAGGAAATACCAGGACAGCTAAAAACAAAAAATCCAGGAAGAAAGCAATGAAAAAACATTTCCATAATGCTAATTAAAAACCTGTATGGACTTGTCCAGGAGGTCACCAGGAAAAGGAAAATTAGCAACCTTGTCTCGGGATAATAATTTGCCAATAATGGGTCAGGAAATGGCGCAGACGTGCTGCCAACACTCTCAGGGCAGAAATGCCAGTTGCATTAGGGCAACCCTGAAGCAAGCTGAGGAAACCAGCTTTCAAACCTGCAGGATGCCTAAAATGTCTCCTCCTCTGCATCGCAAAGGCTTTTGGGTTGCAACAGTCCACAATGTTCTTGTGACACCCCCACCCTCACTTCCCTAAGTGGGGCATCCTTAACATTTCAAGGTTCCTATGGCTGAATCGGGGAAAACCAGCCATCTGGGAAGTTGGGGTAGAAGTTGCCCTAAGATGCAGTTAAGGTTGGCCTTTGGAAGCCTAGGGGATTAATCTTGAGAGGGCTCAACTCTGCTCTTCAGCTTTCTACAACTGCATGAATGGAGGATGCGAAATGTTGTGCCTTGTCAAGGTGTCATTAAGCTTGTGTACCTTGATGGGGAAGGCAGGACAGCAGGATTGCCACCCACAGGCTGTGTCTCTTGACCATAAGGGGGTCCTTCCTGCTCCGTGTTCTGCCCAGGCCACAAAGAGTCTTGCACACGTGTTGGAGTTTGTGCCTCCTCCTCTTCGGTGCAAGAAGCATAGAAACTGGGTGGAGAATTTGACAAGCTGTTTCTGCCCAGCTGCAGACTTAATTTTTGTACTATGGATGAGCCCAGAAATATGGGGGGTTGAGTTATGAAGGGTGGGGTGTTCATGCCAGACCCTTTCCTATTGTCAGGCCTAGCCCAAGGAACTCCAAGAGACCATGTAAATTCAGTCCAGCAACGTTTATTAGCTACAACCTCTAGCAAGAATCTTCCCAGACTGAAACCCCAGCTCCCAAGTAATGCCACCCACAACACCGTGAATTCCTCAGGGAGGTGCCAGCCTCATCCTCTTATCTCTCCCTCGTGCCCCAGGAGATGAAAGAAAATGTTTTTCTCCCTGAGTCTGGCCTTCATACTTCCATTCCATCACACCTATCCTGTATCCACAACTGACCCTATCTCCTTTACTTTCCTCTGCAGCCATCATGGAAGTGCATGAAGACTTCTTTGTATACAGGAGTGGGATTTATCAGCATACCCCTGTAGCAGGTGGGAAGCCAGAACAGTACCGACGGCACGGCACACATTCCATCAAAATCACTGGGTGAGTGAGATCACTGGAAGAGAAAAGTCAATGAGAAACCAAAACCCAAGGTGTTCCTCCGTGAGGGCGTACTTCATCTAATAAGAAATGTCAAAGTTGTCTTTCCAGCAGTAGATAACAGCTCCTGGGAAACTCAAAACAATATATGAAATTAAGGACCTTCTCTGAAGGTTTATGGCTTTGCATCTGGCTTCCAGAACATTGCTCAGATTTATCATTCTGACCATTATTTATGGACCTGTGGAATGCTTTACAACTTCAGGTGGTCCTGTTCTAGGTCACCAAATTTTGCACTCGCTCTATCCCAACCCAGTCTTTCAGAACCAGCCAGAGTGCTACTTGGACTCTACTATAGTATTTATAGTATACTATAGTAGTATACTAGTCAGTATTTGTTAAATTTCCAGGTGTCAACCCTAGGTGATCTATAACTTTACACTACCTGATTTTCATTAAGGAAGCAAAGGGTAACGCAGCCCCAGATGCAGGGGGGGAGTTTGCACAATGGATAGTGCTAACAAGAATGTACGCGCACGCGCGCGCACACACACACACACACACAAGCAAACCCTGCAGACTGAAAAGTACACTGCTTTAATCTGTTCCCTAATACGCTAAATTTCTATACGTGGGGCTATTGTTTTCCATCCAGTTGTCACTTGAAGGAGATCTGGAGGAGATATAGATCTCCCTTGCAGGTTGTAGTGATACAACCAAGACAGGGACTTAGTGAGCATGAAGTCTACCACTCCGGCTTGACATTAGAGGATTTGGTTAACTACTATTCTGTGACTAAATCAGATGGCCTGGTTTTGGGGTGCAGTAAGCCACAGACCAAGGAAATTAACAGCAATATCTTTCCCTTTGTAAGTGACAGATTTTTGTTATCAGATGCCTGTTGAATGATGTAAGTAAAACAAACTTTTGCCTGCAAATATTTAGCACTTCAGCTAGAAAGTGCTAAAGTATTTTGTACCTAAAGCAGCCCTCGTATGTATCATTCCACATCTGAGCTCTGAGAGCACAGAGAAAGCATGTGTAAGGAATGTAATTATTTGAAATTCCAGAACAAACCGATCCAACTTCCTGGATTAATGTGTACAGGTAGTCCTCGGGTTAAGAACGCCCAGTTTAAGGACGACCCATAGTTAAGATCAGAGCCTATTGTAGCAAAGTTTGAGTTAAATACACAATGGTTCAAGTTCATTACACAAACCTACTTATAAATATTATACAATAATACTGTTCTGGCTTACATACAAATCTGACTTAAGGACAGACCTTGGGAATGGAACTCGTTCTTAAACTGGGGACGCCCCGTACATCAGATTTCAAGTTACCTCCTGGTATTTGCAGCTCCCACAGCTTTCAATGCATTCACATAATCTCACATAATCATCTGCACAATGTACATAGAATCTACGTTTGGAAATATGCATTTGAGTGTCAATTTTTATGCAGTTTTTAAAATCATGGATAGTCCTGGATGAATCAAATGAGAGTTATATAAAAGTATACTCATTTGTTTTCTGAAAGGTATAATGTATTTTACTGGCTGTCGACGAAGTGTGGCAATAGGAGGATCTGGTGGAAAAAAGGAAACCCACAGTTGCTGGGAAAAGGTGCAGAGACTTGTAGAAGTGCAAGAGAACATGTTGAGGAACAGGGAACAGAAATGTTCATCAGCTGTTTCTTTGCATCTTGCTTTCAGCCCTGCTAAGGGAGACACCATAAGTGGATCCTGTGAAAACTGGAAGAAGGAGATATGTAGATAAATGGTTTTCTTTTGACTTCCTCTCTCCTTGTTGGCTTCTCCATGCCCCTGACTTTTTAGAAGCTGCCATGGGTGGGGAGATTATGATGTCAGCAAGTGTTTTCTCTTTGCAGTGCAAAGAGAAGGACTTCTCATTCCTCATTATCCTGCTTTGAAGGCACTAGCTGGGCATCTGCAGGTGGGGTTTGTTGCAAGCCAACATGCCAGCCACTGGTGGAATGAGCCACAGATGCTGCTAAGGAAGGCTGAATGGGGAGGAAGAAGCTGTACCTGAAACTGCTCCAGTGGTGGAGTTCAGCACAAATGTTCTTTTGAGATTCTTGGGCAATTTTGGGGGCAGATGAGGGAATAGTGGAGAAAGGGAGATTTTCCAACCATTTCTCCAGGGTAGGTCTTCCTTTTTGCTGCGATAATTGCACAGGTCCTTCCCAAAGCCTTTTGGGAAGACATTCCCTCCTGAAGTCTTCCTTTAGGTTTTCCAGAGAGGCAGAATGGCTGCAGTTTACTGGAGAGAGGATGCTACAATGAAAGATATTTCCACGTAGCTGTGGGTCACCCCACAGTTCAATAAGGAAAGAAAGTTCAGTAAGGGCCACATTTGATTGCCTTGAGTTGGATAATGTTCTCTGAAATTCTCTCCCTTCCATTGAAAACTTCTTACCAGCCAATTCTCTTTCATTGAATGGAATTAGAATTTGAAGGAAGGTCTTTCTACAAGAGATGCCCACAAGATGTGGTTGATAAGTCAAGATGGTGGCTGTGATGTGTCCCTCATAAAAAGCCAGGCAGATTTTCAACCAGACCATCACAGCCACCGTCTTGACTTTTAAAGTCATACTCTGGGGACTCCCCTGCCTTTTACAAATCTGCAGTACATCCACATCCATGTACAGTTCTGGTTGCCACATTTGAAAAAGGACAGGAGAGTGACTCGAATAGGTCGGACGAGGACAACATACATTAGCAGGGTTCTGGAACACTTTCATTTGAGAAAAAGCTAGAAAATCTGGGAACCTTTAACTTAGAAAAAGTCAACTGAGGGGGAAATAAGTGGATAAAGCCATGTATGGCATGGAGAAAGTGGACAGTTTTCATCTCTTTTTCTAAGCACTCAGACTGGGAGTCTACCAGTAGTGCTGACTGAAAGGTTTCAAACAGGCAACATGAATAATTTCCTCTCCCACGGCCACATCGTTAACCTGTGAAATGTGTTCCTCCGTTGCGCCTTCTATATGGCAGCTGAAAATAAAACCACCTATTTCTCCCTTGCTCCTATATGTTCTAGGTCACTGTGGTGAATTTATCTCAACCTTTTCATTTCAGAGAGCTTCTGTCACCCACACAATGGCCCAGATGTGTACTGCGCCAGTTAGCCTCTGCCAACCATTGATGACAGACTGATAACAGTTTATGTTAAATCGATTTTTTTACAACCGGTTTTCAGATAACTTTCACACCGCTGGTATTCAGATGTCCTTTTTCATCATTCCGATTTATGATCTTTCCTTGCAATACCTTTGTGTCCTTTAATCTGCAAAATGTATTACCCCAAGAGGTGACAATGGCTATTGACTTGGACAGCTTTAAAAACAGATTAGTTAGCTGATTAGCTTGTTAGTTAGTTGTCTATTTATTTATTTAAATCATCGGTCGCCTGACTCCATCCTGATTCTGGGCAGCGTACAATATGAGCGCACAACCACAGAATACAAACAATACAAAAATAACACAAAATTCTCACAATCGTCCCTGCAAAGATCCGCCATCTACTCTAGTCTGAAGCTTTGGGGAAGAGCCAGCTTTTAAGAGCTCATTTGAATAAGGTCAGGGTAGACTTCAATCCAAGGGGGAGGCCCTACAACACAGAAGGCCCACTTCCTGGGTCCCATCAGGTGGCCCTGTGTAATTGATGGGACTCGGAGATTGCAGAGCATGCCATCTTCTAGATTGCATAGGACAGGAGAAGCTACGGTACTTCATGACCCAGTTCACGACAGGCCCAGTTCATGGCGGACAGTGCTGTCAAGGGCTAACCATCTTGAAGACTCAAGGCTACCGCCAGATCAGGGGCAGAAGTCCCCAAATCCCATTTGCAGAGCAACAACAGCTAGAGAATACGTGTAAGGGCCCCAGAGGCATCTGATTGGTCCCTGTGAGAAACCAATGTGATGGCCATGTCTAGTAGGGTTCTTCTTAGGTTCATACAAGAGCTATGAGGGGGGAAAAAACCCACACAAATGAGAATTTCTCTGTCTAGCACTATATTTTAACCCATTCCTGAAGGTGAAGCAGTTCTGTTTTGATGCTGGGCATGGGTGAAAGGGTTGGCTTGTTTTCGTCTGCGTCATGTGGAAAATTCTGGAATCTTGTGCACTGAGAAATGCAGATGACTAAACCTTCTGGATCTCTGCCAAGAGAGTTGTCTTGGCAGCTGGATTCATCACAAGTCAGCCAGCTTCCCTCCAGAGGTGCCTTCTCTCCCACCCCCAGCTCAACATAGTTGCCTTTTAAAGACAATCTTTAAATCCCAGCTTCTGAGCCATTTTGGCAGGGCTTGCTGGAGAATTTGAACCGGATTGCAGCAAACCAGGAAAGGTGCAAAACTGTAAGCCAGTGGTTTTCAAACTTAGCACTTGAAGATGTGTGGACTTCAACTCCCAGAATTCCCCAAACCAGAACTGCATTGTCTTCACAGTGGTGATCACAATACCCATCCGGGAAAAGATTCAGCAGCAACATTTGCACAGCATGCTAATCTGGGTAACTGAGCCCATCACACCCACCATGCTGGCTGGGGAATTCTGGGAGCTGAAGTCCACGCATCTTAAAGTTGCCAAGTCTGAAAAATACTGCTCTAAAGTAACCATTGACCCTTCTTAATCTTTTATCTTGCTTTCTGAGCTGCATAAGCCCAGGATTGTCCCAGTTACTCATTCCAGCAAGAACATCAAAACACTGGTGTGCAAAAGGCCCCCGCTGGAATGAAGGAAAAAAAGTGCGCCACAGGCAAGCTGTGACCGTCCGCCAGAAAGTCAGTGCTGTATTTTCCATTTACCTTATTTTCTCGTGCTCATTGTAAAAGGAAAGACAGGCTCCATTCTGCCTTATCAGCCAGGAATGAGATGGGAACCCCCTCGAGCGAGTGCCAAGTCTTTGCTTCGGCCACGCCATCTTCATTTCTGAACAGAAATAATTCATGCTTGTGTGCGCCATGCATTTTCCCCAGAGGTTCCTGACAAACTGTGGTTTGCAGCAGGCCACTTGCATAGCAGGTAGTAAAGGGGAATCGTGGACAAGGAGTCTAGCAGTGGCAATCCTGTTTATTAGCATGTATTTATTAGTAGAATTTATATGCAGCTGAACTTACTTAAAACGACTCCGTTTTAAAGGAGACACAGTAAAAGGGTTTTGATCACAGCTTCATTTGTAGGACTTACGATAATAAATTATTCCAGAATTCCCACTTGAGGCACAAATGGCCAGGCTCAAATTATCCTAGGTTGGACACATTATGTGAAGTCCTAGGTCTCTGGAGAAGTCAATCATTCTGGGAAAGGTAGAAGGAAAGGGGAAAAACTGATGACCAGCAGCAAGGTGGATGGACTTTATTACAGGGGTGATGGGTACATCATTGGAAGATCTGGAGGACCAGGCTGGGGACAGATTCTCATGAAGAAAACCTATGTGGTCACTAAAAGTTGAAACTATGATGGTGACACACCATCATTATCATCAGTCGTATCTGTATTTCTTTTTTGTTCTTGCAATACTCCATGCCCATTCTGGTTTCTTCTACCTGTTTTCATGTATAGTCCTCAGAAATCCTAGCATCATCTTGAGAATACTCGATTGCCTACCTCCTCTTTTCCCATGCCTATCTTCCCCAACTTGCAACCCTCCAGATGTGTTAGCAGTTGACCAAACATTTTTATTTTGTTTTGTGCCACAGGTGGGGAGAAGAACGGAAGCCTGATGGGTCAAATCGGAAATATTGGGTGAGTGCCACCAAGGATAGTAAATGTGTTCCTTCTGTCAGTGAGTTAAGAATACTGTATTTCAACACAGTGCACTTAACCAGGTCAGCCAGAGGCATCCATCTAGATCAGTGTTTCTCAAACTTGGGCAACTTTAAGACATGTGGACTTCAGCTCCCAGAATTCCTCAAGGGTGGCTGGGGAATTCTGGGAGCTGAAGTCCACATGTCTTAAAGTTGCCAAGTTTGAGAAACACTGATCCAGATCATACCATCTAGAAGTCTCTCACATGTGGATCTATCTATAAGGGCATATCTTGGCCAATTGCTTCCTTTGAAGAATTGCTCCTTATTCTAGGCATTCACTTCTCCAAGTTTTCCAAAGGGTTATCTCAATCTTTTGTGAGTGTTGGTTCTCACACAGTCAGCAAAAAACAACTTGATAGCAAACCTGACTGATACAAAACCAAAGGACAGATGAAAACAATGGAAACAGTCTCAACAGAGGCGGACAAGCAGTACGTAATATAGGACATGAAGGACAAAAAGGGTTTGAACATGATTTCTTTATATACACTTGTCCTTGAGTCTTGCTGAAATGTTTGGTTAAGGCTTCCTAACTTACTTTCTTTAAGTTCTTGAGTTTTTTGTGAATTTGCCTAAATAGTTCCAGTCCACTACGGGGTGAACTCTGACACTTTTCAAGACAATTCCCTTATTGTCTTCCTGTCTCTTAAAACAAGGCAACTCAAATGTGCCCGTGCAACTTTTCAGCAACTCAGACTTTTTGAGTGCAACTTTTTTGTCAAAGTCAGCTCATGTCAAACTTACCAAGGGGTGAGAGAAGCCAATTGAAGGTCGTCTGTTGTCCTCATCCAAACACATATTTAGCAGACAGGTCTTACTTCCTACTGTGCTTTGTTGACCTGGTCTGCTATTTCCCAATGTTGGCAACTTCCAGGGGTATGGACTTTATCTCCCATAATTCCTCAGCCAGCATGGGCATTGGTAAGAATTCTGAGAGTTGAGTGCCATACTTCTGGAAATTACGATCACTGAGAAAATTTGGCCTAGTATCCCAGCTGGATTTCTTCAGTGACCAGAACTGGATGCTGTAATACATGAGGCTGAATCTCTACCAGGAAGCTCCCATAAAATAGTGTCTGTAACAAATTATGTCAAAATGATCACACATGTGTCATGACATCATCATGAAATGTCACCATTACATACTTGTGTCCCAGTGTCTACAAAAGTACATAAATCAAGGTCATTGCATGATGACATCATCACACACGTGTTGTCATTTGTTCCTCCCTTGCCCCTCTCCCCATTTTGGTCCCCCATTTGAGATAACATCCAGCACCTTAGACACAATGCTACACGGGTTCACTATTGACAGGGTTGTTGCAAGCATTTTAAGAAGTATACAAATATAAAACTTCAGTATGATATAAACAGCAATGTTCTTCTATTGGAAACCCTTTTCATAGCCTATTCTATCCCTGGCTTCAGATTGCAGCCAACTCCTGGGGCAAGGCATGGGGTGAACATGGCTACTTCCGCATTGCCCGAGGGACCAACGAGTGTGAGATCGAATCCTTTGTGGTGGGCGTCTGGGGCCGGGTTGGAATGGAAGACATGCACCACAAGAAATGAGGAGATTGGACACTTCAGCCTTGCATTATGATACCAGGAAGAACTTCTTTCCTTCTGTTGGCCCTATGTTATTTCTTCTCCTCAAGGCATCTGGTATCTAGAACAATCACAGGACATATCTACCAGGGGTTTTGCCTCCAAAGACGATGGCCTTTGTCTCTGTTCTGGGGGGAAGCCTAGAATTGTCATGTGGATGTTGGACTTGGAAAGACTTTGGAGGGTTCTTCCTCAAATGGTGGGGAAAAAAACCTGAGAACTTATGAAATGACTACCAAAATGTCTACATTTTCTTGAAAGGGACCAAGAGAAAATACCCAATCTGACACTTTGCTCTGCATAGCTCACATACTCACAACCAGAGTGACCCTGGAGACATCAGAAGCAAACCTTGGCAGAATTCCCTACCAAGGATGGTAAGCTGCAGGTGATCTGAGGAACCCTGCTGTCTGGCAGACCAAGTGAGCATCTTCCTTTGAGTACTTTCTGTGATTCTACATTATAGAGCCATCTTGGAAGCGATGACATCTCTGGCCTGACCTTCCCCAGAGGCAACCATGGTAAAAGAAAGAGTTGCCAGCCTCTTGGGCTAAACTTTCAGGCATCTCAGGTAATACCTCTCCAGATGGGTGGATTTCTAGTCCTAGCAGGCATGTCTGCAGCAATGGCCACTGGCTTCAGAACGGTGAGCACAACTAGGTGGAAACAGCCTTGCCTCATTTTATGTGTGTACAGTGTGTCCTGGGATTCTCAAGAATAGCTATATTGTCTGAAATAAACCCATTTGGAGAGAGGCCAGATTGGGGAAGGCTGGCTTAGCCCACGTTCCCTGTTCTCATGGAACAAAATGTTTCCTGCTTGTCCTATCAAAGGGAAGTAAGGATCTGATACAGGAAAACACCACTTATGCAACATCAGCCTTCCTCTAACCAGGTCCTCCCCAGCTATGTTGGGCTTCTGATGCCCACAATTCCTTGCTAACATGGCCATATATGGCCCTGAAGGCAAAAATCTCTGGAGAGCACCAGCATGAGGTCAAGCTGCCTTGCCTGTCCATAGAAGTCGAAGGAGGAATTCCTGTGTTTCTTAAGCTTCATTGTTCAGCCCACCATGAGGTATGGCTACTCCAAGTCCTTCAGCTGACTTTCCAAGCCTGAGCTGAAATCAGCCCCCAGTCCAGCTGTTTTAGGCCCATTCAAACTGGAAAAGAGGAGGACATTCTTGTCCTTCGCTCTCCTCTGCTTGGTTTCAACTCCCATGCTGCTTCCTCATTTCCCCACAGCACAGCCAAACGCTGCCTTTTGCTGACTCCAGTGACTTGGTGCACCACCCCGGCTCTGATCCATAGTGAAAACCTTTATCCTCCCTGCCTGAAGCCTCCCTCGGTCCACCCCACTGGCCCTTCCTCTTTCTTTTGGCCTTTGCCGCCCGCCCGTCCCTGCACCTTCCGTGCCCGGCGTGAGACTCTCTCGCTGCTAAGCCTCCCTTGGCTTAGTGGGCTTTTGTTGAGAACTTAAGGCCATTGAAAAGCAAGGGGCTCAGCCAGATGGGCTGGCTGGTTTTGTCCCGTTCTGCAAGCTTTGCAAGTGCCAGGGTAAACACAGAGCAGCTGTCATTTAGGTGAAAGAAGCGGAAAAAAGTGCATTAAAAGGCGCGGGTTCACGCATGACTGAGGCAGGGAGCTTTGGAAGAAGCGCCTGGGCTAGCAGTCTTCGCACGGAGCCGGAAAACTCTTTTATGTGTGGATGAAGGGAGAAAGTGGAGGCTTCCAGACTTGGATTCCTCTCCTAACACCTGATCAAAGCAGAGATTAGGGGATTCTTGGCCTGGTTCGGCGGGGGGGGGGGGGGGGAGCTTAGGTCAAGGCTGTAGCCTTCAGGCTGCAGTCAGAGACTGGTCCAATGGACTGCTTGCTTGTATGTGTTTGAAAGAAACAGAACTTCACTTGATTCCTTCAACCGGGGAACCGAAAACACCCGTTTCATGGATTGGAACGATCTGTTGAAAGCCCTATCCAAACAGCTGGATTTGCACCATAGACGAAGCCGCCAAAGAACTAAATAAACTGAAAACCAGTCTAATGTAGCGTGGTCCAGAAATGCAGCTGCTAGATTTGTAACAGATCTGGTTAAGCATAATTGTGCAAACAAAGGTAGAAAGCTGGGTTCTCAGGCTGGGCTTGAATCCGTCCCCTTCGACTTAGCTTTCTCAGTGGGGGGCATTTTTATGAAAATTTAAAAGAAAAAAAAATCGAAGGATGTTTGGTCCTGTGGGCCTCCACTTGGCAATCCAGTCCAAAAGCAAGACGGATTTCCTTTGTGTGAACTGGAATTGGGCTGTAGACATGCAACCACCTTCATCAATCCATCGGTAGCCATCATTCCATTTTAGGTAGGTATCGTAGCCTGTCAGTTTGGCAGCGGGGAGCCGCCTCCAGGACTAGCCTGTCTTTCTACCCCATTGCTCAGGGCCTCTGCTGTAGAGGACAAGATTCAGACGTGTGTCCAAAGAGTCAAATCTCCTTTGAGCTGAGCTCTGATATGACTCTGAGGATATATCTGTGCAGTTTCCTTGGCTACAGTATGGAAGGAGTTGACTGTGGACCTTTTTCAGATTTCTTTTCAACTTCCCAGTCTAGGTCTACAACCCTGGGATTTTCTAGTGGTCTCCCTGTCCCAGGCCTAACCTCACTTAGCTTCTGAATCTTCCTGCTCACTAATCAAAGTTGACACCTGGTGAATAAGCAAAACTCAAACCTAATTCCCACCTTCCAAATTCCCCAAGTTATAAATCTCATTTCTAAGAACTTGCCTCTTATCAGGTAAAAACCTTCATTCACAGAAAGGAACAATAGTGCTATTCTGACTAAGCAAGAAACATTTGTAATTCTATTATCCTTTTAGTATTTATTTTGCTTTCGTTCGTTTGTTACTTGTGAATAAAGTGCATTGAAGATGCTGGCAGGAATTGTGTCTGCTTGGTTTCTCTATCAACCCTGTCCTAGATTCCAAGCTAAGTTTCATCTATGTCCCTTCTTGAATCAAATGTGATGATGCGACTAAATTTTCAAAGAATTAGTATTTGATGAGCCGGGAAAGTTATTTGTAGAGGGTTTTTTTTCTTTTCTTTTCTTTTTTCCCTGAAGAGCTACTGAATTTTCACAAAGGCATTTAAGCCTGAAAACTTCCTGAATGTGGATCAGCAGAGCTAGAAATGTGAATTAGGGAGAGAGAGAGAGAGAGAGAGAGAGAGAGGGAGAGGGAGAGAGAGAGAGAGAGAGAGAGAGAGAGAGAGAGAGAGAGAGAGAGAGATATCCTGGCTTGTAATATATAATGGATGCCATGAAGGATGAAGATAAAATTGAGCTGGCTCCTGGTGACATACATACCTATATAGCTTTCTTGATAATGTTTTGCCCTGGCCTCCTCGTAGGGAGCTTTTCAAATTCTTTGTGCTGTACACTCTGTACAGTTCCTTGCTGATCTCCCATCTTGGGGGTCAGCCAAGTTTGGCTCAGCGTTGCCATCTGCTGTAAATCAAAAGTATGAAGGAAGAGAAAGTGGGGGACTCCGTCATAGGAAAACTGGCATTCTGTTCATAGTAGGTTTGTCCCCCAGGACTTCGATAAATCTGTGATGCGGTTACCAAGTTTCTAGTTTTTCCATCAAGTTAGGGCTCCTACAGCAAACAGCAGCAGGATGTAAGGGTGCATTTTTGGGGTTGCAAATCCAAAGGGAAAGAAAGGCTGAAAATCCAGGTCAGAAATGCCTGTTTTCATCCAGACTGGAGTTGTTTGGGTTGCAAAAAAAGGTGTACATTAAACAATTGTAAATACCCCTGTTACATCTGGATGATGACCAGATCCTCTGGTCACAACTGTGTCTTAGGAGGAACTCCAAACTACGTTTTGCAAATGAAGTACAATCAAACAAAGCAAAGTTGGAGAGCATCACAGCCCGTGAAGGAGAAGCAGCAGCTTCTTTCTCCCCGTCCACACCACACCCTGGTCAGCTCCTCACTAGGAACAGGGACTTCCAAACTCAGCATCCTTCCTCTCCGTTGGAATGATTTCACCGGTGAAAGGCCAGCCCCTGGGAAGCTGGGCAGCCGAGATAAGGTCTCCTGCCTTTGTCTTGCTTCCTGTTATGATGGGACATGGTCACCTTGGAAATCCTCCTTTGCGGTCTCTGCGGCCAGAAAACCGCAACCCGGAGCATTGGCTGGACGGGGAGGGGGGGTCCTGAGGTGTTCCAGCAGGCTGCAGAAGCCTCTTCCTCCCCCCACTCTTGTTTTGATCTTTCAAGCAACGGGGGGGGGGGATATACTTTGTTCTTGAGGGTTGTTTTGAATGCTGATCCCTTAGTTGGGGTGCACAAAACCAACAGAAACAGGCAAGGAGTCACATGCCTGTTTGTTCCATCTCTCTCTCTCTCTCTGTCACACACACACACACACACACACACACACACACACAGATCTTCCCTGCAGTTAAGCACAAAGGCTAGGTCAATTTAAGTCTGAAGTAGAACTCTTTTTCCTTATATGCAAGTTTTCTTCACGCAGGGAGATTTGGGGTGGAGATATGTTCTGTCTGGATTGGTGGAGCCCAAATGCAGGCTAGCCAAGACCATGAGGATAAGTTAGAGCTGCCTCCCGTGAATGCATCCAATCCCCTTGAAAGCCACCCGAGTTAGTGGCCATCATCGGGGCTCGTGAGAATGAATGTCACAGGTTCATGATGTGCTGGGTGAAGAAGTGCCTCTTTGTGTCTGTGGGAAATCTTCCACTCAGCTTCACTGGGTGATTCCCAGTCTGGTTGTTTCAAGAGAGGCAGAAAAACTTCTCCCTGTCCATCTTATCCCTGCCATGGATAATTTTATCCACCTTGCATAACATTAATCCATCTAGCATTTTTTTAAGCTAGAGTCCCAGATGTTCTAAACGCTTTCTCACGTGAAAACTATGCTAGCCCCCTGTTCATTTCGGTTGCCCTCCTTCGTTGCTTCTTTTGTAAATGTGGCAACCAGAACTAGGACTGTGTATTATAGTCCAGGTGTGGACACCATAAATGATTGTCAAAGCATTGCTAGATTGGCATTTTCATTTTCAGTCCCCTTCCAAATGACCCCTAGCATGAAATTTGTTTTTTTCACAGCTGATGAACATCTTCTAACCAAGATCTTTTTCCAGATTAATTACAGATAGCCTCAAGGATATACGAAGTTAGTTTTTTTGGCCCCAAGTGCATCTCTTCGTACTTGGTGAACTCCATTTGACATCTGGTCATCAATAATCCAGTTTAAAGGGTTCCTTTTGGAACTCTTCACAATCACTTTATCCCCCTGAATAGTGTGATATCATTCACAAACTTGAACAGGTCACAGGTCACTTCTGGCTCAATCATTTCCACAAAAATTAAAAAGGCCTGAACCCTTCAGAAAATTCAGTTTCTTGCTCCCATTGATGGACAACTTAGTTTATTCAAGACAAAGACTTTTTGAAAATAAAACCATACTACACTGATAGGGTTGCCTCCATTCTTGTGCCTGTTGATTGTGAGGCCAGATCAGTCTTCGCAGGATCCATGTTGGTTCTCCAGCAGAGAAGGCTCTTCCTCTACAGGAGTTATTTTTATATAATTATTGTTTGTCCCAATGTGCCTGGAACTGACGTTAAGATGATTGGCCTATAATTCCTGGATTTCTCTTCGTCCCCCTTTTAAAAATGGTTCTCTCTTTAAAACTTGGCCAACTTCCAGTCCTCTGGCACTAGGCCAGATCTGAGAGACAAATTACATATTTCTGTTAGGAGGTCAACAAATTCTCATTTCTTTAATCTTCTCTTCAGGATTGGGCGATTTGTTACCACAGAGTCTCTCGAGATGGCCTAGAAATAACTTCTCTCAGTTCTCTCCATAAGAAAGAATGTAGGTTCATATCGATCCTACGTCTCCTGTAATGAAGACCACATCTACACCACTGCTTTGCAGGGTTCCTCTGCTGTTCTGGAGCCAGCAGGAAATCAGGCCTCCCTAGATCTTGCTGACCCCACAGCATGTCCTTATCGTGTATCTGGAATGGGCTCGTAGCTATAGCTCTATTGCATGGCATCCCCAGAGCTGGAGTTTCCCTTGACTGAAATCCCACCGTTGCCTAAAGCCACCCATTTCATGACAAGCCACCTCCAGTCAACATGCACAACCCTGGACCAACTCTGGGCACTCCATTTTTTTCTTTTTTTTCTCCTGTTGTGCTGTCATCTGCTTTAATTTTTTTTGATACTTTAAGACAGAGTTTCCTAAACTTTTGGGTCTCAGGACCCCTTCCCATTTTTGAAAATCATGGAGGACCCCAAAAGACCTTTTGTTTGTATGGGTTACATGTATTAATATTATTGACCCCTTTGTAGAATATTTATTTACTGAATCATATAAAAATTACAATATTAAACCCATTAAATATTAGCACAAATGAAATATTTTCATGAAAAAGCCCTATTTTTTAACAAATAAAAATAATAATGAGAACAATGACATTGTTTTAAATTTCTGCAAGTATCTTCAATATCTGGCAAATAATTTTGATTTTGCAGACCTCTGAGAGGGTCTTGGGGAACCCCCATGGGTCATTGGTCCATACTTTAAGAAACACTGCCTTAAGACTTTGGGTTGATTGTCTGGCCTTTTGACCACTAGGTGGCAGCAAAGAATTGGGGTTGTTGCATCTCTGGGCTTCATCTGGGGGGTCCTCTGGATCTGTGTGGCTGAGATGCAGCTGCTGGATCTGTTTTGCTGAACAGCTGGAGTTTAAGAAAGGGTTCTGACGTGTGGGTCAAAGTGGGAGCTCTAAAGCACCCTAAGAACCTAAAATGAGGAGAGGAAGAAAGGAGGCAGAGCTTCCCTGGGAAACAATCCCTGGGAGAGAAACTTCCCATAATGTAGGCTCCTTCTCCTTCTCCTTCTCCTTCTCCTTCTCCTTCTCCTTCTCCTTCTCCTTCTCCTTCTCCTTCTCCTTCTCCTTCTCCTTCTCCTTCTCCTTCTCCTTCTCCTTCTCCTTCTCCTTCTCCTCCTTCTCCTTCTCCTCCTCCTCCTCCTCCTCTTCCTCTCCTTGTCCTTCTCTTTGTCCTTCTCCTTCTCCTTCTCCTGTTCCTTTCCTTCTCCTGTTCCTCCTTCTCCTTCTCCTTCTCTTCCTTCTTGTACCATGTATCGTCTGGATGGACAGTCCTGAACTGGGATAAGAGGGAAAATGCCTCTTCCAGAAAGGAGACCTAAAGCTATCTTTGGGCTGCATCAGAAGTGGAATATCGATGTGATACTGGCATTGGCATGTGGACCTTTCCTCTGGAAATGGTTATGGGGTGCCTTGGTGCCAGGGCCAAACACAGTCTTGAAGCAGTGACTCGGCCTCTCTGAAGTCTCCATTTCTTCCCTGAACATCCCCTTAACTCCTTTGCTGGCTGACCTCCCAACCGCTTCCCTAGCTGATTTTCTGCTTCCGTGTATTTAAGTAAGTTCCTACTGTTTTACTCAATGGTGTTTTTGCAGTAGACTCTTCTAATTATTTTTTGGCATCCCCTTCTAACAGCCTAGAGTATTCCTGCCAGAGTTTGTGCTCCTTTTTGTTCTACTCATTAGAACAGGTTTTCTATTTCCTGAAGGGATCCTCATCTTGTTTACAGCTTCCCGGAGAACATTAGAAAGCCCCTCTGGTCTTGTTTTAAGCTTAGCTGAAACGCGTTCCTCTATTTCTCTCCATGGAGTGTTTAATACCCAAGGCAGCCACAAGGGGCAGTATGTCCTAAAGATTGAACAGATGGCCCTGTTTTTCCAGTGAGCATAGGCAATGCATTTAACATATAGGAAATACTGCCCCTAGTGGCTGTTGTTGTTGTTCAGTCGTTAAGTCGTGTCCGACTCTTCGTGGCCCCATGAACCATACTGCGCCAGGCCTTCCTGTCCTTCACTGCCTCCCTGAGTTTGCTCAGTTCCATGCTCATTGCTTCAGTGATGCTATCTAACCATCTCATCCTCTGCCGTCCTCTTCTCCTTTTGCCTTCAATCTTTCCCAGCATCAGGGTCTTCTCCAAAGACTCCTCTCTTCACATTAGGTGACCAGAGTATCTGAGCTTGAGCTTCATTATCGATCCTTCCAATGAGCAATCAGGGTTGATTTCCTTTAAGATTGACTGGTTTGACCTCCTAGCAGTCCAGGGGACTCTCAAGAGTCTTCTCCAGCACCACAGTTCAAAGGCATCAATTCTTCGGCGCTCGGCCTTCTTTATGGTCCAGCTCTCACAGCCATACATTACTACTGGAATACCCAGTGGCTGACCTGGGTATTAATGTCTCAAGAGGGGGAAAAAAGGCAATGCGTTTACGCTATAGGACATACTGCCCCTGGTGGCCAGTTTGGGTATGGGGGGAAATTGGCCACATATAGGACATACTGCTGCTGGTGGCTCTCTTGGGTATTGCACCCGCAATGGAGAAAATAGTGCTAATCTATGCCAGATACTGCCCCCCACTGGCTAACATGGGTACTGGGTGGCTGGCATTACAGATTCAGTGGGAACTAGGGCAATATAATGGAACTTATTTGACATTCTGACCTGGATGATCGAGACTCCATAGCTAAAATAGGGCAATGTACTGAATCTATTGGCCCTATGGCCCTATGGCTCAGCTGAATATTGCAGAGTCAGTAGGGGAAAGAAGCCAATGTACTCATCATATAGGATATACTGCCCCATGGTAGCTCACTTGGGTATTGTGCACTCCACCCCTTTATTCAGGTATTGCAGGCTCCAGAGCTATAATAGGGCTCTATTTTGAACCTATAGGATATACTGCCCCCTGGGGTCTCACTTGTATTTCGCAGGCTCAATAAGGAAAATAGACAATGTATCCCACATAAAGGATATACTGCCCCCAGTGGCTGGCATAGGTATTCCAGATGCCATAACTAAAATTGAGCAATGTATTGAACCTATGGGACATACGTGCCCCCACTGGCTGACTGGGGTTTTGCAGGATCAATAGGTAAAATAGGGCAATGTATTCATCATATAGGGGATACTGCCCCCTGATGGCTCACATGGGTATTGCAGGCTCCAGAGCCATAACAGAAATATTGAACCTATAGAACATACTGCCTCATGGTTGATAACTTGTGTATTGCAGGCTAAATAGGGAAAAATAGGGGAAAATAGAACACTAAATTGAACTTAGTGAACTAAATTGAACTTAGAACATACTGCCCCTGGTGGCTCATTTGCATATTGGGGGCTCAATGGAGAAAATACCATAGGGCAAGGTATTCATACAGGACACTCTGCCCCCGGTGGCTGGCTGAGCTATTGCAGGCTCAACTGGGAGAATAGGGAAATACATTCTACCTTTAGGAGATACTGCCCTCACTGGTTGACTGATGTATTGCGGGTTACATAGATTTTAAAAAGGGCAATGTATTGAACCTATAGGACATACTGCCCCAGGTGGCTGACTTAGATATTGCAGGATCAGTGGTTCAAATAGGGCAAGGTGATGGAACCTATTTGACATCCAGCCCCATGGCAGCTGACTGCAATATTGCAGGTTCAGTTGGGAAAATAGGGCAATATAGCATACAGATACTGCCCCCTGGTAGCAGACTGAGGTATTGCAGGCCCCAGACATAAAATAGGCCAAAGAATTGAATCCATAGGACATACTGCCCCTGGTGGCTCACTTGTGTGTTACAGGCTTCATGGTGTTCACCATATGAGGCATACTGCTCCAGTGGCTTACCTGGGCACTGCAGCCTCTATAGCTTAATAGGCCATTGAATTGAATCTATAGAACATACTGGCCCCTGGTGGCCCACTTTGGCACTGCCAAATAGGACATACCTCCCCCTGGTGGCAAACCTGGGTATGGCAGAATCAATTGAAAAAAATTGGGCAAATGATTGTTATTATGATATAATAATTAACAATCTTCATGAAGGTTAAGAGGCATATTAATACTTTGGATTTTGATCACATGACATGGGGGTGCTGCAATGGCTGTAGCTTCAGGGATCAGGCGTAAGTACCGTTCATTCGGCACTGGATGAAAGTATAGCACGTATTGCCTAAGTTATTTCAAACGGTCGCTGAATGAATGGTCGTTAAGCGAGGTCTACCTGTAACATGTAATAAAATAAAGTATTATCTGCAAACATAATGTAATAATTGTAGGAATGACAAGAATAATGTATTCTCTTTGTTTTTATAAAATTGTTAATTAGAAGTCCAAAACTGTGGTTTCCTACATGTTTATTTTTATATATGAATCTATATAACCTAACTCCACAATTGGGGCAGTAAGTCTTTTCTGTTGAATGCCCTCCCCCCCCCCCCCATTTTGCTCCTTGAGACTGAGGCACCCAGGTCAGCCACTGGGGGGCAGTATTTCATATATGGTGAAGACAGTCCCCTATTTTGTTCATAGAGCTGCAGTATCCGGATTGGCCCCTGGGGGGAGCCAAGGGGGGGCATCTATCCTATAGGTTCAATACATTATCTTATATTACACATTGAGTCTGCAGTACCCAGGTGAGCAACCAGGGGACAGTAGGGCTTATAGGTTTTTCTACATTGCCCTCTGTTCCACATAGAGCCTGCAATATCCCAGGTATCCACCAGGGGTAGTATGTCCAGTGGCTGACTTGGGTACTGCAGGCTCAGTTGGATTATAGGAAAATATACTGAACTCATAATACACACTGACTCTGGTGGCTTATTTGAGTATTGGAGATTGAATGGGGAAAATAGGGCAACATAGTGAAGAAATAATAATAATAATAATAATAATAATAATAATAATAATAATAATAAAAAAAAATTGGATTTCTCCACTGCCCATCTCCCCCACAGTAGAGCAGCCATGGATGCCTTAGAAAAGAGATTCAAATGCCGTGATGAGTCTATAGCTACAAAGATCAGAATTGTGCAAGCCACAGTATTCCCTGTGACACGCTATAGAAGTGAAAACTGGATTTTAGAAGAAGCAGGATAGGAAGAGTATTGACACCTTTGAACAGGGGTGTTGGAGAAGACTCCTGAGAATACTGTGGACAACCAAGAAAATAAACCAATGGATCATTGAACAAATCTCAAGGCAGAAATGACCAGGTTCAAATTATCCCACTTCGGACCCATGATGCGAAGACCCAGCTCTCTGGAGAAGGCTCTGATGGTGGGAAAGGGGGAAGGAAAGAGAAGAAGAGGACAGCCAGCAGCAAGGGGGATGGACTCAGTCACAGTGGTGATGAATGCACCGCTGGGAGACCTGAAAGACCAGGCTAAGGACAGATTGTCTTGGAGAAAATCTATCTATGTGGTCTCTAGGAATGGAAAACGACTTGATGGCACATAAGCAATAAAAAAATGGAGAGTACAGCACGTATTGCCACCTGGGGCCTCACTGAGGTCCTGCAGCCTTAATGAGAGAGAAAGAGCAATGCGCTAGAATCTAAAGGACCTACAGGTAGCCCTTGGGTTACGACAGCAACTGGGTCTGCAATTTCCATCGCTAAGCAATGCGGTCCTAAAGCACAACATCACGTGACCACACTGCTTAACGGCAATCCTGCAGTCCCAGCTAGTGTCGTAACCCCAGGACCGCGTGGGTCGTTAAGCAGGAAGAGGCGGGAGTCCCAGGCAAGCAGGCCGGTGAGTGAGAGCTGGGGGTGAGAACTACGGGCAGGTGGGGAGGTGCCACGGGCAGGTGCTCTGAAATGTGGGCAGGTCCACAGGTGCCCCGGGGCGGTGCAGGGGGTGCTGTGGGCAGATACTCCAGAGCACGGATGGGTGAAAAAGTGGCAGGAGTGGGAGCGACTTCCAACTTCTCACTGGCTTCCCCACTGACTTTGCTTGTGGGAAGCCAGCAGGGAATGTCAGAACTCAAAATCACATGACTGTGGCTCACTGTGACGTCATAATCGCGAGCTGGGCTCCGAGTGCCTGGATCATGACCGCATGACAGTGGGGACGCTGCAACAGCCAGAACTCAGAGGACCGGTTGCAAGTCCCTCTCGTTCAGCACTGTTGTAACTTTCAACAGTTATAACCCGAGGACCACTTGTACTGCACATGATGACCCACTTGATAGAGGACAATCGCCTGAAATACCCAATATTTTCCTGGGGTAAGGCACAATAGCATGAAATACCCAAGTGAGTCACCAGGAAGCTGCATGGGCAAAAGCTTCAATAGTTTGATGTCTTTTTCATTTGAAAGCAGCAGTACCAATGTAAGCCACCAGGGGGTGGTATTTGCTATAGGAAAAATACATTGCCCTATTTTCCCCATTCAACCTCTAATACCCAATCAGCCACCAGGAAGCAGAATGTTGTAGGGTTGTACATGGCCCTGTTTTTCCCCATGGAGCCTGAAATACCCATGTGAGCCAGGAAGGGGCAGTATGTCCCATATGATAAATATATTGTCCTAATTGAGCTTTGGAGCTTGCAATACTCAAATGAGCCACCAGTATGTCCTGTACTTTCAATACATTGCCCTATTTTTCCCTTTTGACCCTGCAATACCCAAATTACCCAACAGGGGACAGTATGTCCTACAGATGAAAGCATTCCTTACAGTATTTTTCTGGTCAGACTGCAGTATCCAGGTAAGCCACTGGGGGCGTTATGTCCTCTATAGTACAGTGTGTAATTCAGTTTCCTACGTCCCACCCAGGGCACTCTACATTGGTTAGCAGTTCTTACAAATTTACCAAAGCTTTTGTAAATGCTTTTCTTACTTTCACTTTCGTTTTTACATGGAATGTTTTACCTGTAATCAAACTGTAGCCAATGCAGTAGCACTAATACGATGATATAATCATATTTTTCTATATTATTAACCCTCAAGTGCTATGGAAAGTTTACATTGCCCTGTTTCCCACATGCAGCCTTTAATACTGAGGGCAGCCACAAGGGGCAGTATGTCCTACTTATTGAATAGATTGCCCTGTTTTCCACCTTGACCATGGGTAGTATGGCAATGCATTTAACACATAGGATATACTGCCCCCTGGTGGGCAACCTGTTAATGGCTCAAAGGGGAATATGGGGAAATGTTCTGTATCTATAGGATACAAATCTGGTGGCTGATTTGACTATTGCAGGTGCAAAACCTCACTTAGGAGAATGTATTTATTGTATAGGACATTCTGCCCCCTGGTGGATGATTAGGGCATTGTAGGCTCAATTCAGAAAAATAGGGCAATGTATTGAACCCATAGGATGTTCTGCACCTGGTGACTGACTGTGGTATTACAGGCTCAATGGGGAAAATAGGGCAAGGTAATGGAAATTATAGCACTACTGCCTACTGGTGGCTGACTGGGTTATTGCAGCTCAGTGAGGAAAAACAGATTAATTTATTGAAATTATGGGCCATCCTGCCCCCTAGGGGATCATTTGAATATTGCAGGCTCTAAAGCTCAATTAGGGCAATGTATTGATTTTATGGGACATTCTGCCCTCTGGTGGTTGACTGGAGTATTGGACATTGAAAGGGGAAAATAGGGCCATGTATTTCTCCTATATTGAAGGCAAAAGGAGAAGAGGACGGCAGAGGATGAGATGGTTAGATAGCATCACTGAAGCAACGAGCATGAAACTGAGCAAACTCAGGGAGGCAGTGAAGGACTGGAAGGCCTGGCGCAATATGGTTCATGGGGTCACGAAGAGTCGGACACGACTTAACGACTGAACAACAAAATTTCTCCTATAGCACACTCTTCCCCCGGTTGCCAGCAGAGGAATTGGAGGTTCAATAGGGAAAGTAGGTCAATGTATTTTTTCCTATAAGACATACAGCTTCCTGGTGGTTCACTTAAGTATTTCACACTATATATATTATACAGTATATATCACATTTATGTAGCCGCCCATCTCGCACAAAGTGACTCTGGGAGGCATACAACAATTAAAATAAAATAACAAGTGAATAAAAACAGCTGTTATAAAAAGATAATATACCCAGACAATATTGGGTATTTCAGGCCACTGTCCTGTATCAAGCCTGTCACAGTATGAACTGTATCAGCCTCTATACACCCTGCAATTTGCACTACACCACTCAACCACCAGAGGGCGGTATGTCCTATTATTTCAAAACATTGCCCTGTTTCCCCCCTGAGCCTGCAGTACCCTGGTGAGCCACCAGTATGTTGTATAGTTTCAATATTTCCCTTATTAAATGTGCAATACCCCAATGACCCACCAGTGGGCAATATGTCCTAAAGGGTGAAAACATTCTCTATTTTACTGCTAGGATTTTAGTACCAAGATAAGGCACTGGGGGCGCTATGTCCTCTATGTGTACTGCATTTTCCTATAGTCCATCTGGGCACTCTACAATTATTTGCCGATCTTAGAAATGTATTGAAGCTCTTGTGGATATTTTTCTTACTTTCACTTTTGTTTTTAGATGGAATGATTTACCTGGAATCAAATTAAGTCGTCATATTGTTCCATATTATTAGCCCTTGAGCTGCAGGACCCAATTCAGCCACAGGGGGCAGTGTTTCTATGGGAGGATTATATTACCCTGTTTTCCCCATGGGGCCTTTAATACCCAAGGCAGCCACAGGGGGCAGGATGTCTTACTTATTTAACAGATTTGCCTTGTTTTCCACCTGGAGCATAGAAATAAGGAAATGCATTTAACACATAGGGTACACTGCACCAGGAGACTCACTTGGGTATAAATGGCTCTACAGGAAAATAGGACAATACATTTAGGCCATGGCACATAATGCCCCCAGTGGCTGGCTTGGGTATCAAAGGTTCAATGGGGAAATAAGGCAATGCATTTAATATATAGGACATAGTGACCCCCAGTGGCTGACCTGGGTATCATGTCTCAATGGGGAATACAGTGGAACCTCGGTTTACGAACTTAATTCATTCCGTGACTCTGGTTGCACCCCGAATTGGTCGCAACCCGAAGGAAATTTCCCCATAAGGTTCAATGTAATTACCTTTAATCCGTTCTGGCGTGGAGGACAGGGAGGCGGCTATTGCTTGGAGGGAGAGTCCCCCTCCCTATGACCACGTGTCAGGGGCGGAAAATGGCCACAGACCACATGTCAGGGGGGGGGAAATGGCCACGTATCCTGTTCGTACCCCGAGGCGGAGTTCGCAAACCGAGGTAAATTTTTGCAGCCGGAGCTGGTCGTAACCCAAAAAGTTCGTTAACAAGCATTCGTAACCCAAGGTACCAATGTACTGTATAGGGAAATCAATTAAATACTGTATATAGAATGTATTGCCCCATGTGGCTCACTGAGGCATTTCAGGCTCAAAGGGAAAACTAGGGGAATGTATTGAATGCATAGAATATATTTTCCCCTGGTGGCTTACAGGGAAATTGTGGTTTCAGTGGGGAAAAGTACAGCCTTGTAGTTATCATAAAGGATTCACTGCCCCCCCCTTGTGGCTGACTGGAGTACTGCAGGCTCAGTGTGGAAGTTGTGCAATGTCATAAGGTCTTAATCCCCCGTTGGCTCATTTGGGTACTACAGGCTCAGTGAGTAATAGAGAGCAATGTATTCATTATATAGGACATACTGCCAATAGAGGCGAATATGTGTAGCTCAGGGTTGAACTGTGGAGTCCTTGGGGTTCTCTGAGCTTGGTAGCCCCAAGTACTGCCCCCAATAGCCAACTTGCATCTTACAGCTCCATAACCAAAATTGGCCAATGCATTGAACACATAGGACATACTGCCTCCTGGTGGTTACGTTAGCATGTGGAATAAGGGAGTCCATTAATAAACCATTTAACATGGGCATTTAACCTATCAAACAAACTGTCCTTGATGGCTGACTTGTGTATTAATGGCTCAGTGGGGGAAAATAGGGGAATACATTTAAGTTATAGGACATTGTGCTCCCAGTAGCTGACTTGGGTATTAATGGGTCAGTGGGAGAAACAGGCAGGGCATTTAACATATAGGACATGCTGCCCCCCTGTGGCTAACCTGGGCATTGCAGGCTCTCTAGCTGTAATAGAGATGTAGAATTATGTCCTTTTTTTTCTTATACACGTTCACTGCTGGAGCAGTACAATAATGGACTTTTTTTTTAACCACATGAATGAAATGCTACCTTTCCCTTCTCGCCCAAGTGCAGGAAAATGTGGCACTTCCTTTTTACCACTCTAGGAGGGATAAGGAAGCCCGGGAATCTACTAGTCACGATGACAAATGTGACTGGGGCCAAAAGCGATCTGGGCCAAACATCAAATGTGATGTGGGCCAAACATCTGGGCCGAGCTGTCTCAGTGGCCAACGCAGATGAAGGAAAAGGCCTTTCTGAAGCTGACTCCATTTCCAGCCTGCTTATGCTGGGGAGACAGACAGTTCAGCATTTCAGTGTGGAAAAGCCTCTTGGGTTCTATGTGGGCTGAACGTGCTGTCACCTACATGAAGAAGGAAGTGCTCAATTTTCCTCAAACCCCTCAGATATTGAGAGACTTGATAACCGATGCCATATTCCTACTTCCCCATACTGGTTGAATCTGTTGGACATAGGCGGGTCCCCTAAAGGAAGAGATGAGATGAGGTACAGCTAAAACCAAGAAGAGTTAGCCATCCAGGGTAGCTGTCCATGTGTAGACTGTAAGGTTTACCCCGTTCGACTCAGAGAAACTCTCGTGACACGTGTATTCAGCAAAGAAATTTACTCAAGCGTAATGTAGTAAGTACAAAGCCAGGATTGGCTTGGCACATTTTACAGTACAATTTATAGTTCCCCGTTCCCGTGCTTAGCCCCTGTTGCTTGGTTACAGATTACCCACAGTAATCCCCCCTTCACTCAAATGGCAGATTCAGTCCAGTTCTTTTGTGTTCTTGATTGCTTTCTATTGATGGAGTTGTTGTTGTAGTCGTTGGGTCTTTCTGTTGCGTGCAAAGCTGGGAGTTCCCAATCACGCGCTGATTGCTTTTCCTCCGATCTGCTGAGCTCCCCTTTGTCTGCAGCGCCCGCGGCAAACTGGCGTTAATATAACGCATCCGCTTGTGGTTTAGTTAAGCGGCACCAGCTGGCCCATTAATCAGTTCGCGGTTTCTCACTTCCCCTTTTCCTTTGCTGGCGCTCGGGCGGTGAAACTGATAAGCGCGGCTGGGCAAGTCCCTAGCCGTGCCGCGCCGGCTGAACCCGAGCTCCTCTACAAAACCATCTGGTGGTCTCCACAACTGAGATGGTCCAAGGTCTCTCCAAGGCTCCTTAAGTACACATGAAAAGGCGGATTCCTTGGCATCTCTGAACTTATAGGGGCCTCCTGCTCCAGGTGGTAGGGTGTAGCAAACACCCAAGGTTTGGGGAATTGAGTTTCTCAGCCTGAAACCAGGTCAAAAGAGAGTTCACACCTTACCCAATCCTTGCCAGATAGGTCTGTCTTGGATAGCAGCAGCCCCATGTATTCCTAAAAAGGTTCAATGAAAGAAAGAATCCTTTGTTTCTTCCAAAACTGAGCAGCATCCAAATAAAACAAAGCTGGATGGAGAACGTTCCAAGCAAGATGAGGTCACACGTCTTTATCAGCGTTGATAGATACATAGGCGGGAAATGCAATATTTTCACTAGGAACCGCAGCCATACATTCCTTGAAAGCGCTATTTTTTGATAGAATATGGGTTTTTAAAATGTTGCCCTGTCTGTTGCAGTGGAACATTTTTTAAATCATTCCTTGACAATACCATCCATCTTTTCCAGTGGAGACCTATGGTACTTGCAAAAACATTTCCCACCACAGTCTTGCTGAATGATTGGCCAGAAACAGGAAGGCAAGAAGACCCTTTGGCTGAGTGGAGAGAACCAGCCTGCTGTGCAGAGGACCTGCTCTCCCCAGCCAGGCCCACCTGGTGCCCACCTGGCACACGATGTCATGTCAGTTCATTCATTTTGCCTGGGAATGGTAGCTCTTAATGTCAGCAGATGTTCAACCCCTTGTATCTGTCCTGCAGGTTGTGATTTAATTGTAACTTCTTTCTTTGATGACTTTCTTCTGTTTTAGCTCTTTATTTGCTTTTTGCCATTTTATGTTACAACGCTGTGGGCGTTTTTACTAAAGGACCATTAATTATATCCTAAATAAATGAGTAAATCAACATGAATAAGTAGGAGGATTTGCCTTGGGGACAGCTTTGTAAAGGCAAGAGTGTTTGCAGGAATTGATGTGAAGTCCAGATTCTTCCAGTGTGCACATCTGTGTGTGACTTATCTCCTTACACTTTAAACACTGATAGAGATTTCTGTCCTTGCAGAAAATATGTACTCTACTCATGCCAAAAGCTTCTGGAGCATTGTTTCTCAATCTCAGCCACGTTAAGATGGGTGGACTTCGGCTCCCAGAATTCCCCCAGCCAGCATGCTGGCTGGGGGAATTCTAGGAGTCAAAGTCCACCCATCTTAACGTGGCTGAGATTGAGAAACATTGATCTAGAGTTTATCCAGGAAGGCATTTGTATTTAACTATATCAGCAGTTAAAACAGAGCAAATCAGTAGAAAGGACACACAGACACCCCAAACTAGGAAAAGTTATAGGTTCAGTTCAAAAGGCACCCTAATTGAGAAGCTTAGTTTTGGGGAAGAGCTAAGCACTTTCACAAACAAATGAGCCATCTTCTGAGATCCAGAGTCTAGGTTTATACAACAGAATTCACTACTTCTGAGTCTGTGCAATACATTTCCACAATACATTGAATCATAAACTGCTCCAAAGGTCTGGTTCACCCAACGCTCTGAGCAACAAAACTGCAAATCGAGGTTAAATTAACGTTGCACCTTTGCTGCTTAAATGTATTGGGTGAATCCAGGGGAAGAACTGGGAAGTGTTGCAAGGAAGCAGGAAGCAGAAAACACAGTGTTGGTGAGGAACATTTTTCAAAACTGAGCACGGCTTTCAAAATCCCAAGAAATCTCTCCCAAGTCGCTAAAATCCATTTTTACTACTGAAACCGCTGCTTATCATGGAAACACCCGCTCCCCCTGCCCAACTCCGGTTGGCCATCTCAATATAAATTCAACAGCAGCTCATGTGAGCTTACAGAAACCAGTCACTGAAATTTACACCCAACCCTTAATTGCCAACTAGGGATTTATAATATTTTGACAGGCTGCATGACCACAAATAATACATTGCTCATTATGGAAAATCAGAGCACCTTCTGGTGAGGTCCAAGCCATGCAGGTCTGCTTCTATCCTGGAGGTGGGGCTGGAGACCCACTGAAGCCTCTCATGGGCTCCAGCCACAATTTCAAGAGTTTCTTGGGGAAAGGGAAGCAGGATTTGGGATCAAAAGTTAAAATATATTTTGTGGGTGCAGCAAGGAGAGGCTGATGGTGGTCAAAGAGAGAAAATGCTAAGATGCAAAAGCAAAATAATCCATAGAAACTGTAGTGTTGTAGTGTTGATTGGAAGTGTTTGAACACGGGGAAAAACCCATAGAAATTGATTGATTTTAGTATAACATCTGAGGCTGTAATCCAGCCGAAGTCAGCTGAAATTTTGAACAAGTATCCCTTTCTTTGAAATAATCTGCATCAGAACCTGCCTCACTTTTCTTTGATCACACAATATTGTCTGGCTGGATAAGGATCATGATAGACAGATGATAGATAGATAGATAGATAGATAGATAGATAGATAGATAGATAGATAGATAATGACAATATTCTCCGTTAAATAGATGTGATAGTTATTGGAGAAAGGTGCCTTATGGCGTGATTTCCATTGTTCATCTAGACCAGTGTTTCTCAATCTTGGCAACTTTAAGATGTGTGGACTTCAACTCCCAGAATTCTCCAGCCAGCATGAATTCTCCAGTCCACACATCTTAAAGTTGCTAAGGTTGAGAAACACTGATCTAGACCCACTGAGGAGGTCTTTACTCCTAATTGAAATTAGATGAAAACAAATTACAGGTTTCCATAAAAATGTAATAACCTTGCCCATTACCCCAAAACCTGTCTAGTCCAGCATTTTGGTCCTGCAGTGACCATGAGATGCCTCTGAGAAGGTCCCAAGCAGGTTGTGAGCTCTAGACCATTTTGCCTTCTCAACAATCACTTATCACTATCACTTTATCACTTGCATCACACATTATTGGAAAGGTTTGGAAAGCAGAGAAGCCTATGAGCCTGTTAATGAAAGCGTCTTACTCCCATGGTGTGTGGTTCCTTAACTAGGCACCCCAGCTTCCCTAGGGGTTACCTAAATATACGGTGGCTGCCATTTCTGATTAGCATTAACCAAACAGGAGATGTTCGCAAAACACGATGAGCCTGGTAAACCTATGACCTTGGTTAAGGACCATCCAGCATAGGAGATCAGGTGGCGCCTCACCTGCTTTATTGAACAAACATCTTAAAATTGCTAAGGTTGAGAAACCCTGATCTAGGCCCACTGACTTTGCATTAACTATGTGATCTGTGTGTTTCCCCAGAAAGACCAGCCCAGTCTCCTATTTACCCCTGGGAAGTTTCTTAATCTCTCCACCCTGTCAAGTTGGCGACATGATTTGTCTTCCTCTGATGTCCAAACTTCCTGACATTGCTTAAATCCTGGTAAGCAATCAGCTCAACGTGCCTTGCAAATGCAGGCCGTGGCCCGGAGCTTCCCCAAATGATTATGCTATTAAGCAGAGACTTCTGAAATCAGCAACTCCAGGCTTTGTGACTGAGCACTTTGGGCAGGGAGGGGGACGGGGAAGGAAATCGATAGTCCAGAAAATGGGTCTCTTGCTTTTTTCCTTCTTTTATAAATATGGTGCTTTGGGAAAAAAAGAAAGATGCAGCAAATACTAGCCGTTAGAAGGCACAGAGAAACAGAAGGTGCTGTCTTAAACTTGAGCCGTGCGTCTTAGAATAGGATGAGGGTCCTGCTTGTAGCTGAGAGCTGCTGTTTTGAATAGCAACTCCCTCCAGAATTGTTGAAATTTCAAAATAATGCAAATAGACCCAAGACACTGGTCAAAAAGCATTGGAAGTGAGGGATAGATGTGGGTTGAAGTTTGAGATCATCTGCAGGCTGTTCTTGGGCCACCTATCTTTAAAAAAAAAAGATGGTTAACATGCAAATATTTTTAAAAATATAGAGCAACCATATCCTCTAGACCCCCTACCAATACATGCTGGCTGGGGAATTCTGGGAGTTGAAGTCCCCCCATCTCAAAGTTGCCAAGTTTGAAAAACCCTGCTCGAGACGTTCTCTACCAACCCAACCTCCCATTTCAAGAGGGCCCCAGCCCTCCACCATTTAAATTATTTCTACCCTGTTGAGATCCAGAAAAGGATTATCTGGAACCAGTTTCTTTTTCAGCTGGTTTACGTACAAGAGACAAGCCGCTGAAGGCTGCCATGGGAAAAGCCATCTAAGGATGCCTACAGAGGACCATGGTGCCCTAAGAACGTCTTGTCAAGAAGGGTGAGGTTCTCTGATCTTGAACAGATGGACTTGTTTAGGACATGATGAGGAAATCCTAGAATTGAAGCTGAGCCTGGGAAATCAAAACTTCATTCCAAAAAGAAACTCAAGCCACTTACAGTATGTAGGGTTGCCATGAAAACCGCATAACCAGGAATTGACTTCAGGGAAATTTTAAGGGTTCACTCATCTAGCATTTTTCTTTTTAAAGAAACTTTATTAATTTTCAGTCAAGAATAAAGTACAAGGAAACAGAAAAAACAAAGAGAAAGAAAAGTTCAGAAAAGAAGAAGTAAAGTTAAAAGTGCAGGAAAGAAAAATAAAAAGAAGAGAGTGAAAGAATAGGTGACTCCCGACTTTCTTTGTTGCAGATACAAATATAGAATACATACCTCTTTTACTCTAAAAATATAACTGATACAAAATACTTCTCTAATCCTATAATAATTGTCAAAACCCCAAGTCAACATGGCATTTTATAATCCCAAGCAAAAAAAAGAAAAAGAAAAAGAAAAGCCATTTCCAAACAGAAGCAAGGCTAAACTTTTAAAATTTCAATACATTATGTCACCGTCTCTGTCACTACCACTAATGTCCAATCCTAAATATCTGTGTGCTTTTCTCATCTATGTGCATATAAAAATCTCACTAGTATTATCACATACCACCACCCCTTCGACTCATCCAGCATTTTTCAAAGACAGTAACTCCCACCTTGTGTTCTGGGGTATCCTAGAGTGCTATAAATTAGTTTCATAATTAAAGTTTCCTATAAGGCTGCAGGCTGCCTCTCTGCGTGACTTTGAGCCTTTTATTTGTTTAGCTGAGAGCAAGAGCAAAGGTCTTGGATTCAAACAGAGCCAGGCCATTGATCTATGGTACCTGGCCCTCCAAGGAAGTTGCCCGTTGTGCTCTCGCCATGAGTCTCTGTTCTGCTTCAGAGCTGTCCTGCTGGGCTTGGTTATAATGCTGTCTAAGAAAAATGCAATTTCCATATGCCGGGCCCTCTCTGGGCAGTAGTACCCTAAGCACACTTCCGCGGCCTTCATTCCAGAGAGATGGCAAGGCAGATCCTTAATATGTCCATTGCAGTTGATGAGATCTTACAGCATTCACCTTGGAGTAGGTGACCCTGTTTATAATGTCTTTAGCATCTTCCATTAAAGAAGTCAGTGCATCTTTTGGTAGCGTTCAGGACCGTGTTTCTCAACCTTGGCAACTTGAAGATGTGTCGACTTCAACTCCCAGAATTCCCCAGCCATCCACACACCTTCAGGTTGCCAAGTTGAGAAACATTGATTCAGGGGTTTGAAGGAGGAGGCAACTCTATACGGATTTCCTGCAGAGGAAGTCCCGGTGAAATCGAAAGAACTCATTTCTGAAAAGAAACCAGGGTTGTGCTGAAGCCAGGCTTGCTTGTGGGCTGTGTGCATGTGTCAAAAAAGTCAGGGGTGACAGCTGGAACCACAGGGTGGTAACTGCTAGCTTGACTTTTCTTACTCTCCCTGCAAGTGACCCTCCCTGTAACATTTGAAACTGTAGCCCAGCTCCACCCAGGCTTACTCTGTGGAGCTTTTCCTTGAACCTATGTACATTTTTAAAATGATGGCTCACTTGTAACAACTTTGGGATGACAAGGACTCTTGTGATCCTTGGTGGTCCTTTTAAGTTCCAGAAATTAGTACTCCAGATGCTCTAAATATTACACCTGGCTGTTCATTCGCTGACTCTATTTCTCATTCTGACACAAGGCCTCTAACTAGACTTTACATCCCAGGACTTATTTACACATCATTATAACATAATGATATGCTTGCTTGGTTATGCAAATGGGGCAAAGATGATCTTTAATGGCAACAGCATCTGGAAAAGGTAAGCAAATGGATCCATCCATTCCAGGCCCAAATGTTTATTTTTCTTCATCTGCACAGATGCCTCCAGGTGATATTAGGGATTTGAATCTAGAACCTCTGGTTGGAAGGTAATTTAATTGGGTTGGCTGATAGGCAGTCCCCAGATCACTCCTTTCCCCCCGTACTCTGCCTGTTCAAGCTGATCCCTGTAATACAGGTAGTCCTCGACTTATGACCATTTGTTTAATGACTGTTTGAAGTTACGAAGTTGCTGAAAAAAATGACTTACAACCAGTCCTCACACTTGCGACCATGGCAGTATCCCCATGGTCATGTGATCAAAATTTGGGGGCTTGGAAAATGGCATGTATTTATGATGGTTGCAGCATCCCGGGGTCATGTGATCATCATTTGCAACCTTCCCAAGGGGCTTCCAGTAAGCAAAGTCAATGGGGGAAGCTGGATTTGCTTAACTGATTCACTTAATGACCACAGCAATTTAGTTAACAACTGCAGCAAAAAAGGTTGCAAAATTGGGTGTGACTCATTTAACGATCTCAACGCTTAGCGGTGGAAGTTCCGGTCCCAGTTGTGGTTGTAAGCTGAGGACTACCTGTACCTTTATAACATTAAGGTCTAGTATTTGAGTTTGATTTCTCTTTTTGTGTGTGTGTGTGTGTGTGTGTGTGTGTGTGTCCCCATCCCTTTTTTCTTTTCTGCTGTTTTTCTGGGATTGAAAATTGCTATGGAGAGCTCATAAACCGTTTTGCCTGAAGAACAGAGAAAAAACACATTAGATAAAGGAAAAATAAAATAAAATGGTAAAATGTATGGTCTCTCCGCAGATGGGTTTTAAACCTTTTGAGTGAAAAACTCTGCTCAAACACGTGGAAAAGATTAAATGGAAAGAAGGACAAAAATATCAGACTAAGTTGACGTTAAGATGCACAAAGATCAATTTACTTTTTCCAAGACAACTCACTTATGGAAAAAAAGACTTATGGGTCTTTTTAATTCTAAAACCCATGAGGTAATGTAGAACTAGTACTTCACAAAAAAGTCCAGTCTTCCAGCAACAGAATAGGATGTGCAGCTTTTTGGATCTGAAACGGGAAAGATACTTTGAGTCTGGTGTGGGTGTAGTGAGCAGAAGAACTTTTCCCATTTCAGATATGAATCACTGCGCATCCAAGTGACTGCCAGAAATAGTTCATACTACTGCAAGCCTTGTAACCATCATTTGATATAAAGAACATCCCCCAAACCGCGAAGGCTGCCGAGTCTGTCATCTCTCCAGATCACTCTTGACCTCTTCTCACTGCAGCTGAGACAGCTCAGGTCAAATTAACTGGAGGCCCGAGGTGCCTGCTCTTCAACCCCTTCTATGTCGTGAGCCTGTCATTGTGACACATCTGAAGATAAAAAAAGTGTGGCTTCCATGGAAATGTCAGGTGCTTTCTTCTCTGATGTCCCTTGAGGGCCTAGGAAAATGTTACATGAGATGCAGCCCAAAGGTGCTCTTAGCATTTAGTATCATTTCCTGCTTCCTTTTGGAGAAGCTGGTGCTCCTTGAAGGCTGTACCTCCATGACAGTTTTTGAAGCTGTCTTTCTTAACACAAGGGCTCTCTTTCTCCCTCCCTCCTTCATGTAGGCTTCATGAAATCTGCAGGTGCTGCATCGTTCCCAACTTGGTGCCTTCTCAGAACTCCACATTGGCCTCTCCAAAGGAAGTTTTTCAATTTTGCTCCTCCAATTAAACCCCAGGTTCTCAGGAACATTTAATGGCCTGATTGTTTGATTCAGGAGGTACTCATTAAATCCTTTTCTTTGTCAACACTTTTCTGGTCCTTTGCCAGATCTATAATAGATTGATCTCATGTAGTTAGAGCAAGACACTGTGATTTTCACTTTCATGTTACCAGTGTTACTATATATTTTGATTTATAGCTCTTTGGAACCTATGAGCCAAGCTTATGACAACAGGGTGAACAACCAACTTTAGTATCTTCATTATTATGAAGATATTGAAGTGGTGGAGAGCTGCTGCCTTTTAGGATCAGCTGTCAGCAATAAAGAAACCGGGAGATAAGACATATGCCACAAATTAGCACTTGGTAGGACAGCAGTGAAAGCCTTGGAAAAGAGATTCAGATGTCTGTACCTACAAAGATCAGAACTTTGCAGAGAATGGTTTTCTCTGTGGTATTCTATAGAAGTGAAAGTTGGACTTTGGAGAAGCAAGTTAGAAAGTGTTTTGAATATTGGTGTTGGAGAAGATTCCTGAAAATACCATGAATATCCAAGAAAAGAAACAAATGGATTGTAGAACAAACCAATTCAGAGTTCTCACTGAAATCACAAATGACCAAGCTCAAATGGCTGTGGAATTCTAGGAATTAAGTCCACACCTTCTAACGTTGCTGAGATTGAGAAACACTCAGCTGGATGTTCATTGTGGTCACTTCCATTCTATGATTCTATGATTTTATGGCATCCCAGGCTTAGTTTTGACCAACCTGTATCCACCTTTTCTGACAGGTCTTCAGTGGCCACTGCAAAAGGAATTTCAGCTGTAATGCACTACCATAGATGGGATTATACTCTCCCTACCTACAACTCCCACACTTCTGCAGCTTTGGCAGAATTTCACTGCACGTTGAGTGGTGTAATGTATTCCACAAGCTCAGAAAGACATCACAGTGTGCAGCTGATGCAGCAAAGACATGTTTATAGTCAGTGCTATGAAAGCTAGAACTGGATAGTATATTGATCTGGGAGAGGGGGAAGTTGCAGGACACAATCCTTTGGGACGCCTTTTCAGGGAAGCTGAATTGTGGAACAAGGAGCACATCGCTGTGTAAGCCATGACTTGTTGCATTCAATGTCTTCAACATATTGCATGAAGCCACTAACCAGAGTATACAAGACACAATGGCTGGGTTTGCACCACAGTTTAAGCCACATTCCACTGCAGAATTAGTTGGGTGAAAATGGGGTAGATGTTGGTATACATATAACATGAAACAATCAAACAAAGGACATTAGAGTTTGGTGCAGTTAATGCTTTTTCATCCTATCCTCACTTTGGATTTGAGAACTGGTCAATTCCAAGACAACCACTGAGTCCAGACACCATACAAAGGCAAATATTCCACTATCTGGACTGTTGGATTGTCCAACTATGCTGACAGGAAAACACTGAGCTGGAAGTAGCCCCAGACTCAACACAACAGCAGACAAGAGCCGTGGCTTCCTCAAATGCTCCTTGTTCTACAATTCTGGTCAGACCTTAGCTCACCTCTGGGGTCCGACCCTGGGCACCACACTTAGGAAAGATTCAGATGAACTGGAGCAGGAAGACTTGTTCCAGCTGCATCTTAGAATCGACTTCTTCCCATTTGAGGTGTTTGGATCCCTTTGTTCAAGCAGATGTTGGTTAGACATTGAGTGGAGAGGTTTTAATTTGGATTTCTGTGCTAGGAGAAGTATGAGATGTAGAAAGCCTTCTTCAGGGGTGATGTCTCAGACCCTCTTGTTTTACACCACAGGAACACATTTTTAACTTTCTCATGCATTTCTTACTTGTTAATAGTGTTGCCACATCCAAACCTGAAGAAAGCAACAGGCTAGGTTTAACACAACATGCTAGACTAGACTAAGACAAGGTTGGGTAGTTTGCATCTCAACGTGTTTTGGCTGTTCAACCACTGTCTAAGCATGAGGTATGAATGAGGCCATCACATTATGGTTTGGGTGTGGCATGTGATGTGAACACAACTCTTGCAATGTGTTAAAGGTCAGCAGCAGCAACATCTGGCTTTGTCTAGGCTGGAAAGCTCAACAGGGTTGCCAGTCGAATGGGAGAGCAGCAGCAAATCTCCTTGCTATAAGCTACGCTAGGAATTTGAACCCCCTCAGAAGGCGGTGGTAAGCCACTTGTATATTGCCGCTAAGAAACAGCCTAGATGGATCCCTGAAGTCACCAAGAGGTGGGCTTGACTGGAAGGACACTTACCTTTTTACCTGGCCTTAGGGTGTAGCACACTGTAGCAATAGCAGAAATGAAGCAAGCTCTATTAGGGCTTAGAGAAACACGTAGCGCCCTCTTTCCATAGCATTCCATAAAGGTATCGTCAACCTCCAGATGTCACAGCAGCAAGGTAACGGTACTGATTGCTTTTTGGAACCCACCATTCCTCCTTTTTTGCATCTTCCTAGGCAGCAGATCTGATCAGCTGCAGCAGGCTGGGTACGAAACGAAGCAACCTTTTGTTTATATCTCATGCTAAGCCTTAAGGAGGGAAACGCGGTGAACAGGTTTGCATGCTGGGTGAGCTCATAAACCAGATCTCTAAGTTGAACTATGGGCTCCCCTGGCTGAGGGATGCCTAGTGTGCATCTCCCCCATTCTGTGCAGAAGTCTTTCTTGAGCAGAAGCCCAATCTGGATGGAAACAGGGCCCCTTGGTATGCAGGCATGTGCTTTATTGCAGAGTAATGACCCTTCCCAAATAAATGGTGGCCATTTTTACCAGCTAGGGAAGATGCCTTCTACTAAGGTAAGTTCACTGATCCATCCCACTCAGTATGTACTGTTTGGAAAGGCAGCTTCTAGGGCTACAGACGGTCCTGCCAGAGAGATGTTTTACATGCAAAGTCTATGGTCTACTGTTGAATTTAATTTGTTCACAGAACATGCTGTGACAATTAGCTTCCCAAAGCGAAGGAGGAATGCTGTATCTCCCCGCTTCTGAATAGCTTTTGTTCTCTGTACAACTGAGTGTACAACTTACTCAGTTGGCTACAATTATAAATCAGCATTTTTTTTAAGTTGGGAAATATCTTAATTCTGGGGATTTTTTTTAGACTATGTCAAAGAGGAAATTGGGTTTGTTTTCAGAGAGTCCTTCTCCCCGCCCCATATTTTTCTTCATCTTTTCGTCCATCCTTCTTACTGATTTGGTTTTCATCCATCTTTAGCATTCAGTTCATTTTGAAATTCCCTTTTAAAATTCCACGAACACTGGTTTCAAGTCTCCAGATCATTTAGTCATAATAATTTAAATGAAACACACGCTGGTGCCCAACTGAAAACAGAACAAGCTGTTTAAAACACACACATGGAAAGAGAAAGGTGTGTTTTCCATTAACGTTCTGCAAAATAATATCAAAACACATCTCAGGTGTCAGAAGCTGAACAAACAACAAATAAGGAATCCTTTGTCTCATCTTTATCAAATTCTTTTATCCCAGCCTCTTCCTAAAATTCAGGAATGAACCAAATTCTGAGCCATAGTTTACGCATCAAAATCGCTGATATAGCAACTATTAAAAGTTCATGGGTACCATCTTGGGCTAAATCAAGGAAACTGCATTGCTGGGTTTATAAACCACTCTCAAGCAGGTTCATTAGAACCAGTGGCTTATTTGGGCAGGATATGATACTCGGATTGATTGATTGATTGATTTATCTTTCAAATTTAGTCACCGCCCATCTACTTTTAACTGGTTTGTACTTTTTGTACCTTGCAGTGTTGTCAGAATTTGGCTTGTACGGCATGGGTTAATTCAATAACTTTCATCATCATATTTTTCTGTGTCCTTGCTTTTGAACATCAGGGGGTGGGGATCAAGATGGTGGCCATGGCCATGCAGTTCAAACTCTGCCTTTGGACTCCCCATGCAAACACCCCTCCTTGGGCCTGGCCTTCCCATGGGTGGCCAGTGGCTCATGCATTAAAGTACAGAGGGCGAGCAGGTTTTCCCATTCCCCACTCCAAAGGGTAACTCTACGGTGTCCCTCCAATTCTAATTTGGATAACCAGCATGCTATTTCTCTGGGCTTGCCTCCAGCTCAGAATAATGTGATATTATCAGGGAAAACACAAACAGGAAGGGAAGGGAAGGGAAGGGAAGGGAAGGGAAGGGAAGGGAAGGGAAGGGAAGGGAAGGGAAGGGAAGGGAAGGGAAGGGAAGGGATGTAAGCTTGATATTAAGGAGGGGGCTGTATTGTAGCCCTGTTGTGTGCAGGAAGTAATTTCTACTCTACAGTCTTGGGATAGTTATTATGAATATTCCTGGTCTTGGTTGAGATAGGAAACTCTTTATACAGAATCAATCTTTTTGTTCATCCAGTTTGTTAGGTCTGTAATGACAAACAATAGACGGCTCTCCTGGGGTTCAGGTAGGGTTGGGATGTATTTCCAAACCTTGAAAATCTGGAAATCTGATTTTGCAGCCATTTACCTACAAAGCACGATCCAATCCAATTGAATCAAGAGGAATCAAATTGCATGTTGTCTTCTGAATGATGTGACTAAAGACTATAGTTGGGAAAACATCCATTTAAGATTTTGCAATTGGAAGCAACAGTAGAATGAATGAGAAAAGGAAAAGATGGATGGTTTCAATAAGATGAGGGACATGGGACTTCAAGGTCACAACGTTTGAAAGCAAATCTTCCCACTTCATGGCCAAGAAATTAGAATGACAGATCCTCCCAGTCTATTTTCTATGAACTCTTATCTGGAACCTTCAGGTGACATCTTACAGTTATATCAAACCAGCAATTTATATGACTGCTCATCTCACAACAGGACTGACCAGTTCCTGAGTGCAGTTTTCTTGTGGGCCTTCTTTTGCTCCGAAAACAGATTCTTGACCACCTTATTTACCAGAAATATAACCTGATGCTGAAAATGATGCAGAAACACAATGAAACTATCCTCAGAGAAAGATGCCCTTGGATTCGGTATTCACTGTGGAAGCCAACAGCTCATAGACTGGGTCCACCCAGCCCAGTGAGACATGTTTATTGAATACATCTCAATTTGTTCAAAGGACCTAAATTATACATGATGTTTGTGACACGTTTTAGGCTATAATTTAATGTATTTTTATACAACTTTTTAAAGAAAACCATCTCAACAAAATTTATGAAGTACAGTATGTGTAACAATAAATTAAAAACAAACACATACTAAAAAGGGAAGGAAAAATAAGCAGAGAAACAGATTTTAAAAAGCCATCTGTTCAACAACTCACCATTTGGCTGCAGGGGTATCGGTGAGGGGGGTGAAAAAAGTCAAGAGGGTGGCTGGGACAATAGCCACCCAGATTTCTTTCTGGGTTCAGAACAGCCTGTTAACCCAAAATCACACCAGTCAGATGATGTGGCTTGATAAAGCAACCCATCTTCATTCTTAAAGCTTTGAAATAAAATCTTTTCAGATGAAAGCCTAAAATATGCATTTTAGGGGGGGGGGTAGGGAGAATGACAGAATTGTTTCAAATGTGGGGAACTTCTGTTTGAAGTTCAGCAGGTGATTCCTACCACTGAACTGCGGTGTGTGACTTCTTGCTTGCTTCTCAGAATCTTCACTGAGACAAGAAGAAAATGGAAACCTGGTTGACCAGGTGCTTTTGACGTAGTGCCTGAGGGATGTGTGTGTGTGAGAGAGAAAAGAAACAACAACTCACAGTTAGTGAGCCAGTGCCTAAACCCTTACAAGTTCTTGGAAATACACAAATGGGAATTGTTGGCTCAGTTGCAAAAGAATGTTTTTGGACAATAAGGAAAGCCAACTGCTTGGCTGAGAAGCCTAAACAGCATACCTAATGAGAAAACTGCTTCTTAAGAGCAAACAGGGTAATTAGCAGTCCTATTTTCTTCCAAAGCTAAAAATTAATCCCATCATTTACATGGTGGACTCTTTATTTTTTTTTTCCCTGGGCTTCCTTGCTCCCTAACAGTAAGCATCTTGAAACAACTTTGTCTCGCTGTTTCCATGATGTGAATTTCTCCATCCAGAAGGCAGCAGATCCATCTAACAGAAGTTTTAAACAGTTTTAAAAAAGAAGTTTGGAGACAACACTATTGTTTTGGCACAAATATGAAGAAGAAAATATATGTCTCCTTGCTTGGAGAATACAGTGTGCTCAGCCTTGAGATAGATATTTTAAGATTAATTTACCTAACTAAAACTTACACTTCCTGCAGCCAGAAGTATTTAGATCAGTGTTTCTCAACCTTAGCAACTTTAAGATGAGTGGACTTCAGCTGGGGAACTCTGGGAGTTGAAGTCCACTCATCTTAAAGTTGCTAAGGTTGAGAAACACTGATTTAGATGAATCCAGTGAGCCCGCAGTTGGAAGACTGGCTAGACTTGGAATTTCCATTAAATGAGATCCCTCTTGGTAGGTCAGTTCTGACTCCTTGATGGAACCTCCATGTTCAGGGGCAGAATGCCAAAGAAAAAAGGTCCTGCTCAACATGGAGCATGAAACTTGAGAGACTCAAGAATTATATGTTCTTCTGAGTCAATAAGGAATTTCCTCTTCAAATGCTGCCCCTTCAAAGGTCCTTAGAGGATGGTCCTTAAGTTCACACTTTGCACTAAACTATAATTAGTTTGGTTTTCCCATGGCATGTTGTATTCACTCAACCACACACTATAGTTACTTTGCTGTGAACTCAATCATTGTGGCTTATTCAACAAACCCCAGTAAAAACAAGCTTTGGTATAGTGTGGAACCAGTTCTACATGTGGAAATCTTTTAAAAATTAGTGAGAAGCATTTTAATGAATTATGTTCTCCTCCATTACTCTAAGTCAACCCCGCTGAGAAGTCTGGCATGGGTGGTCTATTGAAACGAAAAAACCTGTGAGCTCTTTTAAAGACAGAACTTAGTTTTTGCAGTAGCAAAATTGCAGTTAGCCATGGTGTGTCTTGGAGTGAGCTTGTAAGACAGTTCTGCAAGATGGAAAATCTTGAGGGCACTCCCTTGTCCCTTATCCTTGACCAAAGCTAGCTGGCCCACCACCTGCCCACCTAGGAACATTTCTAGGTCAGAAGGTCTGCCTGAGCCCTGGAAAGACATGGTTACGGTTCCAGTTTTTGTAAAGAGAATCCCATTTGGGTCAGATGCCAGCGGACTCTGAGGAAATGGGTTAGATAATCTGCCAAGATGGCAGCTGTGACCATCTGATGGCAGCCCCACCTCTTTATTTTTACATGAGGTATGTTGAAAGGGGGCAGAGCTTTGATTGCATCTTGACTGGACCTCCCTGTCCCATCTGACTCCTTTGGGAAACATAGGTGGTGGGGAAGGGCCAGACCCAGGTAGTAGTCAATGCCTTGTTGAGGGAGAGGGTAATTAATAATGGAGCCTTTATTACATTCAGTGACCAAGTTTAAATGCAGTTCCCTGACAAGTCTTACAAAATCTGGGGAAAAGTCTAGGCACAAAATAAGAAAAAGTAGCTAAAATACTGTAAGGGTGGAAATACTAAGATGTAGAACAAGATTTAAGACCTTTAAAAGAACTTAAATTAAATACAACCCTATTACTGAATGCTAAGCTACTAGAATACTTGTAAGAGAGCAATTCAAGAGCACTCATTCCTCTGCTGGAAATCTGTCTTTGTTCAGGGGAGTTGAATTAGTTGCCCATATTCTTCAGCAGTTTTAGAGGAGAGGGTTACGCTTTCGCCTTTTGAAGAGACCCTCTCTGGATCTGGCCAAAGTTGAGAATATTTGCCTGGTCCTCAGCCTTCCTTTATGGTGAAGATTGTTGAGAGTGTAGTGGGATTCTATCTAGGGATCGCCCTACAGCAAATTAATCATATGGATCCTTTTCAGCCAGGATTCACATCTGCATTAGCTACCCTCATGGATGATTTGGGTTAGGACCTGGATGGGGGAAGGCCCCCCTCCTGGTCCTGTCAGATCTCTTAGCAGCCTTCAGTACTATTAACCATGGTATCCTTCACGATCTCCTGCAAGAGTTGGGAGTTGGGGATGCTATACTGCGGACACTTTCCTCAGTGGGTGGTATCAGATCACCCAGGCAGCTGCTCTTTGGGGGTGGAGGGCTGTGGGGTTCATCTTTCTCCCCCCATTATGTAACATCTCTATAAAACTTCTAAGGGAGAAGCTTATCTACCATTGGTTCAGAGTGCAGTACACTCACTCTACTGATATCCACTTGTACAGCATTACCCTGGGTAAGGCTGGGGCCATCGTGGACATCCTGCCTGGTGTCTGTGGCCTCTTAGAGTCAGGATGGGAAGAATCCTTGCAAGCTGGAGATTCTGGAAAATTTCCTGCCCCAGTGATAATTCTGGATAAGGAGTTACTTCCTCTAAAAGATCAGGGCTGTGATTTGAGAGTCTAGATAGGGAGGTGGAAGTTGTATTTTGGGGGCTTTGTCTAGCTGAAGCAAGTGTATCAGTTGTTGCTGTTCCTTCAATGTCCTGGCAACACTTTTATCCATGGCCTGCCACCTCTCAAATAGACTACTGCAATGTGCTTTACATGGGGCTGCCTTTGAAGACTACCCAGAAACTGCCATTGATGCAGAATGCAGCAGCTGGCCTGCTGGTGATTGTAAATGGCCAGGGCCATATAACACTGGTGTTGTGAGTGCCACACTTCCTTCCAATAGGTGCCCAAGTACAGTTTAAAGTATTGCTTTTAACCAGTCAAGCTCTTTGTGGCTTGACATCTTCAGGACCACCTTCTTCAGGTAGACCCAGCCCACCCAGTTTATATATCTTGAAAAGAATGCTGAGAATGTTAAAGCAGGGGAGGGGGGATGATAGCATGATGTTTCTCCAGGTATGCCCCAATGTTAGAAAGCAGCTTAGCTCTGCAGGTTCAACAGTGTCCTCTGACAGCCTTTCAGAGGGCAGTTTAGGCTGAGCTGTTCCGCAGAGCTTTTAACAGACAGGAAGTAAGGAAGGTGTTCATCTGTTGCAGGTTGGAGTAGGTTAGTTTTATAACATTTTTATGGGTTTTATGTAGCTTTGTAAAGCAAGATGTGATCAGTCTGTGTCAAGTTGGTGGTATAAAAGTGCCGTAAGTACATCAATAAACGTAGAGCAAGCTGGTTATGAGAATGAAGGCATGGAAAGGACACAAATATGCCGCCACTTGACTCAAAACCTGGTCTGCGATCTGCTACCAACCGCGTCTCAGAATGCTTAAAAATTTCTCTCTTTCAGTTACAAGCCCCAGAAACCTAAGTTGACGGTATGTTTCTAAAAAGAAAGATAGATGTGGTTCTCCATACAGGCTTCTATTCACATTTGTTGACCCAGTGAGTCTTTAGAGACTTCCCGCCAAAGGCCGCTTCTTCGATTAGATCTCAAGCTTCCAATGATATTTTATTTATCACATTTGTATCTCAGCTTTTTTCAAAGAAACTCGGGAGAGTTTTAAATTAGGCTGTGCCATTTTGTCCCTATGCATCTGTAGAGATTTATTACATTAAAGAGAAGAAGAAGGGGGAAAAAAAAGAGAGAGAGATTACAGTGCTTGAAATTCTTTATTGTACGATGTATTCAAGTATAAATCTCTGACTGGCACATCATTAACCATGATTTCGGCCACTATGAAAATGACAAGCAAAATGTTGGCAAGAAAGAAGACAAGCATCTAAATTAATGACTGGCAAGAGCACCTGCAGTTTTGAAGTGAACAGGAATGGCTCGAGATGAAGATTACCAGGAACGCCCCCCTCGAAAAAGAAACTTTGGCGGGGGGTCTGATGGCAAACTGGGAGCTGGAATGGGCACCAAGGAGCAGAATCTGGGCCGCTGTAAAGAGAAAAGCATTGCCCGTCCCACTCTTAGTCCTTATGGGGCACTTTCTGCTTTGGAATTCAGGTCTGCTTAAGGCAGGCCTGTGTTAATGCACAGCGAAACGCAGGTGGCAAATTCAGAAGGAAGAGACATAATTCAATATGCCTGGCTACTTGCTCTGAAGCTGGGAGCTAATTCTAAACTGAAGGTTTTTATGACTTTATACCTGGGGCCGAAGGAGGAGAATTTAGGGAAGAGGGTATCAGGTGCCATAGTTATGCTTTTCCCTGGTATGGTGCCTCCAGATGTTTTGGACTTCAACTCAAACAGAATCCCCAGCTGACGTGGCTGAGGGATTCTGAGAATTAAATTCCAATGTATCTGGAAGACACCTCATGGGGGAAGTTTGATAGCATGGGTAATTTCTTCCCCTAGGAGTTATATGGAGCAACAACAATCCACAACAATCAAATATATCATCTGTAGAACAATTTCAAAGAATCCATTTGTAGAACTGAGGCATCAGCATTACAGAAATAAAGATAAAGGATGGTGGTTTCAATATCCTTCATCACCAACCCTTGTGCACAAGGTGGCCCTTCCTTCCCTATCTTGCTAGAAATGCCAACAGTCCTCTGCAGGGTCCATCGCTATCCTTGTTTCTCAAAAGGAAAGGTTTCACAACATGCGAGAAGCTGACATCATCAGGAAGTCTTCATAGCTGATCCGTGCACTGCCCGTCATGCCAGTATCCTTCTCCCGGAAGGCTTCGGTCATGCTCTGGAGGAGAGTGCAGATCTGGATGAAGCGGTCCAACTGGATGCCAGGATTGGAAGCCTTCTGTGAATAACGGGACAGCAGCAGCTGGGAAAACTGGGGGCTCAAATTGTATCCCATTTGGCAAAGAGCTAGAAGGAAGGCAACAGAAATGTGATGGAGAAATGTGGCAAGGTTGGGCTGAAACCAATTAAACAGGCACCCAAGAGTTAATTTTTTTCCCCGATCAGTAATTCATTGCAGAAAAGCTAAGAAGCCATTAAGAAAGAATTCTAGTGACTGCTATGAATCAAAAGCGAGTCCTATTTACGGTGAAATCAAAGTTCATATTTTTGTAGATCTTTCTTTCTTCTGCCTGAACTATGCCGTGGCCTAGATCGCCCTCTCTTTTGGGAGAGGGCAGAAGCCTCATTGTGGGACTGCCTGTGCCCAATGGTTTCTGCCTGTCTCACTAGATCTGGCAAAGTGGGCATACCCCAGGTCCTATCAATGAAGCAGTGTCTCTGGTGGCCCCAGGAGGGATACCTTGACTGTCATGGCACCCCCCTCGAGATATTGACCACCCAAACCCTATTAGCCATTCAGAAGGCTAGAAAGACTTGGGTCTTCTCCCAGACATTGAGGCTAGGATGTTGATCAAGCTCTGGCATGATTTTATTTGATATGTTGATAATGTAATTTTTAGAGGCCTCAAGCCAGATTCTTTTGAATTGGATTTGTATAGTTTATTATGTTTTATTTCTGGGTAGTCTTAGGTAGATGGGAGACTATACAAATTTGTTAAATAAACAAGTAATACTTCTCTTGTCTTGGCAATAGATAGATTGGATATCAGATAGTATTACTCTGACAGTGTGAGAACTAACTGTAATGGGGAAAGACCTTGGGAGACAGGGCAAAGAGATGCTGCCTAGGGAACAGTCAGATAAGAGACTGTATAGCCCACAGCCAGATAGTGGGCGGAGCAAGAGGCTCAGAAGGGACCCTCCCTAGCTTCTCAGGCTGTAAAGGAGATGGCGGAAGATTTGTACTTTCAGACTTGCAAGATTCTCTTAATGTAGCCTTACAATAAAGTAGAATTAGCTCATCTGATCGTGTTTCCTGTCTGGTCTACCTGGGAAGACTTACACTAACTCTCACATAACCCACACTTAATCCCTGGGTAGAAATCCATCAAGCTGATGACTCAAATGCTTGGTGACAGAGTGACATGACTGGTATCTCTGCATAACCTGTAGCCAAGCATTCCAACATGGAAGAACTATGTAACAGGATTCTGTAAAACTGAGTTTTCTCACAATTCTTCCTTCTTTTTCCATCTTCTCCTCTGGCTGGACCCATAGCTGCCACTCTTGCTGACCCAGTTCTTTCTCTGCCTCCAAGCTCAGCCATTACTCCAAGGAGTCCTACATCTACCTTAGGGGCATGGCTTTCTGATCAATTGAATCAGACTGGCAGAAGAAGCTGTCTTATCATTAAATTACCGGTCCAACAGCTCAGTATTATTCTGATTGCCAGAGACTCAGTAGGTTTTTAAATGCCACGAATTGAACCCTGGGATCTTGTTCAGTGCAAAGCATTGTGGGATTGAGCCAGGCCCATAACAACTATGGAGCATCTGGGGTGAGCCAGAGGTAGATCCAGCCTTGGAGCAGAATTCTGGCTGAGGAACCATGGAAGACATAGAATCTGCCCTCAGATTGCCAGCACAGCTCTCAGAAATCCAACCCGTGGGGAATGTCATTTCTGCATGTTAAAGCCAAAATCAATGGAGAATGTAGCCACCTCCAACCCCAATGTCTCACCTTGGTGCAGTTCGTTACAGTTAATGCTTCCTGAATGGTCCCGATCGAACTGCTGGAACAGACTCCGCCACTGTTGTATAAAACGCCACAAGGCTGAAAACCCATAGAGATCCATCCGACCAGACTTGCTTTTATCAAACATGTCTGTGAAGACAGAAAGGCAAGAGTTGGGGCACCAAATGGTGATGTGGCATTGCCTATGTAGTAATTATTTTCCCCCAGCCAAAAACTGAAGGGGAGATGAGTGTCATACCACTTTTGCTGTTCAATCAAGTCTAAAGATTTTCACAAGGTTCCAAAATCTTGCCCCATCTATTTAACCCAGGAAAAAGTGGGAGGGGAAAAAAAGTCAAAGGCAAAAAAGCCCCCGTGTACCATTCTGAACACACTTAAAACCTATCTTCTGCCTCCAAGTTTATCCTGTTCCTTAAAATGCCATCTGTATATCAGTCTGACAGCAAGAGCAAGAACAGAGGGACTTGGCTGAAATTGGGAAAACGATTCTCCCTGCAACTTGCCACAGGCAATGGTAGAGTATCTTTTGGAAGCCATGTTTGTCTTTTAACCTGATTTACTGGTTTAGATACTGGGGAAGATATATATGCATGCAGACTTGTAGCTCCTATTTCTGTTTCAAATTACCAGCCATAGAACAACAGTGGAGAAAAACTCCAGTCCTCCTTCCTTTATATGGCGAAAGAAAAATGTGCTGTTGCAAGGAGGAGCTCCTTTGAGGGAAGGAAGCATCAAAGTCCATGAACTTCAAGCATAATTATGTAGTCATGATTATCCTTAGCATTTAATTATGACTAATTTGCAACGTTCGATACCCGCTGCATATATTATGTGCAGGTAACACACATTATTTCTATATTGCAAATTAATGTTGCTGAGGCAGAGAGAAGAGTGGATTGCAACCCCAAGAGAAAAGGGTCAAGGGAGTCTCCCAATTCACCTGGGTCATTCCACTATACTGCTGCTCTCTTTTCTATTACATGCTAAGCAGCCTATTACACTTGTTTCCTTTACTATTTCATGGATCTCCAGCTTTCAGATCTTCCAAAGGAGGAGATATTGAAGGAGCTGGAAACTTTAGCTCTAGGAAAAGATAATGGAGAGGGATAAGAGAACAAGCTTCAAAGACCTGAAGGGACATCATTCAGACAAAGGGCAAGGCTGAAGTCATCCCAGTGTACAGGACACAGAATAATGGTCACAAATTACAGGAAGGCAGTTTCTGGTTGAATGCTAGGGAAAAAATGCCCTAATGGTAAAAGCTAGGGCTGTGCAACTCTTCAAAGAAGGGGTTTGCTTTGATGAAAATTTGAAACTTCCTTTGAAATGGCTTCATGAAGCAACATGAGCCTTTGCCTCTAAAAATGAAGAGAACAACCATGCTGCTTTATTTTGCAGCCTCTCATTTAATTAATTAATTAATCAATATGCTGCCCATCTCCCCCAGAGAGTGACTCTCATCAACCTCCTCTGGCACTTGCAACAGCCAATCTTTTCTTGCCAATCTGCAGAACCTGCACAGAAGCTCCCTTCTGCTGGAGAAGGCGGGGGTCTCCTTGCAGTTTTCTCCAGCAGCACTTGCCAAAAACAGAATCTCCTCCAGCAATTAAATCTGGTCAGAAGACCCTGCCAGCTTTCACAAGTGACAAAGGTAAGAGGCGGCATGAAATGCTGCACTGAGACACAGCCTGTTGCTTCTTTGCTTCAACAAAAAGAATCAGGCATGCCACTGAGCTAAATCTAAGCCAGTTTGCAGAACCTGAGTGAGAACATTTGGCCAATGGAAGCAAAGGCCTACAAGGGCAATGAACCCCTTTCTTGGATCTGTCCAGACAGAGGCTGGGTTGCTGCTGGTTGGAGATGCTCTAATTTGCATTCTTGTACCAAAGGGAAAAGAATTTGATGGCTTTATTGATCTCTTCCAACTCTAAGTGAGACGAATAAGTAGGAATTGACCAGCAGCTTAGATTCCTCCAGAATGATGTCTGAAAAGACTGGATACTCTAGCATGGATACAAAATAAAGATATATCATGTTGATTCAAGGAAATGCAAGTATAAGGGAAGCAGCAGATTCTATTTTGTTCATATCTAAATACAAGCACATTTTAAGAAAATATTGCGTGGAATCTTTCTGAAATGTCAAGCACGGGCACATTTTGTTTTCTGACAGCTACATCCTAGTACAGAATAGCTTTAGAGACTCTGACGGAGAATCAGATGCACTGCAGTTCCCAGCACGCTTTTCACACACACTGAGTATAAATTCTTTTAGCCTGAACTCACTCATCATCATCAAGCAAGTATCTTCGCTGAAAGCAGACCAATTGGAGTTGACAAGGGCCTGCCTGAGCTCCTTGGTCGAGATATATCCGCTGCGGTCAGCATCTACACTCTGGAACCAAGAGAAAGCTTCTGGGTCCACACCAGGGGGAACATGGCCTGCTTGGGAAAGAACAACATATAAAGAGCATATAAAGAGAACGGCAGTGCCTTCCACCAGAGCATGCCAAGCACCCACCAACATCGACAGTAAACATCTAGCAGGCTTCTGCCAACTGGAGCAGGTGAAATCAGAATCAACCTTGTCCTCATTTCCTGAGTCAGCATTTTTTCCCAAAAGGGGTGTGGGTGGATATGTAAAACATGAGTCCTGAGGAGGAAAGTTCACTCAGGCAATGGGATGCAAAATCTTGTAAAAACAGAAAGGAAATAAATGAGGTCTCTTCCAACAGTTTGTAATGTTGAATGCAGACACGGGGAAGGCACATTGCTTCAGCAGGATTCAAATGTTGTTCCATTTAGGAGGCATCTGCACAGCGGTAAAGTTTTATTTCCACCCGCCAGGAGGGCAACTGTGGTGCTTTTCAGTTCACACCTTGGAACCTTAAATAATGCAATAGGAATGTCTTTCTGAACCACTGGTCTAAATGGAGATGAATAATTCAATTAAGGACCGTTTCTCCAATTCTGCAAGACAAAACAGGCCCAAGGGCTCCAGGTGCACAATGAGCCCCATAAAATGATAGATGTCAAAGACAGATGGCTTGTTCCTTAATGTGTAGAGGGAGCCTTGGAGCCACAGACAAGCTTGACTCCTTTGGGAGACGGTTTTATCTCAAAGGCGATCAAAATGGGATGTCTGTAAAACAGAGGCACTATTCCAAAAATGCTTGCAAAATGTTGCAAGCCCAGAAAAAAATGCTACTTGACTCACAACCTCCCACATGGAGGCTTGTGGCTTATATGTGGAGGGAGAATTGAAATTCCAGTTTTCTGAAGTTTCTTAGCTGCCTACAGATTTGTAACTCTTGGTCGACACCAGAGGCTTGATGAGAGATGCTCCAAAGTAATGACAAACCAACAAGTGACAAAACACATCTCTCACTTCAGTGTGAAATTCCAGATTGGTGAGGTCTGGCGATCTCAGTTTTTGTAAAAGGGTGACAGAACACTGCAGTGGAAAAATGCAGATCTTGAGTGTCAAGATCAACCTCTTCCTAGGTTGACCTAGGAACCTAGGTGACAAACTTGATTTGAAATTTTCGCTAGCTAGAAAAAGAGTTGATACTGCAGCCAATGGGAAAAAAAAAAGATGGCTGGAAGAGCAATTCCAGATGAACCAGGAGACCCTGGTGCAACAATGCATGGCTTCCATCACATCATGACAGTTAAACTGAAGGCACATTCTCACCAAGCATCCTACCACTCACCTCCAGAACTGCCTGCCCCGTAGGGTCCAGGTTGGGGGGCACCATAGGGATTAGCAGGCTGCCCATATGGCCCTCCTGGGGCTGGGCCACCTCCATACATTCCACCAGAAGGGCCAGAGGAAGGGTATCCATAAGCTCCTCCACTGGATGGTGGTCCATATGGGCCTCCAGGCGCTGGGCCCCTATACGGCCCCCCAGCAGGCAGTCCACCTCCATACTGTCCTCCGGGGTACCCACCGTGGGGAGCTCCTGGAGCCTGTCCTGCAGACCCAGGGAAACCCTGTCAAGGAAGGAAGGGAGGAGCTGTGAAAGAGCAGACGATGAATCAGCACGGGCCTGGGCTTCTCACTCCTGTTTCTGAGAGTCCATGCACAGAAATTGGTGATACAAACAAACAAACAAGCAGTCATTGTGGAAAAGACACACATTACATGATTTGCATCATTTGCACGATGGCATCCTACTGCTGTGATTTCACTTGACCCCCTGCCAACTCTAGGAAAGGGTCGAGGAAGAGGGCTTTTTCTGCGGTGCCCCCCCCCCCCCCCCGTGGAACAGCTTGCCCACTGAGGTGCGGGCTGCCCCCACTCTCCTGGCCTTCTGAAGAGATGTAAAAACATGGCTACGCCACATGGCCTGGGGGCCTGATGGGGGCTCGTATTGCTGGAACTGGCTCGTGGGATGATAGATACTGCTTCCCCCATCTTCTTGATTTGTATATTGCTTTTATAGATTTGTTATCTGTGTTTTAATTGGGAGGTATTTATATTTTTATTGTTTTTATTGTCTTGGTTTTTAATTGTAAGCTGCCCAGAGTCACCCTCTGGGGGAGATGGGCAGCATATAAATTTAATAATAAATAAATAAAAATAAATAAATAAATAAATAAACTCATCAATTTATCAGGGCAAGTGGAGCTTAAGCACCATATTTTGGGGGTGGGGGGCTGATGAATTCTTCAACTCTTCTTACTATTGGAGAAAAGGGAAGCTATTCTTTTGGGTAGGAAAATACAAGTGCAGCCGTAAAACAGACATTTCACATGCAGAAGATGTCAAGTTCAATCTTTAGCCTGGCTGCCAGGTTGACAAATGCAGGATGATATACAGTATTCTTTCTATGGTAATGTGTATTTAAAATAAAATCTCCTTGACACTGAGTTTGACTCCCAGCAACCATGAATTTAAGCTTCACTAAATAACAAAGAGCTTTTCCTGTCCCACAAGGCTTAGAGGTTTTGTTCCTACAACATGCTGAACTAGGTCTGAGAGCATGAGTTTAATGTGTTGTGAAAATACCAGTTAATTAAACCCCACAACTAACCTAGAGGAGGAGGTTTATCTTAGCTCTTTAACAACCCCAAGGCTAAACTAACTCTGCTTGGTTAACTGTTCTCTCCTATTGGGGAGGAGGAGGAGGAAGGAAGACTATTCCTTCCTGCTTACAAGACAGACATGAAGTCTGAATGTATCTCTGAAAAAATGGGGCTTCTCTAGTTGCTCCATCAGTTTCCTTATTTATACCCCCACAACCCAGGGTACGGGGGTGAAGTGAAAAAGGGGCAGAGGGAAAGATGGGAACCCCCCTCCAGAATCTATCCACGGTGGCTTTGGCCCCTGTAGATTTTCCCCACTTGGTGCAATGAAAAAACGAAGCCTCCCATCTCCTTTGTGGTGATACCTCAGAAAACGGTGCTTGCCGTCCGGCTGAGTGATTTGTAGTCATGCACTGCCGGCCCACAGGGATAACTCAATTGCCTGGCAGAGTGGATGACTCAGTTAATAATTTGGCCACCACGTCCAGGTGTTCAAGGAAGAAATCTGAATCCATGTTGTACTCGGAGCGGAATGTCATTAGGAAAGACTTTCCCAAGAGTGCCAGAAGACAAAATCTCCACCATGGATGCCAGAGGGGGTCAAATAAGGCTGGATTCACATATTGCACTAAGCCACGTGATCCTGGCTTAGTGCAGAGCATGAATCTGGGCTTTAGTCACATACGCCTTAGCATTGTACGTAGATCAGAGTTTTAAAAAAATCTGATTTCGTTGCCACATGCCCGTGAAGGCCAGGTTTCTGACATGGGGATGGAGCAGACGACACTGGCTGAGCAGAGGCAGAAAGGAGGCAGAGCTGCGCGGGAGGTGGATTTTCGCGAACGCGCTTCTCGCATCTCTGCAAGAGCAGCTCTGCCGGTCACAACCTTCCTCTTACCTTGCAGCTGCAGCCACTGCTTTCCCCAGGGTCCTGATGTGAGAGTCAGACCGCCCGGAATATTTTATGCATCTATTTATGTAATTCAGTTCAATTTATACTCCTGTCCAACTTGCATAAGCAACTCTGGGCGGCGAGCACCGCTGAAAACGTCGATATAATAATACAACGTGAAAATGAAAAATAAGAAAACGCGACAAGTGTAAAATGGAAAAAGGAGTAAATGTGCTTCTGCGGCGGCAGGTTGCAGCCAACGTGCCTCCAGGTCAGAAGAGCCTCCAGGCGGCTAAACCCCTCACGCTTACCCATTTTAAGGGTCTGGTTTTATAAGTGCTTCATAGTTGTTTCATTGTGCTTATTGTGAGCCATCCAGAATGGGGAGAAGAGGCGGCATACGGAGGCCCGTCACCCTGCAGAAGAACTGCCAAGGGTGGCACTCACACAACCTGTCTCACTCGCTTGCTGAAATAACCAACTTTCTGCGCTTGCGCAACACCCTGAGCATTAACTAATGCCTGGTCCGCCCAAGAGGCTTAGTCAGGGTTTCGCAACCTCAGCAACCTTACCATGGGTGGACTTCAACTCCCAGAATTCCCCAGCCAGCATGGATGGACTTCAACTCCCAGAATTCCTCAGCCAGCGTGAACACTGCCCAACTCTCCTCTAGGGAGTTTCCTTCCATCCCTTCCATCCCCATCCCTTCCTCAGCTCCCACATATGACATCACTACGCCATTGGCCTGGCCATGACGTCACTGAGAAGCCTGACTCGCCTTCTTGTCTGGACTATCCTGCCCGCACTCCCCCGCCCCCGTTTCCAGTTGCCTAGGAAACTTCCAGCCCCTCCAAGAGAGAGCCCACTGAACGTCGCCTCAGTAACGGGGGCTCCCGTCAGCCACCGCGGTGGGATGAGCTTGACGCCTTTTTTCGCCCGTACCGCGCGCGCGCGCGCCCGCCGCCTCACCTGTCCATACGGGTAACTAGCCGCCATGGAATCTTCGCCTCTCCCCCTTCCTCCTTGTCGCGTTGGTACGCCCCTCCTCCTTCGCTCCGCCCCCCACCCCCGGCCTAGTTAATTGGACGAGAGGATCCCCGCGTGGAGCGCAGACTTGGGCGGATCATCTGTCACTCACCCGGGTGGGCGGGGCTTCGTGAGCGTGAAGCCTATAAAAGGAGAAGTCGCCTTTCGTCCTCTCCGAGTTACTGAGTTGGAGGTTCGTGGGCGGGGTTTTGTGGCAGTCCATAATATTCCACTTACGGCGTCATTCCTTTGTTGTGTTCCAGTTCTGGTTTGCATCTAAGTGCAAAGCAGCGGCCTGTGCGTGTTTGTGTGTCATCTAGTGTTATTCCCCCCCATGTTCACACCAGCCCTGTAAGGTAGGCTGGTCCCAAAGGACCGGTAAGCTCCAGTCCCAAGTGACGGGTGGCATCCTTTAAAGATTAATATCTTTACTATCCTTAATCATTCACGGTCTGGGTTTATCTAATAGTTGGAACCCTCAACCAGTGTTTCCCAAACTTGGCAACCTGAAGATGTCTGGACTTGTGTTTATTTCATTTATTTTCTATTTATCCTACCAATTTGTTTTACTTATGAAATGAATTTGCAGTATGGAAATGAAATGGACAGTGGAATATTGTTAATGTGTTTGGGCTGGAAACCTGTGTTTCTCAACCCTGGCCGCTTGAAGAGAGGTGGACTTCAACTCCCAGAATTCCCCAGCCAGCCATGCTGGCTGGGGAATTCTGGGAGTTGAAGTCCACCTCTCTTCAAGCGGCCAGGGTTGAAAAACATTGCTGTAAAGCATCCAGACAGAGACTGTTGGGTATTGGGCGGAGAGGAAATTAATAATAATAATAATAATAATAATAATAATAATAATAATAATAATAATAATAATAATAATAATAATATAGAACAAATGCATAGAAAGCCAGAACTGAGAAGACAGCCCCAGACAGCAAATGCCGCCTCTGCAAAGAAGCAGAAGAAACAGTGGACCGAGTCAGGTGCTGCAAGAAGATCACACAGGTTGACTACAGTGACATGACAAAGTAGCAACACTGGTGCATTGGAATATCTGCAAGAAATCCCATTTGCCTGCAAGCAAGAACTGGTGGGACCACCAAACAGACAAAGTCATAGAAAATGAAGAAAGTGAAGCGCTTTGGGGCATTAGAATTCAAACAGACAAGCCCCTGCCACACAACACCCCAGACCTAACCATTGTCGATAAGAAAGACAAAAAAGTCTGGATAGTGGACATTGCAATAGCTGGAGACAGCAGAAGAGAAGAGGAAGACCTGGAGAAAATCACAAAATACAGTCCTGCAAATAGAAGTAGAATGTTATAGGCACCTTATGTGCAATCCCAAAACATCTGGAGCACCACCTGAAGACCATCGGCGTTGACAAAGTCGCCATCAGTCCGTTGCAAAAGGCAGCTTTGCTTGGAATAGCTTTTATCCTGCGATGGTGTCTTTAACACCCTCAAACAACATCTGCCTATCCCAGGTCCTTGGGAAGGACTCTAGGTGGATAAAAATGCCAAATCCAGTCTAAACATCTGGCTGACTGTGCGACCAACCATCACCACCGCCATCATCATATAATACAAAAGCTGCTGGGGGATCCTGGCTACTTCTTCTTTCCTAGCTCACAGACGTGAGCAAATTTGGGGTGCAATTAGCCAGTCCGGCATAGTGGTTAAGACCCCAGGCTAGAAACCAGGAGGCTGTGACTTCCAGTCCCACCTTAGGCATGAAAGCCAGCTAGGGAACCTCGGGCCAGTCGTTCTCTGTCAGCCCTAGGAAGAAGGCAATGGCAAGCCACTTCCAAAAGACCTTGCCAAGAAAACTGCAGGGACTAGTCCAGGCAGTCCCCAGGAGTAAAAAACTGACTTGAAAGTGCCATTGCCCTGAGACAGGGTTTCCCAAGCTTTGAGGGGTATCTTCTTTGGTGAGGTGCAGGCAGAGTCCACAGGAGATGGGAAGGTGTTTATTTTTTTACGTCCTTATTAAAAATAAAGTTTCATTGTACAGTATTGTTTTCGTTGTTCATTTTGGTGTTTGGATTTTTAGGGGAGGCGTGTACATTCAGATTACACGCAAGGGAGGGCTGGCAGAAAAAGGTTAATGAATCCCTGCCCTGAGACGTGTTTTCAAGGCTTGAGGAAATCCCTGAGTCTGTTGACTTGCTAGCCGTGGTGAAGCTTCTGCCTTGTGAAAGGACGGGCAAGGAGTTGTCTTGGGGGTGTGTGTATGCAGTATTTGGGGAGGGGGAGTTAGCTTGTTGGCTCAGTCTTGTCTTTACGTTGGAATTAAGCAGTGTCGTCATAGAGGGGGGGTCTTCTGGGTTCCGTAGGAGTCACCCTCAGCGGTATCTTCCTGATCAGAGCGAGATGGCACGGTAGGGAGGGAAGAAGAGACGTGTTATGGAGCAGACAGAGCAAAGGGGCAAGGGGAGCTGAAAGACCAGCTCTGTTGGGCCCATTCGCCTGCCTTGTCTGAGTCTTAGCAGTAGCCATTCTTTGAGGTCGACAGTGAGACAAAAGGAGTTGAATTTCCTCTCCTGGATCTGTTGAGGGGCACACCAGGACCTGCCCGTCCACTTCTCCCTTTGAAACCTCTCCATTCCTGCTGAGGATTAGGTACCCCAAACTGGTACATAAGCTAGCCTTCACCAACTCCAGGGCGTCCCTAGTTGAAGAATGAGGTCTGTTCCCAAGGTCCGTCCTTAAGTCGAATTTGTACATAAGCTGGAATAGTATTATTGTATAATACTGTATAAGTACCATTGTGTAATGAACTGAAACCATTGTGTATTTGACTCACATCATTGTGTATCTAACTTGAATTTTGCTACCCTAAGCTCCGTTCTTAACTTATGGGTCATCCGTAAATCTGGCGTTCTTAACCCAGGGACTACCTGTAATTCTGCCTCTCGTTGTAGCCCTGCTATCTGCAGACATCGGGTTGGGGGGGCTTGTGCTAACTTTTTATACTTTCTTTTGTTATTGTTTTATTGTATTATTATAAGATGCAAGTAATATAGTATATCATCTGAGTACAGTAATATTTGTACAGCGATAACTAGAGATTAGGGACGCTATGATGATTTAGATATCTTAAGCCTTTAATGATTAGGAAAAAAATCCCCTCTGTATCCCTGTTAACCGTAATTTCTAAAATGATAATACACTTAAGGTTCCTTTAATTGTACATCTAGAGCTGAGGGGAGCATTGATAAAAGCTGCAAAGTGCATTCAATTGTATGTTATATAATGAAGGTTTCTATTTTAAGCTTAATGCTTAATGCTAAGGTCTCCACGATATTGTTGCTTCTGCATACAGTATTAGAAAAGAAAAGAAAAATCGAAGAAGCTGCTCGAAAAAACAGATGCTTGGTCTCTACTTCCCCCTTCTTTATACCTTGACCAATTTGACTTTCGTGTTTTTAAATGTCTGCCGTGGGTTGCAGGAGAGACGGCCGGGTGGCATTTTGGAAAAAATTACACTATTTTAACTCTCCCCCCATGGCCATCTTGACAATTGCTTTTCCAAACTCAGAGAAGAAGCTTCTATCCCCCTGCTAATTCCTGTTTTGCTTGCTTATCAAAACTATGACATGGCTCTGTGGATTGTTTCCATGAATCCTTATCGTGCAGGATGCGACCAGCCAGTTCTCTAGTGCTCCTGATAAGCTGCATTTTTGGAATGTCAACTTATTCTAAGGATTGTATGTGTTTACGTGGCTGTATAAAAAGCCCTTCCTGGCTTTGCTGGCTGGGGAATTCTGGGAGTCGAAGCCCACCCATCTTAAAGTTCCCAAGTTTGAAAAACCCTGCTTTAAAGCAATTGTCAAGGAAATGAAGGCTCTTGGCTGTGTATTCATTTAGTGTTATGGAGATCTGAATGGGGGGGGGGGGGAGGTACCAAATGCTGTGTATGGAACAATCATCCCTATTTACTATGGGAAAACTTCTGATCTTTTGTCCCCTATACTTGGTAAATCTCTGGCCCCAAATTAACCACTGTCCTGCCTTTGCAGGATGACTGACTGGCCATAAATTAGGAAGAGAAAACTATTGGATATATCACCCCTGCACCAAATTGTTTCCTTCATGGTGCAGAATAGAGGAGAGATCACCTGGTGTCCTACTTTCCATTCCTATTCTATTGCTGCTGTGGGAATAAAAGGGTTAAGGCTGGAATAGACCAAGTCCCTTTGGGACTGTCCATGCTAGTTGCCTACCATATTTCTTTGGAAAGTGCCTTTTGAAAAACCCTTTTCCTGCTTTTTGTCCCATTTTGTCAGTTAAATGTTCTTGAAGTTTGCTGATGTGTAAGAAATAAAGAGGGAGCTATATATTTGCTGTCTGATCTGAACTGTGTGTGTGCTTGCTCTGATCTGGGTATAGGGACTGACTGGGAGGGTGCTGGGTGCAAAGGAAATTGGAAATTACAGAGTAATTTTCGTACAAAAATCCTGTCATGTTCTGTTTAGGAGCTGAATTAGTGCTAAGCATAAATATCTTGTCTACCTGTTTCCATTCAATGTGATGAAAATGAATTTGATTTGGTAACTTTTTTTTTCCCAAAGGAGAAAGAATTTCAGTGATTTTGGATGTATTTAGTTGCAAGATGTCTTGTCTTTACTGAGGTAAAAGTGGCCAAATCTCTCTATTGTACTCTCTAGCTCTCAGCAGCCTTTCGAGCTTCCCATATTCTCAGTAAATTTCAAGGGAGGATGTCAGGAGAGAACTACAGGTAGTCCTCGAGTTACGACCACTCAGTCAGCGACCATTTGGAGTTGCAACGGTGCTGAACGAGGGGGACTTATGACCAGTCCTCAAAGTTCCAGCTGTCACAGCGTCTCTGTGGTCACGTGATTGCAATTCAGATGCTTGGCAACCGGCCCGCACTTAAAACAGTTGCAGCGCCCCGCAGTCACGTGACTGCCATTTTGTGACCTTCCCTGCCGGCTTCCCACAAGCAAAAGCAATGCTGGAAGCCAGCAAGGAAGGTCGCAAGTCACTCAGGTAAGTCGCTCACACTCCCACAGCTTTTTCTCCCGAGAGACTGGCTATGTGATCCTTGGTTAATGACGGCAACTGAGACTACTGTTGCTAAGCGAAGCAGTTACATTATGTGCTTTACGACCACATTGCTTAGCGACAGGAATTCCGGTCCCAATTACCATTGTTAAGTGAGGACTACCTGTGCCCCCACCCGGGAGTGAGCCTGCCCGCCTGCCCTCCTTCCTTCCTTCCTTCCTTCCTTCCTTCCTTCCTTCCTTCCTTCCTTCCTTCCTTCCTTCCTTCCTTCCTTCCTTCCTTCCTCCCTCCCTCCCTCCCTCCCTCCCTCCTTCCTCCCTTCCTCCCATCTCCCTCCCTCACTCCCCACCCTTCCTCCCTCCCTATCTCCCTCCTTCCTCCCTTCCTCCCATCTCCCTCCCTCACTCCCCACCCTTCCTCCCTCCCTCCTCCCTCCTCCCTCCCTCTCTCCCTCTCTCCCTCCCTTCCTCCCTTCCTCCCATCTCCCTCCTTCCTCCCTTCCTCCCATCTCCCTCCCTCCATCCTTCCTCCCTTCCTCCCTCCCATCCATCCATCCATCCATCCATCCATCCATCCATCCAAGAAAACATCAACAGCAAAAGATGTTTCCAGCCCCTTCAATAAAATAAAACGAACTCTGGAACAGCACCAAGAAATATTTGAAAGAGCAGTGTAGAAATACAGAACTCTCTTTTGCAGGAGAAGTAAACTTTTGAGAAGCTGCAGGCTACATTTGGGCATAGTGGTTATCTGGGCAGAGAGAAAGTGGGGTTTTCAACAGTCGTATAAGGAACAGCAATGAAATATCAGGAAATTATAGCTCTGACATCAAGGAAGAATAGGGAAGAGGGAAAACGTTGCAGGATGAAAACGATTTGCTTTGGCACACACCCTATAACTAGGGGAGCATCACAGAGCCTCAGCCGATGCAGTCTTGATTAGTACTTTATGCAGTCAGGATGGCGTCATTTTGTGTCCCGGTGAACTTCCGTAACGATGCCTTGAAAGGAGTTCGCTCATCCTCAGCCTCTGACATCCCTCTTTTCTGCCAGTAAAACGGTTTCTTCAAGTCAGATTGTTATCCGCGGGTTTTGTCTCCCCTCTTTCTGCTCAGGCTTGTGGGTTGCTTATAACGAGCGATACTTCTGGCTCCTGCTTCTTGGATGAAATAACACCCTTGGGCCGCCCTGTTATTTATTCCCATTCCGCTGGATAGTAATTCAGACATAAAAATAATGCTTGTGTAGCGCGTGCCTTAAATGGGACTCCACAGGCAAAGATTTGTGGCTCCTCTACTGCAGTGACAGATAGTCCTGCAGAAATACAAGCCTCTGGAGGTCGCCTTCCAGTTGCGTTCGGCGAAGCCTGTTCTCAATATCCCCAGAGCTGGCCTTTCAAACTTTTGTCAAGGGTTTGTTTTAGTAGCTATAACTGGACTGCCCTAAATGAAAGTTATGATGAAACTCACCCCTCCTCCTCTAAGGTCACAGCAGGAGAGCACCTTGGTGACCTGGGGGGATTTTGAAAAGAAGGCTTGAACCTAATTAGCAATAGGATGGGAGACCACTGGAAAAGTCCCAGGCCTGTGGCCTGGATTGGAAGAAGGCAAAAGCCAGCCCCTCTTGTCTCGTTTCCAAAAATCCCAGTGTGGGCATGTCCACTTAAGATCAGGAACTGGGCTTGACTCGAGGGGAGATGTTACCTTTTATTTCCTCCAAGGCAGGAGATCTATCACAAATCCCTTCTCCAGATTTATTTCTGTTCAGGAGCAGGTCACCCATTTTATAAAAGTCGAGGTTTGCAACTGCAGTAGGCCTGTCATCTGATGGACTGAAAGAAGGAAGCGTGTCTAGTAAAGCAGAATTCCTATTAAACCCAAATAGGATGTTACATATGCACAGAAACACTGTTTAGACAAATTCGGTCCACTGCATCTAAAGTCCATTAAACTGAGGGTTTGCTGTAACACCTGGAATGGTCCAGCAGACAACCAGATTCACTGTCTGCCATGCGATCTCCTGGAAAAGATACTGCAAGGACCCCAAAATATCCAGTTACAAATTCATCTGGATGTGGACGTGCCACGCTCTCTCCATTTTCACACAATCTGTCCGCAAGCGAGTCATCTTTCACAATATGTAGTTGCTGTCCCAGATGTGGTGCGTGTCTATATTGTTTCAGGTTTTATTGCACCCCCGCCCCCCCCCCCCCCAGTCCTTGATCTCCAAACCTGTGGCTGTATCATGACAGAAATGGTTGTATTTACTTGCCCTGCTCAGCTCAGTAGCTCTGTCCATTTATATGTGTGTATATATAAGACTTTCAAGTCAGTCTTGGTGGCTGGGGATGGTCTGGACAAGTCCCCGCAGTTTTTTTGGCAACACTTTTCAGAAGTGGTTTGGCCTTTCCCCCCCTTCCTAGGGTTGAGAGAGAGGGACTGGCCCAAAGTCACCCAGCCGGCTTTCAAGCCTAAGGCGTCTCCCCATTTCTAGTCTGACCTTAACCACTAAGCCAAACTGGCTCTCTTTGCCATTTACAGTATATACCTGCAGCTATTTCACACACCTGCCAGTAACCTTTACAAACAAACCAACGTACTTGCACATATTAAGTGCACAACTCTGGACACTTATCAGAGTATTGGTGTTCTGGTGTTTTGCAACATTGAAATTAGCTGTTATTTGCAATGAAATCTTTGATTGGAGTCATCTAGCCCGCTAAGGCAACTGAATGGGCAAGGAAATAGTCCCACAACAATAATTACTGAGAATAATAATTTGGATCTTATCTGCTACAAGTTGGTAATTGCTTCATGGAGTTTGTTCCTCTCCTCAGAATCTGCATTAGTCCATATATAGGAGCAATATTTTAAGAGCAGATACAGGCAGGTACATTACTCACCTCTGCACATACATAGACAAATACTCTCCTCCTCGCAATGGAAAAGAGGAGGTGCAGAGCAAAATTTGAAGGGGGAAAATAGTGGGTTTCTGATGTGAGTTAATAGACATTTGCAAAGCAGTGAATTGGGGTGGGGGTGGTGAAAAAGGGAGTATGGAGGGGCAATTAATGCCATTGTCACTGTTGAAGCAGCTTCTCCTCTAAGCCTATGGGAGTGAAATGCTATGGAGTAGCCACGCCACTGGATGACTGTGTTTTTGTTCTGGACTTTTCCAACTAAGTGGATAATCCCTATTAAGAGAGAGAGAGAGAGAGAGAGAGAGAGAGAGAGAAAATGGAAGAAAGAGGCATCAAACCTGAACTGATGGCTAAAGAATGTTGGTGACATCTGTGAAATTATTGTCTCCAAAATTGCCAATTCACGTTTTAAAAAATCTGTCTCTGGTTCCCTTCATATCATATGTATTTTCCAGTCTGGAAACGATGATTCAGCTGTTGAAGTATGACCTTCAAGAATTTGCGAGTGGTCTTTTCTGATCCATTTGCAGCAAGCCACGTTTTCGCAGAGAATTTCCAGCTTGATGAATCAGCCTTATGATACCCCTTTGAAGGAGTAATTACAAGTATTTTCTCTGAAGCTTGAACATCTCTGCTGGATATTGCTCTGTGGCAGCTGCCTGACATAGGAGCAGGACCATCTGCTCTTGCTCTTTCTTTCCCCTAGGAAAGAAGGCCTTTGGCCTTTTGGCCAGTAGCCTTGTCACGGGAGAAGAAGCTGTCACCATGTTCCTCAGGAACTTATCTTCTGCCCTTGCAAAATGGTGAGCAGCAGCAGGATGAGGAAGAGAAGAGGGACGGACATTCATAAAGAGGAGAAGATCTTGGTAGGGCCAAAGAGACCGCTCCGAAGCACTTGGGATGAAGGCAGTTGTTGCTGTGTGGGCTGACCCTGCCATTGGCACCACAAGGAGCTAAGGGGAAGAACATCAGACCCTGTTTGGCTAGCAGAGCCTGGAGTTTGGTTAGAGCTCATTCGAAGACAGAGTCAGAGTTTCTGTCTGTGGCATGACAAAGAGAACCATCACGGTCACCATGATTTCATTGCTGGAGGCAAGACCCGCTCACTGCAGCAATTATTTCTCATGAGAACCCCTTGTTTTAATCAACGAGCAAAGCTGCACGATGAACCAACAGGGGTTGTTAACCTACACCTCTCTGCTTTTGTGTGCCCATTGATTGAATGGGCTTTGCTCACCAAATGACACAAACATGGCCTGGAAATCAGTGGCTTGAAATGAACATGAGGCAGATACCAATTAGGGAACAAGGCATCGTTTATTGAAACAGTTACGGTGGTGACTAACTATTGGGATCCACTGCCCAGATGTGAGATAGACTCTCCTCTATGGGAGACCCTTTTGGGGCCAAGGATGAGAGGGGCACATGGTGTGTAATGGGGTGTTCACACAATCCCTGTGCCCAGGGTGGGGGAAGTCTGGGGAGAGTTGATAGATGGGTCTGTGTGGCCGCATAAACAGCTTAAATTGCTTCCAGTTCCAGTTTCTGAAGGCCCCTGATTTGAAGTCTGAAGGAAGATCTTTCAGATCCCTTGGGGGCAAAGTGGGGGGGGTTAAGCAAAGATTTTTTTTTTTCCTTTGCTGTGATCAGATGAAGTTGCAGGTGTCTGCTACAAGCAACAACAACATCACGTGTGTCATGAGGTCATCGTGCAAATGACGTGAATTATGTAATTTGTATCCGTGCAAATAAGATAATTTAGGCCATTTGTGTGAAGATGTCCCCAGGCGTGCGATGTCGTTCACTCCCTCCACAATTGCCCACGGGGAGGTCATCTTAGCCACAGACAGTGACCCCTCTCACCCCGGTCTCCTTTCGTCTCGTCTGCTCCAAGTCCTCCAAGATCTCCCACTTCTGATGCCCAGATGTATGAGCAACTAGAAGTAGGTGCTGGTTTGGATGAAGCTCAATATATTTGATAAAAAATGAAAAACAAAAAACAAAACAGGAACATTCAAGAAACATTAATTAATTCCAGGAAGTACATGGTCCCACACATTTCGTACAACAGGAAGAAAACAGTATGTTGGACATCTGGAAAAGTAATTACACCATAAGATGATACCTCCATGCACGCATCCGAAATACCACACAACTTTTTTTAATTTTTTTTTTTTAAGCTTCAGGAGCTTCTTAGATTTTTACCCTCCAAGGACACAACCATGTTTAATATTTTAATCTTTGTTCCCACGTTTACATTTCCAATTAGGGGGGAAATGTCTCCAAGCTACGAAATGACGTGTTTTCAGTACAATCTCATGTATATTTACTGAAGTCAATCTCACTGGATTTAGTTGTGCAATTTACTCCAAGAGAGGTGTTTAAATACTAGATAGGGCAGTCTTTCCCAGCTTGTGCTCTCTCTATATGTTAGGTGACAGCTTCCTGATTTGCAATGGTCCTGCTGGTTGGACTCTAAACAGATCTGGAGGGAACTGATAGAACAAAGACATGCAGCTTTGTCCTACCAATTCCATTTTGGAACTTCTCATCTCTCACCTTCCAGACTTCCATTATAACTCATGCCAAAAGGGAAAATCCAATTGAAACTGGAGTTAAACCGTAGCATTCCCCCTTTCTTTCTCCCCCTTTGCATATTTTCTTGAATTTTTCAACAGATTCTGCCTACGTTGTAGAAATAATAATAATTCCTAATGAGGCATGAAAACAATGTGCAGGATCTTCCCATCAACAAGGGAGAGGTTGAAGTTTTGTTTTGAAGTGTATTTTGCTGACCATGGATAAACTTAAGTCAGAATATGGAGACATTCACACGCACAAATCCTCTCTCTCTCACACACACACACACAGACATAGATATCCTGGTTGTTCTTTAAAAAAAAATGCCATCATGGTAAGAAGTTGAACTCCACTGGAGAAAAATATAGTCAAAATATTAACAACAATGAAAGCATCATCACAGCTAGTCAGGAAGACTTGATCTTTGGCTATTCCAAATGGAGTCCTTTGTGGGGGGGAAAGGAAACTCTTTAGCCTAACGGCCCCTTCATGCTTTTGGGCTGGTACATGGGCTGCTCCATCGGTATCATGCCAAAACAGTCTGAAGGATTGCAGTGACCTGCTTTCCCAGGAGGGCCAGTAATTCCTGGTGGCCCTGGGATGCCTGGAATACCCTGCTGCCCCATGGGCCCTGGAAGACCAATTTTCCCATAGCCTGGAGGCCCCTGGATCCCTGTAGAGAAGAAAAGAGAACCAGAAGGGGAGGGAAGCCATGTGAGATTCAAGCACTGTTGCGGCTTACGCATGTCTTTACTTTCCTGAACCTTTAGAAAGCATTGGAGAAGCCTTCCCCACAAGGATGTCCTCCAGATGGGTAGACATCAACTCCCCAAATTCTCCACTCCTAAGGATTCTGGAAGTGAGGTCCATACACCTGAAGAGTCTCCAGGTTGGGGAAAGGTGTGCTGGGGAGGGTTGTTTCCTTGTGAGGAAAGTCTTCAGGGGATGCTGATTTCAACCTATTACAAATCTCAACCCTGAGCCAGATGGGCTGGTATTGCTGTTGAAGGTCTCAGTCCGTAGCAGAACTGATGCTGACCCTCCAACACCACCTGAATGTTTCAATTTTTAGTCCTACCAGCAACACCGACGAAATCACATTAGCCTGCTCCAAAACTTATGAACAAGCTACTACTTTGGGTAACCAGAACAATACTTCCACCTCCTGTGCTACAAAGTTGGAACTGATCCAGGTATGCTTAACGGAACGTGGAGAGAAGTTTGGCCTTCTCTTCTAGGTTCACTGAGCTGGAGTAAGCCACCAGACTCTCTTCTTTTTTCCAGTTGCTAATAAGAGCAGGTTCCCCATTTCACTAGTGGTATACAGTAGACCTAACGGATGGATTTTTCCATCCCTTTCAATGACCATGAAAGTAACCATAATACAATGGTTTAAAAATGCTAAAGGAAGCAACAACACCGACAGGAAGAAGCTGCTTTCTGAATAAGGATATTCAGCAACCTTGGCTTGCTGAATATAGTAAGACTCTGAATGGTGAGGTCTGGTCTGCAGAAGGACCAGCAATTTGAATTCTATGCACGCTGTGGGTCTCAGTGATTTATAAAAGCAAAGGAGTGATGAAAGGAAGACCAATTTAACTGCAATTGCATCAGAGGAAAGCCACAGATACCTGGAGGGCCTGGTGGTCCAGTCTCCCCCATGATTCCAGTCCCTTTGTCTCCTTTTTCTCCTTTGATTCCGGGCTCACCTGCACCGAGGGAGAAAACACAAAAGTGAGTTGACCAACACCTCCCCTAACTGAGAGCATCAGGCGGCTTCTGAAATGGTTTGTGAAGAGTCTTGTTTGTACCTCTCTGGAATGGATAGATGTGATCACATCCTTGCCCAACTGGGATTAAGTAGTCATCTCAGAAAGCTGCTGGGACAAAGCTAGAAAGCCTAGGCACATCCCACCCACCCCTCCAAATTTTGGGGGCCACTTTCCCCTGCTGATTTGTCCTCAAGGTGACAAGAACCTACTGGCTGAGTTGTCATGTGCTTAACCTGGCTTCTGATTTAACCCATTTCCTAAATTCACACCAAACCTTACGGCCCTAACTAGCCAGGCCAGCTGGGTTTGCAGAGCATGCTAAGCCGTAGAAAACCCAGTCAAGGTCCAAGCTGCCTCTGCTGTGCAGTGGAACCCCCTGAGGGTCCTTCAAAGACCATCTCTAAGGCTATTTCTCTCAGGAGGAGGAACTACAAAGCTTACCTCTCATGCCTGGCAGGCCTTGCCGGCCCTCCCTTCCAATCTGTCCAGGCAGCCCTGGGGAACCAGGAGATCCCGGCCGTCCCGGCGCTCCGTCTTTACCAGGCGGTCCTGGTCTCCCCGGCTGGGAAGCGAATTCTACCGCTGAGACCGGCAGTCGGGGAGCGTAGTACGGCATCCGCTCTGCGGGACGAGAAGGGAGCTGGTGGTTTGCTTTGCTGATGAAGGGGTGGACAGGGGCTGGTGGGGTGAAGAAATGGGAAAGGCTGCTTTTCTGGGAGAGGGGCCTTCTCCATAGCAGCTGGATAAAAACAGGAGGAGGAGAAGCCTGAAAAGAGTCTTTGGAAGGACACATGTTCCCCTGAGAAGCTTGTTGAAAAGTTGATTTGGTTAAGTTAAGTTTGGTTAAGTTAAGTTTGGTTAAGTTAAGTTTGGTTAAGTTAAGTTTGGTTAAGTTAAGTTAAGAGTCACCCTTGGGGGAGATGGGTGGCATACAAATTTAACAAACAAACAAATAAATAAATAAGTGGCAATTTCCTTTTCTGAGAGACATTAAAGGCAAACTATTACCAACAAAGATACCATTGCAACTTTCTTGGTTTTTCTGGTTCCAGAAAATAAACTAACAAATAAAACAATTAATATAACCTTCCCTGGGCGCACCTGTATTTTTATAGCTGACCTCCTTCAGGAATTATACAAACTATTGATTAGGACTGCTTCTGCAATCTTGTTTTGTCTTTATCGTTAATGGTTTTATTATCTGAAATTGTAATGTTTCAGTTTACCGCAACATCTTTCAGTCCATTTCCAGTCTGGTTGGCAGGAATGATGGGTCAGGAGAGGGTTAGTTTTAATTCATAGCAGGCCTAGGGGTACTTGTGGTTAAAATACGTCCTCCTGGTCAACTGGGTCATGTGATCACAAATAAGAGGCTTATTGAGAGAAATTCTCAATTCCACACTTGAGATGGGAGCCTAGAACAGCCTTGCCGAAGAGGGCTTTTCTCAGCATTTTCTCCTTTTGCTTATTTGTATTTTCAAGACTGCCTGGGGGGCGCTGAAAAAGATAGAGGCTGGAGGAATATATCTGGCTTCTGACCCTGATCGGCCTATTGCTAGCTTTCATTTATTTTCTTCTCTTGAACTGTTAAAAGAAAAAAAAAGAAAAGAAAGAAAGCCGCTTGGGGAAGCTGGGGTATTGGATATTATTGATTTTTTTTAAAAAAAGTCATTTATCAGGTAGAGTGGCAAGGGGTTCTGCAGGGAAGTGATCAGAAAATTCAAGATGGTGTCTGTGAACATGAGATGGAAGCTTCACCCCCTTTTAATGTGTGGATACATGTAAAAAGGAGCGAGGCTTTGATTACATAGCTGTGGCCTCCTTCTTGACTCTTTGGACCCCACTCCTGGGCAGAGGGGCCCATGTAGCAAGGATTCTGAAAGCCTCCTTAGAAGAAGGATCTAAACTGCATGCAAATTCAGAGTTTTCCCTGTAGGGTTTTGTAGGCCTAATGCAAACAAGGATGCTTGGGGTTTCTGGCATGGATGCTATGATAAGGAAGCTTACAAGACCAAGTCTGCTCTGGCCCTGTGGATGTCCGAGGCAGAAAAAACAAAATAGATCAGAACTGAAATGACCTTCTCTGTGGTGGAGTTTGGGGCAGGAAATGCTCTCGGCTTCCAAATCCCAACCTGCCTCATTTCCTGCCCATCTGGCTAACTGCTTGGTTTTCTCAGGTCTCCAACCTGCCCCTGCAACCCACTTGGTGCTTCCCCCTGCCCTCAATCCACTCCCATCACCAACCATCAAACATTTTGTGCATCTCTTCTCTGATGAACATCCGGATTTGGTCATAGCTGATGACATCTCCCTGGTGATAAAAAACAAGGAAGAAGGAAAGCAGAAGTCAGCTGCCTTCTTGTCTGGCATGTAAAGCTGTCCAATTTGATTGCTGTCATGTGCTCAGCTTCACCCAGTGCCCAACATGCAGCCTTCTCCCAAGCTCCAGGAAATCTTTCAGGACTGAAGCTGCTGTTGACAAACTGCCAGCAGTGGGCCCCACCATCTTCTTCCTTCCACACCTATTCCTTCCCTGGGAGAAAGAGTGGGCTGCTGGGGACTACAACTATCAATCTTTCAGCATGCTGGTATTTTAACTTCCTCCCATCCTTGAGAAGCAATGCTTTGTGGGACATTCTGGGGCTCCTCAGTCACGGATACTGGACAAGCAACCCCTCCCCTGCTTAACAACAGGCAGGATTCCCGTTTGGCAACCTTGTACGTTGGAGTGGTGGCATTTGCATCCTAGGAAGCTCTGAACTGCACTGTGACTCCCCAGCAGTTCTGAATTGTTGGAGAAGCTGAGAAAGGTCGGGCCCGTGATGTCATGGCCAAGGGGAATTTGAACTTGGAGTGTTCCCCACTCAGTTGCACCACTTGGTTCTTCAAAATGCCTAAGCACTTTTTGGCACCTTGCACATCAGTGAAGTTGTGTGAAGGTCTCTTTCAAGTAAGTACCATCCACTGGTGGTACATCCTAGAGCCCATCTAACAAGATAGACATCTCCTCTAACTGCATCTACTTTTAGACTGAACCAAAATGTTGGCATTACAGAGGACTGACCAGTTCAGCTCCTTGTTGCATTGCACCCATCACCCTTCCTTCCACTGTCCTCCTCATTGTCTTTGCCTTAGTTCTTACCGATGTCCCCGGCAATCCTGGGTTCCCAGGGTTCCCCGTGGGGCCAGGTGGACCAGGCTGTCCTCTCTCCCCAGGGGACCCACGTGGTCCCATAGGGCCCATTTCGCCGCTTTTTCCTGGGGCTCCTGGCACCCCTGCTCTGCCTTTCTCTCCAGGGTGCCCCATCTCCCCTTGAGGGCCATGGTCCCCCTGAAAGAAGAAAGAGGACAAGTCCATGAAAGGTCATCATGGGAGAAGAGGCTGACATTCACTCCCAAAGGTGTCCCACTTACTTTCTGTCCAGAAAGACCAGGAAGACCTTGTTTTCCAGGAGACCCCTATGGAAAAGTAAGTAGAAGTCTTCAACATAGTGATAAATACGCATAATGCATTTGAGTGGAAGAGAGAGTTAGCTTAATGCCACTTTTGTCCCATCAAATGGCCCACATCCTACCACTTGACTTGAAGCCTTTCACCTGTCCTATATAGGAGGTGCTCCTTGCCCATTGCTCCCCACCATCACAGTGTAACATTAGAAAGGAAGCATTGGAAGTTAACTTCCAGGAAGCAGAGAAAGTCGTGTGCAAAGGGAGGGAATGCAGTAGTTGGAGGTACATGCAAGGTGGGCCAACCAGAGCATGCCAAGGGCTGACTCCCAAGAAACAGTTCGCATCTGTGGCAGAATACACCACTTATCTCAGGAATCTTGCTGCCGCAAGATTATCATGGTTAATAGCTGAAATGGCCTTGAAGAGTTTTGGGATTGGGAAAAAATGGGCTAAAGCTTTTTCCCCCTGGGCAAGCCATCGAAAGAAGGGCACTCTTCTTTCTGTCCCTGGTCCATCTTGCCCACGTGTGTGAATGAATAATGTGAACATGTAGGTGGCTTCCTCCATTGCTACAGTGGGCCATTCCCATGTTTGGTTCTGAGATGGTGGGTAAAGAAGGAATCTTCTATTCAGGAAGGTGATACAGATAAGAGACACCATACCTCTTTGCCTGTCAGTCCATCTGAGCCTGGCTCACCCTAGGAATCAACAAGAAAATAAGAGAAAAAGAGGATGTTATTTTCATTTCTCTACTAATGGGTCCAAATTCAAATACTGGCTTAGTTATTAGCCTCTTTGTGTGTCTCTTGGCCTAATATTGCACAAAGAATTAAGAATTAAGACTAGGGACCATTACAAACCATCCGTACACCCATCCATCTATCCTCAATAAGAGCATTTTCCCACAAGCTCCTCTTATGATTGATTCTGAAGCATGTTGACTCCATCATGCCACACTCACCGGTGGACCAGGGTGACCTGGTGTTCCTGGCTGGCCTGGGAGCCCACTGAGGCCTCTTTCTCCAGGAGATCCCCGCTCACCTTTCTGACCCTGGAAAGAGGAGAGTCGGCATCAGAAACTGTTGGAGGCAACCAAGGAGATGCTGCTGGAAGGCAAAGCTTTGTGGCAACTCCTTCAGATGACAGGCTCCACAGCACTCTTCCCAATGCATGACTGCTCTGGGATTCATTGTGGTGGAAGAGCATCAAGGTGCCCCTTCCAGTTGTGGCAGAGGGGCTGCTTCTGTATACATAGACAAGCGTGGGCAACTTTCTGGCATGCTTCTTTCCACACATCTGCTTCTTCACTGGAAAGAAAGCAGAGGTGAACTTGGCAGTGGGGACAGGGACAAAGGTCTTTCTTCATCAAGTCTTGAGGAGCCAGTCTCACCCTACATCCAGAAAAATTCATGGCGAAATATTTAGCCAAGTGCTAGAAAAATGTTGGCCGAGCAGCACAGAGCATTTCTATTTTGCTAGATGTTAGTTTTTCCCAACATGGCAGTCTCTAGATGTACTGGACTGCATCCTCCTTGGCCCCTGGGATTGGGGTGGCTAAGAAGATGGGCACTGCAATCCAGGATGTCTGGACCCATCTGGTTGGGGAAGGATGGGAAGTTCTTCTTGGGAGCAACTGCACACTCTGCAGTGTAATACCAAGTTATAAAGTAACCTTCTAAAATGGCATCTTAACAATTGACAATTCCAGTGAAAGTTTCCTGGAGACAATCAGATCATTTTCTTATTTGGTTGGAAATGGTTTTGGAGGTAGGGATTCCCCATCTTGCAAAGAAATGGGAAAGGGTTCCAATGGGGACAGGTTTCCAAGCTCCAAGAATGAATGATTCCTATTCTTTGGCTCCATTCAGAAGTGAAGAGGATCGGCGCTGGATCAGACCTAAGAGGCTCAGAGCCTGAGGTTAGTTAAGAACCAAGAAGAGCAGGGAGGATACTCACAACTCCAGCAAGACCTGATGGACCAGGCTGGCCAGGGCTTCCAGGTGGACCCTGAACAGGCAGAGAAAATTGCAGAAGGATGTAAGAATATAGATACACCTGTCACCAATGAGCATTTCCCCAGTGAGCCTCCCTCTGTCTTTCATGTATAAAAAATAAATCCAAAATGAATTATTCGCAGTAGAGTTAGCAATGGACATCTAAACAGCCATCTTTAAAAAGTTCTCTTGGGTACAGCTTTAGAACGCTCAGAAATATTCATTCACCATGTCAGGACATTCACTGAATAGAAGGGAGATAAACCTGGAGTAGCCATGTTTCTTGTTCACACGTTAAGTCTGAACAAGAAACTGATTTCTTGTTCTCAGAAGGTATCTGATTTTCACATCACAAATGTTATTTAAGTGAGGGGCAACCTGGTCTCTCCCTTCTTAAATCTCTGTTCTTATCTGCCCAGGTATCCTTCACCCAGCCTGCCTTGGGCTGCAGAGAAGCATATCGCACATGGCCAATTAAGGCAGGGGGCTGTTTAGCTTCCTGCTACCCCACATCCCTTTCCAGTGGAGGAATCAGAAGTCCCCAGATGTGAACGTGTGAATATGGCAGCTCTGAGTAAGCAAACACAGTGGTCTGTGCTGTCTAGTTTGGCTCTGGTTAAAATTCTAATGTGCAAATGTTAGGGTTTCTATTCCTTATTAAAGGAAAGGGTTTCCAAAATGCTTCACAAGTATACTCCAGTTGATGCCTAATTACAGATGGATTGAGAGCTATAGAATTAAGATTTGGCAAAGACTATTCAGTGGATAAAGTGGAACATGAATTTCTAAATATCAGTCCAGCTGAGATTAAGCTGCATTGAAATGTACAGAACAAGTTACTTGCAATAACTGAAGTTTAACAGTTTCCATCCAGCTTTGGAGTGACTAATTTTTAATCCCTGGATTGGGAATAGAATCTGCAAGTGGAGTATTTTATTCTGAATATCTTCAGGACTGCCTGTTAATTCTGTGGAATATGTTTGGTGTGTGTGTGTGTGTTTTCCAATTTAGGTAATTTAAAAACTAAACTGTGAATGGTGCTTTTTTTTTTTTTTAATTAGAATTACCAATTTTGAAAAAATGGGAATTCAGGGAGGGCCGAAACAGCACAAACTGAGAATTTAACAGTTGGGATTTATATTTTGGCTTTTATGCCAAGCAGTACCTGGTTTTAGCAGGGGTTCAGAAGCCTGACCTGGTCGCTTTATGGACACCTTAGCCACCCAGCTATAAATCTGCTTATCCAAAACCCAAGAAAGAGTATTTTGACTTACACCATGTCCAGGAGGGCCTGGTCTACCTTGAGGCCCCAGAGGACCTGGCTCCCCCTGGAGAAGGAAAAGAACGTTAGAGCGAATACACGTCTCTGTTGAGAGATCCTTGGAGCAAGTTATATAGATGCATTGCCAAGGACTTCTTGGGCAAGTGGTGACTATGGTAATCAATTCCATAGCGCTGAAACAAGAATGTTTTGAGCCATGTACACAGGACTGTGCCTTGTCTACTGATCCCTGGTTGCATCTACTTCTGCAAAGCATACGCTTGCACGGCAAGCTTTCTTCCCTTGGCATAGCACCTATTCTGTGTCTGCATAACATAATAATCTGCATGGCACAAGCTTATCTAGGAGGAAGCTTTGTAGTGAAGATTGCTGCTGCATCAGGGTCCCCCATTCTCTACATTCACATACACACCTGTACTTACAGGTACAAGGGAACTAAGGAAAACTACTAGTGGAGGAATTAATCTTGTGGTTTAACTTTGCTCTCCTCCCAACATCTTGCTAATTCCAGCCCACTTCCTTCGTCCCATGGAACACAACTGAAAGTATCATGAACGGAGCCATCTGTATATTTTTGTATGTTTCCATCCTTCATCTACTCTGCAGATGAGTTCTGTTTCTTACTCGCAGTATACTATGACAATGAAAGGAGACCCAGGAACTCACTTCCACATATGCATAGACCTCCCACTGCTGAGTCAGTTCCAAGTCCAGGCGAACACATGTACAGAATCAGTCTCAGGAGTGGATCCCGCACACCTCAATTCACTTTTGGCTGGACGCTGATAACTCACCTCAGCTCCAGGTCGGCCAGGATTTCCGGGACTTCCTGGTTTACCACAGTCACCCTAGAAAGTCAAGTAGGCATGGCTTGTAATGTTTGTATTATGGTAGATATAAAGCAATAGAAGCCCATCTTCTAGCAAACTCCCTAGTCTTCTTGCTCAACCAACCTCATTAACAGATGCATGTGAGGACAGGCCTGTCCCCCTCACTGTCCTAGTGGGCCCAAGTCTGTGAATGCACTGGCACAGCCAAATACACCTGTGTGATTGAAATGGGGTGTGAAGCTGCCTGGGGCCAGATCAAATCAATGGTCCACAGGGACCAAGGTGAGCTCCTCCAGCATTCTCCAACCTTCTAATGTTGGGTTTCAATCCCCAGCTTTTTCAAAGGCCATTCTCAATGGGAATTCAGGGGGTTGGAATCTAGGGCACCTGGAGGACATAAGTTTGGGTCTGCTCTGATTGGTAGTAGTTCTCCAAAGTCTACTTGAGATCTTTTTACTGAAGCCCCTTTTGCTCTTAGCACTGCAATCAGTGTCCAAAGGGCATTGCAACGTATACTTTCATATCAGCTTTGTGTCTTATGGACTCTGTGTTTAAAAAGGAGGAGGAAGATAAAAGCAATTCTAAAACATGACAGATCCTGAGGCCTGAATAAATTTGCAAGTTGCGTTGCGCTGAAAATTATACACATTCAACCTCAGTTTCTTCATCAGTAAAATGTGCACACTAAAATTATCGCAATGCCATAATTTCATACGAAGTGCAAAAAGCAGAATATGACTAGGGATGCAAAATTCAGCTTCTGAGGTGAAACTTCTAGCTATTTTTTCTGGGCCCAATTGCACATGTCAAGAATCAATTGGACAGCGTTATAATTGGTGATTTTAGTAGATATCGGAATTTTTGCTGTGGTATTATGTCTAGATTGACCCTTTCTGCATTTATCATGTGATGAATACACAGATACTAACTGACCAGGCAATGGAGAAGTCACATGGGGATAAATCAAATGGTATAGACTTATGTGGGAATAAAACTAAGACGAACTGAATGGAGTACTATTTAATTTTTACAATATCCTTGGAGGTTCTGTTATTGGCAGATGATCTTCACCCATTTCTGGCTTCAGAGCAGGTTACTCAGGCTGAGTCTGCTTGGTTGACCTGGTGGGTGAACTTCACCTGGGGATCACCTAGAAAGAGTTGTTCCTCAAAACAGGGGCTTTGAAGATGTCTCTCAGTCTCCGATATTTTTCAGGTTCTACATGCAACTAGCAGGAGTGCTGTTGCACAATCAGTGGGTTGATGACCCTCAAACCTGTTTTTGTAACATTGTCAGGAAACAGTCATGAACACTGGCCTGCAGTTGATAATGTTGGACGTGTGACTTCAGTGGCACACACTCTTCAGCACTTTGTCACCTACTGACCACAAGGGCAAGGGACAGTGGGACATAGAGAGAGAGTTATGAATTTATTATCTCCCTCTCTTTGTCTAATACTCTGTCTGCTCCTTATCTCTGAGACAGCTAATCTCAAATCACTGTCTCTGCTTTTTCTCCCAGGTACACACATAAAGAGCACATTCTCTTTCTGGTAAGATGTAGTTTGCTAGATGCTAGGCTTTGCCTATCCCTATCATATATTTCCTGAAAATAAATCTCATTTCTGTTATAATTATAAAAACTGCTGCATTGCTCAGGTTAGACTCCCACCTTCAGGAATAAATGTATGCAGAAATGTTTTCTCTCCCACAGATAATGGATTGCATATAGAGTAATATATTGAAAATGCACCCACACAAGACAGGAATGCTGACTGGGAGGGTCACCTTTCTAGAGAAGTGATAGATCTCCCCATTCTGAATGAGGTGACATAGTTCTGGAAGAAGCAAGTATGCAGTTAGGAGCCGCTTCTAGATTTGAAGCTCTGTCATATTTCCCAGACTGAGGCAACCACCAGAAGTACCTTTGTTCAGCTTGGCTGGTTGGCCAACTGGAAGAAAATGACCTTGATAATGTGGTGCCCGAGCTTGACGTCTGCAACATGTTCTTTGTGGGCCTACCTCTAGGTCTGACAGAAGCCAGACTGAGCTCTCCAAGAACTCATCTGGGGTAAAAGTATATCATCTTTTGCCTATTTTCTTTCCAGGCAAAACACAAAGGACTGGTTATTGCCTTTATAAGATTTCTGCAGTTTGTATCAAGGCTTCTTGAAAAAATGCCTCTTGCTGTATGGTTCAGGGTCTGCTAGAGTTCTCTTTGTGGCCACCCAGTTTTCTGGAATGCATTTTCTACTGAATTGTGGCAAGTCTTGGTTTAAAAGCTCTTAAGACCAAGCACCTTCGAAAAAAAGGTTTTTAGCTGTTGATTTTCAAGTTGTTAGCTGTGACCAGTGTTTTTAAGATTTCTAGTTTAATTTCGTGTTGTGTTTATTGTAAGCTGTGAAGAGTCTTGATAGGTTATAACAGGTTTACACAACTGTATGTTTGTTCCAAAGGAGCTCTTAGATCTTCCCTTCTGTGTTTTCATCGTTATGAAAATCACAACAATTAGTGATTAATATGAGTAAGAATTATGATTTTTAGTATTCAGACTCAATTTACTTTGGCCTTTCCAATTTTCAGGCAAGGAGAAACCATCCTGTGGAGGACATATTTTACCAGTTTGACATGAGGTTGAATAAATGAGGATGAACACATATCACATTTTGATCCTGCAATGACTGACAAGGCTAACCTTCTGTCCTGGCAGGCCAGGGTGGCCTGGTTTCCCTTTGAATCCCTAGAGAGAAGAAAAAGAAAACATTAGAGAGACTATAAAATTTGCTACTAGATCAAAGTCAGCAGGCCCTGAACAGTTCAGCTTCAGAGCTGCCAACTGATCAGAAACCCACCTCCCCACAAAAGAACCTGGCTTGATCTAGTATCTGGCAACAATCATACAGCTGAAAACAGCTGTTAAACATCTGCATGTCAAGACAATGCTAAAAGGGCAACTAGGGTCTAGCTGCTGAAAAGTTGGCATCATCAGATCTCCCAGTGCAGGAAAGAGACCCAGTGATCAATGGAAGCAGCAGCCTCTGCTCCCCTCTTCCCCTAAGTCCAGCAGAGTCTTGGCTGGCCAACAACTTACTGGAGGTCCCATCATTCCTGGAGGTCCCGGTGGTCCTGAGTCACCCTAGAAGAAGCCAAGAGTTAGTACTAGTGAAAGGAAGAAATCTGTGCCATTCCAAGATTTCAGAAGAATGGTTAATCTATCTTCTCCCCCTTCCCACCCAGGTAAATGAGTCCAGCCTCCTTTCCTAGAAGGTGTACAACCCCCACCTTGCCATTACTCTCAAGGAACTGAAGGCCAGCTGACACCAAACTGTTTTAATGAGTCACTTTTCAATCCTAAAGAGACAGCAGGGACTGTAGGATGTAACTTATTACGAGGGGATCTTTCATGTGGACATTGTAAGTAAGGATGGCGTAATTGCTATTGGGGCACACATTCTTACCCGTGACCCTGGTTTCCCGTCCTTCCCATCCTGTCCCTCCAGGCCAGGTGGACCCTAGAAACAAACTCAGATTACATATGCATTCCTTCTTTGAACTGCCTAGAGAAAAAAATCCAAGTGCAACAATCAATGCTTTATATTTATTTAATGCACTGTAAGTATTAACAGGGCTTCATGTGCTGAAGTGCAGTTTATGGATGGATTCATACATATCTCTAAGCCAGAACATTTTAACCATAGTTTGTTAAGATGAAAATAAATGAGCCACGCGATGACTGTAATGATCTGGCATGATGATCAAGCATAGTTTGTAATTGATGGCCCACCAGAATCAGAAATTATGGCTGGATGTCGACTTGCAAAACATGCTGAATGCTAAATTGGAGTCCGTGTAATGGGGAAATAGAGCACCAGAGTTAGAACTGGCACCTACATCTGGAAATTGCTGCAATATCATCTTGTGAAGCTAAATGGAAAGTGAATATTGTCAAGCAAATTTACATAATGTTCTGCTTGTTACATTGTAATTTGCTTGCTGAGCAGATCACGGCTTAGGGTCTGAGTGGATGGCTATGCAAACCATGGCTTCTAGTGAGATCTAAATTGATCAAGTGCCCTTTCCAAGCCTTTTCGTAAAATTGGTTCATCTGAAAAAGTGCTCCCAGACTCCTCCTAATTTTTATCTATGGCAAACTTGCAAGGGGTTGATATCTTGAACCAAGAGCTTCCTGACATTCAACATCTGTGACTCTTGTGCTCTTCCTACAAAGGTATCTAGAGAAGTGGGACTCCTTTAATACAAGGCATGCATAATAAATATTTTACAGATGGATAGCAGCTATAGTTTCTGGTGCAAAAGCAGTAAAGCATCTTCCTGCTCCTTATGCCCCAATCACTTCGTTAATTTTGAAGGTGTCCCAGTGGATGGATCTTTTGAATTCCAACTTCAAGTTGTTTTACAATGGATGAGGAGGAGACACAGTAAATCTTGAGGAATTAAGTTCAATTGGTTAAAGGATGGGCTGGGTTGGTTGCAACTTCTGAAAATGACCTCTTAGGGTAGAAGCAGGTAAATTTTATGGCTGATTATTTCGCACCACAGTGAGACCAGCTCACTTCTCACCTTCACCGTAGGATGATTCAGACCACTGTGTCCCCACATACTTACTTGCAGTCCAGGCTGTCCTGGAGGCCCAGGGGAACCAGCCGTGCCAGGAGCCCCACGCATCCCTTCGCTGCCCTGCAGAAAGTAGAGAAAGAACACGCCCTTCAATGATTCAGCTGATGTTGGCTGCCATGGGGAAGAAGAGTGAAGGAGAAGAAACCAAGAGAGGACCCAGCTTGGGTGTTGGGGAAATCTGGAGGGGCACAGTCAGATTTCCATGCGTCCTCCTTTCCATGCATCTTCCTTTTCTTGAATATGTTTCCCTTGGGGGAGTCACCTGAAAAAAGCCCCACCTCTGGTTTACGGACGGCTGGTCTGGTTCTGGGAGAAGTTAGAACTATGCTTTGGGAGCCCTCCAGACGGGGGTCCCATTTGAGCACAACAATGTACAATAGTTGGGACCCAGAGGAGTCCAACCACTTACTCCTGTTTAAATTAAAACCATCAAATAACTGTTTACTTCCCTTTGACACGTCTCTCCCTGTTCTCAGGAACCAAGCAAAACCTTCAGGCTGCAGTCCTGGCAGAAGGCAGCAGATGTCAGTAAAAGCCAGCGATTGGCAGAAGCTGCACCCCCCCCCTCCTAATTTCTTCCCTGTTGCAACTCAACAGCTATTTTTCCCTTGGCATCCTGAAAGGGGGTTCTTGACAGATCTGCACTGCAAATGCCTTCCTTCAGCCAGCCTGTTATCTGCAGAAGGAGTCCCAGTGACCCATAATACAAAGATAAAACTTTCTGCCTTTAACACTACGTGACTTGCCCGAGGCCCAGTGGAAAGTCTTCCTCTGAGCAAAAGAGGAAGAGTCTTGCCCACTTGCTCTTCCAGAGGTTGCTCCTCCTTCATCAAGGTGCCTTGTTAGAAGGAGAACCAGTAAGCTAAAGTAGTGGTACATGAATTTGGCTAGCTTTTGGGGAAGAAGAACCTTCATTTTCCCCAGGTGCTTGCACAGAAGATAGACAGTGTCAGTGGATGAGACAAGTCATTCCTTCTACTCTCCCACCTCTAGAAATCTCTGACGCTGTGTCTCTTGGTTCATGTACCTGGTGGGAAGGCAGTGCTAGTGGTAGTGACATCTCTTTATGTCTCTCTTTGTTTCTCCTTCTGTTCATCTCTAGGTAGCATTAAATGACTACAACAGTAGCATTTTAGATGCAGAGTTTGAGGAATTATAATATAACCTCGAGGAGAATCTTGTGGAGAAAAGAGGTCTTCCCCCACATACCTGCAGCTGGGAAGCTGCTCTTGCAGAGACTCAGCTGCCTGGTGCAGAGAAAGGGGAAGGGAGACAAAGAGCTCAGTTTGGCCAATGCTGTCATTATCCCAGTTCTGCCAACAGGTAAGTGCGGAAGGAAGGCAGGAAGATAGGCAGGGAGGCGGTGGGTGGGTGAGGGACGGAGGGAGGGAGGGAGGAAGAAAGGAGATGGGTGGATGGGTGAGGAAAGGAAGGAAGGAAGGAAGGAAGGAAGGAAGGAAGGAAGGAAGGAAGGAAGGAAGGAAGGAAGGAAGGAAGGAAGGAAGGAAGGAAAGGGGGGAGGGAGGGAGGCAATGCTGGCCCAGTAGCAACAGTTCTGCAATTGGTATAAAATTCCAAAGCCAGCAGAGAAGTTGACCTTCATGTCTTGTTTCTTTGGAGCTTGCTCTTCCAATATGGAAACTGCAACCACCCCTCTTCTCCAGGCCCAGAAGCCTGGAGAATCCCTTTTCCCCAACAGTTTATAATGGCTCTAAGTCTGCAGTTGGGGTTAGCCACACAGGTTTCCAATTACTGTTTCACCCTGTCAATATTTTTACATTTGGGGGGGAAAACAACTTGCAGGAAAAGCAGTTGTTTGCACCTTTATATGTGTAGTTTTGTATGCCACTTTCCCTAATACATTTTTAGAAACACAATTCACCCTAATACATGCTTTTATATAGAACTACTAACATATCATTTGCAGCTCAGCTATCCCTGATACATGTAATCTTCTTGATGCCTCTTTCCCAGACAACTTCTTTGTGTAACCAAGAAAACCAAAAAAAGTGTGTTTCGCTGGATGGTGCAATTTTGTTCCCATTAAAATCTGTGGCAGATACGTATGTGTACATCCTCCCTGCTTCTTGTGAATTGGCCCTGCTTCATTTACCTCCCCTCCCCTCAAGATCTGACTGTCAGTCACTCACCTTTTCTGCAGGGGGTCCTTGAGGTCCAGGGGGCCCTGCTTTTCCTGGAAAGCCTGGAGGACCCTAAAAAACAAACCAGCAACTACTTCAGAACTATAAGCATGCAACATTAGTAAGAAAAGCTCCATTCAATCCAAGTATGGAACCTCGTAGTAGAACAAGCAGGATTCTGCAGTCTGTCTAAATTACCTGAATTATGCAAAGTTACATGTTCTATAACCTATCATAGGGAGGGGACAGGAGCTCTGCAAAAACCAGAACTCCCCCCTAATTCTACTCATTATCCATCTTTGGAGCTTCTGAGATTTCAGTCGGCTCTGATGCTTCACAGTGCAATGTAATGAGATTTGGATGTTAGCCTGTGTGCTGTGGTGAAATGGATGTTCAAAGCTGTTCTCTGAATAGAAGATGATTTGTGGTTTTGTCCCCCTGGGACAAGAGGAGGCCCCTGGCCAAGAATTTCCACCCCAGGTAGCATTCAGGAAGTGAGAAAACCAGGCAGAAAGTTCTGTGGTTCTGTGAAGATCTGATGAAGTCTTCACAGGTGATATCTTTGGTTAGCTTCAAGCAGACTGTCTCATGCTGATGTTCTCCAGGTACCACTTCCCAGCTAGCACGGCCTAAAACATATCTGGAGGGCACCAGACTGGAGAAAGATGATTTGAAGCTTATGGGAAGTTAGTTTTTAATATATATTTTCCATTTCTGTACTGCCAGAGAAAGGACTGAAACATTTGTTTTTCTCACACTTTTATCACCTTCCTTCTTAAACAGATCCCTTCTGGGAATCTTTTCCCTAAAGAGAACCTTAAATAATTTAATTGGGATCTATAGGAAGAGGCTTTGTGACTCTTTCCTTGTTGCAACATACTGTTTCAGCTCAAAAACGCTTTACAAGTGTGATTGTGCAAAGACACCTGATGCTCCAGAAGAAAATATTTTGGAATATGCCAGACTTACCGGCGCCCCTGGAAAACCAGGCTGGCCTTGAAAACCCTGGGAATAAAGTAAATACAGATTAATACCCAGTAATGCCCAAGTTAAATAGACAAAATAGCTTCCCTGATGCAAGCTGTACTGATCTGAAAAAGCTAAGCAGAGTAAAACCAGATTAGCATTTGGATGGAAGACCACTATGAAATCTCAGGGCTGAAGGTTAAACTTGGAAGCTGAAAAAACTTCCCAGAAGAAAGCAAGGACCACTAACTTCTGTACTGGATTCTGTATTGTGTCCATTTAGTCAGTAGGCATCAAGTTCTTAAGGGACTTCCTTGCTTCCTCCCTCCCTCCCTCTCTCCCCTCCCCTCCCCTTCCCTTCCCTCTACCAGAATCCAGGGAAAACTTTGGGATGTTGCTATGTGGCTCTTGGCACAAGGGATTTGAAGTTACAAAAAAATTTCTACAGCGTTTTTGAAGTTCAGCAGAACTAGGCCTGGATGGACCCTGGGTGGAAAACAATTTCAACATCTAAGCTGCCACGCTGGAAAGATGCAAATATGAGAGGCACATGGAGGAAAGAAGGTCTCCGGTGCCCCAGTGGCAGTTTTCGAAAACCAGATTATCTCATCTTTTGATGAGGAATAGGAGCCATGCCGGTGGAATGGAGAGATCCCTGAAAGGACCAGGGCTGGCCGGAGCATAGAGTCCAATCCTTACTGCTGGGGGTTAGTTCACCCATTTGGTGTGATGCCTGCTGCCCCAGGTGGCATTGGGGTCAGGGCCCTAAGCTCCATGGGGAAGGTTAGGAGGCAGAAGTGGTAATTCAGCCAAAAGGACTACAAGAGATGAACAGCCAACGGAGCTCATTAGACTTGTGAGCTTTTGCCAGGACGTTTTGCGAGGACATCACAAGGGGCACCACAAGATACCGTACATTTCTGGTTTTTATCTTCTCCATTAGTTACTGTGAACCTTTTCTTTTTGCAAGAAGATGAGGAAAGCTAGGACTCAGAGGTATCCCCAAGTATGGCCAAAACAGTCAAGATGGGTGGTCATGATGGGGCAATCCAAGCTCTTCCCATTTTCTATGTGCACCATGTGTGCAACGCACATAAAAAAACAAGGCAGAATTTCAGCTGCACCATCCCGGCCGCCCTCAACCTTTTGGACCAGGCCCTGCAGACACCCCTGCTAGGACTCCAGATCAAGCCTCTAGCAGAGGCTAGAGGAAATAACACTCAAAGCACAGAGGCCCAGGGACACTATTGCACAGTGCCAAGAGAAGGGCACCCTTCCCTCTCTCTGGGTGAAGCCTGTTGGCCCATTAGCCCCATCTGGGGCCTGCTTCCATCCTGGCTCAGAACATCTCACCTGGTCGCCTTTTTCTCCTGAACTGCCTGGCAATCCTCGCTCACCTCTGGGGCCCTGTTGCAAGGAGAGAATAGAATTGGTGTTCTTTGCCCGGAGCTGTTGCAAGTCCTCCCTGGGCTGGCTAGCCAGTGTCTGGCAGGCTCAGATGATGAATGAATGAAAGCTGGAACCCTTGTCCCTGGCATGCTCCTTCTCAATTTGCAGAGCAGCTTTGAATTCGGAGAAGCGTTCAAAGAATCAGAGCCCTTACCACCAGCCTGGTGTGAAAGAGCCCAGACACAGGTTCACCTCCTTAGTGAGCACTATGACCCAGCTAAAATATAAAGTACACAGAATATTTTCCCTTCCTGTAGTCTCAAACATCCTAACAAGTATATATATCAGAGGTGATCACAAAAGCTTCCCTTGTTTACTCAACCTCTGATACCGTCCCTTCCTTTCTTATTACTGCCTGCTTTCAGACTGGAAACCCCTCAGGGCAAGACCTATCAAACCTGTTGTTTGCAAAACATAAATAACTTCCCATCAAAGCATTTGCCTACAGAAGGCAAGGCTTGCTGCAGCTCAGGTTTCTCAAAGGTGGTGGCCTCAAGATCTCTTGGGCTACAACACCCAGCATTTCCACCAGCTGGATGTCATGGTTGCAACCAAAGATCCATGCATAACTGAGCTGGTGAGCTTACTGTGGGTCCTGCGGGTCCTACAGGTCCATCCAAGCCAGGGGGCCCCTGGAGAGCAAAAGGAGACATTTCATCAGCAGCATTCTTAGAAATTAGGAGTGCTCATAGTGGAGGATGGGGTGGGGGAGATAAATTCATGGGTTGGTCTAACCGTAATACCTTCGGAGAGTAGGACAATTTTAAAAAGATCAAGTAGACAAATCCATGAACATGTTTATTATTTTTTATTTATTAGATTATCAGATTTAATAAATCTAATCTAACATATCTAATACATAAATAAAAATTATGAAAGCCTTTGATGTCCATGGTGAGAGCGGGTTAGAATATATGGGACATCACTAATGAACATTCCGTCGATAGTTATACCTTACTGATATGCTCATGAAATTGTTTGCATGCAAGAGGCTCCAAATTTGATCTATGGAAACTGCCAGTGGAGCTTCTAAAGCCCCTTTTTTAACCCCAGAGAACCACAGCCAGTTGCTGTAGATCAGTCTTCTCTGACTTGGCACTTTCCATGCTGGCAGGAGATGGTAGATGTCATGGCAAACGCCTCTAGAGAGGGCCAGGTTCGGAAAGGTTAATTTACAGAAATTTGAGTAGGATGATCTTTGGAATGAGAACACTTTCTGACAACCAGCCTTTGGGTCTCTCAACCCATCAGTCTATTTCAGTATAGAATGCACCCATGATGGACCTCAGCTCTTTTGGTTGTTGGGGAGCCATTCCCTATCTTCACTTCCTTTCAGTAGTTTCTACACATATTGTAGCCCAGATGAAGTGAATGGGTGGGAAATTGAGTTAATTAGCAACAGACCACCTTAAGCTATCTGTTTTTTTCTAGATAGGTTGGAGGGGGAAATTCTCCTTTTCTTTGGCAAGGGACACGTTGGCATTCAAGGTGCCAGCATAAGAGTTTTGTTTTTCTCCATAGCTTGTTTTGTGCTGAACCTGAGATATTTTTCATGGTTTGTTAGCTTCAGAGAGACTGACTGCCATGAAATGGAAGTTCCCCATCCACAGAAACAACAGAGGAGAATACATCAAGAATTTATGCAATTGTAGGCCCTTGATCACGATGTTGTTTGATAACCAAGGGATCTGCTCAAACTAAAACAGCGTTTCTCAACATTGGCAGCTTGAAGATATATGGACTTCAACTCCCAGAATTCCCCAGCCAGCATTCTGGGCGTTGAAGTCCACATATCTTCAAGCTGCCAACGTTGAGAAACACTGCACTAAAACCAGGACTGCACCTTTGTTTAGTAATCCTCTTAGAATAAGGCAGCTTACCTCACTGAGCTGGGCTTTATATTTACCTAACTTAATATGAATCTTAATCCATCTCTTGCCCTTTCATATTTCCACTTTCAGGCTGGTTTACAGTGATGTAAAACAGTTAAAGCAACAAATTAAAACATTTTTTTAAAAAATGTGAATATAGCCACTATGGAATAAAATGGATATTGATGTTACTGCCTGAGAGGATGTAAGAGTCTCGCAGCTGGAAAGATATGAGAGAGTTTTCCAAAAACGGGAGGAGTGTTACAAGAAAAAAGGATCTTCTTCCCCATCCACAAATGTCCCAGCCTCAGAGCATGACCTCTGAAAAGAGCCCAGGAAGGGGCTTTTAAGAGAAACATTTTTCCAGTTACTTACCGATTCTCCTTTCTCTCCTGAGGGTCCAACGTAGCCCCGTTCCCCTTTAGCACCCTAATGGCAGGCAGATACATAAACACAAAAAAGGGATATTGTCAGCAGTACTATGAAAGCGATCAATGACAGCCAAAGCTGTCTGGTTTCAACACTGTAGTAATCCCAAGAATTCCTCCCTTTCTTCCATTCTCCTGTCTTGCAAATAATAATAAAATAATAGAAGTTTTGTAAATAATAACAAAAAAGCCCAAACAACTTTTGACAAACTCTGTGCTTTTGAACCCTACATTTTACATTTCCAAATGGTGAATTTAAAAATGGTGAAAAATGAACATACATAATAAAATCTGAACATTTTATACTTTCCCCTACATCCAGTGAAAAATCCAATAGGGCCTTAACAGGATGTACTCTAAAGCAGTGTTTGTCAACCTCAGCAACTTTAAGATGTGCAGACTTCAACATGCTGGCTGGGGAATTCTGGGACTTGAAGTCCATGCATCTCAAAGTTGCTGAGGTTGACAAACGTTGCTCTAAAGACAATCACACGCCAAGAAGAGAACTGTGAGCAAACTTTGGGTCAGAAGAAAGTGCTTTGTAGATTTTTTTCTACAAGGCAATTTTGCTCTACTGCTGGGGGGTTGATTACTACCCAATGTCTTTCTCGGGATCCAGAAAATGGTTTTTGGGTTTCATTGTATTCCTTCTTAAGTCCAAAATGTGAGGCACTGCTTAGCCACCCAGCCCATCATTTCTGCAAGAGCTCATCTGGAGACTCAGGTTCAGGCCCATCTGCAGCCATGGACCTTTCTGGATGAGCTGTGGTCAGTCATCACTGCTCAGCTGGACTTACCTCACAGGATTGTGGCAGTGGGGAGAAATTAGAAGAGAAAGTACACCTCGTTGAGATCCAGAAAGAAAGAAGGGATATAAATTGAATGAACATATGTCATACTCACAGGGAGTCCAGGGGATCCTGCAGATCCAGGATATCCAGGCTGACCTGGAGGACCCTGAAGAGAAGAACATTGAAAACATCGCAATGCATGCTAGGATTGGGGCTTCAAATTAACCTCTCAGAACCAGTTCTCTACAGCATCCACCACCACCGAGTTCCATTTTGATGTTTGGGTAGATGCCAGAACATGGCAGGCGAGTCTTCCCTTATTTACACCCACTGTGCAGTGTACAGTGGAATCAGGGTGCTTGTGCTCAAGTTCCTTTAACATGGAGTGGTGGCCCTAAAGTACACCTTGGTCATCCTGCCAGGCCCTCATTCAGAATAATAAAGGGGTGGATGGTCATTCTCTTTTAATGCAATCCTGCAGATCAAGTGAGGAGTCTGATGCAGATTAGAAACTGTGATTGTGGAACTAAGGCAGTGTTTCCCAACGTTGGCAACTTTAAGAGGTGTGGACTTCAACTCCCAGAATTCCCCAGCCAGCATGCTGGCTGGGGAATTCTGGGAGTTGAAGTCCACACCTCTTAAAGTTGCCAGCATTGAGAAACACTGAACTAAGGGATAGAGAGAGAGAGATTACTGTAGTATGGAAAGGGGACTCCTGAGTGCATGGCAAGAAAGAGGAGACCTCTCTAGATCTGGCCACTGGGTTCATACAACAGGCTTAGCCAAATTGGCAAGAAAGCTACTGGCTACATTGATACAACACTGTAAGCTTTTATTTTAGGGTCTTTGGGGGCAGTGGAGGGTTGTGGCTTAATGCTCTATAGGACCTCAGATCATTTGGTTAGTTCCACATATTGCACATTTATAGTTCCGCATATTGCACAAACCCTAGAAAATAGGTTCATTCAGTAATAAGCTTAAGCATGCTGTACGAAGACAGTCTATAGGCCTTTCTGGCTCAGCTGGCCTTGCCTCCCTACCATTGAGTGGACTAAAACCAACACTTTAATTCAGGAGGGTTAACTCTTTGGGGGCCATTATGCATTTTGATAGCATGCAGCAGGCACATTTATAAAATGACTTCAGTTTGGAACGTGGGCAGTTACAAGGCACTCACTTCTCAGAAGACAAGGAGGTGTTCTTCACCAGCCCATTTAAATGTCCTCCCTTCCAACATTCACTAGCATCTTCCTTTGATTCCCCCCATCCCCAGGCAGATAGCGACCCTTCCAAAGAACATTGCCCCTTCCCATGACATCTTCAATGGAAATAAATCAGTCTAGAGTTTCCCATTGACTCGTACTGTTAATTAGAAGAATGCATTTAACTCACTTAAATCAGAGAGAGGAATGGTCCAAGAAAAGTTTGATGCTATGGACACAACCTTTGATTACAGATTTTCCAGATCAGATATCATCTGTTTGTTGCTGATTATAAGGAAACTGCCTTTCAGATTTTCCATCACAGGCATGGAAAAGCATCTGGGCATTCCAACTCCTTCCTTGAATCATCTGTAACTTATTATTTGAGGCATTCAGGCTTATGTTCACACCAAAATGTTCTCCATCAGTCTAAACTGCCCCTATCCATGAGACTTTTCATGAGTCTTCCATGATAAGTGGAAGGGTGTTTAGACCTGCTTTTCCCAACCGAGCCTCCTGCAGATGAGTTGCAGTCTCAACCGATCTGGAGGGTGCCACACTGGAGAAAACTGGCCTCAATCAACAAGCTCCATCCATAGCTCAAAGCTTCTCTGAAATTATCAGTTGGATCCAACACTCACAGGTTCTCCCTTGGAGCCAGGGAATCCAGATGGCCCACGTTCACCCTGGAGTCCCTTTGGAAAGAAAAACATACAGGATATGTTTCATGTTTTCTGCCCTCCATTCAATTTAACCACAGTTGGGAGAGTGGCCTCTCTAGCTATGTACCTGGGAACAGGCTGGGAACAGATGGAGAATAAGTTATAGAAATAGGAATACAGCATAAGTATCGAGTAGTCTTGAGGTAGTCACCACTTCTTTAATTAACCACTGGTGCCTGGAAAGCTATCATCAGCATCTGGAACACAGTTTTCCATAGCTTTTTCTAAGATTCTGGAGGCTTACAGATCAATAGAATTCATAAAGATTTTATTGGTTAGACATCCAATTAGCCAAGTCGTAGAAGGGCAGTGCTTGCAGCAACATTTCTGGGGACACATGAAATTGCTAATTCAGACAAGGCACAATCAAAACGGGTTTGAATCATGATCTGGGCGATATCTAGATGACAGAATACTCACAAATGTTCTCCCTCTCATACACACACATACACACACTTACATTTTGTTCCAAATACAGCTAGTCCTCACTTAGCCACCACAATTGGGACCAGCAACTCTGTTGCTAAGTGCTGCAGTCGCTAAGCGAGACATCACGTGACTGCGACTTATGATTTTACTTCCACCTTCTGTCTTAATTCTGCTCATCACAAGCTAGTTGTGACACACCCAAATGGCAATCACGTGACCGCAGAACGTTGCAATGGTCATAAATGCAAGGATTCGTCACAAAGCTATTTTTTTTACACTGTTGTAACTTTGAACGGTCATTAAATGAGGCAGTTGGTAAGTGAGGGCTAACTGTACAAGGTCTTGATCGTCCCATGGAGACATATCCCAATCCCCACCAAGCACTTTCAGAAAAGCTGCTAGATGAAAAGAACTAACTATTTGAATTTCTTCTTGTGATCTAGGAAAAGCATTCTGTGAATATGCAAGGCAGCATATGGTGCAGAAAAAAATCAGCAAATTTTTAGTGTATACATCTAAATTCCAAGACAAAGCCTGTGGGTGATATTATCTGGCTGTCACATTTCCTGCACTGGCATCTTGGAGGTTCTAGAGAAGATCAAGTCATTATTAAATTATTCCACTGTTTTTTCCTCCTCTTTACTGCTTACACAAGAACCACCAAATCTGATTAGATTCCACCCCAGTCTCCATTACTGATCCTGGCCAATGATTTCAGACTAATGTCACAATTCAGCCATAATTCATAGGTCAGTGGGAACTGGTGACTAGTTCCCACTGAAAATAATGGAATCAATCTTAGGTTGCAATCCTGTGCAAAATTCCTCTCAGGGGAATCCCACTGAATGAATGAATGAATGAACGAATGAAGCTATATATAGCTTCTTAAAGTTTGGTAGTGCTCTCATTCTAACATTAGTGCCTAGTCACTAATTTTCTTCACAACTTCCATCTGGTCCCTCCACTATATAATAATTTTTCCTCTAATGCTGGATAAATTCTTTCTTTCAGAGGCTCTGCCCTTGACTCAACTCCTTCCTCTGTGACCAAGTGACAACCATTAGTACACATGAAGCACCACCAGGACAGAGCTAGAAAATGGGCTGTAAAATGGGACCAAGTTCCAACTGAAGATATGAACCAAGAGAAAGTTAGCAAAAATAGATTGATACAAGAGAAAAAGGAAACATCTAAAAATGATGCAAGACATTCTTTCCCTAGGAAATACCAAATCCCATTTTTATGTTGAACAAAAGGCTGAAGAAGGCAGGGGTGTCTTCAGGGTGGGTCAAAAAGTCAAGGTGGTAGCTACAATCATGCAACACATATTAAAAAAAAAAGCATGGAGCTTTGATTGCATGGTTATGGACACCATCTTGACTTTTTTAACCCCACCCCTGTGGACATACCTGAAAGAAGAATTACTACTGTGAAGGAGCAGGCCCCTTTCTCTCAGCATGAAAATAATGATAAGAGCACAGTAGCAACTTTGATAATTTTCCCTTCCTTTCTCTTGTGATGGTTCATCTTCCTGGACACTGTTCAGTTCTGTCCAAAGCCTAGGACTAGATCCACTAGTAGATTCAGGAAGCAGGTCATGTCATGAGTATATTGTAGGATCAAATTTTGAGGGTCTGCAAAATGGTTGTGTTAGGGAGGAACAGAGTTTTGCTTCATCAAGGTATCAGATAAGACTCCATTCCTAAAGATCCCTCATAGAACATCTTAAAATACTTCTAGAATATGGTTTTTCCTCGTGTAATAGAAGAATGAATTTGATGGAGGGAGGGGCAATCTCTTTTTACTAAATTAAGGTGTTTTTTTTCTGCACCGCAATTAGGAAATAATGTTTTTACAGAAGGCTGCCTATAGATGCCCTTTCTATTTTCATATTCTGATGTGCCAATTACAAAGGAAGGATCTGAGGACTGAGACTGTTTTTCTTACTTGTACAGAGTCAAAGTAGGAAAAACTGACAGTCTTTCTATCTGCAGGGCCGAGATAGAAAATGACTTACAATGTCCTTGATAAACCATTGGAAAGGAAAGCATTTTGGCCAAAACTGTATTCATTTCCCTTTGTGCACTGAAGAAGTCCAGCCATGAGAGGCTCAGTTCCACTTCCTCATGCATAGTCCAGAAAAGATTCTGAGTTTTCCTGCTAAATACAAATACCAGCCCAGTTTGCCATCTCCCTAAGAATTTCTGGTGACTGGGAGAAAACTGGTTCCAGTTTATATGGCTGCTTGTAGAACCCAGTTTGTGCATTCATCCAGTCAATGGGGATGTCTCCAGAGGTTCTTTAGTACCCAGAAGGCCCACATCACAAGCATCTCTCAAATATAATTTCTTGCTAAGAGGAGAAAGACCTACACAACCTATAATACAAGAATGAATCTCCATTAATTACATCACCCACAAATGTGGGAGGCTCTCATGAGCCACTGCAAGGTGGAGTTAGTTGAGGTTACATGGTGATGGCTTTTATTGGACACACTCTTGACACCAGACAGTGACAGGGCCACATCACGGAGCGATTAATCACACAGACTGGGAGTTACAGTGTCATTAGTGAGATGAGAATAAGGAATTAATGAATGATGGTGATGCTCAGGTGAGGGTACAATGACTGCTTCAAGAGCCGGAAGCACAACTCACAGACATGACAAGGGAGGGCCCTTTAGTTTAGGAAAGAGACAGCTTCCTTTCAAGACCATGAATTCTTTCTCAGGTACTGTATGCACTTGAACCTGGGTCCAACTACTTCCTCTGAAGGGATTCAGCTGAGTCGATAGTCATGATCAGGGCGTGATGGATAAGCTAAGCCCTGAAGGAAAAAAATTGTGTGTTGGAATCTACTTGATGTGAAATATCTCTGGGGAGAAATGTCAGCTGTCTAGAAGTAATCAATCTTCTCACTGCCTGACAAATAACCCCAAACCCAGAATATCCCACCACAATTCATTGGGATTGTGGAGTCTTCTAGTTTATTTTTCTATGAGGGAAGGCTGAAGGATGATCCTGGCTAAGAGCTTGCTCCTAAATGGGAATTCCCTGGATCAAGTGAATGCCATGTTGCCTGGGGGCTAGACAGCTTTCTACCTCAATTGATCTCAGGTGACTTCTCTGAAGGGAAAGTTCTAGAACAGCAGCCCTGGGTCAGGTGGAGGGCTGAGGAAGGTCTACAGACCAGGTGGCAGTGTGTGGGAGAATAGGCTGGCTGAGATATCAGACCCAGAGCCTAGAGAAGGAGGGAGGAGGAAGGATGAGAAGCCAAACAAACAGCAGCGACAAAGGACTGCACAGAGCACGTGCTTTATTGATTCTTACAGGTAATCCAGGTGGGCCAGGAATTCCAGGAAAACCTGGGGGGCCCTACAGGAAGAAACAGGGAGGTCATCGCTCAGTAATCACATTGGCTGGACTAGGGAAAGCGGGCAAACAGGAGAGCCTTGGTTGAAGAGAACGCCAATCTCTCTCAATATATTATGCATTTCTTCTTAACTGAAGAGTAAACTTCCAAGTGCTATTCCTCCAAGCCAAGCTGCCAAGAGAACAAACAGTGGCCCATCCCTCCCTTCCCAGGGTGGAAACAGGACTTTTTGGGGACCAGAAGTGCCCAGGCTCTTGCTGAAGCATAGGACAGCAGCAGCCCAACTGAACACAGTCCAGTTGTAGAAGCACAGGGTTCTCCATGGATCCCACACTGAGGGGAAGGTTAGCCTTAAGTGGCTTTCTCTCTCCTGTTTCCTAGGCAGGCATCGGATTATGCTGGTATGTGACGTTGGAGAGGGATAAAGTCTTAAGGGAGAAGACATAAGCAGAAGTTGACTCAAAGGATATACTCACAGTTGGTCCGGGGGGGCCTGGCGAGCCTCGTAAGCCTGGTGGGCCCTAAGGAGAAGGAGAAGCCAAGAGGAAACTCATTTCTGAAATTCGAGAATCTGTAATAGCATCCTTGCTGCTTGACCTCTCCAGGTGGCTTTACCTGCTCGCCTCTCTCTCCAGGATAGCCAGGTCTTCCAGGAAATCCTTCGGGACAATTTGGATCATCGTTATCAGGCTAGAAGAGAAGACGAGATGGCTCATTCAGTGTTTTCTAAGTGGTTAAGGAACTACAGCAGCTTCTAAGCCCAAGATGATCTCTGCTGGACGAAAGCTCCATTTTTGCCATAATAATTCCAGGGGTAACCGTTTCCTGACATATTTCTCCCTCCTCCTGGGCTTCTGCTCATTCTAAATCTTTCCGAAAGGCCAAACCTAAATATTATTTAAGATTAAATCATAAGAATGAAACATTCTCCCCTTTAAAATTAACTGCCTCCATCCAAATCTGGATTTTCATGCACGCCACTACCTATGAACACCCATTTGAACTTGTTTCAAGCAAACAGCAAGAAATCTCATTTAATTGAGTGCTGGATGGCTGTGTATTAAGACTGGGGATTACCGGGGATAAGTTTCCATGACTTAAGAAGGAGCCAAATGAGATTTTGGGACCAATCTTCGGTGGAACCGAATGCCAGAACCCTTGGCTGATTGCATCAGTGAACAGGATTCAGGCTAAGACCCTCTATTTCCCGTAGTTTCCAGTAAATTGTGTGAGTGAATTTGTCAGAACTGCTTTACATATTTACATACGTATATTTACACGCCTTGTTAAGTACAGACACAATATTTTTATGCTTAGAGCTATTCTGAAGGCCAGGCTAGATGCTATACCCCAACTGTTGGATCTCCGACCATTTTTTTTTTTAAATGGAAAATGTATTTGCCAGGTCCCTTGATTTCAATAATGCTCAAAGTTCTTGCCTAACAGGTCCATGTGGGGGAGGAAAGGCTTCACCCCCTCATGCCATGAAGTTGCTCTAACATCACCAGCCAGGGGCATCCGTAGCAATGGTCCAAAAAGTCAAGATGGTGGCTGCAACTGCACCATTGAAGTGCTGCCCCCTTCTTACAGGACACATGTAAAAGAATGGCAGGGCTTCAATCATGCAGTTGTAGCCACCAACTTGACTTTTTTTGATCCCGCTGCGGGCAACCCTGTCACCCATCCCAGCTGGATTGGAAATTTTTAAAAACTCCTAGGAAGGCCAACCATAGAATATCAACCCAGTAACAACCCTGGGACCACTTGACATCTTTTTATTAATGATGTTAACAAACTCTGGCGTAAACGGTAATGCGAGACCCACCAAATGCCCTTTTGGGGACACCTGGTCAGCAAATGTTCCTGAGTGGTGAGACTAAACAAAATAAGCCAGTCCTTTTGAACAGTTGTTTCAAGTTTATCTTTTTAATTTTTTATAGGAAAACCATGACTTGCCACTTGGTTTTAAGTATGCTTAGTTGGGATTGTTTCGTGCTTATTTACAATGTATTGATTTCTTTTATTGCACTTAATTATTTGCATGTTCCTTGTGCAATCAGGTACGATAGCACCATTTTTTTATTTTTTGTGGCAGTTGGATGAACCTTTCTTTTTCACATTTCTCATGGCATAGCTGGCATCCGAAAATACTTTCTGGATTTAGTCATCCTCCAGCAATTCATCTCTCATCTCTGGCCAAACCTAGCTCTTGTCACCTAGTTTCAGTCCTCAAACAATGGCTGTGTTCACAAAATGTGGTCTGTTAAATGAACCCATTTGGCAGTTTTGCAAAAACGATTGAACCATAAATTGCCCAAATGGACTGGATTCATGCAAGCCAACTTAGCATGTTGAGCAAGTTTGGAAATGGTGTGGTTAAGAGTGCTATATGAACATAGCCACAGAATAGATTTAGACAAGGGGTGACATGGCTTTGATCTGGGCTATTAAGGCAGCGTTAGGTCTTAGGAACCAAGTTGTTGTTGGGAAGACCATTTTGAATGAGACAACCATCTAGTTGACCATCATTTCATGATGATGATGATGATTAAATTTATTATGACCACCCACTCCAAAAGACTCTGGATAACTTAAAATATCTACTATCTTATGTGTTTCCAGTAGTAGTTGACGTTTTAGGGTTCATGCACTGATAACTAGGCTAATCATATATGGTATCAATAGGATAAAACATGAATACAATAACTCACTACTATCCAACGTAAGGTCACAACTAAAATACAGAGCCTCAGAAACCTGAATGGCCAATACCCTTTAAAAAAAAAAAATTGAAACCTATATCTAAACAACAGTACAGTTCTGCCTGAAGAGCTCATACTTAAACGAGCTTTGCAAAGGCCCATACAAAAGGTACGCTTTTAGTGCCTTTTTAAATATTGATAGATCAAATTCCCAGTGTAATTCTGGCGAGAACTGATTCCAGGGGATGAGAGCTCTCAATTGTGATGAAGCTATTTTAGTTTAAGGAGCTTCCAGCTGGTGTACTAGTTGGGTCAAGTACACCAGCACATGAGCTACGAGCAGATTTGCCAAAGAAGTAGGTGTGCTTTTGGGCTTTTGCATATTATCTGATAGAAATGAAGTGATACCAATTTGTTATGTCTTTATCTTTCCCCTGCCTCCTACTGGATAAATATCCAGCCTAGAGATTTACTCACCTGAGGCTCTTCTGCAGGGAAGTCAGAGCGGCACTGAAAGTAGAAGAGATGTAGTGAGTTTAATTCCTAGCCCAGAATTTATGGCACGCTTTACCACTAAAGTTCTGCAGATACTAAATTTGCTTGATCAATGCAGGACTAGTTCAATTGCAGAATACACTCAAGTTTTCCCTTGAGCAGATATATTTTCCAGGATGCCAATGAAGCAATCGGCAACTGATGAGCATGCCCCAGGACCCCTTGTGATCTTTCCTAAGATGGTAAGGCATAAATCATGGACCATGCATTGCACTTAAACTTGTTTCCCATTGTGATATGTGGCAGCACATGGGACCTGAATGTATTTATGGAATCACAGAAAGGAATTGCTCAGGCCAGTGAAACTGAGGGAGATACAGTATGCCCAATATCCTTCAGCTGGTTGGGAAAGCTCAATGTGTCAGTCAAGTCAAGCCACCCTTCAATGGAACTCAACTTCTCATGACTGCTGGATAAATCTGTGTAGTTTCCTTGGCAGCAATACAGAAGTGCTTTACTACTGTTTTACTGGAACTTTTTTTTAAAATTTGCAATCTAGCCTACAGTCTGGAATTTCCTCATGCTCTCCCATCCAAGTATTAACCAGACCGAACCTTGCTTAGCTTTTGAGATCAGCCAATTTCAACTGGGCAACGGCCCCTGCTATGCCAGATCTAAAAGACAAGGATGGTTGTAATAAATTGCATTTGTTTAAGTAATCTACATGTTGAATGTTATGGCCAAAGTATAGATTTTGGGAGAGCTCAAGAGGATGCTGTAGTCTTGCCCAAGTAACGCCAAACTTCCACTTGTATGAAAAACAGGTATCAACATAGACCTCTAGATGTAATGATCAGAGGGACTTCTTGTCACTTAATGAGATTAGGCAGGAAGTGTCAGAAACTTGCATTAGCATTCCAGGAATAAAGAAAATCCATTACACCATAAAAGGAAAAAAGTTATTTTCTGATTTGTCTTATCTCCTACAGTGAATTCCTGAATCTTCTATCATATGTTTCAACTCACCCAAATCAAGGAGCCTCCAGTACTTAAAACTACACGAAAATGGGATCTGGACACCATAGGCACACTGGCTGTTTTTAGATGTGGAGAATCAATTATAACATTCTTGCAGATAGTGAAGAATGGTTATTGGCCAAGGAGGGAATAACAGGAACACTTTTGGATAAACGTGATTTGATAATGCTTTATAGGGAAACATAAGAAAGACTTTTAATGAACAGATTGTGTAGGGTATGAAATGTTCTATATTATCTTAATACAGGGGTCCCCGACTTTCGGGACACATTTTGAATTTTGAGAGCATGCTATGGGCCTTCTTACAAAATGGCAGCTGCAGAGGGGATCTGACTGGTCAATGACACCAGAAAGCAAACTGGTGAAGTTGCTCCAATGCCTTCTACTTACTTTAGTCTTTTTTTCTAGGCGACAAGCACACCTCCAAATAAAGTGCTCGTCTCTGGCCCCTTACCATTTTTATTTTCTCAGACTGCCTGGGGATGCTCAGAAATATTATTGGAAATAAAAACTATGCCCAAGGCTAGAATGTTGCTTTGCAGCCTGCTAGTTTCTGGTCTGTTTTTTTTTTTTTTTAAAGAAAAAGATTTATGAAAAATAAAAATAAAATCAGGGCATGCAATGTAGCAAGAAAGGATACTGGAGATCCACAGAATAGGTCTGGTTTGGCTCTATGTATGTTTTATAACTTGTTTTTGTTTCGTACAGTATATAACATGAATGATTAAAAAGAAATGATCTGCCTGCAGATATTGATAGCCATCAACAATCTGGCCTTTAATATCATACACCACAATGCACATATGCAATGTGACTAAAAAATGATTGAAAGTGTGAGCATTACTGATGGACACCATTGCAAGGCTACCAGTCTTGTAGTCTGCTTTGTGGCTGAAGAGAGACTCACAGGTTACTCACCTGCGCACAGTTATCTATGCCAGGAGCTCCAGGCTGTCCCTGATCCCCCTTTTCTCCTTTCAATCCACCAGTGCCTTGGAAGCTGCAGTCTCCACAGATGTTCTGGCATGAGAGAAGAGAAAGAGTGTGAGCGTCATTTACCACTGAATTTTTCACAACTAACGATAAAGACATAAGCCAGATCAGGCAGAGTGGAGGCATTTCATATGTGTCTGTTGCTGGAATGGCCATTGAGTCCAACCCCTTGCTTCACGCAGAAATCTAAACTATGCATCCGTGAAGGAGGGCTGTCCAACTTCTGCTCGAACCTGCCGGGTGAAGGACAGCCTTGCAACCTCCCTTGATAACTGGCTCCATTACAGAACTGCTCTTGTCATTGGGAAGTATTTCTTTATATTCAGCTGGACTTTGCTTTATCTTAGGATCGGTCTACGTCCTGAGATATAGAGGATGGGTCACACCTTCGCATGAGCAATTTCTACTGTCATTCAGCTGTTGATTTATCTCTAATGCAAATCAGCTTTATAATGCCCTAGCAACAACTGGGTGAAGCTCTACAGCTCTAGTGCAGATTTCCTCTATGATATGCTTCGGAGGATCTGAACAGTGCTATCATATCTCCAGCTTATTCATTCTTCCTCAGGACTAAAAACTCCCAGTTCCCTCAGTATCTCTGTTAAACCTAGTTTTCAGGCCTCCAATTGTCCTTCTTTCTGTGCTATTCTAGTTTCTCTGAACCCATGGTAAATCAATGATTTCCCATGTTCCTCTATGCTCCCAGTTACTTGGGTCAGTGTTTAGAACCAGTTGAGGAACGTAACACAGATTTAACAATCTGTATCCTGAGACATGATGACTTATCCTGAAACCCCTCTCAGAAAATCCAGCATTTTCTTTGGAGGATAATTATTTCCAGATGAGCAAACTCTGGAATGATAGTTTGCATTATTACAAAAAGGAACCAGATGGTGATGATCATGATGATGATGGTGGTGGTGACTGCCTTACCTTTGTTGGAGGAAGGCTCTCTACTGGTAGTGGCCCCTGCAATGGAGAGATGGAGTAAGAGAAATAAAAGGTACATGGAAAGGGGTGGTTCTAGTTCTGGTTTCCCTTTCTTTTATAGGGGAAAAAAAAAGCACAATGGAATTATGAGCTTCTAGGGTTGTTTGCCAAAAGCAGTGTGAGCTCCTCACAAGTTCTTCATGGCTTCTGGGTTTTTTTTTTGTTTTTTGTTTTGCTTTGCTTCGGATGTTCTTCTGCACTTGGAAGAAGGAAACAGCTGCACAAAGAGGGACAGCATCTGAGCACAGGCCTGAGCAAGCGCAGGGAATAGCGGACGCTGCAGTCCTGTACCTACCAATTCACCCGCTGGCCCAGGCAGTCCCGGCAGGCCATTGTGTCCTGGGATGCCCTAAAGGCAAGGAGAAACTTTGAATACGTGAGTCCTCCCTGATTGCGTCTCCTGAGTGCATTCTGGCAAGCCCAAAGGGACTTCAAGGTCCTCTCTCCTGTGCCCCTCACCTAGCCCCTGCTGAAATACCCCCCTCCATGCTTTTCCAGACCCTTCACCTATTTTTCAGGCCACTTCAAACTAAGGCAAGGCTCTGGTGGGGTAGAAGACGAGGGATCTCTGGAGATGTAGTAACATTGGCCGAATTCCCATTTCTATATAACTTCTACCTCTGGGTGAAACCAAAACTGGAGAGAAAAGAGTCCCCCTTAACCCCAAGCCTGAAATTTCTCCTTTCACCCTTGTCAAATCCTGGGGAAACCTGTTCCTCTCCCCGCTCCCCCCCCCCCCCATCCTTTTCCTGGTTTGATTCCTCATGATTTACAGTGCCCAACTTTCTCAGATATCGAATAAATGTTTGGAAATGTACGAAAAATGTCTTGGCCCTAAAATTGGAGTCTGCCTGTTGAGTAAAGGATCCTACTTTTTAGGGTTTGGTGGGGCCTTCTCTTTTGAGGAGAAACAGGAGGCACTTAAAAGGGGGAAGAAATATTATTCATTATGCCCTATTAATCAGATTTGGGAACTGATTTAACTGGGTTTAAAGTCTGATCAATGTCTTTGGACACCATCAATCAGGTTTAAAAGTGCATCAGTGACTCAGTGGTGCCAAATGGCAAGGACTACTTCAAGTTTTGATTGTCTGCTTCTCTTTCTTATGCTGACTTCCTTGTCCAGCTCAGGACAAGGTCCAGAAAAGATATTATTTCTCCTTTTAATATACAGTATAATCTCTAAAGATATTTGTTTAAAGTTCCCTGAGCCATCTTAAAGCAAAATGTGTTTTGACTGCTCTCAGCAACGGACAGGAATTGGGAAGCATTCATAAGGGATAAGTCATAATCCCTGTTGGAAAATGAATTGACACAACTCTCTTATATCCTGGGAAATATCTTTGAGCCAATTTTCATTTAGAGGGAAGATAGGGTTCTAATGGCTGGTCTGCAAAAATCCAGAAGACCACAAGGAAGCAACAAAGGGTGTAGTTGGCTTTATCTCTTGGCTATTTTCTAGTGGTCTTCTGGATTTTTGAAGACCAGACATGATTGCCATAACTGAAGGCAACATCACCAAGTCTTCCAATCTTCTAAATTCTCTCCATCTTCCATCCTACTGCACGTATATTACTTTTATACACTTGGCTTCTATGACTCTAACCATCAGTCTTAAAAAAGGATCTCTCCATTTCTCTCCCAATGCACTTTCTTGGCTGTTGCTGGTACCTAAAGTTGCACCAAGCAAGAGGACAGCCAACAATGTCACAGGCCATCAAGGCACATGTGACCTCCTAGGGGAACATAATATTCCCAAGACATACATTTCACCATGTTTCCAAAGCCTGACTTATATTTAACATGATACTGCACAGGGTTACGTGAGAGGAGGGAAATGCTTCTTCCCTTTGCCTCTTCATATTTGGCCAACCCTGACCTTCCATTTTGTACTTTCTAGCCTCCATGCAACTTCACTGGCAAAAACTGGCAGCCTGATTTTGCATGGAAAATAAGCGTGGTTTGCACAAACCACTTTTTGAAAGCCAGAAAGCTACTTCCTGGATTTCTCTTTTTCTTTGGGGATTTTCCTCAACCCTGTCCATGTTGACTTTGTCCACTGTGGCTACAAAGGAATAACAAAACATTGCCCTTGAGTGTATGAGAGTAAGCAGCAGCAGAGACATAGAATAAAAGTAGGAGGGAGAATTGAGACGTTGTATTAGCAACATCTCTAGAAGGCAGAAGTTTTGATCTGTAGCTATCGTGTGGATAAGGAGAACCCCAAAGGACTATAGATGAAAATGTATCAGTTGTTTGTCCACTTATTCCTTTTCCACTGCTCCATTAGTCAACTGTTCTGCTGTTTTTCAGTGAAGGCAAGTGCTAGTCCCCCAGTTACCTTCAGATCAGTATTCCTGTACTGAAAAGGAAGGAGTGAGAAGGAATACCACCTTTTGTCCCACAAAAGGTGATAGTGACCTTTTGTCCCACCAAAGGCATGGTGACATAACATTCTCAACTGCTGGAGAACAACACTTGTTGTCATTTTGAATCATTCAAATGAAAGGGTGGTCCAATAGAAAAAGATCATGGAAGCAGAACTGTAATGGGCTTTTCAGAGCCTGGGAAAGAGGATGGCAGTTTGCAAAATGTTATAAGCACAGAACATCTGCACAATCTTCCTTTCTCAGGAAAACAGGTCGCCACCTCCCTGGTGCATTGGTGGGTGATTAGCAAAGGGAACTGGGTGCTAAAGTAAATGTATCCAGTTGCTAAGATTTCTGAAACCTTATTCCTTTTCTCTTTCAGTAAATCTGTTTAAAGATGTTCTGAAAATCTTGCTTTTGGGGTGTAAATAGCTTGGTGAGAAATCTCATATGTAACCCACTTCTTTAAAGCACTATTGGGGGAAAATGGTGGTCCTCCAGATGCAAATGCCCTCTAGCTCCCATCAGCTGCAGCCATAACAGCTGATGGCCAGAAATAAGGGAAGTTGTGGGCCAAGAACATCTGGAGGGCTAGAACGTACCCACTCCTGGTCTAAATGCTACTGACTGGAAGTTTGTGCAGCAAAGAACATCAGAGGTAGATTCCTAAGTTTACCATTTTAATGAGGATCACTGAAGTTGTGTTATGTCCACAAGGCCTCCTCAATTCCACAGGTGGTAATAATAATTTATACCTCTGTTCCTGTCTGTCAGAGACTAGCAAGTCTGGTTCTCCTATCACTTACCTGTCTTCCAGGGGCTCCTGGTGGTCCTGGAGGTCCTGGAGCACCTGGAGGTCCCTGTGATCCACAAAGAAAAAATAAGAGATAGAAAGGCTGTTAAGAGAGCATGAAAGCAACCCTGGGATAGAGGAGCCAAAGTTGCCACGCACAGAGGAGCAAGCATGCGCATACACCCACACACACACCTGAGGGCCCGGCTGAGGCTGCCAGGAAGTCCCGATCCACAGTCCCGGAGCGCCCTGCGGGTCCAAAAGGGGAGAGCATTTAGCAAAGGCCAAGCAGGACATGGGTTCCAGCCTCCGGAGCAGCAAAGGCGTTGAGCAGTTGAGCGGAGAATGGGGGCGCGGGTGGCTTGAACTCTCATCCAGCCTGGCAGCAAATCCCCAAGGCTGCGGGGAAGCAGGAGTGTGAAGCGACGCTTACCGGAAGACCAACATAGTTTGGGTCCAGGCGAGAGCCGGGCTGGCAGGTGCATTCACCAGAATCTCCCTGAGAAGACACAAACAGGCATGTGGACTTCAAGTACCTGGGAGGCACAGGAGTGGGGCACAGGGCATCCTTTGCTGCTGGATGTTTGGCTTGGTACATAATCCAAAGTAAAGGGGCTGTATAAAATAGTGATGGCATTGAAGGCCCTTGAAAATGAGCTTAAAAGTAAGCAAGTGACCCCAAACTGAGGATGTAGTAGGATGAGTAGGCTGACCCACCTTCTCACCTTTGGCTCCTTTTTCACCCTAGAGAAAAATAGAAAGCAAAAGAAAACAGAATCAAACATGGGTGGATCGCGGTGTTGATATTAAGAAACTCACTGAGTTTATTACCAGATGAGACTCAGAACCAACCCTGAAATCTTGCAAAGTTCACTTGACTCAGTCCCTTTAACCAGCATGTCTCAGACTTATCCTCACTGAGAGCCCCTTTTCTAACCCTTGGTCTTCTTTAAGGGTCCCCCTCAGTTCTGCCAGAAATGTACCAATCTGCCTTTCACTGGGACAGATTCCAATTCCAGCCAGCTCGTTGCATCTACTCTGATTCTCTAAGGTCACTTTAAATCTTTGGAGTTACCAGGAATTGGGTTGAAGGGCCTCTGTATCAGGAATAGGGAAATGGTGACCCTAGGATACTGCCTGCTCTGTGCCTCACTTGAAAAGCCCTCTGCAAGTAGGTCACCACAAGCTTCTGGCAAGAAAAGAATGCCCCCCTTTCAGCTGTCTCTTAGGTGAGTGGAGAAAAGGAAAGAGAGTGAAAACAAAGGAAGGTGTCAGAAAGACTAAGAGATTGTCTTCAATCCCTTTTGGTTCTGACCCAGACCACCACAGCTTCAACCTTGTCCACCCCAAAGAGATTTTGCTCGAAATCATGCCACCTTTACCAAAAAAAAAAAAAAAATCCTTCATCAGGGGTCTCGTTGCAACTCTACTATGAACTCCTTTTTGTAACAATTTTGGTATCCCCAAGTTTTACCACACCCTAAACCAAATCCAGCTGATTCAGGCCAGAGCAAGAGAAGGATGTCAGTCCAAATCTGAGTCCTCCTGATTCACGATTCAGGTGGACTCAGAAATAGAGGCAGTGGATTTGCAAACATTAATGCATTCCTTCCCAACTGGTTCACCTAAGGAAAGTTCCCCAGTGGGGAAAGGGGGAGAGGAGTACATTGAGCTGCCATTTTTGGAGCAACAGCTCTAGGGTTTGCTCCACCATGAGGGTTTCTGGCAAATGTCTTCAGGCACATGGTTTTTGTTCTTCCTCTGTCCTCCTTTTTCTGTAACTTTGGTGGTAACTGATCAAAACCCAGAAAAGTCTTACTCTGTTTTTCATTCCCTTTATCTCCATAACCCCTATATATCTGAAAACATGCAGGATTTTTGCATGAAGAAGCATCTGCGTTATCGATTACTTTCAAACAAAATGTGACTCCCCACCCTCAGAACCTGACAATAGCTGCAGTAGTATAGCAAATCACTTTCCCTTTTCAAAATAAAATGACTCCATCACACATCCTTCTGAAATTTTGTAGGCTTTTAAAACTTCAGGTCTTATTGCTGCTAACATGCCATTTTTGTAACAACTGCCTTAAACTGGAAAGTTACTTTCACACTTTTCTTCTTGAATCAATGCCTATGAAATCTGGTAGGCTTGATTTCCTCCGACAAGTCAGTGTTGCCTGAATATCTCATGGGATTATGCCAAAGAAGAAGAAATAATAATAATAATAATAATAATAATAATAATAATAAGTAGTAGTAGTAGTAGTAGTAGTAGTAATACTAATCTTTTTTTAGTATCTAGTTTAAAAGTACCCAGTTCCAACCCCACCTCATTTGTCTGAAATTTAGTTGGATTCACCCACCATACAGTATTACTATTTCTAAATAAAATCGTCCAATTATGTTAGAAAATATTTATAGCCATTTGTTGATTTCCATACTTGTATTCCCAAATCTAAATGTGGATTTGGTTCCTGGGTCAAACCAAGGGGCCAACAAATCCGCCAGAAGTAAATTACTTTCTAAAATCATCAAAGAGAGCTCCCACCCAAATCTTGTGGGCTCCCAGTCTAGAGGCATCACATTTAAGCCATTTAATGTATAGTAATACCTCGGTTCACGAACGCTTCTGTTCACGACAAATTTGGTTCACGAACAGCACCGTTTGCAAAATTTTGCTTCTGTTCGCGAACTCCGCATCGGGTGACGAACAGGATCCGTGGCCATTTTTCCTGCTCTGACACGTGGTCATGGCTTCCTGTAGGGAGGGGGACTCTCCCTCCAAGCAATAACCGCCTCCCCATCCACCTTCCTGTCCTCCACGCCTCAAGCAAGGTTAGTGTTCTCTCTCCTCATAGTGTACTGTACTGTATTTTGTGTCATATTTTTGTGGTTTAAAAAAAAAATACCTATGGTTCAGAACGGATTAACCGTATTTACATTGAACCTTATGGGAAAATTTGATTCGGTTCACGACCAATTCGGTTTGCGACCAGAGTCGTGGAACGAATTAAGTTCGTGAACTGAGGTACCACTGTATTTAACTTTCCCTGTCCTATCTCCTTCTCCTTGTTTATGGGGAAGGTCGAGCTGGTAGGCTGCTACACAACCCGTCTTGGGCTGGATTTTTGCAGTCTCTGGGGGTTACAGGGTTGTCTAGAGGGGAGGGTCAAAAAAATCAGGATGGCGACCACTAGAGTACGATCCGCCTATTTTTTTTTAAGCGTGATGCATCCTGCAGCCACCCCTGATAGGTTACAATCTTTTGCTTGCAGTTCAAAGGACCAAGAAAAATCCTGGCACCCCTGCAGGGCACCAGCTTGGCTCCAGGAGAGAGACGCCTCTTGATCAACATTCCACCCAGCCCCAGAACAGCATTGCTGTTTTAAAAAACAGGCGAGATACATGCAAAAATCAATTGGAATTGCTTAATAACCAAAGAACAGGTCTCTGAAGACTATGCATAATGGTTTTTGGATCGGAAGAGTCAAAAGTCTCCCCTTGTGAGGGAGAATGTATAATTAATAACTCTTTATCTCAGTGGCTGATCACATTCTGAAGTTATTAAATAATAAAAAATGCCCAAATCCAATTTGTTTTTCAGTGTTGTATGCTGGCCTTTGAAACGCAGCTTGCTATTAGAACAGCAGTGAACATTTGAGTTGCACTTTTCCAATAACCATGAACAATTGCAAATGAGAAAGCATGGTGCATTCCACATGATTTTCTCCCTGACACCCGGCTAGTTTAATTGTGGTTAAGTCAGCCTTATTTTTGCAGCAGAAAACAAAGGTTTTCACCAGGGATGTGCAATCCAAGTACTGTATCCCGATCCCCAAAGCTTTGGGTAGGACCTCTACAGCCCCTCCAAATGTTGCTAGAACGCTGCAGTGCTTGTATGAGGCAGAAGGAGAAAATTATGCAATAAGTGGGGAATGATCATGCTCCCTATACTGAATTAATCCAACAGAATTTGATTTACATTCATTTAAAATTAAATTAAGTTTAGTTTGGCCCAGCTACCTCTTTGTTTGGCCTTGCTAATTCTGGGCTCACTATTCAAAGTTCAGGTCATATGACTCATGGCTTGGAAAAAGCTTTCCCTGCCGGTTTGCACCAATATTCACACCTGGGTTGTGTCAAGGCTGAATTTGGTTCCATTTCAGGAAACTGAACTTTTTTTTTTTTTTTTTTAAGAAATACTTCTGTTTCAGAGCTTGCTCAAAAGAGCAGCAGAGTTTGGCAAGGGTTAGAGGAGGTGGTGTTTCAGCAGCTGCAGGCTTTCAAAGCCGGCCAACTTTTTCCCAAGAAAAAGTGTTTTCTGACGCAGTTCTGAAAGCTTTGGAGTCGGATGATCTCTCGCCAGTGCTTGAATGGGTAGGTGGGAGATGTAGGCATAGGCAGTTCAAAAGGCTGTGCAGGTGGATGGCTGGATGGGGCCCTGGAAGTTTTGTATAAACCTCCCCTCAAAGGAACCCAAGTTGTACCTTACCTACCATTAAACCACTGGAACCAGGAACTCCGGGGAGGCCCCGCTGGCCTTCTGGACCCTGAAGAGAAATATAGCAAGGGACTAAGAAGCTGTTGGAGATGCAGCTTCAGAAGCCTCAGCTTTGGCCCCTTTTGGCCAATTCATCATGGGCGACACTAGGAGGAGAAGGAGCCAAGCCAGCCTGGGACTCCGTCTTGGTCCTTGCTCTTCTCTCCCCTGCCTGGACAATGGATTCTTTTAAACTCTGCCATTCACCCTCTTCCTATGGAGAGCCCTTTCTCCTCAGCTCAGAGATGCCGACTTTCTATCCAGCATGGAAACCTCTGTTGTCTCATTGGACCTTGTCTTCTGCCTTTAGATACCCATAATGAACTTGCTAGCGTGTTCCTACTTACATACTTAAGCTCTGCTAAATACAGACCCTAGGAAATGAACTGGAGGATTCCAACCAGGGTTACCGCGACTATAGAAAGCAGGCAAAACTAGATGGTGGCCAGTTTAAAATTACCGGGGCCTAAAACAAAAGCAAGGAGGAGGGAAAGAGTCTCCATAGTTACCTGTGGGCCAGTAATGTGTGGACCTGGAGGCCCAGGAGGACCGATGGCGCCTTTGAGACCTGGTGAGCCCTGTATTGAAAAAAAATATATATATATTGTCCACAGACTCTAGACATGCTCAGTCCAGTCCAAACACTAAAGTCTTCAACTTGGCTTTGTAATTAGTTTCCTGCTAAGAATATACTGTGTAGATGTATATGACACTCATCCTTTTTCTCTCACAACTATTTATATCTGCTGCCTAAACTGAGGCATCTCTGGTATGATCTGCAACTGGGCAATATGTTTCCCCATTTAAAAATATTGAATGCTGTTCAAATCAATGCACATGATACAATGTAGTTGATAGCAGCATTTTGAGCGAATAGGGCTCTGTTTTCTACCCAAAGTATCCCACAATATCCTCAACCTGCAGCCTGTTTGAGACACTTATTTGTGGTAACGAATATGGGGAATGGGGCGGAAATAATTAATTATGGAAGCTCATAGCTTCCATATTGATTTTTATTTACATTTTATTAGCAGCGCGGCAGCCAACCTCTCAGAAGGGCTCTCAACATGAAGCAAAACAATTTTAAATTCAGTGACCAGAAAAACAAAAGGTTTAATCATATAGTATTATTACATTCTACCATCACAGAAAAAAAAAAAATGAGACATGAAAAAGCTTGGGGAAGAAAAGAGTTTTGCACTGAAGTGATACCAAGCTAATTGTCCCACATCTCAGTGCAAGAAGAATAGACAACCTGTAGCCTTCTATTGGAGTTGGACGACAACTCCTATTAACCCGGAGCTGACCACTGGCCATGCTAGGCTGGGCAATACCTGAATGGCAAAGGTTTCCCATTTTTATGGTTACATTGACCACCAGGAAGCACCATGTTACTGGTTACATCCTTATTGGGAATGGTCAGATATGGGTAGCCAGATGTTATTCTATGTATGTGGGGGCATGGCATAACATAACATTGGAATCTCTCTCTGAGAGCTGAAGGGAAGATGGACTATGTATGTCAATATGACATTCTATATACAGGACATCCCCAGTTTAAGAATGAGTTCCATTTCAAAGGTCTGTCCTTAAGTCGAATGTGTATGTAAGCCAGAACAGTATTGTATTGTATAACTAGTGTTGTGTAATGAATTCAAACCATTGTGTATTTAACTTGAATCACTGTGTATTTAATTCGAATTTTGCTACAGTAGGCTCCATTCTTAACTATGGGTTGTCCGTAACCCGGGCGGTCTTAACTTGGGGACTACCTGTATCTCTGCCTGCAACATCACTGAGCACCAGGACCTGGATAACTCCCAAAGCTAATGTGCTGTATATAGTCATCTAAAGTGCGATGGTGCATGAGTTCAATAACCAGTAAAGAGTTTGAGCCCCGTAAAATAACATCTGGCTACAGATGCCTAATGATTGCCAATAAGGACGAAACCGGTAATGTGGTGCCTCCTGGTGGTCAATGTAACTAAAAATACCACATAGGATAGATGCTGTGTAAAAATAGAGACCTCCCCCCCCAAGAGGGTAGGTGGAAGTCATGTTAAACCCTATACATGGAGGCATGACAAAATATGACATTTGTATTTCTCTGCTCTGAGAACTTAAGGGAAGGTGGACCATATAGACCATTCTGACAGCCCATCTTTATGGAGAACATTTCACAGATTGTATCACTAAAGTCTGATGTTGTTAAATATGGAAGGGGTATCAGTAGCTACCAGGAATGGTTGGTTATGTTGGCATTCCTCCTAATTGTTGTTACAGACAGAAATTGAGACATAAAATACTGGTTGGAAAGAGAACAGCTTCTAGACTCCAAAACTGATAAAAGGAAGCATTGGGATAGTCGTTACTGGGTGCAACCTAGTATATATGGAATTCCCTGACCCTGGAATGAGAAGGGTGTGTGTGTGGGGGGGGGGGATTGAAAAATTCTGCCAGACAAGGACAGATGGACATTTTAGTCATGTCCCCTAAATGGCTAAGCAGCTCCCCTTTACATCAAGAAGGAATCAGAAAGAGGACTGCAGGCATTAAAGAGGACTCCTTTGAATGGACTTGCAGATACAAGGGTGGCTAAAATACACACGGACCCAGTTTCTAAGATTCCTCTACCTAACTTTCTTTTCCCTTGCAAAAAACCTGGCTAACAAGATTTGATGAGAATCTAGCTTTCTTGTTTATGGTTAGAGGACTTGACCCAGTGGCTCCATCCTCCCCCTGAGAAAGCAGAGTACTTGATATTGTAGTTAACCTGAGAGTAAATGTCTATGTCTGAAAACACACATCTGACTGACATGATATTCTACTCAACCACATTCATCAAATACATTTCACATGGATACATGGACATGACTCAGAACTTAAAGATGGATTAAGCACTCCCATGGAAGTTTCTAGATACCATCTATTTCCCCACCTGTTTTCTCATCCATAGGAAATTACACATTCCACATGCAAATGCTCACCTTTGCACCTTTTACTCCAACATTTCCTGATGGACCTTGAGGTCCTGGAGGCCCCTGCAGATCAGAAAAAAGAATTACAGCAAGAGCAATAGTGCTCTAATTTCCAGGTTAGTGCCAGATTTATGTTATTATTTTATTTGCATGCCTCCAACATATGGACTCCTGAGAGTTTACAAAACCCTCAGACAATAAAACCATGGAATCCTGGATGAATCCAACCTTCGGAGGCTCTGATCGCCACCATACCTCCAACCGTGTGCTTTATTTA